>NC_058368.1:9693125-10432500 GCF_018350175.1 Felis catus
GCAGTTTTTGCCTTGCACATCCTCCCATGCACGGGCAGAAACCCAGGGCGCGGGGGCAAGCACCCGTTTGGGACTCCGCCTGAAGCCGAATACCGGTGAGGGTGACTGTTTCCCAGAAAGCAATCCGGCTAACCGATAACGTTAAAGAAACCTAGTGGGGGGCGCTGGATTGACTCAGTCTTGGTCTGGGGATCCTGAGTTCGAGCCCCACCTTGGGTGCAGAGATTACTATTTAAAAAAATAAATAACTGAAAGGAAAGAAAGAGAGAGGAAGGAAGGAAGGAAGGAAGGGAAAGAAAGAAGAAAGAAAGAAAGAAAGAAAGAAAGAAAGAAAGAAAGAAAGACAAAGAAAAGAAAAGAAAGAGAGAAAGAGAAAAGAAACCTAGTGAGACTTTGCCCTCTCTTTCAAGGGCCGCTGAGCCTGTTCTTGTACTGCCTTAGCCTAGCAACTGCCAGAGAAGCAGGCGTGGGGAGTCTCGCTGGCTCAAGATGTCCAGAAGGGCCCAGGCACGGGGACACTTGGTCTCCCCGTACGTAAACATGTGTGCGTTTAAAAAAATAAAAAAATAAAAAATCCGAAGAACGTCCAAAGAAGAGATTATGCCGGGTCCTTGGAAGCCGGATCAAGAAGTCGTGCGCCGAGGAACGGGGGGATCCGTGCTGCGCGGCCCCCTCCCCGCCGGCGCCGGCCTCCCAGGGCCCTGCGTGCGCGTCCCAAGGACTCGCGGGGACACGCACTGCCGCGAGCCACCGGCAGGTGTCTCTCTCCTGGCTCTGGGGCCCACGGTGAACTCACCAAATGGAGGCCCCGGGAGGCGGGGGCAGCGGAGAGCCGCGTCGCCCTCTGTCCCCCCCACCACATTTCTCCCCGTCCTCGCCTTTGGAACACTTGGTGGCCGCGCGGGAGAGGAGTTACCTCGTCGCGCGGGGGACGAAATGCCTTCCTGGCCTGCGAACCTGACCGCTCTCCTTTCTGGGGCTTTGATGGTCTGATGAGCGAGGCCGGGGCTCCGGGTCACCTCTGAAAGGCCATCGGGCAGTGCAGGACCAGGACCCTGGGAACCTTTGTCCCCTGTTTCTCCTCACCTTCCCAGAAAGCAGTAGGAAAAAGGGCCTGCTGTCCTCACAGTTTTCCCTTTAGGGAAATTCAGTTTCCTAACACGTCGAGTTTTGAAAGAGGCCCCTTCATGGGGTAATGTCAGCAGCCGGGTAGGTGCAAGTGAGGCCGGTAGCGATTACTTTTATTTTTTTAAACTTAATTTAATTTAATTTAATTTAATTTAATTTAATTTTTTTTACTTATTTAACGAACGTTTTTTGATCATCGATGGGGTGCCGGCCACCGTATGGGAGATTCCGTGGTGAGCAAGGACTCAGCGCTGTGCTCACTACCCAGACCACCAGAGAAATCCATCAGGTGACAAGATGTATGTGATGCCCATTACTTGAGAGTCCAAAACAACATGGAGGAAGAAAACCACGCGCTCATAAAAAATATGCAATCTGTGCCATTGGTTAGAAGAAGGTTAAGGCGGGCTTGCATTTCTTTGGACCTTTTCACTGTCATTTAACAATAACAAAAATACCTGTACGGAGGGCTGACTTTGGGGCTGGGGCTGTGCTAGGTGCGGGGGAGACAATGGTGACCTTAAGGAACTGGCAGCCCAGCGTGCAGTCCCTGTCCTTAAGGAACTGGCAGCCCAGCGTGCAGTAGGCCAGTAAAACATAATGAACAATTGCGATGCATCTCGGACCCCCGGCCCACCCTGGTTAGCTGTCTTGATTCCACTGATTTACTCTGTAGGGTACAAGAGGACCCAGGAAAGGGAGGCCCAGTCAGCAGCACCGGGTAGGACCCGAAGGCCAACCCAAACAGCGTAGAGTCCCCTAGGAAAGTCACCATGAGGTGCTGGTGTCCAGGGAAGTACATCAGTTGTCCCATGTCCTAGGACACCCAGGATGTCCTAGGTGTAATAGAAGCACCCCCATTTCTCGTCTTGGGTCTGATCTGGCTTCACTGGCTCCCTTTCTGTCCAAATTCATTTCCTGGGACGTCCCTACGAACTAGTACCACACATCCATATATTCCCTCCCCGTCTCCTGAAATCACGTTCTAGAATCTGACTGTTGGGAGAGAAAGAAGTGTCTGCCTTTATCTCGCTCAGTAGTGGTTGTTTTAACGTGCTGACATGATGTTTGGGCTTTTTGTTTGCTTTTTGAAATACGGTTTATAAATTTAGAATTTCGGGAAGGACTTTTTTTTTTTTTCCCTCCTACTTTTTAGGTTAACGGAACACTAGCCATGGGGTTCCAACCTCAGACATTTACAGGCGGCTAAAATCTCATCACACAGCCAGAGAAGCAGTCACAAATTCCCATGGCACACTTTGAAGCGGATCTCTGTTCTTGGCCTGCTTCAGGACTGTGGGAGTAAGTCAGTGCTGGAGATATTAACTGGAAGGCGCCTGCAGTCCCTCCACACTGATATGCTGTCCCTTTTTCCCCAAGTGAGAAACACAGAGTCCTCTGCAAGCACTGTTAAGAGTTTCTTGTTTGTTTTAATTTATAAAAATACACAGGCCTCTGTGTTCGGTGTTCTCTGAGCTCTGGGTTAAATGGTTAGTGCGATGTTCAGAAAGAAAACTTTGCCTCGTTCAAAAAGCATACCAAAGGGGCGCCTGGGTGGCTCAGTCGGTTAAGCGTCCGACTTCGGCTCAGGTCGGTGATCTCGCGGTCCGTGAGTTCGAGCCCCGTGTCGGGCTCTGTGCTGACGGCTCAGAGGCTGGAGCCTGTTTCCGATTCTGTGTCTCCCTCTCTCTCTGCCCCTCCCCTGTTCATGCTCTGTCTCAAAAATAAATAAACGTTAAAAAAAAAAAAGAATTTCTAAAAAAAACCCAAAAAGCATACCAAAATCTGGTTTACCCTTTTGTCTGTCTGTCCATCCCAGGATAATGCCTGACTACCTAAGTCGCCCTAGGAGCCACAATGGAGAATTCATTTCCTTTCTCAGCTATTGAGTGCTGAAATCATTCTCCTTGGGACAGATGCCATATCTTATCTAGAAAGATACTGAGAAGGCAACATTTGCAATTATTTACAAGGCTGGGAAAAACTATTCCAGCAGACCAAATTCAGAAATGTTTTCACAAGAAAGAGGTGGTCTGACCTGTGACAATCTCATAAAATTTGGAATAGAAAAAAGTCTTTTTTTTAATTATTATTTAAAGTGGGTTTTTTTTAATGTTTATTTATTTTTGAGAGAGAGAGACAGAATGTGATCGGGGGAGGGGCAGAGAAAGAGAGAAGGAGACATAGAATGCGAAGCAGGCTCCAGGCTCTAAGCTGTCAGCACAGAGCCTGATGCGGGGCTCGAACTCCCAGGCCTCGAGATCATGATCTGAGCCAAAGTTCGGATGCTTAACCGACTAAGCCACCCAGGCACCCCTAGAACAGAAAAAAGTCTTAAGTGTCATTGAATTCAAGGCCCAAACAATGCCTCTGCCGGGTAACTTTCTCACCTCTGAGGAACCATGACCTGTGGCGGGGATGGTCCAGGCGGCCCGCCCACCCTTTCCAACTCTGAGAAATGTTTGAGAGTCCGTCCCAGAGCTCCTTGGCCTTGAGCGCCCACTCATCATTGTGGCCTGGCCATGTGGGAGAGGCCTCTTCCACAAAGTAGTTCCTTCAATGTTTGCGGTAGCTCTCGGAGGCCTCCCTTCTGTGGGTTTGCAGTGTGGCCTTCGAGTTCGTCAAAAAGCGCTCAGGGAGCACCTAAGGTGTATCAGCAGCAAGGGAATGGCTAGGGGAACCAAACGAAGCCCCAGCCCTCCTGGGACCTGCATTCTATTGACGAAGACAGAAAATAAACAGTTAAGTAAATTTATAATATAATGTCAGGGAATGATAAATACACTGAAGGAAAAGCAAGGTGAAGAGACTCGGAGTGTTTAGGTTGGGAGGTTAAGGGAGGTCCAAATGAGGAGGTAACACTGGGGCGAAGATGTGACCCAACTGAGGGGTGAGCCATGTGACTATGTGAGGGGAAAAGCAAAGACCCCACAAGGATAAATGCTCGACGTTTGAGAAAGAGCAAGGAGGCAAGCCAGGCTGAAATGGAGAAGTAAGGGAGAGAAGGGAGGTTTGACAGGTAGCAGGAGTCATGTGGCCTTGAAGGTCTAGGGCCATACTTTGCCCTGTTGCGAGAGAGCGGCACGACAGAGAGACATGACATAATTTCAAGACTTCTTCCATATTAGTCGCGAGATTCTAGCTGGTCAAAGTCTCCGTAAGAGGCAGTAAGCCAGAATCGCCCCCAACATTTCAGGAGAGGGCTAACTTGCGGAGTAGAGCGGGCCAATCTCCTCCTTTATTCTAGACATACGATTTCGAATGATAACAATCTAAAGCCTCTCGTGGACCATTTTAAGAAGGCTTTTATTTTGGGGGCGCCTCGGTGGCCCAGTCAGTCGGGCGTCTGACTTCGGCTCAGGTCATGATCTCGTGGTTCACGGGTTCGAGCCCCGCGTCGGGCTCTGCGCTGACAGCTCAGAGCCTGGAGTCTGCTTTGTGGATTCTGCCTCCTTCTGTCTCTGCCCCAGCCCAGCTCATACTCTGCCTCTCTCTCTTTCTCTCTCTCTCTCTCTCTCAAAAATAAATAAAACATTAAAACAGAGGAGTTCAGCCTTAAAAAAAAAAAAGGTTTTATTTTTTCATTTGCATATTGCCCTCTTAAACCACACTCCCACCTTCAGTTTCTTCTCTCCCCTCAGCCTCCTGTTTCCTGGAATAACACCTACCGATACCAGGGAGCTTCGGGAAACATCCTAGATGCCAGGTGGTGGCCGACTCCTAACAAAGTCTTTACAGGTACATTTTTGTACGTGCCTTATCCTGGTTCCATTTAAACATGCCAGCTTCCAATCATCCTCAACTTGTCTGGGTGGCTTTTAGGTGCAGAACTGGGGGATGCTTCCCTATTAAATTCTATCTTATGAGACGTGACACTTGGTTCCAACTTTGAAAATATTTTTGGACCCTGGCTCTAGCATCTTAATGTGTAAGCTGTTCCTCCCATATGGGTCACCCACAGATGTCTTCAGGATATCACTTATAACAATATTGTGCTGAGTGGGGCTGAAGGCAGAGTCCCGTGGCAAATCACTAGGGACCTCCATCAATATTGAAATGGATCCATTTCAAGACTTTTGGGAAGTTGATTGTTCAACCAGCTACGAACCGATCTAATTTGCCCTACCTCTACCCTACGTCTCTCCAAGAATCAACAAAGACACTCTAAGAGAATTTTGTCTGAAGCCATACTGAAATTTACATGCCCTGCCTTGACCTTTCAGCCCCACCATACTGTCAAACAAAGAAATGAAGTTCAAGTAGAACACCTCACAGGTCATATTTCCTCTGGCCCCTCTCTTTTACCAATTCTCCACTTTGCCTCCTGTCCTAAGGCCCCACTGACAGTAGTCACTGGCCACAACTAGAAAGTCTCTTCCTGCTTTTTTACCGTAACCGTACAATACAATTTTACCTTCCTAAATGTATGATGCACGTAACTGAAAAGTTGTGAATCAATTGTGATAATGCGAATTGTATTTTAAGTATACATGAACTGTTCAGTAAGGTTATTGAAGTCCACTATAGTATTTCCAAAATGAAAAACCCTTTTGTAACGCAAGTATAGTACTTTCTAATGTAGGTTTCTGTTTACCTACACTGAATTTTCTCAAAACACATCATACTTTGAAACACAATAATAACAGATCAGGGCTGCTATAACTTGAATCACCAGTAAATCTAATACCTGTCAAAGATGTACTCCTGTCAGGAAACTCTTTAACCTCAAATTTTCGGACTCAGTAAAATAATAGTGCATATATATATATATGTATATATATATATAACATATATATTATATGTATAAATAGTATATATATTTTATATATATGTATAAATAGTATATATATTTTTTTATATATAAATGTATAAATAGTGTGTGTGTGTATATATATATATATATATATATACACACATATATAAATGAATGTTTATTCATTAAAAAAATTTTTTTAGGGGTGCTCGTGTGGCTCAGTCGGTTGATCATCTGACTTCGGCTCAGGTCATGATCTCACAGTTCGTGGGTTTGAGCCCCGCATCAGGCTCTGTGCTGACCACTTGCTCAGAGCCTGGAGCCTGCTTCAGATTCTGTGTCTCCTTCTCTCTCTGCCCCTCCCCTGCTCACGCTTTGTCTCACTCTGTTTCTCAAAAATAAATAAATGAAATAAATAAATAAATAAATAAATAAAATTAAAACTTTTTTAAAATTTTTACTTATTTTTGAGATAGAGATAGACAGAGGACAAGCAGGGGAGGGGCAGAGAGAGAGGGAGACACAGAATCCGAAGCAGGCTCCAGGCTCTGAGCTGTCCGCACAGAGCCAGACGCGGGGCTCGAACCCACGAACCGTGAGATCATGACCTGAGCCAAAGTGGGACGCCCAACTGACTGAGCTACCCAGGTGCCCCAGAATGTTTATTCATTTTTGAAATAGAGAGAGGGAGAGAGAGAGAGAGCGCGAGTGCACAAGAGCATGAGCGGGGGAGGGGCAGAGAGTGAGGAAGACAGAAGATGTGAAGCGGGTTCTGCACTGACAACAGCAAGCCCGATGTGGGGCTTGAACTCACAAACCTTGAGATCATGACCTGACCTGAAGTTGGACACTCAACCTACTAAGCCACCAGTCACCCCTAGCATATATATATATATATATATTTTTTTAATTGGTACTTTATGTGAATATAAACAAAAGCAATTTCCATCTGGTTTTATATTGATCCTGAATTATTTTCAAGTACTCATTGTTTCTCCTTTGCAAATTAGATCACAGATCTGCGTGAGGACGGGGTCATGTTTCTCTTACCTTTCACTATCTTCACAGAGTCAGGCATAAACCTGGAATATTTGCACCGGGTGCTCAATAAATATTTCTTGAACAGATATAATGAGGAATAAATGAATGTATGTGAATGTATGTGTACAAAAAAGATACTTCATCTGTTCATAAAATGATTTTAATTTTGCAGGGGAGCAAATGTAGCCGTGACCACTGCCTTCTAGAAAGGAAATTTGGGGGCAAAAATGACCATCCCAGATGCATAAATAATAGTAATACTCTTGATCAGCGGTTCTCGAACCTTTTGGTCACAGGATCCCTTTATGCTCTTAAAAAGTTATTAAGAACCCTAAAGAGTTTTTATGTATCTAGGCTATATCCAAGGTATTTGCCATATTAGAAATTAAAACAAAAATTAACTCTTTACTAATTCATTTAAAATAATAGCAATAAACCCATAATACACCAACGTAATTAATGTTTTATGAAAATAAATTTCCAAAACAGGAATAAATTAGCGATGGGGTGCCTGGGTGGCTCATTTGGTTAAGCGTCCCACTTCGGCTCAAGTCGTGATCTCACGGTTCCTGGGTTTGAGCCCCATGTCGGGGGTGGGCTCACTGCGGTCAGCGCGGGGCCTGCTTTGGATCCTCTGTCCCCCTCTCTCTCTGCTCCTCCCTGGCTAGCGCATTCTCTCCCTCTCTCAAAAATACAATGAACATTTTGAAAAAAGTAAAAATAAATTAGTGAGAAGAGTGACATTGTTTTAAAGTTTTGCTAATCTCTTGAATGTCTGGCTCAGTAGGAGCTGGATTCTCGTATTTGCTTCTGCATTCTGTGGTGTTATTACATGACACGTGGCTCCTAAAAACTCCACTGTAGGGGCGCCTGGGTGGCGCAGTCGGTTAAGCGTCCGACTTCAGCCAGGTCACGATCTCGCGGTCTGTGAGTTCGAGCCCCGCGTCGGGCTCTGGGCTGATGGCTCGGAGCCTGGAGCCTGTTTCCGATTCTGTGTCTCCCTCTCTCTCTGCCCCTCCCCCGTTCATGCTCTGTCTCTCTCTGTCCCAAAAATAAATAAAAACGTTGGGAAAAAAAAATTAAAAAAAAAAAAACTCCACTGGACACGCACCACGCAATGGAAGCGAAAGAAGCAAACGATGCCTTTGTATCATTACGAAAACAGTTTTGATCTGCGGACCCCCCGAAGGGGTTTTCAGGATGACAACAGTCCCTGGACTATATTTTGAGAGGTTGGCACTGTTTAAATAAATAAAAGCAATGTCATTCATAACATTTTCTTCTTTGCCTTGAATATTAGAAAGTTCAGAACGAGGTTTACGAATCAGTTCAGGCCGGGAACTCGAGCCTGTCCAGCCTCTGTCACTCCACTCACCTGCAACCTGTTTGCTACATGGCTTTTACTTTTTTTTTTATTAAATTTTTTTTTTTTACATTTATTTATTTTTGAGAGAGAGTGAGACGAAGTATGAGTGGGGGAGGGGCAGAGAGAGAGGGAGACACAGAATCTGAAGCAGGCTCCAGGCTCTGAGCTGTCAGCACAGAGCCCAACATGGGGCTGGAACTCATGGACCACGAGATCATGACCTGGGCCGAAGTCAGACGCTTAACCGACTGAGCCACCCAGGCGCCCCTTTTTTTTTTTTTTTTTTTTTTTTTTAGTGTTAATGGCTTTTGGTCACATTTCTTCTGTGTTTTTATTAGAAGTTGCTTCCAATCCTTTTTGGAAATAGGTGGGGTTTTTAAAAACATACGTGTGTGTGCGTATATGTATTTCAGCACCCATAAGTTTCAAATTACACTTTTATTTCATTTTCATATCTGTCTAAGCTAGCACACCATCAACAGGATGGAAACATATACGATAGTCACATAAAACATTAAGATGTCTGGGGCTCCAGTCGGTTAAGCATCTGACCTTGGCTCAGGTCATGATCTCACAGTTCGTGAGTCCAAGCCCCAGGTTGGGCTCTGCGCTGACAGCTGGGAGCCCGGAGCCTGCTCCCGATTCTGTGTCTCCCTCTCTTTCTGTGCTCACTCTTTCTCTCTCTCATAAATAAATAAATAAACATTGAAAACACAAAAAAAGATTAAGATGTCTGTTTGATGGGCTTTCTTTTTTTTGTTAATTTTTTTTTCAACGTTTATTTATTTTTGGGACAGAGAGAGACAGAGCATGAACAGGGGAGGGGCAGAGAGAGAGGGAGACACAGAATCGGAAACAGGCTCCAGGCTCTGAGCCATCAGCCCAGAGCCCGACGCGGGGCTCGAACTCACGGACCGCGAGATCGTGACCTGGCTGAAGTCAGACACTTAACCGACTGCGCCACCCAGGCGCCCCTGATGGGCTTTCTTAATAGTGCCCAGAGGATAGGAGTTGCATCATAAGGAAACTGCTACCTAAAAAGACACAGCTCGAAGAGAGACAATTGATCACTCCGGAAATTAGGCTCCAGTGTCTGAATCGTTCCTCAACACTCCCACCTGCACCATTCCACGTTTTCTATGTCAATAACTAATTTGATTGAAGCCCAGGATAGTCACGCTTTATAAACGTCTGCCCATCGCGTTTCCTTCTTCTGTCTGGAAGACCCGCGTGGCAGCCAGTCACGCGGTAGGGGATCCCACCTGTGGCCACCCTGACTTCGATCGGGCTGTGCACCTGACCCAGGCTGGACCCTTCCCGCTTTCCGTCCTGGGCCGGAATCTCTTCCCTAGAGAAGAGGTAGATGTGGTAGTTGTTAAGGGGTGTCTTGCCCTGGGGCTGGCGGCCCGGCCCGTGGAGAAGAGAAAGCTGACTGCGCAGAGAGACCTGATGTGGAGACAATTTCCCTCTATATCGGGTCCAGTAAAGGATCCTGGAGAGCGCTGTGGGTCCTACATATGCATTTCCTCTCTGAGGGCTTGCATCGGGCAAAAACTGCTTTCCGTCCGAGGCCAACTAGATTAGCAAATATTTTCTCCGGCTTTTCCTCCCCAGAAAGCAAATGTATAGATTAGGAAGTATTTCCCCCAGCTTTCCATCCCCGGAGGACAAATGTACGGAGGACCAGAGTTGGATGGAGTTCGCAACTGACTCTGCGGGTGAGTATTTGCCGAGGGCCACACACCCAGGGACCTGAGTGACGGAAATCCCCAGGTGCCCGGGAGAAGACTGGCAATTAGGTTTCCAATCACCTGCCTGTTCCCGGCGCCTCCAAATCAGCACTCCCCAGAGCCCTGACCCTCGGTGGCTGGCAGGGCGACCCACTTTTAACGGTGCCAATTTTTAGCAGCTGGAAACAATAAACGCAGAGGGAGGTGAATTCCTGGAGGACTGATTTCTCCTTGACTAGTTTTCGAAAGCCAGAAGACGCTGTGGGGCTACAGCAGGGCAGCAGGGACCGTGGGAAGCCGGTGGCCCAGGCTCCCTCCTGCCAGGGACGGCGGTCCACACGCTTCCTCGGGCCTCAGGTTTTGCAGCGGCGGGATGAGGACCTAGAACTAGATGGTCTTTCATATGCCTTTCGTCTTCCACTTTCTCCCATCTTTGTGAGCTGGGAAAGATTTACGCAGAACTTCATCTTGATTTTATTACTGTTAGTTCATCTTCTCCTGACACGGCCAGCGGCGGCCTGAGCGCGGGGAAGGAAGTGGCTCTCTCTCCGGGATGATTTAAGAGGTGCTGAAAGCCCAGAGTAGCCTCCCTCTCTGTTCTGCCACAGCAAGGGCCTGAGGCTCCCTTGCCCCGAGCCAGACCTGGGATCCAAGCATTGTTTGTAGATGGCCTCGGTCAAATGGCAAACACATGCCCATTGTTCCTCTGGGAGCCCATCAGCCTGGACTTGCCCCTGGATTCCCTAGGAATGCGAGCAGGAGTGGCCAGGAGAGGTCTGAGGCCCAGGAGTGGCCAGGAGAGGTCTGAGGCCCAGGGCATCCCTGCGAGGACCCGGCCTCCTGAGCACAGGGAGGTGGCCTCCTGAGCACAGGGAGGTGGCTTGTCAGCCTCAGGCATCAGCCTAGGCTTTGCTTCATTTTGACTCCCCTGATGGTTTCCCCCTCCTCAGGGGGCCCTGCGGGGAAGGAGGAGGTTCTCTGACTGTGTTCCGGTGTCCCACGGGCTCCCTCCTCTATGCCAAGAAAGCAGGACTTCAGGCCCCTGGCGGAGGAGTTTCTTAGAGGAAGCCTCACTCTGTCTTCCACCACATAGGCCGTCCTGACAAAAAGATGAGGCCGAGTAGGCCACCCTGCAGAAAATGGCCCGATTCTGTGGTGGGGCAGCCCGGAACCAGAGGCCCCTTCCATAGTGGGGACTCACGACTGCTCCCAGAGCTGGTCATGAGAACTGGTGTCCCCCTTCCCTGGGCCGGCTGCCTCAGGAGCTGCCTCACGCACCCACCACCAAAAAATAAGGCTGGGGTGTCAGGCTGTGTGGCAAGCCTCCTTTTGTTCGCTTCCGTTCTTAACTCATAAACATGGAAAAAGAGTAACCAGAAGGATAACTTCCTAGCACTCCTGGGGGTGGGGGGGTATTTATCAGTATGGCAGCCGAACGCGCTTTAGAGATAAATGAACCATCGGATGGCACCCTGAGGTATTATTCCACGACACAGAGTTTTAAACACCAATTCCCTCTGCTAAACACTGATTCCCTCTAAACTCCGTTGGAAGGGGTGTAGAACATTGTATGTTAAGAACCAGGCTTCCCGCCGACTTTCTTAGACGGCTGGGCTGATCAAGGCTTTATCTCATGGCCGGGTGAGGACTAGGGCGTGTTCCGGTGACGTATGAGTGTGTAGATACCAAGTAGTAATGAAAATGCAACCGAAGCAAAAAACATCCTGAGTGGTAGCACGAAACCTTCTGAAAAGAAACCATCTGAGGAGCCTAACAGAAACAGGTGTGTTTTGTATTTGCCGGGGATAAACAGGAAAGGAACAGGCACACGTGCGGAACCACAAATGTCCCATCGCCACCACCCGGCACCCGTCTCCTTAGTCTCCAGGGAAAGTCACCCCGTAACGCAGTGTAGGACCCAAGAATCCCAGTTTTTCCCAGGGGGTTGCTCATAATCCAGCAGAGATTTCTGGATGTGTTGCAAGGGCCCCATTAAAACCCCCAAGTTTAACCTGCCTTGGCCGTCTCCCCCTCCTCACTACTGTGTATTTCTTTTGTGGGAGAGTGTGAGTCCTGGGTCTGTCACCAAGAGCTGTGCGGTTATGGCCAAAGCACTTAGCCTATCGGGGGCCTCGGTGTCCTAAAGGGCAAGATTAGAATAACAGACCCACGTGATTTACTGAACCTGAGGCGGGCGTGGGGGGGGTGGTGGTGTGGGGAACCAGACGGTGGCCGTCACTTCTGGCAGCAGAAATACCATACTCTCCTTCCCTGGAACTCCGCGGTCCAGGCCACCTTATCTTTCTATCAGCCCACCCCCCGTGCAGGTGTCCAAATAGGAAATTCTGCTCTAAACGGTCCTACCAGCACACCGGCACCAACTTGCTCCCCTGTTCTCTCGCCTCTCTCCCAGCCCCCTTTGAGACCCTCATTGTCCTCTTTACGATAAGGACTACTGCGCTTTTATCTGTGCTAAACTTCAAGGGCACAATCATCGCTAAATCGAGAAGAAAAGCGGAGGGCGCGGCCCTTGGGGCTGGGCTTTGATACAAGGGCAGGGCTTTCCGGGGGCGCAGGCGGGCAGGGGAGCAGAAAGCAGAAAGCGGCGCTGCGGGGGGGCCCTCCAGGACACCCCTGCGGTGGGGGTGGGGGTGGGGGTGGCGGGGAAGCTTTCGCCTCTCTATTCTTGACTGAGGGCCTGAAACCACACTCGGCCCAAATCTGGGGACACGAGGGGCCACCGGCTACCCTGGGGAGGAGAAGGGGTGGGAGGAGGTGGGGAAAGGAGGCGGGAGGTGAGAGGAAGTGGGGGATGGGCGGAGGGGGAGGGGGGTGCAAGTGGGGGCTAGGAGGAGATGGGAGAGAGGATGTGGGAGAGGAGAAGGGAGATGTCAGGGAAGAGGAGCTGGGGGAGGGTGAAAGGGGGGAGGGGGGAGAGGAAGTGAGGGAAGGAGGTGGCAGGCGTGGGGGGAGGTTCGAAGACGAGGACAGGGAGGTAGGAAGAGAGGTAGGGACACAGGTGGAGGAAGGGGGGTTTGGACAAGGTGGGGGGGAGTAAAGGAAGTAGGGAGAAGTGAGTGGGAAGGAGGGAAGAGGAGGTGGGGAGTGGCAGAGGTGGAGGAAGGAAGACATGGGGGTAGGAGGAGATGAGAGGAAGGAAAGGAGGTGGGGGGGGAGTGGGAAAGGAAGAAGCGAGGGAAGGAGGTGAGAGGCGGGCGGGCGGGGGAGAGGCCGGAGTGGGGGCGGGGTGGTAGAAGGAAGGAATGGGATCGGGAAGAGGTGGGGGGGGAGAGAAGGGGGGTGCGAGAGGGAGACGCGAGGGAAAGAAGAGGGGAGACGCCGAGGGGGTTAGAAGTGGAGGAAGGAGGGCGGAGAGGGGGCAGGGCGGGAGGAAGCAGGGATGAGGAAGTAAGGGGAGGGGGCGGGGCGGAGGCGGTGGAAGGAGGAAGGGGGCAGCCGGCGAGGGCGCAGAGCCCGCCCGGCGGCAGGAGGACGGGGCGCGGACTGGAAGCGCCGCTCGCGGGAGCGGAGACGCTCGGGCAAGTCCGGGCGGGCCGCGCAAGTTGTCTAGTTTCTCCCAAGCCCAGGGCCGGCCGGCGGCTCGGGTGGGCCCCGCGGGGCCCTCCCGCGACGGCGAAACCCCCCAGCCCAAAGCGGCCCGCCGGCCCCGCCCAGCCCGGGCAGCCCCCGGCGGCAGGGGTGTATCGGGGCGGGCGGCCGCGCGGCTCCGGGAACTCGGCTCCGTCAGACTTCCGGGACAGAGGAGGCTTTTCTGCTCAAAATCCACCAGACTCCTCCGATGCGCTTTGCTTTTACGGTGGAAAACTCCGATAACCATTTCAAAAGGCACACACAGCCCTGAAAATAAGTGAAATTAGAACCTGCCGACTTCACTTCCTGGAGGCTTTTTGTTGGGGCTTGAAACTAGGAATCTGTGCGGGTCATCCTCGTAAGTGCCTTTTTTATCCGTTCACACCGATGCTCGGGCGTCTACACTACGTTTAACATCGTTAGCCTGGTGGCGTTTTGACAGTGTATTAACGTGATTTAATGATGGTTTCTGCCTTGGTCGGTTAACGTGGCCTCACTTGGTAACCTGAAATAAATGCATACGCGTTGCAAAAAGAAAGGCGCCGAGGGAGAGTTCTCTTTTTAACCCTGCTGTGAAATAGATAAGAAAATATCCCCTAGGGCGATGCCCATATTGGGAAGAGTCGAGTGTTAGGTAGACCTTGGAAATCAATGTTAGAAACAACAAAAACATTGGCTTGTTCATAGCCATTTGTCAATTAACGTTGTAAAATCATTAAATAATACTAGGGATGAAAAAAGCTCGTTTCTTGTGAGTTGCTGTTTTAGAACCTGAATCCTATGTAGTGCAATCACTCATTAGCTCTGAAACAGCAGCTTCAATGGTTCTGTACCGACAAGTTCAACTTAGGAAATCTCCAAATGCGGTTACTACAAAGCGGATGCGGTAGGGGGTGCATCCTAAAACCGAGGGTTCTTCCCCCCCCCCCCCAGAGGCGTTACTCCATTTTCCTTTAAAATGAGCGGAAAAGCCAGGGAATCCTAAATTTTCATTTGGCTGACGCCAGTTGACCATCACTGGCAAACTGGCATGATAAGGTTAATCATCCCTAGTTGATAAGTTAATTGGTCCAATTCAGTTTACAAAAATTTGGCCGTCAGGCCACATGTGACACACGGTATAAAATCCAAAGACCCATGCGGTGTGGGTTTTATCAAATCAAACCAGCAGTACTGATAGGATATAGCTTCTTATAAGCATAATGCGGAGACACGTGCCTCTGATCAAAACCATTTTACACGGAACAATATTCCACTGACTCTGTGAAGCTTAACTCCCTGGGATTTGTATACTCCAGACCTGAGATTGCAGGCTGGAGCTCCATAGGCCACCATGTTTTCCAGACCCGTGTGTTCGGTTTTCCAGGTGTGTTTTAAACCTTTGAATTAGTTATCTATATTTTAAAACCAGGATATTTCCACTTGCAAAGCTGGACTTCTGGCTTTTCTTGGAGATACGAGACCCGGCCACAGGGGAGGGACTTGTTGGCTGGAGCCCAGCCAGTCTGTAAGTTACCCACTCCTCCCCACCCCGCCTTCATTCGACAGGTACTTGTCTGCCCTGTGCACTTGAGTGTTCTAGTTCTGTCCCAGACAGGCCACTTTACCCAGTGCTTGCCTTTTTATTAGGATGATTCAAATCATAGGTGATTTAGGCATGCTAGGTCTATACTTAATGCGTGTGTAATTGAAACCGCAAATCTTGATTTTCAGAAACTGATCTTGACAGATTCAACCAATCAGTAACTGACTCTATGCACATTTCTTGAAGACAGGCACTACAGAATGTCCCGGTTCTCTCTAATTTGCCTTTCCAAAAGATGCAGCAAGACGTAGGGGAGCAGGTGATCTCCGGAATTAAACGTGGTTTGGATTCCCGCTAGGTACTTGTGCAATGTTAGGCAAGTTAGTTACTGGCCTTGAACTTGTGTCTTTATTTTTTTTATTAAAAAAAATTTTTTTCTTTTTAATGTTTTTATTTACCTTTGAGACAGAGCAGAGCAGGGGAGGGGCAGAGAGAGAGGGAGACATAGAATCTGAAGCAGGCTCCAAGCTGTCAGCACGGAGCCGGGTGCGGGGCTTGAACTCACAGACTGTGAGATCATGCCCTGAGCCGAAGTTGGACGCTCAACCGACTGAGCCACCCAGGCGCCCCTGAACTTGTGTAAATGTAGTACAACTACCACCTTGGATTATTGAATATTACATTGTTCTATGTGATAACATCTTAAAAAAAATTTTTTTTTTAAGTTTTGTATTTTGAAAGAGAAACAGAGAGAGAGGGCAGAGGAGGGGCAGAGAGAGAGAGAGGAAGAGCGAGAATCCCAAGCAGGCTCTGCGCCCTCAGCATGGAGCCCAGTGCAGGGCTCAGATTCACCAACCACGAGATCATGACCTGAACCGAAACCAGGAGTTGGACACTTAACCAACGGAGCCACCCAGCCACCCCTGTATATGACAGCATGTTGAACAGTACCTGGTCCACGGTAACCACCCAGATTAGTTTTCCTTGCCCTTGGGATTTCAGTGACTAATGTGGGTCCTTGAGAGAAATTCTAATTAGATCGTTTTGCTTGCCTACAAAATCCTACTTTAGTAGAATCCAAACTTTGACATGCAGGAGACTTACCTGGGTACTTGGTTAAAATCTTGCTGGTTTCTGGGTCCCCCTCCCCACCCCCTCAGGATTTTGATTCCGGAAGTCTCCAATGGCACCCCGGGGCTTCACATTTTGGTATTGAATTCTGGGACTAGAGGTCTTCTCAGACTTCATTCTGACAGTCTGAGATGCAGCCTGACTCTGGTCATTCAAGTGAATGAGGAGGAGAACAGGAGGGAACGATGGGCCGATTCCCTGGCTGGTGCTGGCCAGCATGCTGACCCTGCATCTAGATCCCGTGCCTTCCTTGGGTCCTGATTGCCTGCTCATCAATTCACAGACATTTAATGAGCACTTACTAGAAGTTCACTGAGCCGGCATTAGGTATAAGAAGGTAGCCGCAGTGGTTTCTGTGCAGGGATCTCAGGGAACTGAATGCCAAGCCCAGGGCCTGACACAGGTGTCAGTTTCAGTGTTTCCTACCGATGCCATTCTTTCCAGGGACGCCCTTGAGCCCATCACCAGCCCGTCCTCCAGCCCAGCACTGTGCATTTTCACGTCTCCTTCCTATCCGTTACTTCTGCATTATAGGTGGGTACTTAACCTAGCACTGCTTAGGCGCTCTTTAGATATTTGGGGGATTTAATTTCCTTTGGCAAATGTATCTTCTGTAACTTGGTCCATGTTCATGGAATCATCACATAGTTGAGCCGGGAACTGTCCCAGAAGCTGAGGAGGCGACGGTGCACAAAATTTAAAAATCCCTGCCTACGTGGGGAAGAGAGGCCATACGAACAACCTGTTTGGACTTCTGTATTTGATTGCTGTCTGTACCCTGAAATGTGCTGCAGGCTTGTTTGTTCTGGCTCCTACCTTAGTTCCCTGCCAGGCGGACTTCTTTCCCAACCCTGGTCTACACCAGCCCTGTCCTGGGGCAATTCTCTGTGTGGCGGAGAGCTCTCGGTTATCCAAGCGTCTGCAGCTCCTCTAGGCTCTAACCTCTAGGCTCTAACCACGATCAGTCATTCATTTCCAAATGCCAGAAGTTTCTACACTATGTTAATTTTGATTTTATTACTTGTTTTTGAGAGAGAGAGAGAGAGAGAGCGCGCGCGCGCGCGCGCAAGTGGGGAGGGCCAGAGAGAAAGAGGATCCGAAGGGGGCTCTGCGCTGACCACAGAAAACCTGATTCATGGCTCGAATTCAAAACTGAGATCATGAGCAATCAGTTAATTTTTTTTTAAATGCAGCTTGTATATCCTCTCTCTCAGAATATGAAGGGAAGACTTGATAAAGCCAAGTGATTCCGCGGTCTCTCATTTGTTTTGTTCTTTTGCAATAGTGCTTTTCTTTTGAAGTGTCTCCGCTATTACACCAAATATAAAAATAACTCTGCTTTGCATGCATATTCCATAACTTATTTTGAGCAGAACTTTTAATAATTTATCAGTCAAAGATAATCTTACCTTTATTATTTTTTTAATTTAAAAAAATTTTTTATGTTTATTTTTGAGAGAGAGGGAGCAGGGGAGGGGCAGAGAGAGAGGGGGACAGAGGATCCAAAGTGGGCTCTGTGTTGATAGCAGACAGCCAGATGTGGGGCTCGAACTCATCAACTGTGAGATCATGACCTGAGCCAAAGTCAGACGCTTAACCAACCGAGCCACCCAGGCACCCCAAGATCATCTTACCTTTAAATGTGTGATTTGGGGGTACCGCATATGTTTTGCTGCAATTTTGAGCTCCTTGTATTTTTAAATCCAAGTCCAGTTTTATTCATAAAAATGAGAGGGGATTTCAGTTTTCCAAATACTCTACAAAGTCAGTTGCATCTGAAAATTCAGGTTAAAGAAGTCTAACTTTAATTTTTCTGATTAAAAAAGTATTTTGAGAGACAGAGTATTTTTTTATTAAAAAAGTATTTTGAGAGACAGAGCACGAGCAGAGGAGAGGCAGAGAAAGAGGGAGACACAGAATCGGAAGCAGGTCCCAGGCTCCGAGCTGTCAGCACAGAGCCCGCCGCGGTGCTCGAACCCACAATCCTTGAGGTTATGACCTGAGCTGAAGTCGGACACTTAACCGACTGAGCCACCCCGCACCCCCAAAAGTGTGATTTTAACTACTTCTCTAAAGAGTCAACTTTTTGTGAAAATGCCCCTCAAATATCTTATTTCTATCTCTTCACGTGGGTATATTTGTATACTTGACCTCTGTCTGTTCTTGTCTTTGACTCTTTGCATGTCTTTTATCATCTTCCAAGCCTGTATGATTTCCTGTTGAGAAATATGTGAACTGGGTTAATGGAAATTCTTTGAGAAACACATTCAAACACGAGGATTTCACTTTTCTGCTGTGAAGTACGAGATAAGCAATTTATTATTTTATTTTATTTAAAAAAAATTTTTTTTAATGTTTATTTATTTTTGAGACAGAGAGAGACAGAGCATGAACGGGGGAGGGTCAGAGAGAGGGAGACACAGAATCAGAAACAGGCTCCAGGCTCTGAGCTGTCAGCACAGAGGCCGACGCGGGGCTCGAACTCATGGACCGTGAGATCATGACCTGAGCCGAAGTCGGACACTTAACTGACTAAGCCACCCAGGCGCCCCTATTTTATTTTATTTTTTAATGGTTATTTATTTTTGAGAGAGAGAGAGAGAGAGAGTACGCAAACCGGAGGCAGAGAGAGGGGATCCAAAACCGGCTCTGCACTGACAGCCGTGAGCCCAGCATGGGGCTTGAACTCGCAAACTGTGACATCATGACCTGAGCTGAAGTCAGACACGCAACCCGACTGAGCCACCCAGGCCCCCCCCCAAGATAAGCAATTTAATGTGCACATAGTATTAGTCTTTAGTAATACACAGTGTTAAAATGCCACGAATCCCTGATGGTCACTCTAAAAAGCAGCCAGGTTGCTGTGCTTAGCACAAGTTCAAACTGCTACATTAGAACTTAATTTGAGAGTCTGCGCATATGCACCATGGAAAGCAGCCAGCACTGGATGGAACCATCCGTCAGAGCAGTTGGGGTTGGAAAAAACCCCAAGATCTGGCTGCTCTGATATAATGAGAATGCAGACATCATGATATTGACACAGTGACACATTCCCACCACAACCCAAGGTTTACTTCGAGAACCTGAAAGAGATAATGTGCTGCATTCTTTTCTCTTCGTACCACCCCCCCCCGCCCCCGCTGCCCAGGGGTGATGGTTAAGAGGGGGTGTGGGGTAAGGGTGAAAAATATGAACCTGGATCTGGACGGGCCACAATAACAACCGTGAGAAATCCACTCTTGTTGTACCTGGTGCTTCCCCTCACTGAACTGACATTTAGTGATTGGAATACCTGAACGCACACCAAAACTTGGGTGTCTTATTTTAGGCTAAAATCGGGGCTCAGGTGGGTGGCCTTGGGAAAGGGAACCAGACAGATGCAAACTTTACAGGAAAAAAAAAAAAAAATAGTGTCTCCAACTCGAGGTTTGGCCCAGCTGCTCTGAAGGCTGTTTCTGTTTTTTGTTTTTTGTTTTTTAAACCCTGCCTCGGCTTTCGTTCTCTTTAATGACATTTTCATGCTCTCCCCCACCCCACCCCCAGTACCTCTCCAGTAAAATCTTTACCAGGCACGCTGGGACTCCTGCCCTTCCCTTCAGTAATTGGTGATAAGATTTCTCCTGTAGTACAGATACATACAGATTTGTTCCCTCTCCTGCTTTTATGATACTATTTTAGAAACGGAGCTGCCGTTAAAGGTTGTGTTTGAACACATCTTTGGAACAAGAACTTTAATTAAGGGATCAAAAGGCTTAAGCTCATGCTTTTTAATAACTGAAGCGAGTGTCTATAATTTTTCCTATCTAAAATCTATGGAAATTCTTATCAGCCTAGCTTCTTTTACTTCCAACTTGTAACGAAACTTTTCCTTCAAGCTTCCTTTTTTATGCCCAGTAGGACCAACTCTTGTGATTATCATCAGCTAGAGGAAATCCCTACGTCTCCCCGGGTAACATGAAGTCGCCATGTTGCCAAGGACCCTAGGGATTTTCTTCTGTGGTCATGGTCACAGCCAAAGTCTTCTTGAAGGACACATTTTCATTTCATTGCCATATTCGGTGGCTAAGAGCCTTCTGGTTACGTGGCTAAACTTGTAGAATTGAATTTGCTCGATTCAATGGCCGAAGAAACCCACCGATGACTGTATGTACTCATACATATGAAATAAATGACACGTGCCAGCCCCCGGAAGATGAGCCATTCCTCCTGCTAATCTGGGGAGATGTGTGTGAGTTGTCTTGCTTTTTGTTTTGGAGGGCGAGGGCTGCTGGTGTGGGTAGATTTCCAAACCACCGCAGAGAACCTGATGGGGGGAAACTCACAGCAGGCTCAGGGAGCAGTCCTACGTTGGGGGGGGGAGGGGTGGGGGAGAGCTAGAAAAAGATTGGAGAGTTCCAGGAACTGGAATTGTTTAGCATGCAAAGCAGGGACAGGAGAATTGTCGTGTCCTACCACAAGTGAAATTCAGAGAAAACAGGGATTTCGACCCCAGTGGAACATAAAAGGTCAGACTTTAAATTTAGAACCAATAATCGCCATGAGTTGATTAATGACATGAACCAGCCTAAAGTTGGTATCCCAAACTTCTGGCGTGTGGCTTTTGTGTTCTCTTAGCTCTGTAACACTTTGTCTGGAATACAAGCATCTAGGTAAAGGTAGATTTCCAGATCCTTGGAAAGTCAGCTTTCGCCCACACATAAGAAAAACTGTAAAATGTCAAGTGGGCTCAGATGTGGGTCTTGCCCCTCGGGGTGTTTTGCTCACAGTGTCACTGTTGGAATGGGGTTGGGGGGTCTGTCATGAGGGTGCAAGCACACTCCGTGAAATCACCTTCAAAAGCTTGAGACAGCTTTTTAAAAAAAATGTTTATTTGTTTATTTTGACACACACACAGAATGGGGAGGGGCAGAAAGCGAAGGAGAGAGAGAATCCCAGTGCACTCCACGCTTAGCTCATAGCCCGACATGGGGCCCCATCTCACGTCCGTGAGCTCACGACCTGAACTGAAATCAAGAGTCAGACACTTAACCGACTGAGCCCCCCGGTGCCCCGAGACCTCTTTCAAATGGATTTTTCTAGCTTAATAATAGCCAACTGTAGATTTGTCATGAGAGAACCATTCTACCAACCTTATTGAATATATTTTTATTTTCACTTTGTTGACTTGGAGTAGTGAGTAAAAACGAAATGATTTCCCTCCCTTAAGCTAGATGTTGACCATTTAGAAACACAGCCTAAGAGACTTCCAAAAACGAGTAAATATCTCCTGCTGTTTGAATGGCCAGCCTTCAGACTGATTAAGAAAGTGCTCAGGCAGGTATTCTGAGTCACTGTGTGATTCCAGACATGCCCACTGACCTCTCTCCAGGCGTAAGTGAAGTTAATGTTTTTCCTCTCACCAGCTCACAGTGGTGCTTGGGGGACGGGAAAAATGAATGTGGCAAAGTCCAGTGCAGAGTTTTTAAATGCCGTAGGAAAAATCAGGTAAAAAAAACAAAAAACAAACCAAACAAACCACTTCTTTTTGGTGAAATGTAGCCTGCTGGGTGAAAGACACAGGGCATACGGTCTTCTTGGCTCCCGGACAAAAGTATCCATCCTTCTCTAACTCCAAATGAAAGGTAGAGAAACACCACGGAAGGTTTTAAGAAAGGGAGCGGAGTGTTCTGTAGACCTACGAGGCGAGTCCTTGTTCTTTTCTCCTGTCTCCGGGACAGAAAATGTGGTCAATATCAAGATGTTTCGTTGCTGATACTTACATAGAGAGACCTCAGCGCTCACCTCTCAAAACACATGTCTTCGGATGCCAATTTCACCGCTGAAAGTGAGCAGAACTGAGCTGTCCTAAAGCGGGGTTAGTGGTGTCATTGTGGGCGTTGGGAGGGTGCCCAGGCTGTGTCTTTCGTCCGTTCTCAACTGTTGCTTCTTAAGACACACACATTCGTGCCCCAGCGTGGTGTCCAGCCCGTGCTGACACACACATACTCTGCTGGAACGCCTTTCCCTACTCGCGGGCCACGGGCACATCGTTTTACGACACAGGGTTGTCTGAATGGCCATCTTTCGAGCAGCACGCGCTCTGAAGCATCCTTCGCCACTTCATGGGGAAATGTAATCAGAAGTCAGGCTGGCTGGGCGTCTAATGAGAGAGAAGCAAAGGCTTCATTAAAGACGAGTTGTTTAAAATGTCAGCAAGGGGGGGGCACCCGGGTGGCTCGGTTGGTGGAGCATCTGACCTCTGCCCAGGTCATGATCTCGAGGTTCGTGAGTTCAAGCCCCACGTCAGGCTCGCTGCTGTCAGCTGTAGGTGCAGGGCCTGCTTTGGATCCTCTGTCCCCCTCTCTCTGCCTGTCCCCCCCCCCCCCGGTTGCACTGTCCCAAAGATAAATAAATAAATAAAATGTCAACCAGGAAACAAGCGTTCAGTTTTTTTCTTCATGGGAACACCATGCTGCCTGCAACCCCACCAAGGCAAGAAACCTGGAAATAAGTTACCATGAAATGGATGGAAAAGTCTGAGAGTGTTTGGTTTTCTCTGTGGCTGGTTGGTTGGTTTTTTGGTCTCACCAAAAGTAGCCACCAGCCCATCAAGTTTGGGAGACACAGTTTCAGAAAGCACAAATGCCTGCCCCCACGTGAAGCTACTTTTCCATACCCATGGAACATTTGGAGAACCGAAAATGTAATTTGCTCGTTTGTTTTTTTTTAATCACTTGCATTTCTTTTTTTTTATAATTTTTTTTTTAATTTTAGAGAGATGGCGGGGGGAGAGAGGGGCAGAGGGAGAGAGAGAGAGGGTGGGGGAGAGGGGCAGAGGGAGAGAGAGTGAGTGGGTGGGGGAGAGAGAGAGAAAATCCAAAGTAGGCTCCACGCGTAGCTTGGAGCCCGATGGTGGGGCTCGATCCCATGACCTCGGGATCATGACCCAAGCCGAAATTAAGAGTTGGACGCTCAACCAACTGAGCCACCCGGGCACCCCAATTTGTTTATTTTTTTGTTAATTTGTCCACCGAACTTTATCGAGCACCTACACTGTACCAAGCAGTTAGTGCTGGAGATACAAGCATAAAGGAGACCCAAATACTGCCTCGAGGAGGCTCCAGGCCCATACTCCATTGTGGGTTCTGCATGTGTGGTTTAAGCTAATTTCCCCAACTGGACTATGCACACTGAACATCAGAATCAGAGACAAGTGATTTCTTCCACTCACCAATAGCTTAATTTTCACTAAAAAATGCTGTGTCTAAAGAAAGACATTCCTGTGACCTATTTCAAAGACTTCATTTAAAAACACACTTGGAAAACACAAGTACAATAGTGGTCTTTTTTTTTTTTTTAATTTTGTTTTTCAATGTTTATTTATTTTTGGGACAGAGAGAGAGCATGAACAGGGGAGGGGCAGAGAGAGAGGGAGACACAGAATCGGAAACAGGCTCCAGGCTCTGAGCCATCAGCCCAGAGCCCGACGCGGGGCTCGAACTCACGGACCGCGAGATCGTGACCTGGCTGAAGTCGGTCGCTTAACCGACTGCGCCACCCAGGCGCCCCAATAGTGGTCTTTTTTGATTCTAAAGTGAGGTGACGTTACTGGGCACCCATAGAGCCTGAGTAGCTACAACAGCGGATCAGAAAAGGTGAGGTTAAAGGGACACTTGTTGGGCCCCCTTTGGTTCAATGATCTTGAATCCTAATCCCTCTTCTCCATATGGGAGAGGCTTACAAGGCCGTCACCCCCAAGAGGCCAAGGAGGCAAGTCCAGCAGTAATGGCTTCACACGGACTGAGTGCCATCAGAGAGACGTGTTTTTTCAGAGGGGGAGAAATGCCTTACAAATAATGAGATCGACCAGACCCTACCTATGGAGGGGTAGGCAGAAGTGGAGCGTGGGCCTGGGCGGCTCGGTCCGTTGAGCATCCGACTTTGGCTTGGGTCGTGATCTCACAGTTGGTGAGTTTGAGCCCGGCATGGGGCTCCCTGCTGTTAGCTTGGAGCCCCTTTGGATCCTTTGTCTCCCTCTCTCTCTCTCTCCCCTCCCCGGCTTGCACTCTCTCTCTCTCTCTCTCTGTCTGAAAAATAAATAAACATTAAAAAAAAAAAGTCCAGTGTTGGCCTGACCCCTCTGATACTGACCACGTGCTCCGGCCAGTCACCTTACCTCTTTGGGCCCCAGGTTCCTCACTTGAGACAGGAGGTCATTTTGCCAGATGACGTCTGAAGGCCCTTCTGATTCTAACGTGTTATTCTGTGATGAAGGCACCACTAGGTAGCGTGTGGGCCAGGGTGGCGTCAGTGCTCCGAATAGAATAATTGTGGTGCGGCTGCTGGGTTAATAATTTACCGAAATGAGCTATTTCACACCTCTGCTCCGTGTCCTCCTTTCCGACTCTCAGCAGGAAAACAAACGGCAAACAGCAATGCCTTAATTCACAAGCAAAGATTATTTCTGGCAATTGGAAAAGTGAGGCACTTCTGTGTTTACACACACCCGTTATAGACATAAATATGAGTATACATTTGTAAATGTGTCCATACGTGCTATCAGTTGTCATTAATCGTGAATATCCCAAATCATAGAGTTATAATAGCTAATATTTATTGAGCACATATTATGTGCCAAGCACCGATAAAGGCTTTGTGTACCTTATCGGTAACTTCTTTTTTTTTTTTTATTGGTAACTTCTTTTCATTAATTTATTCTGTTTCCATCTTTTTTTTTTTAAAGGATTAAATTTTTTTTTTTTTTAATGTTTATTGATTTGAGAGAGAGAAAGTGAGAGAGCTCACACGTGCCAGCTTGGTAGGGTCAGAGCGAGAAAGAGAGAATCCCAAGCAGGCTCCAGGCTGTCAGCACCAGAGCCCGATGCGGGGCTCGATCTCAGGAACCTGAGATCGTGACCAGAGAGGAAACCAAGAGTCGGATGCTTAACTGACTGAGCCCCCCAGTCACCCCTCTTCTATTTCCATCTTAACGCCCACAATTGACTTCCCCAAATAGGGAAATTTATAAAGTTTATTGCAAACGTTTTGTCTGGCAGGCATAGCCGTTAGAGTGTGGGAAACAATATTTCAAAAAAAGCGCCCTCCATTTTTCTGATCTTTGGTCCAAGGCCTCTCTAGAAATGCATGCATTTGACCATGTTCATGTGTAAGGGTACGGACTTTGCCTCTAAAACACTCTCCTCTTTGGGACAGAGAGGGAAGCTCTCGGGAGGTTCTGGAGGGTGGGAGACCTTGCCCTCTCCGGTGAGATCAGAAAAGAATGTCCACAAGGCTCAAGGAAAATGTTTCTGGCAATGAGCGTTGTGTTTGGTAAGTTACTATGATATTCGGATCACGTGTCCTGGAAACAGTTGTAGAATACATTTTCACATAACTGAGACAATCCAGGTGTGCTGCTTTCTGTCTGGACCCTGCCAACCTCCACACGAGTACCGAAACGTCACGGGATCGCTCATTCCCACATGCTTTGCTCGTGCGGCACTCCCAAACAGTTACGGAACATTAAGTCGCAGAAGGGACGTGGCTCGTCTTACGATGATTAGCATTCTACGTGTTTCCCCAAGATGTACAAATATAAAATATGCTGGGTTCTCCTCATATGCTCGCCTATGGAAAATGAATACAAACTGTTTACGTTGGCTTCAACACATGCCATTTTCTTGCTTAGTGGGTTTTGATCCTCTTCAGCTTCTCAAGATACCAGGATCCGTATTGACTACAATAGTGAATTTCATGCTCCCAGCCTCCCTCCTCTCTTTTCTTTTTAATGACTCCATTGTTAAATAAATGGATAATGTCAGCTTTCCCAATAGCACCGATAGTGTTTGTTGCTGTTTCCTAAGTAATTTAGGAAAAGCAACTGAAGCAGAGAGAAGCTAAATTTTTTATGACTGTATTCTCCTCTACTGGATATCACTATAATCTTCAATATTAACGCCTTCCTTACAAGTGTAAGGTTGGAAAATTGAAGTCGCTGGGTTAGATTGATAAATGCAACAATTGGGAAATGTTCTCAGGTGCCGAGCCGATTCTGCTTTGATCATTAAGTGAAAAGAGTGCTTCGCTTAGTGCGTGCATTATCTAAATATCTAATGTGTGTTTATGTACTCTTAATTGTTGTAATACCTTTTTTTTTTAAATTTTTTTTTTCAACGTTTATTTATTTTTGGGACAGAGAGAGACAGAGCATGAACGGGGGAGGGGCAGAGAGAGAGGGAGACACAGAATCGGAAACAGGCTCCAGGCTCTGAGCCATCAGCCCAGAGCCCGATGCGGGGCTCGAACTCACGGACCGCGAGATCGTGACCTGGCTGAAGTCGGACGCTTAACCGACTGCGCCACCCAGGCGCCCCGGCCTGTAATACCTTTTTTATCTTTTTTTTTTTTTTTAAGTTTACGTATTTATTTTGAGAAAGAGAGAGAGTACAAGCGGGGGAGGGGCAGAGAGAGAGAGAGGGAGGGAGAGAGAGAATCCCAGGCAGGCTCGGAGCTAACAGCTTGGTCCCACAAACTATGAGATCGTGACCCGAGCCGAAACCAAGAGTCAGACGTTTAACCGACTGAGCCACCCAGCTGCCTCTGGAATACCTTCTTAAAATTATCCCCTCTTAGGGGCACCCCGGGGGCTCCGTTGGTTAAGCGTCCGACTTCGGCTCAGGTCGTGATCTCACGGCTCATGAGTTCGAGCCCCGCGTCGGGCTCCGTGCTGACAGCTCGGGGCCTGGAGCCTGCTTCGGATTCTGTGTCTCCCTCTCTCTCTGCCCCTTCCCTGTTCCTACTCTCTCTCTCTCTCTCTCTCTCTCTCTCTCTCAAAAACACATAAACATAAAAAAATAAAAATAAAAAACAACTATGTCTTCCTTACGACCCCTAGCTCTCTCCAAAGGCTAAGCGTCTCTTGTGGTCCTGAGCTAATCTGTGTTTCAGCCCCCTCTCTGCACGGCTTATCCAGAGCCCCAGCCTTACCAGTTGCCCCCAAGTTTCCGTCTCCCCCTGCTTGCGTCCTCCCGCCGTGGCCTCTCTTCCTTTTGCATTTGAGGGTATGTTGGTTGCACGCTTCACTTTGGGGCATGTCTGTGTTTAGGGCATAGAGTCCGAGCAAGCACTCTGTGAGTGGAGGAAGGCGCACGCGAACGGATGTTGTGACGGCAGAGGTGGTATTTGCTCCTCAGTTTGGGGCGATCTAATAGTATTTTCCCCAGCACACGTTAAAGAAAATGCTATACTGAAGCAAATGAGCGTATCTAAAGTTTACGTAGAGTGCAGTAGGAATTCGTTTTTATTTATTTAAAAAAACATTTTTTTTTGGCATTCATTTTTTTTTTTTAATGGTTTTTAAATTTTTTTTTCCAACGTTTTTTATTTGTTTTTGGGACAGAGAGAGACAGAGCATGAACGGGGGAGGGGCAGAGAGAGGGGGAGACACAGAATGGAAGCAGGCTCCAGGCTCCGAGCCATCAGCCCAGAGCCTGATGCGGGGCTCGAACTCACGGGCCGCGAGATTGTGACCTGGCTGAAGTCGGACGCTTAACCGACTGCGCCACCCAGGCGCCCCTGGCATTCATTTTTGAGAGACAGTGTGAGCAAGGGAGGGGCAGAGAGAGAGACACAGAATCCGAAGCGGGCTCCAGGCTCCGAGCTGTCGGCACAGAGCCCGGCGCGGGGCTCGAACCCACGAACCGTGAGATCATGACCTGAGCCGAAGTCGGATGTTCAACATGACTGAGCCACCCAGGCACCCCCCTACTCCAATTAAAGCAACTTCCAGAAACAGTTCGTCTTCAAAAGTGCATTATCTAGGCAAAGGATTCTTTATTAATAATCTGCATCGGGGTTTGACAAACTACTGCATCGGGGTGGGCCAAATCCAGCCCACCTCTGGTTTTCGCAACCAAGATTTTCTTGGAACGCAACCTCACCCGTTTTTTTCCGTGTGGTCCGCGGCTGCTTCCCGCCACAATGGCAGAGTTGAGTCATTGTGACAAAGACCCCGTGACCCACAAGATCAAAAATGGCCCCCTTCACGGAGAAAGTTTGCTAATCCTTCACCTACGTGATCTAAGGATATAGTAATTTGTCTGGAAGTGCTATTGACTTGGAAATGTAATACGGTCGGATATTTTATTTTCTGAAGTAAGGGAGGGATCCGGGCCCTCTCTGTGGCCCTCCCACCAGCTGTAGATGTAGGGCCTGAAATCTGGCCGACTGGCTAAGGGAGCGGTAACCTCTGGTTACTAAGTATAGTAACCAACTCGTTCTGGGTTTTCGGGGACTTTCGTGACTTTCAAACTGAGTTCCACACGTTCTGGGAAATCAGTCCTGGGTAGACCAGTAGGGTTGGCCACCCTGACGTAGGGTGGGGTCTGGGGCAGACCGACTTGGGTTCAAATCCCACTTTTGTGACTTTACGCTGTGCAGCCTTGAGCAAGTTAATTTGTCTCTCTGAACCCCAAATACCCTATCTATGAATTGGGGTTGGACTATTTTGAGGGGTCATCATAAGAATTAAAGGAGATTATGTACAGAGAGCGTAGCACCTAATAGGCACTTACTGAATACTCGTTCCATTCCTACACTTTGGACCACTGTGAACTTTTGTTAATTCAGTCTTTAACCAAAATTCCTTTTCTCACAAAACTATCAGAAAGAAAAATTTAAACTACTTTTCTGATGGCCTCCATTTTTTTTTTTAATTTTTAAAAATGTTTTATTTTATTTTTGAGAGAGAGAGAGCGTGAGAGCCGGGGAGGAGCAGAGAGAGAGACACAGAATCCAAAGCAGGCTCCAGGCTCCAAGCTGTCAACACAGAGCCCAACGCAGGGCTTGAACTCACAAACTGTGAGATCATGACCTGAACCAAAGTCCGATGCTTAACCAACTGGGCCACCCAGGCGCCCTGTCCTCGATTTTCTGACGTTATTCCTGTGCCCCTTACAAGGCAATGCTCTACAATCAAATAACTTGTTCTGCAGTGGGGGAAAAAGCCCATACACAAAAAATTGCCTGATTTTTAGCGTTTTATGTTTTAAAGTTTATATATTTTTGCGAGAGGGAGAATGCACGCACGAGCAACGGAGCGGCAGAGAGAGAAGGAGAGAGAGAATCGCAAGCAGGCTCTGTGCTGACAGCGTGGAGCCCCACAAGGGGCTCAAACCCACAAACCGTTGAGATCGTGACCCCATGAGCCGAGAGCAAGAGTCAGACGCCCAGCAGACTGAACCACCCAGGTGCCCCGTTTTAGGTTTTCCATAGAAAATATTTGGAGGCAAGTGGTTGTTGAATTTTGTTTTGTCCAACTATGGGTACATCCCAGAAAGGTTTGGTCTGCCCAGCTGGTTCAAGAGATCACGATGCTCCAGGTTCATGGCCAGATGCAGACAAAACTTCTGGGGTACGAGGTTCAGGGACTTTTCCTAATTGAGCATTTGGTGCCCGTAACGAAAAATGTTGACGGGATGTTGATTGAGGCTGTGAGTGCTCCCTTACTCATGATTCATCTGATGGAGCAGGATGGCCAACGCGCTAAGTGGACCGACACACTCATTAATTTTTTAAAGAGGTTAATAATACACAGACAACGGTGGACAAATCCACTAGCAACCCACGTGCCTTCAAAGGCCCCCAGGACAAGATCGAAAGGATGAGACAACATTAATCTCATTCCAACGATCAGCATTTTGACTTAACCTCCAGTTGGTTAGCAAATGTGCAGGACAGAATTAAATAATGTGTACTCCTGTAGTGATTTATATTCTAAATTACGCTCGTAATCCTAGCTGGTCCCCCAACAAATCCAATCTTCTGTAGGCTGTGGCTACAGGAGTCTGAAAAATCAAATTTTTACTAAATGAATTGGTCAAATCAATCCAGAGCTATCAGCATTTTTATTTAATACCCAGCTTCTTAGTAAATGTGTAGACTGGAATTCATTAACGTGAACTTCTGTGGTAATGTATTATCTAAAAGTTTCCTGACACCCACTCCATCATAGCTGGTTTTCAGACAATTTAATTTACTTGAGGCTATGGCCGTATAACTATAATGAATCAAACTTTTTCCTGAATTAATTGGTCAAATCAGTCAACACTTACGGATTCCGTGAAAAAGTAAGTGCGATTGAGTGGCTGACTTAAATGGCTAATGCAGCAAAATGAGTCACAGTATTAGCTCCTCAGACATGTTGCTTTAAGTGGATTTCAACTCTACCCCACCGTTTGCCTTTTTGATCAGGACAAGACCACAAAGCACTGGTTCCCAGCGCTGGCTGTACGTTAGAGTCACCTGAGGAGTTTCCAAAACTTCCAAAGCCCAGGCCACGCCCAAGATCCATTAAATCAGGATCTTGGGGGTGGGACACAGGCTTCGGTACCTTTGTAAGCAACCCAGGTGATTGGGAAGGACTGACCTCAAGTTCAAATAATTAGGGATGAAGTCACTATACTATGTTTTGCCTTATTAAGGTGAAGCCCAAGCTGGGGAAGGGGAAAAGGTAGCAATTATTATAAACTAATAATTTATCATAACATTTGTTATTATTATTTTTTTAAAATTTTTTTTAACGTTTATTTATTTTTGGGACAGAGAGAGACAGAGCATGAATGGGGGAGGGGCAGAGAGAGAGGGAGACAGAATCGGAAGCAGGCTCCAGGCTCTAAGCCATCAGCCCAGAGCCCGACGCGGGGCTCGAACTCACGGACCGCGAGATCGTGACCTGAGCCGAAGTCGGACGCTCAACCGACTGAGCCACCCAGGCGCCCCATGTTATGATTATTTTAAAGAGCGACAGCTAACGATTTATGAAGTTCTCACCAACTGCGAAGCACCATGCCTGGCATTTTACACCGATTCTTTTACTAAATCCTCACGCACGCTAGTGAAACCTTAGGAAGTCAGTACCCGTCTAATTTGTGCCCGTCTTACAAAGGGGGAAACCGAGGCACAGGAGATGAGATATTTGCCCAAGGATACCCAAGTACCAGGGAGCCCCGTGAGTGCCAGCACAAAGCCGTGTGACTGTGCTTGAATTGTTTTTCAAGACCAGTCACTTACAACTCTGTTTCTTTAGGTCTTGGGACTTCACTGTCTTCTCTCTTTGGGGCGTTGGGTTCTTTCACTTTTCTTTTGTTTCTGGATGCCAAGGCCTCTCCAAACAGTGCCCCAAAGCAATTTCTGGTGCCCCTGGGAGAGAGATAGGCCTGGCTCTATGGATATCATAGGCAGAGGAGTTAATATTCCACAGTAAGCTCGCCTTCTGTCTCAGGGGGGTTTCGGGCATACTTAAAACACTCCCAAGCAGCAGGAAGGAAGCCTGAAACAAAACACCCACCTGGAAGAAACAGACATATGTGCTAAAGTGTGTTTAAAATTTAATTGAAAAAGAGTAAGAATTTAATGGGGCTTCCCATTCGTGGCAAATCATGTCATTTCATAATAGCATTGGTGTTGACCTGTCAACCTGTACGGGTTTGTTCGAAGTTTTTTTTTGTTTTTTTTTTGAGGCAGGTGCCCTAAATAACGTGTATTAAATACCAGCTGAGTGCTTAACGTAGATGATAAACATCAGTGTGTTTTGTTTGCATAATGAAAAACCAAACAAAAAGAAGGAAGAAAGATGAAAATACAGTATAATGTCACGGTCATTTGCAGCAGTTTCCTGTGACAATTACGAGGCGGGACACTCATTTCTGAATTATGTCTTTTTTCTCCTTTTCGCATAGAAGCTGAGCGAGGAGCAAAAACCGCCCTGAGCAGCTCCCCCAGGACCGAGGTCAGGGCAGAATCTGGGCCAATCTCAGTAGCTGTGTTTTTCCTTCAGTCCACTGACCTCAGGAGAGCGCGGTTTCTCCTTCCGAGGCCTCACTCACACCCAGCACGGCCCCCCTCCGGGCACAGGGAGTGAGGGCCCTGTCCCGCACCCCAGCGGGCCACTGCCCAGATGAGGCTGGCCCCCCAGCACCCACCCGGGGTTCCTGCCACCTTGCCCAGGCACCTCGGCCTCAAAAGGGACTGGGACTCCCCTCCAGCACCAGGCAGGGCCTCAGAGGACACAGTCCGTGCCCTCGCGGAACGGTGGGTCTCACGGGGGTCAAACACCTGCCTCCCAGCTCAGCTGCCAGGCAGGCCTCTGTTTGGGGGCCGAGCTCACACTCGTGCAGATGCGCACGAACCTTGGAGAAGGGTGAAGCCCCTGGGTGTCAACCACGTTCTGCGTCCTCTTACCTCTCCCACTTTCCTTTGGGGAAATCTGACTGGGGCTGCGCATGACTGGGCCCATCTCGGCTCTGACTGTGTGTGGCAGACGAGGGGGTCTGTTTTCATTTCCTTTTATGCCTCTTTCTTTCTTTCTTTCTTTCTTTCTTTCTTTCTTTCTTTCTTTCTTTCTTTCTTTCTTTCTCTTTGTCTCTTTCTCTTTTTCTTTCTTTTTCTTTCTTTTTTTCTTTCTCTCTTTCTTTCTCTTTTTCTTTCTCTTTCTTTTTCTCTCTCTCTTTTTCTTTCTTTTTCTTTCTTTCTCTCTCTCTTTTTCTTTCTTTCTCTCTTTTTCTTTCTTTTTCCTTCTTTCTTTCTTTCTTTCTTTCTTTCTTTCTTTCTTTCTTTCTTCTTTCTTTCTCTTTTTCCTTCTTTCTCTCTCTTTTTCTTTCTTTTTCTTTCTTTTTCTTTCTTTCTCTTTCTTTCTTTCCTTCTTTCTTTCTTATTTTTTAAAGTTTATTTATTTATTTTGAGAGAGAGAGAGAGAGAGAAGGGGGAGGAGCAGAGAGAGCGGGAGAGAGAGAGAGAATTCCAAGCCGGTCCTGCCCTGTTGGTGCAGAGCCCGATGCAGGACTTAAACTCACGCACCAGGAGATCGTGACCGGAGCCGAAACCAGGAGCCAGACACTCACCCCACTGAGCCACCCAGGTGCCACCCCCACCGCTTCCTTCTTTAAAGACAACTTGCCCATGGGGCCTTATGGATGATGCTTCTATTTTTAAGTTTAGGAAAATGGCCTGAGAAGCAAGTGAGTCTTGAGGCTCGGGGAAAACTCAGGTGGACGCAATTTTAAGGTGATAATGTAAAAAGCCTGAGCCGATCCTGAGGCGAAACGACCACGCACGGAGAGCACAGAGGGTTGGATTTGATTCCCGGTTCCCTGTCGATTGCCTCTCCTCGGTCATGCCCGCCTTCGCCCCGGACGTGAGTGGTAACTATTGGCGGCAAGCGACCCCTGGGTCTGTGTCGAAGGTAAACAGAAAAACCCTTCTAGGCGCGCGTTTCTCCTCTTCTTCGCCTGCCTTCCGTCATCACGCGTGCACAAGTAAGAATTAAGAGCCATGCTCTGCCCTAGTGAGTGGGCCTAGATCAAGGAGGGTTGTGCCGGGGCGTGAGGAGGCCCCGGGCGGCCTGGTCCCCGCGGTGGCAGCGGCTGGCGGGCCTCCCGATCCCCAGCGGCAGCCGACCGTGGTATTTGCAGCTCTCTACATCCTGAGAGCTGGACAGAGGCCTCTCCTCGGAGGCCGTGAGTGAGACACGGCAGCGGAGAGTGGGGGGTGCGGGGGCGGGGGCACTGGGAAAACTGGGAGGACGGGCAGGGCCTTGAGGGACCAGGGGAAGGCCTGGGGAAGTTGGGCAACGGTGACCTGCAGGGTCCCCAGGGCCGGCCCCAGGGGGGTCACCACCGAGCAGAGCCTCTCCTCACCGCGCCCACTGGAGAGCTCCTAACGAAGTTGGCACGGGAACTACCCCCGTCCTGGATCTGCGGAGAGAACTTTCCAGACCCTCTAGCTAGCGCGCTCTCTCATTCACCCTGTTTTCTCACCTTCGCGGCCCTTAGGGGCCTCTGAGATTCTCCTTCCCGTGGATTCGTTCACTCGTTCGTTGTCTGTCTTCTCCATGAAACTAGAAGGCCGCAGAGGTGAAGGAGGCTTCGCGGGGTTTCTCTCGGAGTCTCTCTTGCTGGGCTCGTTTGTAAATGAACGAACGTCCCGAAGGAGGAAGCCGCCTACCGGCCCACCTCAGCTTCACGGTAGGCGGAGGTGTTGTGAGAAACCTGTGGAACGAAACTGGATTGATTTGGGGCTTAAAACGATTAATTCTTCGTGGGCTTATATCTTTTGCGACCCATAGCGTGGGACCTGACTAAATGCTAGTGGTCTTTACAGTCCTTCATTTGATGTGTGTCATCATCACTCCTTCACGTCATCTCACGTCATTTAAAAAATTTTTTTTCATGTTTATTTTTGAAGGAGAGAGAGAGAGAGAGAGGGAGAGTGTGAGTGGGGAAGGGGCAGAGAGAAGGGGAAACACAGAACCCAAAGCGGGCTCCGGGCCCTGAGCTGTCAGCACGGAGCCCGAAGCGGGGCTCGAACTCACGAGCCGCAAGATCGTGCCCTGAGCCGAAGTCGGACGCCCAACCGATGGAGCTACCCAGGCACCCCTGGAAAATAGAAATCTTGTGCACAAGGACTTTGGCACAAAGGTAATGTGCCTAGAGATAGGGAACTGTGGATCTGACACCACCGCCTACAGAATTTTAGAGTCCAGAATTCAGGACAGGGTGAGGGGAGTGAGGCTACGACAGCCATTGATCTCTTTGGAGAAATCCGTAGGATGTGCATCGGCCCTAGAGGTACCTGAGGTCCTCACCAGCTACCTCAGTGGCCCGGGCACCTGTTTCTCTGGAGATTTGTGGCGGGAGAGGAAGGATCTGGTGGGATCAGCAGAACCTACCTGAGTAGAAAGGAGAGACCGGGGTCAGCCTTAACGCAGAATTTGCAGACCAGGGGACATTCTTTCTTACCTTGGACTCTCTCTCTCTCAAGGAAAAGACATTTGAGCGTTTGCCCTGCTTTGATCGTTTTTTGTTAGAAGTCACGGGAGACCAATTCAAGTGAGGGAGAGGACACCTCCACATAATAAAATCATACACTGACGGTACCTCATGTACTTAAAGCAGCCGTATTTTGGTGACGGAATGTCTTTCAAAATCCTTGTATTTTAAAATACGAGGCGCCCGGGCGGCCCAGTCGGTTGAGCGTCCGACTCTGGATTTCAGCTCAGGTCGTGATCCCAGGGTTGTGGAATGATGGAGCCGGGCGTCGGGCTCGGCACAGAGCATGGAACCTGCTTGGGATTCTCTCTCCCTCTCCCTCTGCCCCTCCCCGACTCACAAACGCGCGCGCGCGCTCTCTCTCAAGTAAAATGAAAAAAAAAATTAAAAAAAAACCTTGTATAAAAAATTGAAAGACTTCTTCATCCTGGGTGTGAACTTAGACTGCAACGGTAATTTTGACCAGCCTCATCATGAAAATATTTTGCTAGTTTATGTCTTAAAAATCTTCCTCGGACTTTCTCCTCTTAACTCCCTGGAGTGACACCGGATGGGTTCTATTTTACGTTTTGAGCCAAAATTGGGTGCTGGGAAAGCATCCAGAGTAGATGATAAGCTGTCATCTGACAATTTCTATGACTTACCTGCCTGCCGGAATTAGAGAGACCAGAAACTTTATGGAGAGCCACACGCCTGAGCCCTCAGGAGAAAGAGTAACAGTTTTAGGAATTTCTTTGAATTTCTAAAAACCAGCAGAAGTTACCCCCATAAAGTCTATTGCGGTGAAATCACAACATGTCGCACCTAGCAGCCACTTGCCTACCTCTGGAAAAAATGATTCTAGATTTTTCCCCTGGGATGTGGATCCAAAGGGCTGTTCCATCTCAAAGGAAGTGCTTTGATTGGCTACTCAGTGAGTCTCTTCCATCAAGGGAATGTTAACAGCTGTAGAAAATATTCCCTGGCACATGGGCCCCTGGGAGGCTCAGTCGGCGAAGCGTCCGGCTTCGGCTCAGGTCATGATCTCACGGGACTTGGGTTCGAGCCCCTCGTCGGGCTCTGTGCTGACAGCTCAGAACCTGGAGCCTGCTTCGGGTTTTGTGTCTCCCTCCGTCTCTGCCCCTCCCCCGCTCATGCTCTGTGTCTCTCTGTCTCTCCAAGATAAATAGATGTTAAAATATGTATATTCCCTGGAACAGGTCCTGCATAGTCAGTTACCTGGGAGCTCCCGCTGGAGCTGTGGCCCGCCGTACCTCTGGCCATCATCTCTGGCCCACATGTTGTCCCCTAACCTGCCAAAGCTTGACTAGAATATCCCCAAACTCCCATCTCCTATCACTGGCTCCTCGACAAGTCCATGTAGTTACCACATGCCTTACTCTTTCTTGTCTACAAGTCTAAATAAGAAGCCAAGTCACATGTTAAACTCTGACATGAGCATTTATTCATTTTTTTTTTCATCTTTTCATCCTAATTTGATGGCGGGGGCATGAGAGCTGGTAAAGATATATTTTGAGATTTATTTCTGTTTGTAATGGTAGTTTCTTAATAATTTTTCCCACTGGAAAGAAGAGCTATTTATAATAACGCAAAATGGAAATATTCTTATGATTTGTTTTTAGGGAGGTTTTAACATTCTTTAAAAAAATTTTTTTTTTAATGTTTATTTTTGAGAGAGAGACAAAGTGTGAGCAGAGGAGGAACAGAGAGAGGGAGACACAGAGTCCGAAGCAGGCTCCAGGCTCTGAGCCATCAGCACAGAGCCTGATGCGGGGCTCAAACTCACGAACTGTGAGATCATGACCTGGGCGGAAGTCGGATGCCTAACCGACTGAGCCACCCAGGTGCCCCATTAACATTATTATTAATAATAGCCTACTAAGACAGCTTGGCCCTAAATGTGAGAAAAAATTAGATTTGGCCTAACAATGAAGACAAAGCAAAAAATAATAGTAAACAAACTGCATCTTTTGTTTTTTTTCAGGTTAGTTGATTCTTAACTGCAATTCTTTAAAAACCCCTAAGACCTGAACGTTTAATTTTTTGAAAACCGTCATATGTTTACAATAGAGCTATTGTGCAACAACATATCTCTAAATTTTATTTTATTTATTTATTTTTTTCAACGTTTATTTATTTATTTTTGGGACAGAGAGAGACAGAGCATGAACGGGGGAGGGGCAGAGAGAGAGGGAGACACAGAATCGGAAACAGGCTCCAGGCTCTGAGCCATCAGCCCAGAGCCTGACGCGGGGCTCGAACTCACGGACCGCGAGATCATGACCTGGCTGAAGTCGGACGCTTAACCGACTGCGCCACCCAGGCGCCCCTATCTCTAAATTTTAAAAACAGAATCCATTTTATTTCTAAAGGTCCATTATAATTATCTATAGAAGCTCAGTGCATAAAAATTCATGACATCAGGTTTCGGAATGTTGATCTCTAAAGTTTAGGTTCTTGAAAGAAACATGAAACTTCTACTACTTTGCAGGTTTGATCTATATAGTGTCAAGTCCAATACTCATCAATGTATGAAATGGATTCCTAGGGGACTGACTAGAGGATGATTTTTTTTTCTTAACATTTATTTATCCCTGAGAGAGAGAGAGAGAGAGAGAGAGAGACAGAGACAGAGACAGAGAGAGACAGACAGAGACAGACAGACATAACATGAGCGGGGGAAGGGCAGAGTGAGAGAGGGACACAGAATCGGAAGCAGGCTCCAGGCTCCTAGCTGTCAGCACAGAGCCTGATGTGGGGCTCGAACTCACGAGCCGTGAGACCATGACCTGAGCCGAAGTCGGATGCTTCACTGACTGAACCACCCAGGCACCCCTACGAGATGAGCTTTTTATAATTAATGCAATTTAATGTTGATCTGTTGGCCACCATTCGCTAAGATGGACTCCCCAGAAAAATTGGAGATCTACGTCTTGGTCTTAAACCATGGGTGAAAATACGGCTTGCCTTATTTAAAGAAAAGAACTCTGATACAAATGATTAATTAGCATGTTTTGGAAATTATGTAGATTATTGTTAAGAACAGTGATACAGTGAAATGAAAAGCAAGAAAGCTCTAGGGCTTTTGCAAAATTGTCGGTTTTTCCACGCATTCCCATTGATCTACACGTTCTCCTTTTGTAGTCCTGCAATTACTTGGATATAAAAGCTCTTTCTGTTAATCTTCAACCTGAAAAGTAGTAAAATAACAGAAGTATAAAGGGGAATGGACATTTCAACCCAATGGCTCTCCAGGCTTTTCAGGCTTTTCATCTGCTGGCTTTTGAAGGTTTAGCCCTTTCACAATTTCCCCCACTTCTATAGGCTTGAACCTTTATAAAACCTTAGAGACCATGACCCTACTCTGTATCCCTTATATGTAAAAATTGTCTGAATAGCCCCCCCCCTTTTTTTTTTAAGTTATTACATTTGGGTGAAAACTTTCTGGAGGCAGCTTGGTAAAACTCCCCAAATTTGGCTCATCCTTTGCTTCAGCAATTTCACTTTGAGGAATATATTTACACAGCCCACGAAATAATCATGGGTACAGAGGTACGCGTGTAAGGAGAGGATAGTCATCTTAGCCTTATTCACAACAGTAAAAAATCGGAAACTACACAAATGTCTAATGACTAATGAGATTAACTGGATGATTTATAGGATTTTACATTTATTCAGTGGGATACCACGCAGGCACTAAAAAGAATGCAGAACAGCAATAGCTCATGACATTAACTTCTGTTGAAGACGGACTGTTAAGCAAAAAAGGAATATGTCACCATTTTTATAAAACAAAAGTATCTATACAACCACCAAAGACAACCCGATTTAAAAATGGGCAATGGCCTTGAATTAGAGAGTTTTCCAAAGGTAGACAATGGCCGACAAGCAATGAGAAGAGGCTCAACATCATTAATAATTGGGGAAATGTGAACCCAAACCACAATGATGTTACTTCACACCCACTAGCATGGCTATAAAGAAAGAAAGAAAGAGAGGAAGAAAGAAAGAAAGAAGAGGGAGAAAGAAAGAAAGAAAGAAAGAAAGAAAGAAAGAGGGAGAAAGAAAAAGAAGAGAGGGAGAAATGAAGGAAGAAAAGGAAGAAAGAAAAAGAAAAAGAAAGGAGAGGGAGAAAGGAAGGAAGAGAAAGAAAGAAAGAAAGAAAGAAAGAAAGAAAGAAAGAAAAAAGGGAGAAAGAAAGGAAGGAAGAAGATAGGGAGAAAGAAAGAAAAGAGAAAGAGAAAGAAGGGAGGGAGAAAGGAAGGAAAAAAAAGGAAGGAAGGAAGACAAAAGACAGGGAGAAAGAAAAGGAAGGAAGGAAGAAAGGGAGAGGGAGAGAGGAAGGAAAGAAGGAAAGGCAGAAAGGAAGGAGGAAAGAAACATGGGAAATGTTGAAGAGGTTGTGCAGAAATTGGAACACTTCTACATCACTATAGGGAATGTAAAATGGTTCAGCTGCTGTGGATGAGTTTGGTGGTCCCTCAAGCAGTTAAACACAGAACTACCATACGATCCGGCAATTCCACTCCTAGGTATACACCCCGAAGAGTTGAAAATAGGGATTCCACCATATAGTGTCCACATATCATAGCAGCACTAGTCACAGTGGCCAAAGGGGAACAGGCTCAGGGGCCGCCAGTGGACGAGTGGCTAAACGAATTGTGAAACATACACACCGGGGAACATTCAGCTGTAAAAAGGAATGAAGCACAGATTCATACTACAATGCGGACAAACCTTGAAAACGTTATGCTAAGTGAACGGAGCCAGACACGGAAGGCCACACGTGATTGAATTTGTGGGAAATATCCAGAAGAGGTAAATCCATAGAGATGATGCAGGCTGGTGTCTCCCAAATGCTAAAGGGGAGGGGTAATAGGTATGAGATCTCCTTTTGGGGTGATGAAAACGTCTGGAACTAGACAGGCGGTGGTCGTACAATACTGTGAATGTACTAAATGCCACTGAATTGGGGCGCCTGGGTGGCGCAGTCGGTTAAGCGTCCGACTTCAGCCAGGTCACGATCTCGCGGTCTGTGAGTTCGAGCCCCGCGTCAGGCTCTGGGCTGATGGCTCGGAGCCTGGAGCCTGTTTCCGATTCTGTGTCTCCCTCTCTCTCTGCCCCTCCCCCGTTCATGCTCTGTCTCTCTCTGTCCCAAAAATAAATAAACGTTGAAAAAAAAAATTAAAAAAAAAATGCCACTGAATTATTCACTTTAAAATGTTTCATTAAAAAAATTTTTTTTAATGTTTTTGAGAGAGAGAGACACACACAGAATCCAAAGCAGGCTCCAGGCTCTGAACTGTCAGCACAGAACCCGACGTGGGGCTTGAACCCCAAACCATGAGATCATGACCTGAGCTGAAGCTGGACGCTTAACTGCCTCAGCCACCCAGGTGCCCCTTAAAATGTTTAATTTTATGTTATGTGAATCTCACCTCGATTTTTAAAATTATAATTATATATATTCAATTAATTAACTCTACGCCAATGTTATATATAAAAAATTAGAAGGGCACACAGTATATTAAGTCTGACTAGTAGTATTGTAGATTTTAATTTTCTTGCTTGTTATCTTTTAGTGAATGCAAATTTCATTCATTATAAGGGGAAACAGTTTTTCAAAAGTCCTTGCAGTGTGCAGTGTATTGCATTCCGTCCTTCTACTTGTATAAGCTCATGTTGCAATTCTTTTTGTTTGTTTTTGTTTTATTTTTGAGAGCACGCAAACGGAGTGGGGGAAGGGCAGAGAGAGAGAGGAGGACAGAGGATCCGAAGCAGGCTCTTCGCTGACAGCCAGCGAGCCCCACGCGGGGCTCGAACCCACAAACCGTGAGATTGTGACCTAGGCCCAAGTCAGACACTCCACTGACGGAGCCACCCAGGCGCCCCTCACGCTGCAATTCTTAAGGACACAGAAGCAGCAGCACATATTTTTCTGATGCTTCTCTGCCCTTTAGAATCAGGTAGCTTATAAGTTCCTCTGATTGGTCATATTTTTGTTTTGCCTGGAAGCGTTCTGAGTCCAAGTAAATAGGAGGAGGAAGTCCTGAGAGGGCTCACAGCGATGGCAGAATGTGCTTGCGTATCAAGAGGAGAACCCAGGCAGGAAAGGAAGGAGGAGGGAGGATGCCTTCCAGCTCCTTCCTATAGTCCTTACAAGGAAGGGGAAGGAACTCCCGCTCTTTTTTGCGCCTACTGTGAACTTGGCACTGCTCCATTGTTTTGATGCTGCTTTGGGTCCTTGCGCCGGCCTCGGAAGCTCTGTGGGCCTCTCCACCACGATTCTACAAAGACACGCAGGGGCTGCCGGAGCCCTGGAGCCTTTACCACTCGCGTGCTGTGAGCCTGCAGGTGCCGTACGAAGGCCACCAAAGCCACGACGACCGTTGTTCCTCCTGCAGCCACCCTGCTCTCCGGTGTGTGCCTGGCCCTGCACTATGCCCAAGTCCCAGGAAGGCTGACTTCAGACGGCAGGGCAAGGCCCGAGCCTCCCTGAAGCTCGGGTTGCGGGGTAGGGAGGGGACTGGGACTGGATGTCCTTGCTCTGAGGAGCCTTTCACCTCAACTCTTCACCCCTTCCTGGGCATGGCACTGGCACCGGAGGGTGTTTAATGAAGCTGCCTGTTTTTCTCCACCTTTAGGAGTATTCCCTCACACCCAATGGTTATTTTGTTTTAGGACTTTTCTTCTCTTACCTGGTTATGTTCAGAAAACCTTAGAAGATGATCTCTGAAACCAAATGAACAAAAATATGGTAAAGCCTGGAATGAGAGATTCTCTGTAACTTTAAGGAACTAAGTTTAATTCCACTTTAAAGCTTCTTAACAGGGGCGCCTGGGTGGCTCAGTCGGTTAAGCGTCCGACTTCGGCTCAGGTCATGATCGTGCGGTCTGTGGGTTCAAGCCCTGCGTCAAGCCCTGTGCTGACGGCTCAGAGCCTGGAGCCTGTTTCAGATTCTATGTCTCCCTCTTCCTCTGACCCTCCCCTGTTCATGCTCTCTCTCTCTCTCTCTCTGTCTCAAAAATAAATAAATGTTAAAAAAAATAATTAAAAAAAAATAAAGCTTCTTAACACAATTGCATTTGTAAATGCACTTAGAGTATGACCTTCTTTTCTAAAGTACCCTCTCTGGCCAGGAGGTGAAGCAGTGGTCAAGTTTATTCCATTTCAGGCAGATTCTCAATATCCGTCCCACTTTGCAAATAACACGCCATCCTTCTAAAGCCCAGAATCGGGCCCTGACTACAGTTTGTAGCCTGACTCGCTTCCCAAAACTGCTGGCTGTAGCTCCTATGATGATCGATACAAAATCTCTCGCAATCTTTGCTAAAAAAAAAAAAAGAAAGAAAGAAAAAAAAGAAAAAAAGAACGCCCTCCTCAGATAAAACTATCAGATTAGGATGAAGGGTGTTTCTCATTTTTACACAGTGGAAACCTTAAGTATTTCCTTATCACAGTCAGTAACTTTTGAGAGAAATACTTTGTTCGGTAGCTTAATAATCAATAGCCAACCCAAGAGTCTTTCAGTCTTTCAGTTCTGATTCTGCCTTCTTGTGTTTGGGTGGCTCTAAACAAATGGCAATATTTCAGTATTTGAATTTCTCATCTTTAAAAGATGGATAGTATTTCGTGGACCCAAAGAATAACCAGTAAAAATCCTGATTTCTCATAAAAATTAAGATGTTTCACGGGAAGCATAACCTTTCGGGGGGCAATCTGTCAATATCTGCCAAAATTTTTATTTTATTTTTAAAGTTTATTTGAGAGCCCAAGTGGGGGAGGGGCAGAGCAAGGAAGAGGAGAGAGAATCCCAAACTGTCAGCCCCAAGCCAGACGTGGGGCTCAAACCCATGAACCAGGAGACCGTGACCTGAGCCAAAACCGAAAGTCGGACGCCCGACTGACAGAACCACCCAGAGGCTCTGGTCTGCCCCAAATTTTAAAACACACATATCCTTCAAGTCAGCAATTCCACTTCAGGAAGTGTAAAGACTTATGCCTAAAAGGAATATACACCGATACTCATCACCGTATTGTTAGACACAGCAAAAAACAGGGAGCGTGAATGACCATCAGTACTGATCAGATTATGGGACAGCATACTATGTGACGTCACTTCTATGTCTGAATTGTACGACTAAAGAGGAAAAGAAAGTACATCGTAAAAACTCACAAGGATCTCTTTAACCCCCCCCCCCCTTTGCGGATATTCTGACCATTACTGGCTTCCAGTCTCCACATACTCGACCCTTGCCTACCACTCCTCGTGTCATTATTTACCGATCTATCATAATCCCTTCATGTTGTCCCAGATCTTTATTAGTACCTCCCTCTTTTTCAGTGGCTGACCAGTAAGTTCAATTTATATAGAGGGTCCAAACCAACGGGCATGCCCAAAGGCCCAAGTTGATTACACTTCCTCCCGGCAGAAATGGTCTATTTTATTTTAGACCGGAATTTGGGCACTGCATATTCTGGTGCGGCCCATTAAGCCGTGCTTGTGTCATCCGGTGTCGTGTGGTGTAGATTTCTACACCACGGCACGTGGTTAAACAGCAGCATTCCTAGAACAGAGCAACATCTTTGTCTTTTGACTCCAGGGAGCAACTTGGCTCCGACCCAGGGAATTTCCCAAGTTATGGCAAGTGTTAGCGCTACCGTTCGTGTCTTTGCTATTGGAAGAGGACAAGAGAACGAACGAGCCTGCATCTCTTGCCGCATAGGGATCCAAACCATCTTCTGGCTTTTCCGCAGTTTTAAAAGGCCTTTCAAGTCATTTAAGAATGAATTAAAAAAACCCCACAAATAAAAAAAGCTTGAACTCCCCGCCATCCCTTAACTAATAGAAGACCCTAATTACTAGCCAATGGTTCACACCCGAGCAACAGGAGATTCCCAGCTATAGGCCGCGTTCGATTTATTCACATTCGTAGTGATACCGTCATATGCAAAAAGCGGCTGCCAGGTACCGGAAAGAGAGCTATTTCAGGGCCTTTCAGAAGGCGTGTTGTACCAAACTGACCTGCATCTGAACTTTCATCATAGATTATGTGATGCCAAGCAAGGGAGTTGGCCGCATTTCTCACTCAAAGCATCACTATTTTGTCTCTCCAGTGTAGTTTTCCATATAGCTAGTTGCTATACAACTCTACGACCACTTTTCATCCCTGTGGTGCACAGGACACAAAAAAAGACTTCCTTTCTCAGACTTTACTCAAGAAAACGAACAGGTCCGGCAAATAACACCTTGATGGAAGACTACCAGAATTACAGCAACTAACCTGCCACGGTGCCACCCTTACAACAGGCAAGTCAGGGAACTGGGACTTGGGTTTTGATCCACACTCTGATGTTAAGTGCCCCAACCTTAATCCTCAACTTTATACCGACTTTCTTCAGAAAATCTTTATGCCCGGGGCGCCTGGGTGGCTGTCGGTTGAGCGTCTCCGGCTCAGGTCATGGCTTACGGTTTGGGAGTTCGAGCCCCGCGTCGGGCTCTGTGCCGACAGCTCGGAGCCTGGAGCCTGCTTTGGATCCTGTGTCTCCCTCTCTCTCTGCCCCTCCCCTGCTCATGCTGTCAAAAATAAACATTAAAAAAAAATTTTTTTTAAAGAATATCTTTATGCCCCTCGTGCTGTGACTACTTCTAAACATGAAAATAGTTCTCGTACATAAACTTGAAAACAAATCCTCCCAATTGCACAAAGGCTTTATGCTGAATTACCTAAAATTCCAAGCCCTAGGGATACTGCTGAACACTACACAGGACTCTATTAGCTTCCTGATTGAAGACTTTTTCCTGTCAAGATCTGAAGCCAGTTAACACACCAAAACACTCGTTCCCATTCTCAACATCTGAGAAAACTGGTAGATGACATACCCACCAAGTTGCAAGTTTCCTTCAGGCAGAATCCACTTTTAATTGGATCCCTTACTAGCAACAGATGTCGACCGTGGCGGTGCCTCTGCTACGGCAAGGACGCGCACGAAAGTCAGGAGATGGGCTTGTTCCTCTTAAGAATTCAATGAAGTTTTACACAATCGAGGCGTCTCCATGGACTTAGAAAATTGGTAAATTCAGCTTTATGATCACTATTGTGTTTTAACTGCTTCGGGTGCCTCACTTTTGAAAAGCTATCTTGTTTAACCCAACATACTGAAAATAAATTTAATTTTTCCGCACCTAGATCTGTAGCATCCTCTGAGAACACGCTCAATGTTTGACAAAAACTTTTTATCATTAAGCTATTTGTAGTTATAAACCAAGTATTTTTAAAGGGAAGAACTTTGCCAGACCTTATACTTGTTTAAATGGTGTCGGCTGAGAGATACTATTGGAAAGATTAAAATATGTATATATGACAAAACCTTAAAATCTTAAGTGAAAGCCATTTAACTAATATTTAAAACCTCTGCAATTATTAGTTTATTAGTATCATCCAGGACTCAGATGTTCAGTATTCCTCCTGAAATTACATAAACAAATGCAAATGGAAAGAATCCAAGTCAAAATTATATAACAAAACAGCACTCCATCACAAAAGCGTGTAAAATTACAAGAACGCTATTTTAAAACACTGGCACTTTAAGAGAACGATAATCTCAAAAACCACAAAATTGCCAAATTGTTCCCTAAACTGCTAAGTAGATAAACATGACTCTAATGAATGAGTTTGGGTTTCGTAAAGAAAAATCAAATTCAAATCCGATAACTCCTACTGAAATACAAAGTTTTAAGCGTCTTCTTCCCTCAGGCCTGTTTGATTTATATAAAGGAGCAAACTACAATATAGGAAAATATACCGGATTTTCAGTGTGGCATACATTTTAGAAGTTGGCCCAATTAATTAAAAATACCTTTAATGGAGAGTCAAGTTTCCTAAGAAATCCGTATTTAGAGAAATAGAAGACATTTACAGCCAGCACTTTTTTTTTTTTTTTTCCAGAGCCTTTGCTGGGACTAATGTCAACAAAAAATCTAATATGGCAGTCTTGTATTTTAAGCTCACGCTTTTGGGGATACATTCTCAGGTCTTCTTTAATGTGGGAACTGCAAATATAACTGCCATTACATGGTAATGGGAGTTAAAGAATGTAGAGTCCTCATGTAAAGATTAGAACATACTTTTTCTCTTAGTCCTTCAAGGACAGACTTTCAAAATGTTTGATTCTACTAATCCCATGCTGTGGTTACTCTTCACTTCGTAAATGTGACCGGGCTATGTGAAATCTGCCATCAACTGATCAAGATTGGAGTTTCAGTTATGGATGAAAACTGTCTCAATTCAACTTTTATTACCCTCATCATGAGTATGCAGGGTGTAGACAGAGCTTTTTATCAGCTAACTATATGAAAAGATAAACACTGTAATAATCCATGTGATCCAAAATGGGCAAAAGCAAAAGACTAGCTTCCCCTCAAGAAGAAAAATTTCAGACCTATGAAAAGGACAACAATACTAATAAAAAAAATTGTATTTACTTAGAAGCATTCAGAATGTCAACAAAACAGCTGCAACTTTTTTTTTTTTTGCAATTACAGAGTGGTATTCAGTTAACAGAACAACAATTATTTCGTATAAGCTGCATCAGAGACAACTGAAGATGAAAAAACTACCATCCCCATATATAACTAATTTGTGCTGTGCACCAACAAGAACCTGCTTTAAATTTCCATGCCAATTTACAACCCCCATACTGTACCAGGCAAGGTTAGTGGCTATTGGAAATACCACCGGGACAGGGCTATCTAAAGACACATTCGGTAGTGTGTTAACTATACAAAAAAAGACACTGTACAGTTTAAAAACAAATCTTACACAGCCTTACATTTCAATTTTTTTCTTTAAAAGGAGTGAGTTGTGTACAGGGGGGTTAAATGCTTTATAGACAAGAAAAAAAAACTGCGCTAGAACCAACTTATTCATCATCATCATCTTCTTCTTCTTCTTCATCTTCTTCATCTTCCTCCTCTTCCTCATCCTCTTCATCTTCCTCGTCCTCCTCCTCTTCCTTCTTTTTCTTGCTTTTTTCAGCCTTGACGACTCCCTTTTTTGCCGCGTCAGGCTTTCCTTTAGCTCGGTATGCAGCAATATCCTTCCAAAATAAAGTCAAGAAAAAGTGGAAGGAAAGACAGGACAGTTAAGCAAGGGGAGAAGGAAAAGTAACTTATGAAAAATCAAGATCCCAGTTACGCGAAAATAACCACGTATCTGCACTCACCCCGATCCCATAAACGCCTAGGACGGAGGAATGCATATGAACGCGCCGAGAGAACTGCAATTAATAACCCGTAACTCATGGAATGACATGGTCCAATATTTGCAATGTTGTGCGCCTCACTGAAGTACAATTAGGTACCACGTCCTAACTTTAGTTGATTAAAACTAGAATGTAGAGACTTTGATTAAAGGGTAGACACTGCCACCTTCTGAATGCAAAACAGCAATCTACAGGTTTCTATCAGACCCTAATCCAGAGAAGGAAATTTTGTCTTAAAAGAAAAAAAAAAAGTAAATCTGCCAGTAAGCATGCAATTAAGAAACATCTAGAAATCAACATTTTTCCAGATGACTAAATAAGCTAAAATTTAACTTGCTACGCCTATTCAAAGTATAGGAGATAAAGCTTTTTCTTTATCAACTTACTACACAGTTCAACATTAAAACTTTTTGAAATTAATAAAGTTGGGATTTCTGTTATTGAAGGAAGGGAACACAAATACTTCAGGACAGGTTTATGAAGGACACGGTCTTCATTATCTTGCCCAGACTATTTTTATGTGTCTGACCATTTAAAATAATCACTTGACTAAAAGTGACTACCAGTAAATTTAAATCAGAGAATAACAAAGCCAGCTTAAGTGTATGGAAGCTGTACCCAAGTCAAAAACAAACAAACAAACAAACAAAAAAAAAACAACTGATCTGAACTTCTATACTCTCTGAAGGATGGAAAAAAAATAAGATTCAGCCAGCGGCACACAGAAAGGAGCTGAGAATCTGAAAACTGCATTACACCCCGAATTCTTAGAAATCCGCAAGAAAATAGGAAATTGAGATGAGGTACCAAGTATAATCTAATGTCGGGCATACCCTTTCCTCATTACACCGAACAAATGCACACTTCTTACCTTTTCATATTTTTCCTTCAGCTTCGCAGCCTTCTTCTCATAAGGCTGCTTGTCATCTGCAGCGGTGTTATTCCACATCTCTCCCAGTTTCTTTGCAACATCACCAATGGATAGGCCAGGATGTTCTCCTTTGATTTTTGGGCGATACTCAGAACAAAACAAGAAAAAGGCCGAACTAAAAAGAGAAATTTAATTTTAAGTTTACTACGGAATGTGTGTTGTCCTGCTATATAAAAGCTGCTGCTGATTTCTATCAGGCACTAGACAGGGTGCAAATATTAAAATATGCTAAATACCCTTACAACCAAACCTCCATTCACGGCTGTCTGACTTAGAATGCTACTAGTTGAACATGTACTATTAATAAATGCAAGAGCTCCAAAAGCAATTCTGTGAAATTTTAAGTATTTCGGAGAGATGGTATTTCTCAAGAAACAAAACAAAGTTACATTTAGGAGACAGATTAAGTGAAGAAGGCCAATGTCTAATTCAAATGCTCCTCCCATTCAACAGGAATTCTACTTACAATATCCAAATAGACCAATGTAAGGCACTTACCAGCTAAGAAACTTTTGATTATACACTCCAAACCCACAAGGTGGCTTGCTAAATTTCTATCTGATTCTACCGCAAAACCCTCCTGGAAATAGGTAAGATACTCACGGAGGCCTCTTGGGTGCATTGGGATCCTTGAACTTCTTTTTTGTTTCCCCTTTAGGGGGGATATAAGTTTTCATTTCTCTTTCATAACGGGCCTTGTCCGCCTTTGCCATGTCTTCAAACTTTCCTTTCTCTTTAGCAGACATGGTCTACAAAAGAATCATTTGTAAACTGAAATCGGTAACCCAAATCCTACTAAACTGTCGCAAAAGTACTAACATGACTAAAACCGGCCTCCTTTGCCATGTACTCACTCAGCAGCCTGCTCTAACATCCCTACTCACGTTATGCAAACGGCACCGAGGCTTTTTAAAGACCTTGATTTGGATTTAAGTTTTTAAAAATCCCTCAATTATGTTTTAAGCCCCCTTACCTTCCACCTCTCTGAGCACTTCTTAGAAAACTCTGAGAAGTTGACTGAAGCATCTGGGTGCTTCTTCTTGTGCTCCTCTCGGCAAGTTTGCACAAAGAATGCATATGATGACATTTTGCCTCTCGGCTTCTTAGGATCTCCTTTGCCCATGTTTAATTATTTTCTAAAAAGAGAGAAAAAGAAATGGTTGAGGTTAGCAATGAAATTATGGGATTCTATGAGCACTTGAACTTTGTGGGGAGTGAATGAAAACCAAAGTTGGGTTATTCAACACAGTAGTGGCATGAACCTCCCATAATATACCAAACAAGAAAATGGCAGGGATAGCTAATGCCTAGAAGAGGCTATGCCAAGCAAAAAGAAACACACACACACACACACACACACACACACACACACACACACACACACACAAAACGGTCCTCCAGTGTGATCTCAAAAAAGTGTAGACACAATGGCATCCTCATACAGTATTCGTTACTCATCTGCGGGTATCCGCTCCGAATGAACACCTAGGCGGACATTTAAAAACTTTTTAAAGGCACAAAACCATTTTGTGATCCACAGAACCAGGGACCACAAAACTGGCGCTGCCGGTTCGTGGATCGGCACCACGTCGGGAACAAAATAGGTGAGCGCCCGAGCGGGTCGGCGTTCTCCAAATTACGGGCCTAAACCACCGTCTATCTCAAGTTTTCCCAACGAGGACTTTAAAAATACTCTCTGCACAAAACTTTGCCGGGAGGAGGGAGGAGGAGAAAGCTCCAGCGCCGGGACCCAGGCTGGGGGGTTGGCGGTGGTATTTGTGCGGCTGCCACCGCGAGGCAGCCTCGTTTCCTATCGGTTTGGCCCCGAGATGTATTTCAGTTCTGACTAAACACGTCCGGTCTGAAGTTTCTTCGAGTAAACAAGGATGAGGGACAAAAGCCACTCCTGCTCGTGGCTCTGCCTGCCCACCCCCCCCCCCCACCAGGAGTGTTGTTTTTTTTTTTTTTTCAATCTGCGAAAGTCGGGGCGCCTCGCGAGACGGGCCCCGCACACCTTCCCGCCACTCGGCCCCCACCCCCAGAACTTCGGTGGCGGCGGGGCGGCCGAGGAGACGCGGGGCCGCGGCCGGGCCTCCGGGCCCGACCCGCCCGCGCCGGGGCCGCCACGTGCGCCCGCCCGCCCGCCGGCGCAGGCCCCGCAGGCCTCCCCCATTTTGTCAGGCTCGGCGGAGGGAGAAGCCCCGCTCGAAATGGGGGCTGGCTCCGCCCGCGGCCGCCGGGGCCGGCGCGCACGGAATGGCCGCTGCGCGTCTTCCCCGCCTGCGCCGCCGCCGCCGCCGCCGCCGCGAGGGCGAGCGCGAGCGAGAATATGGCTCCTTCCCTTTGTGTGTGTGTGTGTGTGTGTGAGTGTGTGAGTGTGTGAGTGTGAGCGCAGGCGGGCGGGGTGCGCGCCGCGCTCTGGCGCACACACTCGGCCATTACAGCCCGGGGGGGGAGGGGCGGGGGGCGCGCGGGCCCGGACCCTCCCCCCTCCCGGCCCGCGGGGGTGGGGGCCGCCCCGGGAGGCGCCCACCGGCCCGCCGCTCCCCGTCCCCCTCCGCGCGGGCCCGCGCGCCCCGGCCGCCCCCGCACGGAGAACGCGGGGCTGGGAAGAGAGGAAAAAAAAAGTTGCCTCGGAACTGCTGCGCCCAGCTCCCCCGCCCGCTCCCGCCCGCCTTGTTTTCTCTCCAGCCAGCAGCGCCGGGCCGAGTCAGCCATGTTCCAGCGAGCGCAGCGGCGCCGCTCCCCCCGCCGCCGAGCCGCCGCCGAGCCGCCGCCGCCGCCGCCGCCGCCGCCGCCCGGGCACAGGCCGGCGGGCCCGGCCCCGCGCCGCCGCCGCCCCCGGCCCACCGCGCCGCCTCGCCCGCAGCGCCCGCCCGCCCGCCCGCGCTCGCCGCCGGCGCCCGGCTCTCTGCGGCGGCCAATGCAGCCCGTGGAAGCGCCGCCGCCTGCCCGCCTGCCCGCCCGCCCGCCTGCCCTCCCGCCGCCGGCCCCGCCGCCCGCCGCCCCCCGCGCACGCCGGCCGCCCGAACATTCGGCCCGGGGGCCGAAAACACGTTAAAAAAATTTTTTTTAATTAAAAAAATTTTTTTTGCGCCAGTCAGCGCGGACGCCGCCGGGGGTGGAAACTCGCGGGGCTCGGGGTTCGCAGCGCCTCAGGCAGCCTGTGGGCCGGGGTTCCGGCGCGGGGCAGGGCTCCCGGCGCCCGAGAAGAGGCTCGCTCCGTGCGCAGTTCCCCCCACGGTCCCCCCTCATTTGCCTTTGTGTGGATCCTGACCCGCCGGCTCCCGGCCGCGGGGATCCGGCCACCGCGCGGGGTGGGGAGCTGCCGGAGGCGCTCTCCCCGCCGCGGCGCTGCCCCAGACTCACCCTCAGCGAGGCACAGAGTCGCCCAGTGCCCGTCTGGCTCTCACTTGCCCCGGCGCTGTCTCTATGGAGCTCAATGTACTGCAATGGCTGTGAGAGCGGGAGCCAGACGCAGCCTCCTCACTCTCTCCGCTCTGTAACATTACTCTCCAGCCAGCGCGGCTCCTATTGGCTACCGCCAACTCACGGGGCTCGCTCATTGGCCCGATACCTCCCATTGTCCTGACCAGAGCCCGTTTGCTATTGGCTGTCTCCGGGGACACGTCATCAAGGATTGAAACAGCGCGCAAATCTGAATGTGTGTGTATGCCGGGCAAAGAGGCTGAGGCGGGAGAGGCAGAGGCAGAGGCAGCAGCTGCTACGGGAAAGCAGAGCTCTATGGTGTATGTGTGCATGTGTCTAACCCAAGCCAGCCCCACACCGGAGCGGCCGCCGGGGCGAAAAGGGCCTGACTTTTCCACAAGTGTCTCCAACTCCTCAGGCAAAAGAGACACTCACAGGCCTCCCCCCCCCTTCTTACCCCAAACTCACTTCCAAAGCCACTGAGATAAGAGGCCCCAGAATTTTAACAGACCTTCAAAAGTGAGGGCGACGGTACGAGATCACGTCCCCTGAAAACCGGGGTGTCTGCTAATGCAGAGGGGTGAAGGCAGCCAAGATTCGAGCCCCTCAACGGCATATGGTTGCGTTACCCTCTAGATCTCGGGAAAGGCAGGGCTTTTCCTCTAACCAAGTGACACGATCCAGTCAGCCGGTTTTAAAATACCCCTTTTCTGGGCTCATAAGCCGGAACGACAAGCTTGCTGAGCAGCCGAAATCTTGACTCCCTGAACAGGCGTTCAGTTTCACTCTTTCTCTTGGTTTGATCGAGTTTCCCAGCATGTCTAGAACTTTTTATGTAAATACAAAGCACTGTCTTAACTTCCTGGAAATCAAATAATTATTCCATGTAATTAAAGCACAGCTCCCTCGTTCTGATACGGGGTACTCTAGCAGGAACCGTTCGTGAGGGCCTGCTAGAATTAGCAAATTCATTAGAGACCGCATTTTTAACTGTTTGGCTGTTTTCTTTGACTTGGTGTGGATTACTGTTATAATCAAACGAATCCTTGTGATGCTATCTTTCCCTCCCATCACACCACTTAGTGCATCCATGTAACTGCTCTAGGATTACAGCAGTTGTAGGTGTATTGTTACCCGAGGATTAGATGCAGGCAGAGAGTGCGTATGCCCAAATCCACAGGCTGTGGTTTCCCTAACTCACCAAGCTGGCTGGTATTAACAGACATACTTATTACGTCTGTAAAGAAAATGTACTAGCTATAATGGCCAGTTCTGAAGGCTATACTTCTATGAGTCTTTTATGAAACTATTATCTATGCCTCCTTAGCCTATGCAGACCACACCCCTATTCGGTTATAACAGACTTCCCCTTTTTCACCCTCTAATGGAATGTTTATACACTTTTAAATCCACCGGCCAATTCTTCCCAAATGTGATAGATCTAAGTTAAAACAAGTCATTTTCTTATGTTAATTTCGTTTCTTATATCCACTCTAAGCATCCATAACCTAATGCGTTTGCTCCCATTTGTTAGGCTCTTTGAGAATAGGCTCCGATAACCTTTCCTGACCTATAGATAACCTTTTTAAAAAGGCTGGTCTCAGGGATTCCAGTCCTGTGGAATGGACAATACATACAAATGCACGTGAAAATCAGCATACTATTAATATATAAACTAGCATAACGTACATGCAATATTTAAAAAGCTAACATCTAAAGGTAACTTTTATTTTGTTATTTTCACACGTATTTACCCTTGTCTCCTTTCTCTATGAATCACATTTTGCGATCCATTCGAATCTACATATCTACCTCAATTCTGCTTTACCTTCTCGGGGCCTATATTACAAAATATTGATAAAAATTGTCTACATTTTAAACGGCGTCCATGATATCAAAATCTGACTATTATTTGAAGATAGCACTATCAGCATTTTTCAGGAGCAATGTTGGACTTGCCCTGTCCCAACGACACGACTTTTACCAGTTTTCTGTAATAGCTCACTCCTGCCAGGCTAAGTTCATGGTCACAGAACTGCAGGAAAGTATGGGCCCACACAGGTTTCAATTTCAGCAGGATGGTGCGGTAATAGGCACTAGATTTAAATAGAGACCTGGGTTCAAATCCCAGCTCTGCTACTTACCAGCTTTATAATCTTAGGCAAGTTTTTTTTTTTTTTTTTTTTTTTTTCCCTTCAGGTGTTTATTTAAATTCTACCTAGTTAACATACAGGACAACATTGGTTTCAGGAGTAGAACTGAGTGACTCATCACATACATACAACACTCGGTGCTCATCATAATGAGTGTTTTAGGCAAGTTTTTTAACCTCTTTGTTGCTTCTTCAATTCTCTCAGTATAACATGGAGGTGGTCACAGGGTTGTTGGAAAGATTAAACTTTTCTTTCAAAGGTTTCAAATTGTGTCATGCACATCCCTTCAAACCCATGATTTAGAAAGCATCAAGTACAGTTAACTTGGAGTTTTTCTTTATTATTTTTAATTTTATGAGGGCAGTGGTTGCAAATCTAATGAAGCCTTTTTATTTCAATCCTAGACTCAAACACTAATCTTCATCCGTTCTAGTGAAGATGCCTTTATATATTCCCAAGTGTAACAGAGGCCAGGTCAGAGGAACATAAAAACCTCCACTTACAGGCACAACATTTCTCATGTTTGTTTTTCCATTATATTAGGGAGGGAAAGGCATAACAAGGAAAGAAGCTTTTAAAGAAACCCTACAACTTCTAGCTCTAATCCTGCAACCTTGATGTTCACTTATTCATGATGGTAGACCCCTTCCTTCCTCAACATGAATCACTGGCCAGAAACTGGCATACAGTTCATGTTAGAGTTCTTGGGTGTTTGATCTGAAATTACAAAGATACCTAATTCAAAAAGCCCGAATGCTCTCTCCCATACCTCATTTAGCTAACTGAACTGCCGATCTTCACTAATACAGTTTACACCCTTCCTGAAGCTTGCCTCAATCTCCTCTACAGGGTAGGTGACGGGCCTCTCTTCTGCGATCCCATAATATTCTGTGCATTATTTATCGTGTTCACAAGTGTGCTTATCCAGTTATGGGTCTGCTTGTCCTACTGCACTGCATCCCTTAAAGGCAGGGACCCTAGCTTATCTTTGTATCCCAAGCACCTACCAGGGTGCCCGGCATCTGGCAAGCACCAAATAAAGTCTGTTGAATAAATGAATTAACAGCTGAAAGAGTACTTACTGCAAATTATTGTTTTAATCTTCCTCTTCCATCTTTGGAGATAAGCATTGGGGTCTCTCTAAATCAGAAGGCAGGAAAATAGAGTAATAAGTAAATGTTAGGATACTAAAAGTGAGGATAGATGCCAACTGCATCATCATTTTTTGTTAAATGTTTATTTGTTTTTGAGAGGGAGACAGAGTGCACGCAAGCAGGGGAGGGGCAGAGAGAGAGAGGGGCAGAGGATCCGAAGCGGGCTCTGTGCTGACAGCAGCTAGCCCGATGGGGGAATTGGAGCTCGAACTCATGAACCACAAGATCATGACCTGAGCCAAAGTGGGATGCTTCATTGAGTCACCCAGGTGCCCCCGCATCTCAGTTTTATAACTTAACATGGGGAAGATGGGACTGGGGGGCTGGAGGGCATCTCAAATTTAGACAAACACACACATTTTTAGCAGTTAACAGTTTCCAACTCGGCCAAGGTTATTCCTTGTTGGATACAGTGGACTATGGCAAGCCAAATAAGAATTTATCACAGAAAACTGCAAGAATGTCTGCCCAAAGGTTGCTTCCAACAGACATTTGAAACTTAACTCTAATGTAAAAAAATACAAAATGCAGATGGGGCTGTTAAGTCTTTGGCTGAAGGATATTAATTCCTCCCCCAATGCAGTGAGTCCTAAAGTCAAGCTATGTGAATTGTCCTGTTGTTTCGCTTCTCGACAAGGGCCAGGTTCTGAAAAGGAGTAGAAACAGTAAACCAAAATGTCGGATGAGGTCAACCATACTACGGATCATACATACTTAAAAACCTTTTTTCTTCAAGGGTGCTGAAAACAAAGGAGAGAGGAAATCAGGAATAGAAGAGCACAGGTTTGTGAAGTTTGGACTCCGAGCTAGGACACTGAGTTCCAAGTGCCCTCCTCCACCCCCCACCCCCCACCCCCACGCACATGGACTTCTGGTAGCCCCTAAGGCCTGTGCTCCGTTTCCCCCACTCTTACTTAGGACTAGTGAAACCTTATCTAATTCGAAAGGATGTTACGGGATAGGCACAAAGCGAGACCGGAGGCAGGGGGCTGAGAGGTGGTGTTACATTTGTCAGTGCGTGGAGAAGGCCAAGCTGGTCCTGAGTTGCTTAAGTATTTCTGCCCCAGCCAGAGTTTTCTGTCTGTGGCTTGCAAGTAGGGAAAGGAGTGAGATCAGCCGTGGGCTGCATTGATGGTGGAGGCAGAGAAAACAGTCCTGAAGCTAATTTATACCAATAATATCTCTAGAACTGGAATATTTCACTGGTGAATAAGGAAGAGATAGCACACCTTTTCTTAATAAGATGCCTGTTCTCTCGCCAAAGAATGGTACACACGAGGAGGGGAAAGCTTATCCGCAAAACTTTTTGTAAAACAATGATCTAAATTCTTTTTTAACGTTTATTTATTTATTTTTTGAGACAGAGACAGAGCAGGAACGGGGGAGGGTCAGAGAGAGAGGGAGACACAGGATCTGGAGCAGGCTCCAGGCTCCGAGCTGTCAGCACAGAGCCCGACGCGGGGCTCGAACTCACGGACTGCGAGATCGTGACCTGAGCCGAAGTTGGACGCCCAACCGACCGAGCCACCCAGGCGCCCCTCCCTGTAGAACAATGATCTAAATCCAACAAAGATCACTCTTTTAGGTCTTGATCTCACGAACCACATCAACAGCCCAAATTCAACTGCTGTATTGAAAGTGTCGCAAACCTTAGGAATCAAGGTCTTAGCATACCTAGGACGGCTGTAAGCAAAAAGACAGACGACAGCAAGTGTGGGTGAGGATGTGGCGAAATTGGAACCGTCATAGACGGCTGGTGAGCATGTAACATAGTGCAGCTGCTTTGGAAAACAGTCTGACAGTCCCTCCGAAGGTTAAACATAGAATTACCATATGACCCAGCAATTCCCACTCCTAGGTATGTATCCAAGAGAAACAAAAACACGTCCACACGAAAACCTGCGCATGAATGTTCACGGCAGCCTCATTTGTAATCATCAAAACGCGGAAACGATCCAAGTGCCCGTCAACTGTGGCGTGTATGAGTGATTAATGAAATGTGGTAGATCTATATGGCTGCGTATTATCAGCCATAGAGGGGAATGAAGGACTGACGCATGCTGAACACGGATGAACCTTGGAAACATCAGACTCAGTTAAAAAGGCCAGTGACCCAAGGCCACGTATTGTAGGACTCCATTCATACGAAATGTCCAGAATACCAACATTTATAAACATGGACACTGGATCAGTGATAACCAGGGGTTGGGAGCTTGCAGGGGAAGGGAGTGACTGCTAATGGTGATGGGGCTGCTTTTAGGAGGACAAAAATGTTCTAAAACCGTTTATGGTAATGGTTGCATAACCCCGGGAAAATACCAAAAACCGTTGAATTGTATGGGAGTTATAGTTCCATAAAGCTATTTTTTTTTAAGAAAGGAATAAATGTTTTTATGAGTGGTTTTGATTACCAAACATAGAAGGGGATGACAGAACACTACCCAACTTGCTAGTTTTGTCCAGAACTTTCCTGTTGCCCCTGGTGTTTAACACCTCGTGAAAACGAGAACCGTTCTCTTCGTTAGGTGAAGATTTCATCTATGGTTGGAGTTACACGTTCCGTGCTTAAAGTGTATTTGTGCTACAAAATAATGTGACGAGAGTACTGTCCAGGGGTACGTTGGGAAGTTTTTCTTTTCTTTTTTAAATGTTGATTTATTTTTGAGAGAGAGCGAGCGAGCACGAGGGGGGGAAGGGCAGAGAGAGAGACAGAATCCAAGACAAGCTCCAGACTCTGAGCTCGTCTCTCTCAAAAATCAACATTAAAAAAACATTTTTAAAACATCACGTTTTCCCACCTAAGCCTACCTCCTCATATCCTCATGGCAATCCTGACTTGCATTTACGGCCTTGGCTTTCAAGGTCTCTGGACAGGACCAATACAGTTTGTATATATTAACGTTTGAGAAGAAGTTCCACGGAACAATACCTACCATTACTGTGACAGAGTCTGATTTTTCTCCTGAAAATCCTAAATTTACTTCGCAGCCCACCATCAGGCCCCTCGGTTTGCAAAATGCTGCATTAGGGCTGTCGTAAGCAAGCCCTGTTTCCCGACAAGGGTAGTAGCATCAGCCCTTAGTAACAAGTGTGGGTGCTGCAGGCTGACTGGATAGGACTGAAGAGACGGGCAGGCCGGGAGACATGCCCAGCACCCAGGTCCTACAGCCAGAGTGCCGCAGCCCAGCAAGGGAGTTTAGGCACCAAGACTGTGGGACTGCCCCAAGCCTCTGAAGACGGGAAAGGGGAGTGCTCTGCTCTGCCAGGGAGACCCAAGACAAAAACCAGTGCTCCAGGCCACAGGCCTCTGGGAAATGCAAAGAGGTTGACTGCCAGTCCCCAAGGCCATCCGGGCAGCCCCGGTTAATATCCTCACCGGAGCGAGATTCCCCACCTTGCACTTGCCGCGAACGAAAGCCAGAACTCGGGAGTCCCCTCTGCCCATCAGGCACTGGACTGGCGGGGAAGTTGGCCTCATCTCCCAAAGTACCAGGCCTTTCTTGTTTCCAAACACACAGCACCCAGACTGCCTTGCGGGACTAAACAGAAGCTGATTGCGGGCCCGTATCTGTTACTCAGGAGGAGGTTAATAAAAAAAAGAACAAAACCAGCAACAAAACGATGTGTATACTTTTTCGGAAAGGTTGCCATTGATCCTTGTTCTAAGGTTTTCCTTCGGCTTCCAAGAAGGAGAATAAGGAAGTAGGAAGGAGACAGCACAACTTGCTATATCCTAACATAAGTGCTACTGGCAAATTGGTACCACATTTGGAAGAACTCTGATTTGGAAACATTCATGGCATTTCACCTGCGGTTTTGCTCCTAGGAACTATTTAGAAAATAATCAGAAAGAAGTAAAAAGCACAAAAAGTTTGATGAAGAATACTAACTGTAGCATGATCTACAAGGTGGAAACGACCTACATTATCTAATAACAGGGGCTTGGTTAAATAAATTCTGGTCCATCCTTCCGACGGATTACCACGATGCAGCTACCAAACGGTTACGAATACTAAATTTAACGACACGTAAAAATATTCACAGTATCTTATCAAGGATCCCTGGTTTGAAAAAAAGCGTGTATGTAAATCCAAAACAGAATGGAAGGATATACTAAAAAAATGTTAGTAGTGTTTACTACTGGCAAAAGGTTTTCTTCTTTACTCTTCAGTATTTCCTCAGTTTTCTACAATCAAGTTATATTACTTCTATAGTTAGAAATAAAAGCCCCTAGGGGTGCCTGGGTGGCTCAGTCGGTTGAGCGTCCGACTTCAGCTCAGGTCATGGTCTCACGGCTCGTGAGTTCGAGCCCCGCGTCGGGCTCTGTGCTGATGGCTCAGAGCCTGGAGCCTGCTTCGGATTCTGTGTCCCCCTCTCTCTGCCCCTAGCCCCCTCACATTCTGTCTCTGTCTCCCTCAAAGATAAATAAACATTAAAAAAAAATAAACATTAAAAAAAATTAAAAAAAAGAAAAATTCAGACTTCATTACTCTAGAAACTCTTCCCTATGAGGAAATATACTATATATATAAATATACTATACTATGTATACATAAATCATGCACATTTGTCATAGCCTTGAAGCAAAGGCATCTCCATTGTTATCAAAAGGTGACCATCCTGATAACACAAATCAGAATTAGGTAATTGTTGGAAAGAAAAGTATTAGCATCGACTTGAAACAACTTTTACCTCTCATCTCTACTGAGGTGTCTTCTTTAGTGGATACTCCTTCTTTCTCCATAATTCAGTCCCCAGTCGTCTTTTTGCTTCTTTGCTCTCTTAGAGACCTAGGCAACCCACTCCACATTGGCTCTTAACCTCCATCTCTATGTAAATAGCCCTGAACTTCCCTGTCAGCCCTGGTCTCTCTCCTGGACCCCACCACTTAAACCGACTTCTCAAGCTCACCTTCCTGCCTGCTCTCCAGAGGACGCCTCTTTCCGATTTCTCCATTCACTCCGACTTCCCATGCTGGCTCCTATTCTAGGAGTCTGTGATTCCCCCTTCTAGCTCTTTCCTCGCATTAAGTTCTATAATATCTATGTCACAATACTTTGAATCATTTCCTCTTTTCATTTTTATTGGCCCCAACTCTGGTTCTGGCACTTATTATTCTGTGGGTCACGACGGAGACGTTGGAACCAGACGCCCATAGGTTAAAATCCTGGCCCTGGCACTAACTAGCTGTGTCACCCTGGGCCAAGTGAATTAACCTCTCTGAGCCCCAACTGCTCCTGTAAAATGGATCATACTCACCTTTTCAAAGGGGGGTTGTGAATTTAAACTAGCTCATATACATAAGAGCTGAGCCTAGCACGTAAATTGCTTAGAACACTGTGGACGATCAACAGATGTTGGCTGTTTATTTTAGATTATTTTAAAAACTGGAATTATCAATGCTTTCCTAATGCATAAAACTCCATTGCTGAAAAAATTTCCATTTAATTACAACATTTTCTTCCAAATTAACTATACAGTCTTCCCCTGGCCTTCAGGGCCCTCCTAGTAGGCACATTGCTCTCTGCTTTCCTTCCACTGCTCTTTCCAATCGACCTGGACCTTGTACTGTCCTTTGAGCGTCTGGTCACGTTGTTTCTTCTGCTGGTAGTGTCCTTCCCCCACCTCTACGTAAAATCCAACCTGTCCTTTAAAAGCTTCCCAACCTTTTGTAACTCTGAACTTGGTGAGCTTTCTTTCATTTTTGAGCTCTGCCTTTCCAATGGTTCTCTAGTGCTGTGCATAGAACAATATATTATATATGTTGTAACCTATATAAGTATATTATATATCATCCTCTCTTCCTCATTTTTATTTCTCCAGCACTTTGGTCATCACGGGCATCCAATACATGTCAGCTGATGTAAAGGTGATGCCTGACTTTCTGCCCACACCTACCACGCTGTCGATGCTGAATTTTAAGAAACAGCACCTACGATTCCCTTCCCTTCAGAGATTAAATTACATTCTAGCATGTTGGCTTTAGGGACATGGAGCAAAATGTATTGTCATGTTGTCATTTTTGTTGGTCAAAATCAGTGGATATTGGCAACTTCACGTTCAATTTCTATTTAGGGTGGCCCCTATCCTGATGATTTGGGGCAGTGTTTTTTTTAATTTTTTTTTCAACATTTATTTATTTTTGGGACAGAGAGAGACAGAGCATGAACGGGGGAGGGGCAGAGAGAGAGGGAGACACAGAATCGGAAACAGGCTCCAGGCTCTGAGCCATCAGCCCAGAGCCTGACGCGGGCCTCAAACTCACGGACCGCGAGATCGTGACCTGGCTGAAGTCGGACGCTTAACCGACTGCGCCACCCAGGCGCCCCTGGGGCAGTGTTTTTATGAACTGCTGTTTTAACACATTTTCCTTTCTGCTTTTTACGGTGTGAGGTGTTGCTTTAGTTCGTAAGGTCAAAAATAGATTCATATTTTCATTCATGTATCTTATTAAAAATCTTTCAGGTCAAAATACCAGGTCTCTAAATGGTTGCATTTGTGTGGCAACAAAGACGCTTTCTGAGGTTAACACACATATTTTTCCTACATATTCCCAGGTATCACAAAAGTTCATGGACTCCTCAAAAGCGTTATCATTGTTCTTGTGTAGAACATTTACTTTGACACCAAAGCGTGTGTTCGCTGAATTCAAGGGGGTCTCTCTAGGTCTTAGATTTGGAGGGAAACAACCCAACCGTTTATATTTGCATGAAGGTACTCCAGATTTAACAGCAGCAGTGGCTTCCCTGGGTGAAGCTGGTGGTGGGAGAAAGAGGGAAGCTGATCGAGTCCCACTTGCAAGGTCCCAGGAAGGACCCAGTCTCCAGTATATTTTGGTCACTCCCACCATTGGTGCGTTCCTAAGTACCGTCACTTTCCCCTCCCTCCTCCCTCTCCCTCCACCCCCCTTCCTGCCTTCTCTCCTCCCCCACCCTGCTTCTCTCCCAACAATGGTTGCTGCTTCACAAACACAGTGCTTAAAGCACCTAGTTCCTGGGATTTATACTTGCCAAGTGGCTTTGGGGAACAAGCTTTTCTCAAGCCTAGGCATCAAAAGGCACTTATTCCAACACTTCAGGGAAAAATAGTAACTAAGGAAATTAATAATCTCATCCTCGGCAGAAGAATAGATTTTTGAGAGGCTACAGTCTCTTTTAAAAGAGGTATAATAGTAGTCTCTTCAATCTTTTTCCTGTTGTGTTTTCTTACCTTACCTGAAGAAATGAAAACTTTCTGCAGGTAGAAACCGTATCCTGACCTACGTGGTATATACCTAAGTGACGACAAGCTGTCATCATAGGCTATATATTTACTAATGACAGAAGACTCAAAAAACATTTTCTGGAGCTATTAAATTTCTTCAATGGCTGACACTGAACTTCGTATCTTTCCCAAAGGGTTTTTTTTTTTTTTTAATTTTTTTTTTCAACGTTTATTTATTTTTGGGACAGAGAGAGACAGAGCATGAACGGGGGAGGGGCAGAGAGAGAGGGAGACACAGAATCGGAAACAGGCTCCAGGCTCCGAGCCATCAGCCCAGAGCCCGACGCGGGGCTCGAACCCACGGACTGCGAGATCGTGACCTGGCTGAAGTCGGTCGCTTAACCGACTGCGCCACCCAGGCGCCCCAAGAGTTTTTTTTTTTTTTTTTAATTATTACTATTAATGGAGCAAAATAATACAAATGAGATTAGAAGAGGAACTTCTAGAACAACAGAAGCAAAGAATGCCAAGAAGGGCAAGGGGAAGGCTGCAGAAGTAGAAGCCAGTGCCAAAGAGCGTTCCACTCAAAAATGTTCCCTAAATCTATCCAAATCTAAGAAAGGTGGCCTGAGGGAGGGAGTCCTGTGAGCCCTAAATGCAAGGGTTAGATGCTATCTACCTCCAGGAAAGGTAATAAGAAAGAATTTACATGCATGTCTCCAAAAGCTGAACGATTTGGAGCAGACTCAAGGCAGAAGACCTGCATTTTTCTGAAGTGAGATGCCAATCGCATTACAGCTTCACACTGTAAGTTTCCAGGACAAAGAGTGGGGGGGGGGGGGGTCAAAGTCAGTCTCTGAAGGAAATGGGGACTGTCCATCCCATTAGCCTGATATTCCAGCCCAACCCAAGTATTCTTAGTCTCAAGAGACTAAGACGCACGACTGTCACAAGCCACAGGTTCACACGCAGTGGAGAAAGAACTGACGTCAGACACGTGATGGACCTCTTTCAGGCGGAACTTCCACTCGGAAAAGTTCCTAAATTGAATTTGGATCCCTTCCCCTCCCTCTCTTTCTCTCCACTGTCTAAGAAATGGAAAGCAACAGTAACAGCAACAACCAACCAGTTATTAGCAAGATGGTAAAGGTAAGAGCATCACGGAGCTTCCTTTCTCAGGGTGAGAAGGCCACGTTGTTTGGAATGTAAGTGCCCATGGATGGGGGTTGTGGGGGCAGAAATTAATATTTATTGGGCATCTACCATCTGCTGGGCACCATACACATTTTACCGCATTATAAGGCTTACAGCAAGTCCTTGGAGTTGGTGCTACTTTCCTTGTTTTGCAGAGGAGGGAATTAAGGTTGCTTAGGGCTTGCTCAGTTGGTCTCTCTGACTCCAAAGCCACGACACCACGGGTATCTCCTATTCTCTGCTTTGGCTCTAAAATCCAACCGTCACAAAGAGATACGTTCCAAAGGTAGTACGATGACAGCTGTTAGTAGAAGTTGTGCAGCACCACCTCCTTCCAGAGTCTCTGTGCGGAGTGAGGAACCCTGTGTTCTTTGCCGGTGATGGAGGAGAACTCATGGCACAGAGAACAGATCAGAGACTCTAGCCAAGAGGGTAGTGCCCCAGCACGCTTTGCCCAAAGGTAAATGGGCCAGGTAGGCACAGAAAACTCACTTCGTTCTTAGAATAGTTCCTCATCATTCTGGGTCCACCAGGACATAAGAACTTGGTACTGCCTCAGGGGAGCCGTGAGAGTCGGAACTTCACTCATCTCTGCATTTGCCATTAATACCCTCTCGTGGTGCTTTCCAGCTCAGTAGCTTGGTGCCTCAACCCGATCGTTTCATCAAGGACTCCTCCCTTTCCGTAACTCCCAACAATCATCAAACCATCAAGTCCTGTGGATTCTGCCTCTTTCGTTTATGCCTCTGATCTACCCACTTCCCTCCATTTCAAAGGCCACCCTCCTAGCCGAAGCCACGGTCTCTTGCCTGGTCTACTCGAACAATTTCTAACTATCTAATGTCTCTGGGCCTTGGCCTTAGAAAACTTCAGGTGGCTTTTCTTCTTAAGTAAATATGATAATACGATCCCGATAGATCTCTCCTTAAAACATCCCTCTGGGACTTCCCATGGTCTTCAAGAGAACGTTCAAACTCCTTAGCAGAGCATCCTAGGCCTTTCCCGGTCAGCGTCTGCCTCTCTCTCCAGCCCCACGCTCCAAGCTCCCACCATCTTGAACCACTGAGAGATCCTGGCACAGACATGCTCCCTCGGCCACTTATAAGTCCTCTCGTTAGAATAATCCTCCACCCATCCAACTCCCACTGGCCTTTCAGCTTAGAGGTCACCGCTCCCAGAAGCCTTCCTTGACTACCCCGATCTGAGCCCATCCTGGGCGTGGCACTCCCTGCCAGGCCGCTACTCCACTCTGTGTCCCTTCCTATCACGGCACGCTCACCCAGGCCTGCAACTGCCCATACTTCTCGTCTGTAGGTCCTTCTAAGGCAGGCTGTGCGGTACTCACCTTTTCCCCCAGCATTTAGCCTGGAGCCCGGCCTGTAGGAGCCACTCAATTCACGGGCAAAGGCTCACATACGACAGAGTGGAGGAAGTCGTGAAGAGATGGGAGTCTAATCATGACTTTGCCACCAACCACTGTAGAACCTGCTACTAAAACCCATGCTAAAATGAAATGCTGTTTTCCCATCCTTCAAGAAGGATCTTCACCTCGTCCCTCACTCACCGTCCCCCACCACCTGCTATTCTCTCCCAGGGATCAGGAGGAGTATGAGAGTTTACGGTTTTGATTTGTTTTCTTTTTTTTTTCCTTCAGCATTAAAAAAAAAAAATGACACGCACTCCTCAGTGCCACCTTCAATTCTGTGGATGATCCTCCTGCACGGTGACGAAGAAGCAGGGGGATAAACGGCCAGAAGATCTCCCAAAGCTCTGTGAATGTGCAAAGAGTGGGAGACAGGTATTCACGTGGCAAAGTACTCTTCGCTTTACTAGGCATTTGGGCAAAAAGAGCTCACATGTCCTTAGAAGACGAGGGACTGTGGGGCGCCTGGGTGGCGCAGTCGGTTAAGCGTCCGACTTCAGCCAGGTCACGATCTCATGGTCCAGGAGTTCGAGCCCCGCGTCGGGCTCTGGGCTGATGGCTCAGAGCCTGGAGGCTGTTTCCGATTTTGTGTCTCCCTCTCTCTCTGCCCCTCTCCCGTTCATGCTCTGTCTCTCTCTGTCCCAAAAATAAATAAACGTTGAAAAAAAAATTAAAAAAAAAAAAAGAAGATGAGGGACTGTGAGCTCCTGTTTATAGTACAGGAAAGGCATCCTGGGAGACATCGTGGCCAGGCCCCCAAAAGGCACCAACTCGGCGGGTTGCCTGCCATCACAAAGCCACCAGACCGGAGTGTCACGAAGAAACAAAAGGGGAGACACCGTCATCCTGCCCGGGGTAGGTACTGCTTTCTTCAGAGCCGGGGTGTCCCCTAGACGTGGGTAGCAGAGACAACGGAGCCCCTTGAGACTTTCTAAAGAAAAGCAGACTTACGAAGAAGAAAAACAAGACAGGACGTCTGCAATCGGTAAACACTGAAGAAAAAGGAGGAGGATGAAAAAGCGAGTGCAGTCGTGAAGAGACCGAATGGGGGGGGGGGGGACCTGTAAGACTGGAAATAGCATTGCTCCTCCAAGTTTGACCGAAGTAATTTAGGGACAATTGTGGGGGACATACTATCTTATGGTAGCATTTTAGATGTCCAGTTACTCTACTGCTAAGGAGCAGTTTAAAGAAGACTCCTGCAATTGTTTTTTTTTTTTTTAAGTTTATTTATTTATTTTTGAGAGAGAGCACGTGAGCAGGGGAGGGGCAGAGGGAGAGGGAGAGAGAGAGGATCCCAGGGCAGGCTTTGCACTGTCAGCGTGGAGCCCCACGGATGGGGGGGGGGTGGCCTCGAACTCACAAACCATATCATGACCTGGGCCCAAATCAAGTGTCAGACGCTGAACCGACTGAGCCACCCAGGAGCCCCAAGACTCGTGGAACTCTAGAACCCGGTTATTATCACTTCCAGCTGCCCCTTCAACCCCCCGTCCATGCTTCAGATGAAGGAAGCAGGCTCAGGAAACTCGGAACGCGGCCTTACTGGAGGTCACCCATCACCGTATGGCAGGGCTACAGACTGAACGCGGGACTTCTCACTCCTAGTCTAATTAATGCTCCTTCCTTTAGATTATTTAATCTAAAGACCCTGCGACAGACGACTGAGACCCCAAATAGAAAATCTGGAGACAAGGCCGGATAAATAACACGGTGAAGGAAAGCCAGGAGGTTGTCTGGTAACCGGGAAAGCCTGAGGCCGACGTGGGAAAGAGCAACACTGTTTTCTCACAACACGGCCCTTTATGCCGCTGTCAGAGGCAGGAGATTGGCCGGGATGATGTGCAGCCCCCAACCGATGTGCGTTTCTTACTCCCAGCACCTACTCCCTGGGCTCCAGCGATCCGGCCTGTCCACGGGAGCACAGCGTCGGCCGCTTCACCGTGCTACATTCCCTTCAAGGTTGGATGTTCAAGCCAACGGCAGCCATTCTAGGAATGCTGAGGTCAATGGAATTCTACCAACACTTGCGGGGTGGGGAGGGGAGACAGCTGCCAGTGGCAGTGGCACGGAGGATGGGAGGGCTGTCCATCCCAGAAGATTCTGCTGGGAGTCTGGGAGTCAGAACGCTTAGCACCCAGGGAGACGGCGACTGGGAAATATCTTAAGTATTCCAGTCCTCCCCTCTTGGCACTGCAGAGGCAAGAGGGTATAAAGCAGAGGAACCTGTCGGACGGGACCGTCAAGGCCGCCCGCCCGCTGGCTGGCTTGTCGTTGGAGGCCTCCACCTGCTAGAAGAGGCCTGAGCTTGGGCTGGAGAGACCTGCGTGAACAGGATGCCAGTGGCCAAGATCTCCAAGAGGTGCTGGGAAACGCTCCCTGAGAACGCACGCAGCTTGAGCCTCGCGTGCTGGGCTGGGGCGGCGGACACAAATGCCTCAACGACATCATCACAAATGCCTCAACGACATCATCACAAATGCCTCAAGGACATCATCACGGGTAGGAAAGGGAGCTGCTCAGACAGACACGCGCGGCTGCAGAGGCGCGCGGCTGAGGGGTCAAATTCCAGAAGTTTGGCCCCGGAGGGAAACCGAGCTCAGTTTCCTTCACGCTGGTCCCCTTTCCTCCGGCTCCCTTTCTTTTAATGGGAAAGATGGTTGCAGTGGGCAGGAAGAAGGGCCAGGAGGATCGTGGTAGGGAGAGATGTGAGCCTGGAGTCGGAAGAACAGAGATCAGTGCAGGTGAGTGCGGAGTGTGTGTGCGAGCCTGGTTTGGGGAGAGGTCTTGGTGTCCCTCCCTCCCTCCGACACCTTGCAGAATGAGGAAGTGGCTGTTTTCAACTGCCAACAACATCTATGTGCTAACAGCCTAGCCCCACGGTGGCCAGGGTCTGAGTTCCGCGCCCGGGGAGTTTTGCGTTGAGCGCTTCGCCTGGCGTCTTCATCTCCCAGGAGGGGGATGGAGTATTTAGCCCAGAGCAGACCACAGGAGACGGCTTTGTTGGACACCCTTCTGGAAGTGGTGACCAAATAGGATGCTGTTTCCCACGTTTTCTTCAGGAAGGGGCTGGGGCTCATTTGTACGTACGCAGAAATGTGCAGGAAAGAGAAGTATTTGAACCGAATTCTGACTTGGTGATTCTGACCCACCTACACCTAAACTTCACATAACCCAGCATCGAAGGCATACAGTATTTATCATTTCATTGTAAGGGAGAGGCTAAATGACTCCCCCCACCCCTCCTTACCACTCTCCTTCCCGTTCAGAAAGCTGCCATATCTAGTTTACAGTCTAAAAAAGGTTGCATCACATTTGGTATTCCTTAAAAGGGGAGAGGAAAAAAAAATTATTAAAAAGCGAAGAAAAACAGTGCTGCTTGCTTAGAAAATAAGATGTATGAACCCTGAAGAATGGGAAAACACCAGCTACTATGGCAGAGAGAAGACATTTTGCCAAATTTAGAACCCACTTGAAAATCACGGGTTCTAAGTTTAGAACTGAACTAAAAAACTTGAGTTCGCATTGCATTTGGCATTGGTTAAAAAAAAAAATCTAAGATACTAATTAAAGGGGAAAAATTTGTACTCTTAGTAGTTCTAAACGCTGGGAATTATTTTCAAACACATTCTTTATTGGCTCGATGGAGGGGCCTGCATTTAGAAAAAAAAACCCATTTTTTACCTAATTAAATTTTCCTTACAAAATAATGATTTAAAACGGAGGGGGGGGGGAAAACCCATGTTGCCAAAGTCTTTAAAGAGTTACAGAATTGTTGTGTAACCTTTGGACCCCACCAAATATACCAGGTGGTCATACAAACTTGATGTTTATATATTAAACGGTGTCTAGAATGGAAGTAATTACATCCTATTCCTGGCAAATTTTAAATAATAAAACTGCACCTGGAAACTATCATTCTAAACAAAACAAACCAAACTATTACCAGTATTAGTTTTGTTTTCTAATTTAGATGCTAAGATACAATTATTACAACATCATTAAGAAATGGGTCGAAGTCGCCATGGAGATAACTGTGATTCAAGGGAGCTGACGACTTTTGCAATTATAGAAACTCAACCTCCATACCCCTAGCATATATTTATTATATACACCACACATATATAATGGCTTGAGAAGAGGAGTCTTACTACATTTTTGAGTGTCTTTAAAGGAACAGGCTTAGCAGGTGGTGGATCTGACCCTCTTCAGAAGATCATTAACAGTTCAAAACCCTGTAACTTTAATTTCCGGGCACTTTTTTTTTTTTTTTTTTTTTTGCACTTTAAAATTTTATTGATTTATTTATTTTGAGAGAGGCAGAGACAGTGCAAGTGGGGCTGGGGCAGAGAGAGGGAAACAGAATCCCAAGCAGGCTCCACAGTGTCAGCACAGAGTCTGATGCCTGAATGCGGGGCGGGGCTCGAACCCACAAAACGGGGAAATCATGACCTGAGCCGAACCAAGATGCTTAACCGACTGAGCCACCCAGGGGTCCCTTCCAGGTTCTTTCAAAAACTCTTGTTGAAGGATATAAGATTAATTCCTGGGTTGACTGATTTTTTTTTTTCCTACCAAAAAGATGTAACTGAATTCATGGAAAGAGGGTCAGAATTTAAAGTGTGAGAGCAAAACCAAAACAAAACAAAAGAAAAAGCAAAACAAAACAAAACACACTGCCGGGCCGCCTGGGTCGCTCAGTCGGTTGAGCGCCTGGCTTCAGCTCGGGTCATGATCTCACAGTTCATGAGTTCGAGCCCCGCATCTGTGCTGATGGCTCGGAGCCTGGAGTTGCTTCAGATTCTATGTCTCCCTCTCTCTCTGCCCCTCTACCGCTCACACTCTGACTCTCTCTCTCTCGAAAATAAACATTAAAAAAAATAAAAAAAAAAACACTGCTGGTAGAAGTAGAAAAGGATTTGTCTAGAATATATTTCTAAATTTACTTGTCATTAAATAAGCATAGTGAAGCAATCATTATGTCCCGATCCTAACCACATAGTGGCTCTCATTAAGAGAGGGGAGAGAGGTTAACATTTCTAAGGTGTGTGCCCAAATCAAATGCAAATTCTGGACCCCTGGGCCCCATGCTTCTGAATACACATTCTTCAACATATTCCTCTATCCTTTTATTTATTTAAAAAAAAATTTTTTTTAACGTTTATTTATTTTTGAGACAGAGAGAGACAGAGCATGAACGGGGGAGGGGCAGAGAGAGAGGGAGACACAGAATTGGAAACAGGCTCCGGGCTCTGAGCCATCAGCCCAGAGCCCGACACGGGGCTCGAACTCACGGACCACGAGATCGTGACCTGGCTGAAGTCGGACGCTTAACCGACTGCGCCACCCAGGCGCCCCTTCCTCTATCCTTTTAAATGACCCACTAAAATTGAGTTTCATATTTAGTTTCTTCTACTCTTACATCCTCCATATTGCTCTCATATTTATTTCAAAGTCTTATTTACAATAAATTGGACTAGTTTCCTTCTTTTCTCAGGCCATCTACACCAATGCCAGGGAAACAGGGCCAGTGATCCGGTGCCCTGACACACGACTTCTTGTGACATGAGGAATAAGAAAAGGCTGGGTACTTTGCCAACGTCCAGATTCCTGATTATCTTTGCAGAGAAAGTTCCCAGATCCTTAAGCTGTCTTCAGGCATGTCCAGCTCTTTAGCCTGTAAATCTGTCCACAGAAATAATACACAGATAAGTTTAGCGCTGTAAACAATTAGGTCTCCAAAGAGTTTGTGACATGGTGTATTTGACCAAGTCTAGATTCACGTTTTCATATTTCCCTTTGCCTTATTGTTGTGGGTCTTGCCTCTAATGCTAGCCCGTAAGAAACATGCATTTCAATCAAGAATTTAAGAGTCTTGGGGTGCCTGGGTGGCTCAGTCGGGTAAGCCTCTGACTTCAGCTCAGGTCATGATCTCATGGTCCGTGGGTTCGAGCCCCGCGTTGGGCTCTGTGCTGACATCTTGGAGCCTGGAGCCTGCTTTGGATTTTGTGACTCCCTCTCTCTGCCCTTCCCCAACTCATGCTCTGTCTCTCTGTCTTTCTCTCTCAAAAATAAGTACACATTTACAAAAATTAAAAACAAAAGAATTTAAGAAACGACAAGCAAACTTGACAGAGGTAAAGAAAGATGCTTTCTCCAGGGGCTGGGCAGAGATGCACGGCTAATACTCAGCAAAAAATATCTCTCTAATTCCCAATTTCAAACACCTCATTAGATGCCTCCACCTGGAACAGAAGAGAGACTCCAGAAACAGACTCACACATAAATGGTCAACTGATTTACAACAAAGGTGGTAAGACAATTCAATGGGGGAGAGGAAGATCTTTTCAACAAATTCTGCCAGGTAACTACACGGCCATATTGAGGGGGGAGGGGAGGATGAACACGGACCCTGACTTCACACTATACAGAGAAATTAACTAAAAACTAATGATAGACCTCCATGCAAAACCTCAAACTAAATGGCGGGCTACACGGAGGAGAAAACCTATTCAATATTGAAGGAGACAAAAATGTCTTGGTACATAAAAACAAGTTTTCGTAAACAAGAAAACTTGATAAACTGACCTTTATCAGAATTTTAAATAAAAAGCTGACAATACCAAGTGCTGATAAAGATACGGAACACCTGCTGGTGAGAATGTAAAATAGCACAAACACTTGGGAAAAACTAACAGTTTCTTAAAAAGTGAAAGGTATGCCTCCCATTCAACCAAGTCACATCTACTGCTGGGTAGGGAAATGGGATGTCCACTCAAAGACATTATAGGAATGTTCACTTAGCTTGATTTGTTAATAAAGACTGGAAACAAACCAAATGCCCGATGACAGACAGGTGCATGCATAAATCAGTTGTGTGTACCCGTACGGTAGATTATCAGTCGGTAATAAAAAGGACTGAATTACAGATACAGGCAACAATACGATGGTTGTCAAAATCGTCACGCTAAGTGAAATAAGTCAGACACACACGCACACAAACAGGTACGTTGTTGTATGACTGATTCCATTTATATAAAATTGCAAAAAATGCCAACTCATTTATAAGTGGCAGAAAGCAGATCAGTCATTGCCTGGGGCAGGAATGGAAGAGGGTCAGGGGGACCAGAAGACTTTTGGGATGGTAGAAACGTTCAGCACCTTGCTTGTGATGGACACGTGGGTACGTGCATTTGTCTAAAGTCTGAATTGTACCGTTTAAGATGCAATTTACATTGTATACAACTCCATAAGGTTATTTTACAAATCTCCAACTGAGGGGCTCCTGGGTGGCTCAGTCAGTTGAGCGTCCGTCTTCGGCTCAGGTCATGATCTCGAGGTTTGTGAGTTCGAGCCCCACATCGGGCTCGCTGCTGTCAGTGCAGAGCCCGCTTCAGATTCTCTGTCTCCCTCTCTCTGCCCCTCCCCCCCCCTCAAAGAGAAAAAAAAATTAAAAATCTCCAACTGAATGTTCTTTAGGCCACTCAAATGTCACATTTCTAAAACCAAGTTCATGAGCTCCTTCCAAGTCTGTTTCTCTCTCTCTCTCTCTCTTTTTTTTTTTGGTTAATACTCTCTTGACTAATGGCATCCTCTACCCAGTAGCTAGGCTAGACAGCCTGGCAACCACGTTCACTCCTCCTTCACACCTTTACTGTCCTTCTCGAATTTACTTCCTTAAAAAAAAAACCTCAGAACAGTGTATTTTAAAAATTGCGTATAACATAAAATTGACCATTTAAGCCATTTAAAAATGTACAGTTCGGTGACACTAAGGACACTCACAGTGTTATGCAGCCATCATCACCATCTAGCTCCATAGCTTTCGGATCTCCCCAAACTGAAACCCTGTCCTCATCAAACAAGAAGTCCCCATTCCCATCCCTCCCCAGCCCCTGGCAACCACCACCCTCCTTTCTGTCTCTATGAATTTGACTCCTCACGGTACTTTTATAACTGGACTCACACAATAGTTGTCCTTTGTAACACTGGCTTTATTTTACCTATTTTACAACATTCCTCTACGTCCTAGCATGTATCAAAATTTCTTTCCTTGGGGTGCCTGGGCGGCTTAGCCAGTTAAGCATCTGACTTCGGCTCAGGTGATGATCTCACGGTTCGGGAGTCTGAGCCCCGTGTCGGGCTCTGGGCTGACAGCTCAGAGCCTGGAGCCTGCTTCGGATTCTGCGTCTCCCTCTCTTTGTGCCCCTCTCCTGCTCCCGTTATGTCTCTCTCTCTCTCTCTCAAAATAAAATAAACATTAAAAAAATTTTTTTAACTAAAAAATTTCTTTCCTTTTTAAGGCTATGTAATATTCCAATGCATGTATACACAGCAGAGGCTGTTGAACCATCCATCTGTTGATGGAAAGTCAGGGCATCTACAACTCTGAACGCCCATGGCTACTACCCCAGCTTAGGGTCTCACCATCTCTTGCCCGGATTATTTTAGCAGTCTGTTAACTGGCCATCCTTGCCACCTTCGCTCACGCATCTTCTCACCTGCTGCCAATCTCGTTTTGCTATAGCAACGATCCTGTCCCTCCACTACCCAAAAGACCTTTGCGCACAATTTCAAACTAAAATGGAAGCAAATGCCTCATGCTGTTCTGAAATTTGTTTTTGCCCCATTCCACTTTTGAACAACTCTGATTAGTAGAAATGTTCTTATTTTAATCCAGTATGTATTTCCTTACCAGTTCGGCCCATTGCTCCTAGTTCTGGCCTCCAGAGGAACGCCAAATAACACTTCCCTGTTCAACACGGTGGACGACCCGTGAGATACCTGAAGATAGCCTGAGGGCCTTCTTTATCCAGGCCTTGGCTCATTCCTCAGATAACACGGTGGCCCTGGCTATTCCTCGCTGATCGTGACCCATGTTGCTCAGTGTCCCTCTCAAAATGGGCCGCCTAAGACAATATAATCCTACCGATGGAAGGTGGACCACCATCTCCTTTCTGCCGCTGCTCTATTACAACAGTTCAGCCTAACGTGCCATTGACAATTTTTACCTCCAAAGCTGATAATATATTAACCTACAGCGAATTCGAACATTTGGGTGGGTTTTGCTTTTTTTTTTTCCCAAAATAAATTTTGATGATCCCAGGGGGCACCTGAAGAATGGAGTGGGAAAACTGTGTCCTCACCAGTTTTGCCTCTTTATTAAATGTCGATGGCTCCTGCTAGCAAATGCAGGCTCCTGCCTCAGCCACTCCTCCCTTCGGGCCTCCTATCGGTTACTTACCAAACTCTAGACCCTAGGAAAGTAACTGCCTTTTCAACAATCTGCCAAGACCCACAATCGAACACATGGGCCTCCTCCACGCACCGTCAGTGCTATCCCTGATAGCTACTGGGCGCTTGCAGCAAGTGATTAGAAGCAGACATTGTTGGCAATGGCCACGAAACACACACATCCAGGAAATGCATTTATGCAAAATACCTGCCAGATCAGACACGGAGCCTCAAATAAAAGCCTTACCAAAAAATGTGGAGGGGAATGGACCAAAAAGCCCGTCTCCCAGCTTGCTTTCTCTGGGTAGCTCAAAAGCTAAGCTATGGGGGGGAGAAGATTCTTTGGGAGCATTGCAGCTGTTTCTTGGATTTTCAAAAGTAAAGTACCAACATATTCAACGGGCGAAAAGAAGCACTGCTTTTCCAGGCAATTTTCTTCGAAACTTTGAGTCATTTAAGAGGAAAAGACAATTGAATGTGTTTTGGCACTTTTGTTCTTTACGGTCAACTTCAGGCTGACGGTCATTTGCACACCCTCCTCCCCCCCCCCCCCCCCCCCCCCCCGCCAATATGCTCATCGTTCCCAGGGTCTCACATGACGTGTCTTTTCTACTCTTAGAAGTTCAGTGCTAATATTCCTCCAGACAGGAAAACCATCCCCTTCGCTCTTCGGCCCTCCTTCCCTTCAATCCTAGAGACAGACCGTAAGGTCCTCAGTCTCCTCTTCTTCTTCCAAAATTATCCCTTAACAGTTTCCATGGGCTCTTTTCTCTTCCCCCTTACATATAACCAGGACTCTCCAATGTGGAAGATGTATCTCAATCCAAAACCACTGCACGAACCCATCTCTCTCCCTCTCTCTCTCTCTCTTTTCACGTGCAGAACACCTCGAATGATTATCCAACATTTATTCCCACCCCGGATTCAGCACGTACTCCGTTTTCACTAACCCACAAAAATATATTTCCTAAGGTGAATAAGGACCTTTGGTTGGACCAATTCAATGGCTTTTTGGAATTTGTCTTCTCATATACTTTTGCTTTTCCTGTTAGGATCCAGCAGGATTGGGAGAGCCTTGAGAGGAGTAATAGCTGCTGGGGGTATGAGGGAGATTGAAGGGTCTGTTTTCCTCTGAAAATCATCATTATTCACTCTATTCCCCATAGGGTTCCCCCACTTTCCAAGTCTAGTTATAGAGCAGGATACCATTCCAATACTTCTTGCCCCAAATACCACGAATCTAGAAAAGTTTTTTAGAGCAGGAAACCAGCAAATTCTTTGTTTTGAAGATGGGGGTCAGTAATCACCCAACCCCTTCCCTGCCCCACTAACTTAACTGAGTGACAGCTGTGGTTAGGTCTGTGATGGGCCCGCTGAATCTCTCACCTGTAGATTGGATGGTTCTGGACTAGCACATCTCTGGATCATCAGTTCAAGGATTGCTGCTCTCACCCATCCTTGACCCTCAATCCAGTGACTTCTCCAGTTTCCTTTTTTTGAACTGTGTTTCTCTCTGTATTGTTCTTCTTTTTTTTTTTTTTAATGTTTATTTGTTTTTGAGAGACAGAGAGAGACAGAGCACGGGTGGGAGAGGGACAGAGAGAGAAGGAGACACAGAATCCGAAGCAGGCTCCAGGCTCCGAGCTGTCAGGACAGAGCCTGACGCGGGGCTCAAACTCACGAACTGCAAGATCATGACCTGAGCCAAAGTCGGATGCTTAACCGACTGAGCCACTCAGGTGCCCCTGTATCACTGCGTTTCAGGCAACCTTGTAGCCTGTCCCAACGCTCTTTCCATGATCATAAACATTCCCCAAACCACTTTTATTTATTTAAAAAAGATTTTTTTTTTAACGTGTATTCATTTTTGAGAGACAGAGTGCAAACAGGAGTGGGTGGGGCAGAGAGAGAGAGAGGGAGACACAGAATTTGAAGCAGGCTCCAGGCTCTGAGCTGTCAGCACAGAGCCCAACGCAGGGCTCAAACTCACAAGCTGTGAGATCATGACCTGAGCCAAGTCAGATGCTTAACAGACTGAGCCCTCCAGGCGCCCCTCCGCAAACCACTTTTAAAAACCACAATACCCTTCCCTTGTTCTCATAAGAGCGCAAAGTATGAGAAATAACCCTTCACTGATTGTAGATTCCCACTTCTTTCAAAACCAGAATGGCTAGTCTTGAACTTCTTAGCATCATAAGCCCAAAAAGGGAATCTTGAGAAGCCGATCCTTTAGTTATACTCCCTTTAAATAATTATGTAATGACTTTCTCTGAAGAGTTCAGAAAAGTATTGAATTCACTTAAACAAAATTAAAATCTGCCCAAAGCCACTGGAGTTTGGTTAATGTGAGTCTGAAGCCCATCTGCCAATCATCCTACAGCTCTATCTGGAGAAGTGAGTACGATATTCTAATCACGGAATTTGCTAGCTTGAAGAGCCACAGGTTAAAGATGAAAGTCGCCATCCATACATAAGCTAGAAGCCTTGGTCAAATTACATGCTTTTAAGTTAAATATTTATGAATGAATATATGGAAACTATGGGTGTGAAGATATCTATGGAGAGCTGCATGCATTTTAATGATTTAGAATAGGAGTTATTAACCCTGGTCTGGACCATCTTCAAACATCTACATTTTTCTGGTACAAAAGTTTAAGGGGTTTAGGCCTATAAAAGATTTAAGAACTTTTGTTTTAGAGAAAAGCCAAGATTAAAATCAAGATATTATTATTTTATATATTTCCAAATGCATTAGAATAGCAAAACACTTCCATTTTAGCAAACCACGAGATAAAACACATCAGATCCTGTAACTAATCATACATGACCAGTGGCCATGTTTAAATACTAATACAGATAATACCATTCCAGCATTTCTATTTTTTTTTTTCAACGTTTTTTTTTTTTATTTAGTTTTGGGACAGAGAGAGACAGAGCATGAACGGGGGAGGGGCAGAGAGAGAGGGAGACACAGAATCGGAAACAGGCTCCAGGCTCCGAGCCATCAGCCCAGAGCCTGACACGGGGCTTGAACTCACGGACCGCGAGATGGTGACCTGGCTGAAGTCGGACGCTTAACCGACTGCGCCACCCAGGCGCCCTCCATTCCAGCATTTCTAATACCTATCCACAAGTATTTACCTTAACATACATAAAACAAATTTATCTGGGAAAGAGAAGTTCAAATACCCATTTTAGACTACGTTGAAAACTCCTGATTTTCCACTATTTCTAAAACTACCATATTTCCACTATTATCTAATGTCTAAGAAAAACTTTAACCAGGCAATTCAAAAGTAATACTGAATACCAATGAAATCACAATTTCTCCTCAGTTACAGTCTCATCTTCCCGTATTAGACAAGAAGAATAAATTATTCTGCATGCCTTATAACAGACTGATTAAAAGACATACTGTGGAAACTCCTTTCAGAGCCAAATTTTGCAGCCAAAAATCAAATTCAGAGCCTGAATTTTGAAAGCCGGGGCCCATTCAGAGTATTCCAAGAATAGTTCTCAAATTGCTGGAAAGCATCACCGCCATAAATCTATCTTGGAGATGGATCTTAGAAATTAGCAAGTTTGAGTCAGCCATACACAAACCTATCGAGTTATTGTGCACACTATTTGTGTTTTACGTTTACAATGTAATTTATTTATTCGTTCTTTTGACAAATATTTACTGATCCTCTGCTATATGCAGACACCGATCTAGGTGCTGGAGTAACAGCAGTGAACAAAACAGATGAAAAATACATAAAAATACATAAACACAGGTTCACTCTAAAGCATTTCGCTACCGAAATGTATAGAATAAAAAATCAAAGCTGCCCTCGGGGCAGCTCATCTCAGTTCTTTCCTTATAATAACTGCTATCATAATAATTATATAATATACATACAATACTGTTAACAGTTTAATATTTTTCTGACGTTGCGTTTCTTTACATAGAATACCTTATATAGGATTTTAAAACCACCTTTATTGCGACTTGATGTAAAGTTCACTTGTGTCACGTGCACAATTCAGGGATATTTAGTAAATGTGCAGGTCTGTGCAACCATCGTCATAATCTAGGTTAGTGGATTTAAAAATTTTAGGGGCGCCTGGGTGGCTCAGTCGGTTGAGTGTCCGACTTTGGCTCAGGTCATGATCTCACAGTTCGTGGGTTCGAGCCCCGCATCAGGCTCTGTGCTGACCGCTTGCTCAGAGCCTGGAGCCTGCTTCAGATTCTGTGTCTCCTACTCTCTCTGCTCCTCCCCCGTTCACGCTTTGTCTCACTCTGTTTCTCAAAAAAAAAAAATAATAAATAAATGTAAAAAAAAATTTTTTTTAAATAATAAAAAAATAAAAAATTTAAATATATATAATATTGTATAGATGGTAATTTATTTAAAAATTTTGTTCTTCAGGTTATGGTGATACATGGATATATAGGTATATATAATTTTCATTTTCCAGTTAGTACTAAACCTTGACGATGTTCTCTCAATGTCAGCATGGAGAGATTTCTGATTACTTTCTAAAAAGAGAGGCCATCTTCCATGTCAGTTTCCTTAGAAAAAGAATGCCTGAAGACTGCAATTAGATTGAATTGTTTTGGTAATCCTGTGATTTCAATAGACAAAGAGAAGTCAGTTGATTTACAAACTCTTAAGAGTCCAAAAACGAACTGGAAAATGGGGAAAAAAAAGGGGGGGGGTATAGAATATATTTTAAAACGCATACACAAAACACAGCAACTTTGAGTATGTATTTTGAAATAAATAGCCAACAGTTCTATAACCTAGACTGTGGGCAAGCCGCTGTTGTTAAAACCTTAACACATCGTAACTGTTCAAGTTCTCACGACAGTTCTATTAAGTATTTACCATTATCAAACCCATTTTGCAGATGTGGAGACTAAGGCACAAGAGGTCAGGAAATTTGTGCGCTAAACTAGCTAGAAAGAGGCAGGCTGGCTTCAGAGCTTACACTCTTAACTGATCTGATGGAACGTGGCGGTGCAGGTGGGTGGAGGAGAGAGAGTAGGATAAAAAATACTTGAGGTGAAGTAGGTAGTGTTCAGCACAGTGGCTGGATCCTAGCAGGCACACCATAAAAATGAATAAAACAATGATGTTCTGTCATATATTTTAGGCTGAGTGTTCTTCCACTGCTAGAAAAGTAATAGTTCTGTTGCCACCCTAAGGGTTTGTTTAATTGCTTGTCTTCATTTGGGGCTGTTACCCTTCTGCAGGGGAACTGAGGCTATTAGGGGGAACTTCGCAGGTGCCGAACACAAGTACTACAAAGGCAACCAAGACTAAACCTGAACCCAAAAAACTTGTAGCAGGGAAAACAAGAGTTAAGATGGGGGCGAGGGGATAGATGGAAGCTCTGGAAGCCCCAGTGGTGAAATCAGTATGATTTTGAGGCATCAAGGAAGGGTTCTGGGAAGGAAACCTTGAGATGTTAAGTGGAAAGATACATGGAGTCCGATCTCGACTAATTTTACGTGCTCTTTAAGAAATTCCCGTTTTATCCTGAAGAAATGCAGAGCCATTAAGAAGGTGAAATGGAACAGGGTAGGCCCAGAGGAAAAGACATTCACAAGGCTGAATGTGAATTACTCCACCCCAGCCCGTGACACAGGCTCCACCCAAAACATCTGCTATTCTCGCTAGTTGGTTCCTTATCTTTTGACTCATAACTTGTCTTCAAGTTTCTCAATAAAATGTGATCTCAACTGAAAATAATCGTTTGTATCTGAAATTTGTTTTGCATCTTTTTGGTGCAGAAGAAGTTCTAGACACTTCTTTTTAAAACATCAGAGACCCGGGGCGCCTGGGTGGCGCAGTCGGTTAAGTGTCCGACTTCAGCCAGGTCACGATCTCGCGGTCCTGAGTTCAAGCCCCGCGTCGGGCTCTGGGCTGATGGCTCAGAGCCTGGAGCCTGTTTCCGATTCTGTGTCTCCCTGTCTCTCTGCCCCTCCCCCGTTCATGCTCTGTCTCTCTCTGTCCCAAAAATAAATAAATGTTGAAAAAAAAAATTAAAAAAAAAAAATCAGAGACCCATAAAAAAGCTGGACAAAGGAGGATTAATTTTGAGACGCCCAAGGTGGGGGGCAGGTAATTGAAAAACAGGACGACCAGGAACTCCCCATCACTTCAACGTCACAGCTGGGGTGGAAAGAAGAGTCCAGACCAGGGAAAGGTTAGGCTTAGGTTAAGGTTTAAATGGCCACTTCCCTACAATAGGGTTACCCTTTCAAATTAAAAAAAAAAAATTCTTTTTTTAATGTTTACTTATTTTTGAGACAGAGAGAGACAGAGCATGAACAGGGGAGGGTCAGAGAGAGGGAGACACAGAATCCGAAACAGGCTCCAGGCTCTGAGCTGTCAGCACAGAGCCCGACGCGAGGCTCGAACTCACAGACTATGAGATCATGACCTGAGCCGAAGTCGGCCGCTTAACTGACTGAGCCACCCAGGCGCCCCTACCCTTTCAAATTTTTAACAGAGATAAAGGAGGGTGCTCCTTTCACAAGCATGCACAGACAGAAGGAATGAAGTTGGTGATTCTGATTAAGACCAAGAAGGAAGAGTACAGATAACACCACCAAAGACTGGAGCCAGAGGTGAGAGGGCAGGAGAGATCCGACCCAGCAATGTTCTCATAAGACACTTCCTGCATTTTTTTTTTTTTTACATTGCTAAATAATGTATGTTCTTTCACTTTAACCGGCAAAAATAAAGTACTATTGTAAATTCGCAATTCAAATCCCAACTATTTATTTTTCAACTTTTTTTTTTTAAATTTTTTTTTCAACGTTTATTTATTTTTGGGACAGAGAGAGACAGAGCATGAACGGGGGAGGGGCAGAGAGAGAGGGAGACACAGAATCGGAAACAGGCTCCAGGCTCTGAGCCATCAGCCCAGAGCCTGACGCGGGGCTCGAACTCACGGACCGCGAGATCGTGACCTGGCTGAAGTCGGACGCTTAACCGACTGCGCCACCCAGGCGCCCCTATTTTTCAACTTTTTAATCACGGCGAGTTGCACACAGGCAAAGGCATAGAGAGAAGAGCGTCATGAAACCCCGTGAACCCCTCGTCCAGCTTCAGCAGCCGTCGGCCCACGGCCAGTCCTGTTTTCACCTGTACTTCTATTTATTTACTGGATTATTCGGAGGTCACCGTGTCATCTGGAATGACTTCAGTGAGTAAAATCATCTTAAAGCAAGCGTGCCTTTTGGATTCCCCCTTTCCCTTCACTCACTCCCATCCTCTCGACGAGTAATCTGAGGACAAGGAGACAGATTTGAGGAGAGAGGAAAACAGTCTCCACGGAAATACCAAACTGGCTGCAAGGGAGTGAGTGAGTGAACGCCCTTTGAATCAGGACTCGTGTAGGAGGCGGCGGAGGAAAGCATCTCCCTCCCTGGGCTGGGACGTAGAGCTGCTGTGAAGGCTTCCTCACCCCCTTCCCAGGTCGGTGGCACCCGGGATGTCTGATAGAGGTCCTCTGAAGGGGGGAGGGCCAGAGCAGGTAGGTGCAGATTTCTGGGTAGAAGCATTTTAGATCTGCTGGTGGTCATCTGGCTTCTGTGATGCTAAGGGTATACGTACTATTACATGATTGACTAAGCAAATGATTATTGAAACTGTATCTATCGCTGACCCCCTCTTTAAACCAATCCATAGTCACATCCACCCTCCTTTTCCTCCAGTCTTGCAGGAGGACATGTTCCTCTCTGTTCCTGGCCAGCATGTCTCCTTTCAGCAACCCCCAACCCCCCAGCCTCCTTCCCACCCGCTCCGGGGTCCTGCACCTGCGGTCATTCCGCACTCGCTCCACGACACAGGTATGCACGCGCACTCCGGCTCCTGTCCTTCCTCCCCTGGCTGCACCTGCCGCTCTCCTCTCTCTGAATGTCCCCCAGCCCTCCGTCGCCTCCCTGGACTGCTGATTCTCCAAAGCCTCCCCTTCTTCAGGAAACCCATGACTCACCGCTCCGCTGTGAGCAGGTGCACGTTAGCATCTCTCTCCGAAGCGCCCTGACAGCAGGGGCTGAATCGAATTTCTCCTGCATCCCTGGCTTTCAGGTGCTCGTTCAGAAGGCGCTCGAATATTTGAGGGGAAACAGTGGCGATGAACAAAACCACCTCTGCTCTCAAAGTAATTCAGCCTACAGAGAAGCATCTCCCCCAAAGCAAGGAGATCAGAGTGCCCGCTAACTGTTCTTTAGGAGGCTTCCCATTACATTCACGGTAAAACTCCAGATCTTTTTTTTAGAGGGTGAGGCCCTTCTAGCCCTAACCAGCTCTTCAGCTCAACCTTCCGCCCACAAGCATACAACCTCCCACTGCAACGTGAACTTTTCCAAGCCCCCCCTACTGAGTCTTCTCATGTTGTGGGTTCTCTCCCTTGCCTGGGATTTCAACCCTTCACCCACTGGCCACGTCCTGCTGATCCCTGAAGACTCCCGTTTTCGTGTTGACACCTGTGTGAAGTGTGCCCTGAGCCTAACCCTGGCATTGTCTTCTCCTCTAGACGGGAAGGTTCCTAAGAGCAAGGCCTTCTTCTTCATCCGTGCATTTCTAGCAGTGTGCACAATGTCTAGCACGTATGAGCACCTCAGCGTAGGTTGCACGAGGAAATAAAGCATTCGGTTCTTTCAGTTTCTGTCACGGCAGAAGCACAAATAACACAGACATTTCACACTAATTTCCTCTAGTCTGAGGAAGACTAGCATTGCCGTTTGAGTATGTGAGGTCTCCAAAATTAAAGTTTCAGGAAACTACCCACGGTGTTCTGTCGGTAGAAGAGTAAGCCCTTTTGTAGTATGTGGCGACCCGACTTCCTCCTCGTGTTGAACGTCTGAGGTAGAGTGGCTACTTGCTCAGTAGACGAACCAATGCTCCCAGTTATCCGTTAACACAAGCCAGAAAACGCGACGGGCCGACTGGCCACGGCACCCGACCTTCGCTCTCGTATCACCCTGTATAAAAAATTAAAAACTGAGCGTAGATGTGTTCCTCATCATCCCCAGTCAGGTCCTAACACATGAAGTTAGCTGTAGTCACATCATCTGAAAAATACAGATTACCCTCAGAAAGTTGTTTTTAAATCATAGTCTTCGGCAGCCGGAAACGGCAAAAACAAACACAAAAAAACACATCTTAAGAAAAGGAAAAACCCTCCTGGTCACTATTTCATCCCTGCACTCAATCAAAACAGCACTCCTAAATTTAGTCTCCTCCAAGTCTGCTTTGAGTATTTTTCTAAAGGTATCTTGGCTTTCCCCCTGGCTTTCATTTTGACGATCAGGGGGTTTCCTGGTCATCACTTGAATGTTCCTCTCAAATTTCGATAAATTTCCCCTCTTCCTCACTCTTCAATGGTCAGGCTCTCTGAACATATTTCTTTCCTATTCATTCTTCATTAGTTGTGTTTTCAGAAATCAAGCTGAATGAAAGTACAACCTTCTGCATTGCATTATCTTCCTGCCTTCGTTCCTGATCAGATACATCTCTCATTTCTAAAACGCACTTATGAATTAGTCTGATATTCTTGATTTTCTATTCAAAGCCAAAATATCAACACTGATTCATATTTAGCTCTTGACCTCTGCCTAGAGGTGTGATGATAATAAGATAAAAGAGGGGTATTAGTGCAAAATTTGGTCTTCTTTAAGGAATTTGCTAAGCTGTTCAGTTAGAGAAGGTGCAGATACTATAGTAATGAAATATCAGTAAGAGTATTTTCTTTTTTTTTTTTAACATTTATTCATTTTTGAAAGGCAGAGAGAGACAGAGTATGAATAGGGGAGGGGCAGAGAGAGAGGGAGGCACAGAAACAGAAGCAGGCTCCAGGCTCTGAGCTGTCAGCACAGAGCCCGACGTGGGGCTCGAACTCACGGACCGTGAGATCATGACCTGAGCCGAAGTCGGTCGCTTAACCGACTGAGCCACCCAGGCGCCCCTCAGTAATAGCATTTTCAATATCTATAATACGTTGCTGTTTCCCAGGCCCATTCACATTCATCCGATCAAAGACAATCCTGTGCTATAAGATATCTTCTCCATCTCCCACAGAAGGAAACCGAAAACGCAGAATTGTTAAATGTCTTAACCAAGATCTCCCTAGGTCACCTAACCCGTTCTCAGTCTTAACGCTCACCTCCAGGCTAACGATTTCCAAACCTATTTCATGTCCCAGACTTCTTTCCTGAAAAAGCCAAACTGTTCTGTCACATTACCTACTTGCCAATTTCGCCTGGGTGTCCCACGGGCGGCCCGAATTCACAGGGTGGAAACCTGAAGGACAGTCAGCATCAGGCATCCTCCCTCCACTGCTGCCTGCGGCAGGCAAAGGCACTCTCATCCAGCTGATCGTCCCAGCCAGGAATCTGGAAACCCAGCGCTGGAGCATAGAGCAGACACACAATAGACCCTCAAGAAGTACTTGAACAAGTGATTTAATGAGTGAATGAGTGAGTGGGGGCGGGTCATCCTCAGCTCGTCCTTCACCCTCAACCAGAAGATTAATTGGTCATAAAATCCTGCTGTTTCTACAGCATAAATCTCTCCCAAATCCTCCCCCCACCCTTCCCCTTATAATCCCTACCTTGCCTCCCTTGCTGGATTGTGTCAAGGCTACAATGAGATTAATACACATAAAAGTGTTCTGCAAAGAATAAACCTCCGGGGGGAACAACATAGAGAGGATAAATCCTTCTGGAATCTGTTAACTAAACTTACCAGTCCCAGTTTGCCTATTCCTTTCAAGCTATGATTTTTTTGTCCTCCTAACCTTGCTGTTTTCTCTGCTATGGCTTCCAGAGGCCCATCACTCATCTGTACGTAAATACCGTTAATCTGTACGCACGGCTTAGCGGCTCAGTTATACACTCTTTTATGTTGCTTGCTTCTGGTTATTTCTTAGAGTAGGATCTGGCTCCAGAGATGGCGTTAAGCTCTTGCAAAATGGAACAGCTATGTAGCTTTTGTAGCCTCCACGGCACCTCACGCCACCTTAGGCATCTAGTAGGTGACTACTAAAAGCTTACTGAATGACTCTCCCCCCCACTCCCCTCTCCACTATCCTCTCAGAATTCTATTCCTTATTCTTCCAAACTTCCTGCTTCTATCAGGAACATTTCCCCCGAAGAGATCTGAGAGAGGAAAATATTCCAGATTAGCCTACAGGTTGGAGTTTTTAAAAAAATAATTCTCATCCTGTTAAATGTCCTAAGTAAATCAGGGTGGGAGTGCCAGACTCTGACAGACTGTTCATCCCACTGAAACCACAGTTTTACGTACGTAGTGCTTATAAACATACACCTAAAGTGAGTACAGTTAAGTACCTGAAACACTGCCAGGAACAATCATACAACTCAAGAAAAATAGCGTACCAATGTTTTCCTCTTTTGTATTCTCTCTAGCCCTTGGGTCACCAAGTCTTGTTGCGTCTGTCTTTGCAATGACCATTCAACGTGGCATTTCCATTCCATACCTTGTCACCATTTTAATTCCAGCCTTGCATATTTCATCCAAGTGCATGATCTCAGCTTCCTGGCTGGGCTCTTGGTGTTTGGTTTCTCCTTATGTGAATGCACTTCACCCCCAGCCCCAGATCAATGTCCCCCGAATGTGGATTTCATCAAGCCATCCACACTGCCCCAACCCACATCTCCAGGGGCTCCCCAGTATTTACAGGACAAGGCACACACTCCTTAGCCAGATTTTCAAAGACTTTTACATCTAAGCCGATGCTCCTCATCTAAGCTCTCTGCAACTCTTCTTTACAGGGGGGTGACTGCGGACCGCCCCGTGAGACCTGGGAAGTTGTCATCGTGATTTTCCTGGGTAAAACTACACAATCGATGTAACCCGCAGGAGGGAATCAAACGATTGCCTACTCTGTAAATGAGGGACTCTTAAGAGCTTGGGATAACGCCAAACTCCAATCAAAACCTGTGAGTCATACCAGGGAAACGGGGCTAAAAAGTGATTGTCACTTGGCAAGCAGAAGCAAACAATGAGCCTGGTTTAGAGAAAAGGTGTGACTAGAAGGGCCAGCAAGGGGAACCCAAAGAGTAAGAAGTAGGCAACGCCTGCGTGTTAGGTCAACTGGAATGTCTATCCGTGCCTGTTGAGGGAGAACATGATAACTCAGGGTCTGCCACTAGAGAACACTGGAGTCACCTAACAATCCCCATCACTAGCCCATGATCCCACAGCAAGCTCCTGGCGTTTGGCTTCCCATGGACTGGGTCCTGGTCGGCCAGACAGCCGACGATAGTTGCCCCTGCAAGTCAATGCACCGCGTTCAGGCGTGTGCTTACATGTGAGTAATCAGTCTTGCTGTGCTGGGTCAATGTGAGGCCACTGCTGAGAAATGGAACCACTTCCAGTCCAACAATAATGATAACAAATACAATAAATCCCATTTCTGAGCCCGAGGAAGAGCTTCAGGACCACAGTGAACCGACCAAGGTAAACGGGTTCAGGGAAGGCCTCAGAGTGAAGAGTCTGCTCACTATTTGGGCACAGTCACCGCATGTTGAGTTCACCACTGTGAAACCGCATCACGAAACACCAAACTTATCTTCACGTGGATCCTGTTTTCTCTTCAGTTCCCCCCCATTTTTTGCTCTCTAGTCACTTTTCGCTTGCTCTAGAGAAGATCCGTTCCACTATTCCTTCCTGCTCTTACTCCTATCCCGCTGGAACCACCTGTTTTAGGAAGTCACTCCCCAAGAATGCTCTCGTACGCTGTGCGTGTGCCCATCGTGATGCTGCAACCATCCGCACGTGTGTTTGGGCGACTCTACTTGGACGTGATACAGATAACCCAGCCTTCATTGAGCCAATACCGAATTTGCTTTTCCCTCCTTATGCCAGTTAATGGCACCATCACCCAAAGAACATAAGAAGTCAGATCCACGGGTCATCCTAAATCCCCTTCCTTGTTCACGCCCCACATCTAAACAGTCACTAAATCTCATTCACCCACTGTCCCTTCACGTCTGTCCACTTTGCTCTTACCTCAGGTCCTTGATGTTGCTCATCTAGACTGTGATGGTAATCTTCTAACTGGTCTCCCTGCTCCACGCCTGTTCTTCTCAAATACATCCTCCACATGAATGCTAAAGTTATCATCTTTGGATACAACTCTGTCCATGTTATTCTCCCGCTTGAGCCAACTCAATGGATCCCTTGCCTACGGGGGTAAACCCAAACTGGCATTATGTCATGCAAGTCCCTTTATGAATGGACCCCTGGCCTCCTTTCCAGCCTCATCTCTTATCTTTTCCAGTTCCTCGAGATCCAGCCCTACAGAACCAGGAGGTACATGAGCATTTCCCTAAATAGGCTACACGGTTTCATTCTTCCTTGCCTTTGCTCCTATCTGGGATTCATGCACGGTTTCATTCTTCCTTGCCTTTGCTCCTATCTGGGATTCTCCCTTGTCCATCACAACACTCCACATTCTCCAGGAGCACTATTCATTCTTCAGATGTATCTCGAGTGTCACCCCTCTGAGAAGCTCTTGGTGACCCACTCAAGTGGAGTTGATCATTCCTTGTTTAGTGCAGCCATTGTACTTAATACGTGCTTTACATACTCCAGGGTGATGATTTGTTTCCTTGACCCTGTCTCTTTCTGTGAAGTCCTGAGGGCGGGAATTGTGGTTCACTTTTGTATTAAGGGCACCTAGCAGAGTGCCTTGCAGCAGGGTAATGACCTAACAAAGGTCTGTCACACTGAACGGTGACAAGGAGCACACTGGCTTGGCACTGTTCCTGGTTCCGTCACTTGCCAGTGCTTTTGCCTCTGTAAGCTTCTGTTTCTTCGACTTTAAAACAGGAATAATTATACTTGGACTTTGTAAAGATCAAATGAGATAACACACACACACAGCACAGTATCCAGGGCTTATAACTCAATGAATGTTAGCCGTTGCTACTATTATCCCTTAGGGTCAAGTGCAATTTCTTTTTAAACTCTATGTGACCTTTCTAACCAACTGACTCCGCGGATGTTGTCCTTTTATAAACTGCTGCTGCACTCATTGCACTGTTCATTTAAAAATGTATATTCTGGGGGCGCCTGGGTGGCTCAGTCGGCTGAGCCTCCTACTTCGGCTCAGGTCATGATCTCACGGTTCGCGAGTTTGAGCCCCGTGTCGGGCTCTGTGCTGACAGCTCGGAGCCTGGAGCCCGCTTCGGATTCTGTGTCTCCCTCGCTCTCTGCCCCTCCCCTGCTCACGCTGTCTGTCTCTGTCTCAAAAATAAATGCACATTAAAAAATAATAATAAAAAAATAAAAACAAATAAAAATGTATATTCTGTTCATATTTGGAGATCCACATACTAATGTTTAGATATTGAAGAACTGGAATGTATCTTATGTTCTGTGGTATGCAGAATTCTATGAGGACCCCACATAACCCTCTTACTTGTAGAATCCCCTCCCCTTTGAATGCGGTGGCATCTGTGAATGTGGTATTATTCCCATGATCAGGTTATGGTAGACAACACAGCTGACCTTACGAAAGGGAGATTGCCCAGGTGGGTCAGATCTAATTATACTGAGTCATTAAAAGCAGAGAGTTTTCTCTGGCTAGAGGCAGAAGAGGAAGTCAGAGGTTCAAAGTCCAGGAAAAAGGTGGGCATGCCCTTGCGGGTTTGAAGGTGGCGGGGGCCACACAGAAAGGACCTGAAAGCAGGCTGAGGACCAGAGAGTAATGCCCTAAGATAGTCAGCGAGAAGACAGAGGCCTCAGTTATACAGTGGCAAGGATCCGGATTCCGACGATAACCCGAATGAGCTTGGAAGTGGGTTTTTCCCAAAGCCTCCAGGGGAGAGCTCCGTTTGGTCAACGTCTTGATTTCAGCATTTTTTTTCCCCCAGATGTTTATTTATTTTGAGAGACAGAGCACATGCCTGAGCCAGGAAGGGCAGAGGGAGAGGGGGGAGAGACAGTCCCAAGCAGGCTCCGCACTGTCAGTGTAGTGCCTGACTCGGGGCTCAATCCCACAAACTGTGAGATCATGATCTGAGTGGAAAACAAGAATCGGACGCTTAACCGACGGGGCCACCCAGGTGCTTCTATTTGTGACAATTTTTGTTATGTGGCAACAGAAGACTAATACCTCTTTTTAAATGTCTTAATTATTAATATATTATTTAACATTACTGTCAATACATACCCACTGAGAAAACATTAATAATAGAAATAACTTTACCTTATCACCAGTAATGTCAAAATGTCAATTAGTCTTCTCTATCATCAAAAAAAAAAAGAGAGAGATTTAACAAAGATTTTAATTTGGGCAATATCTGGCATGCTCATTTTATATTGATTAAATTGCTTAAAATACATTATTCCAGAAGTGATGTTTTTATAAAACATAAAAAGGAATTACTTACAGCTAGATGCACCAGCTACACATTTCATACACCCAGGGGCTATATTTTAGTTTCAGGACACCAAAATCCAGCTAGCAAAATATGTCACCAACTAAGGTAATCATCAAAGGGATTTACAGGTAGCATTTCTTTGCATAAATTAGCATTACAAAGAAGGATTCCGTGCCACAATTCTATCTCCGTGTCAACGCAGAAGATCCTTAGAAATGATGCTTGTGTTGGTGCGTTTCCAAAAGTTTTTATTTGAGGAATCTGGCAAAGGCTGTGTATTAACTACCCCCTTGGAGAGACACGCTGCATGTGACCGTACTAAGAGCTCAAAGAAGCCATGAAGTGAATCTAGTTAGTTTTTTTGTAACACAGCATTTCGCAGATGTATTTACCCCAGATTCTTTGCTTCGGGACAGGGCTTGACATCTAGCGACACCATCTGAGAAATGCTGACCTAAACAAATCCCTCGCTTTCCCAGACCGAATGTCAAATCAAAATATTAGTCCGGAAAGAAATGTTTCAGAAACTGAATCGATTACAAGATACTCAGGAGAGTGTCTTGCCTCTTTCCCTATTGGCTGTCACAACTTTTCACTATACTCCCTAGTGTCGATGAGCTAGAAAACTGATTTTTAACAACTATATTAGTAAAATACCTATATGGCAAAATGAATCTCCCAAGGAGACTTCTAGAAAAGTGATGCCATACCTATTTGTGCATCACTAAAGTGGACATGTTTCAAATGTAAGTGGAGCAAGGTGGTTTCTGTCATCTAATACTTTACAACTGAATGCAGAAAACACGTCAGACTGGGGCGCCTGGGTGGCTCAGTCGTCTGAGCGTCCGACTTCGGCTCAGGTCACGATCTCACGGTTCGTGAGTTCGAGCCCCGCGTCAGGCTCCGTGCTGACAGGTCAGAGCCTGGAGCATGCTTCGGATTCTGTGTCTCCCTCTCTCTCTGCCCCTCCCCCGCTCATGCTCTGACTCTCTCTCTTAAAAATAAACATTCAAAAAAATTAAAAAAAAAAAAAAGAAAACATGTCAGACTAAACAGCTTTTTAAGAAAGGATACTTTTCATCAGTGATAATTAAGTCGAGTAAGGCCCCATGGAAGAGAGGAGAATAAGATCAGAATTTTAGGCTAGGATTCTTGTGCTTTTAAGTACTATAAATTCTTAAATTTTTTTTTTCTTTCCAACGTTTATTTATTTTTGGGACAGAGAGAGACAGAGCATGAACGGGGGAGGGGCAGAGAGAGAGGGAGACACAGAATCCGAAGCAGGCTCCAGGCTCTGAGCCATCAGCCCAGAGCCCGACGCGGGGCTCGAACTCCCGGACCGCGAGATCGTGACCTGGCTGAAGTCGGACGCTTAACCGACTGCGCCACCCAGGCGCCCCCAAGTACTATAAATTCTAAAAGAAATTTCATGTAGAAAAAAATGAAAATATATATGTATATATATTTATTTTTACTGAATGTGAAACAGAGCTGCTATATACTTCAAAAAGGAGGACTAACCTTAGGATCCCATCCAACTTTCTGCTCTAAGTCAGTGGTTCTCAAACTTTAGGAGGTTTTAGGAACTACTGGAAGGCTTCATAAAGCACTGATTGCTGGACCACAGCCCCAGAGTCGCTGGTCCACAGGCCTGGGGGGTGGGGGTGGGGGGCCAAGAATGCAATTCTAACAAGTTCCCAGGTGACGCTGAAGTTGCTGGTCCAGGAACCCTATTTTGAGCACCGCAGAGAATCTAACTCTTATACCGACTCCCTTGAGATTCTCACTCAACAGGTCTGGGAAAAGCTGCAGAGGTGGTTTTGATGTGTGCCAGTCTCCGAGATCCCATTTAGCTCTAAAGCTCCGTGCTTGGGGATTTTTGTCACAGGAGATCCTTGTTCTGGCTCTGCATCTCAAATCCTCTGCAGTTCCCTCCCTGGGTATTTCAGCACACGAAAGCAGAGCCAGAATGCTCAGAGAATGAAGGTGGGAGACAAAAACTTGGTTTCACAGCTGTTGGCAGAATTTGCAGAAGGAGAAAGCCGGAGCCTGAAACTACAGATTGTCACTTCTCTTGCTCCCGCCTCCATCCAGAACACGGGAAATGCCGCGTTGGCCTCGTTGACCATCGGTGTTAATGAGAGGATGCCCAGAACTCTGCAACTACCATACGACTTCTATGTCCCTTTGTTTCCTTGTCTGTTGGTTTTAAGATTCAATTTGCAATCAGCCGTAAAATGTGCTCTGGAAGAGTGGTCAAGAGTGATCTTGTGGAGTCAGATGGATTCAAGTCTTAGCTCTGTCATTTGTTCCTGAATGACTCTGAGAGGGTTATTTGATATTTCTTTTTAATTTTTTTTTTTTTTTCTGAGAGAGAGAGAGAGAGAGAGAGAGAGAGAGAGAGAGAGAGAGCGCACAAGTGGGAGAGGGGCAGAGAGGGAGGGAGACACAGAATCCGAAGCAGCTCCAAGCCCTGAGCTGTTAGCACAGAGCCCGACGCGGGGTCTGAAGTCATGAACCGCGCGAGATCATGACCTGAGCCAAAGTCGGATGCTTAACCGACTCAGCTACCCAGGCGCCCCAGTTATTTAATATTTCTAAACCTCAGTTGCCTTTTCTATAAGATAAGCAATGGCTCCACCTTCTACATATCATTGTTGTCAGGGGCGAATGAGACAATGTACAAAAAGCACACAGAGTAAGGGGTCATAAACCACAAACAATCCTTAACTGCTAACAAAAATTCTACGCAAGTCCGAGAACAGGTGTCAATTTTAACGTTTGAGAAGCTAGAATTACACTAAATATTTATTGATTGATTTGTGTGTTTGTATGTTTATTATTTGGCCCTGGCCCCCCGGGCCTGGACTCACTACCATTATTTTTCAATGAGACAGCTAAGAGAGGTTTACCTTCAACTTAGAGGTTCCCACCCCCCTCATGAGCTACTCTGAATAAGTACCAAATATCATCAAATATAAGACCTCTGATCCTAAGACGCGACACTGTATTATGTGGCGGTTAAAAAAAATGTTGCCAATTAAACTATCAGATGATGCTTTCTTATCTGTACTTGCAATTTTCATTTCAGACCCTATGAAGTCGCTCTTTCAGACTTCGATTTTTAAAACATTTATCATCCTTTTGCCCACAGAAAAAGGAAACCATAGGCAAAATAAAGTCATTTAAAACGTTCCTACGTGGGGCGCCTGGGTGGCTCCGTTGGTTAAGCATCTGACTCTGGATTTCGGCTCAGGTCACGGTCTCACAGTTGTGGGATGGAACCCTGCGTAGGCTCTGCCTGAGCGTGGAGCCTGCTTGGGATTCTCTCTCCCTTTCTCTCTGCCTCTACCCCCTTGTGCGTATGCTCACTCGCTCTTTCTCTCTCAAAATAATGAATATTAAAAGAAATATTCCTATGTTGTCTTCATGCTCAGTGCCCCCATCTTCCGAATCCCTTGTTTGACTCAGAGTGTGTGTCATTGCTTATTAACTCCGTATCACCCTTGGTACCGTCGGGGGTACTGGTGAGGCAGCATTTCTTAAGAGAATCCTACAGTACTAAACGCTCTCGGGGCTGCGCTGTTTGTTGGCCTAGTTTTGATTCCTGCCTCAAGAATACCGCCAAGCATGTGATGACTTCTCATTTTCCCCACTCCCTCTCCCATAAGCATTTGGCTCTTGGGGTTTAAAGAGGGCTTCACCCTTCCTTCTGGGAGTTGGCTGCAAGCAACGGACACCCATTTCCCAAGTTTGGACACTGCTGCATTTGAGGTTCATGGACATGTAGGTAATGACGGCTGTGGCCTGGCCAACAGACTGTGAGGCATCTTCGATCATAAGGTGGTGCATCGCGATTTTACAGACGTTGGGGTCAATCAGGCCCTGAATGGAACCCGGCTGAGATTCCGCTCTGGTAAGCGCAGAAAACACAGGATTACTATTTAACGGCCTTTGCCTTGCACTAATTTTTTTTTTCCATAACAGCTTTGTCGAGATAAAATTCACATGCTCTACAATTCACTCATTTAAAGTGCAACATTCTATGCTTTTCAGTATCTTTGTGATGTATACCAATAAATCAATTTTAGAACAATTTCATCACCCCAGAAAGAAATCCTGGACCCATTAGCAACCTCTCCCCATTCTTCCCCCAACTCCCAGTGCTCTGGTAATTAATCTACTTTTCCTCTCTACGGATCTGCCTCTTCTGGGTATTTTAGATACACGGAATCACGATATGCGGCTCCTCTCACTTTGCATAACGTTGTCAAGGTTCACCCGTGCTGTAGCCTGTATCAGTTCTGCACACCCTTTTCCCGTTGACTAATATTCAACTGTATGGATATACCACATTTGATTTATCTACTGGAACCGATGGACGCTTGGGTTGTTTCCACTTTTTGGCTACCGTGAATAATGCTGCGAGCATTCATGTGCAGATCTTTGTGTAAATGGATGTTTTCATTTCTCCCGGGCACATCCCCAGGAGTGGAATTGCTGGGTCTTTCAGTGACTCTATGTTTAACTGTTTCAGGAACTGCCAGACTGTTTTCCAAAGCAGCTGTACCATTTTACAATCCAGCTGGCAAAATATGAGGGTTCCAATTTCCCCACATCCTTGTCAACATTTGTTATTATCTCGTCTTCTTGCTTATTGCTGTCCTGGTGGGTGTGAACGAGTATCTTCATTGTGGCCAACGCACTTATTTTTAAAGGATTTCTCCCTTGCGTTTGCTCATTCGATCCACACAACATCTGTCCCCATTCCTTACCCACAGTCAAGGAAGCAAACACGAAGCCTGATTCATTGACTTGCTCAAGATAGCTCAGTTAGAGACAGCACGTCAACTAGTAAGATGCTTCTTCGATTCTGGGCCCATTGCTGTTTCACCACAGCAGGCCACTGGAACCTCAGGAGAGCTATCTGCTACAGAGTGGGGACAAGGGCGATGACAGATCTGGGGTAAGCTGGGGAGTGTGGGGAGGACGCAGCATGGCGCCACCCCGTGAGATGCTGTGATACCGCTGCTGGCTTTCACAAGGCGGCAACAGCTAGTAAACCACATTGGCCAGGAACAGCTCACTAAGACGAATCTGATTTTGGGAAAAGGCCCGGTTGTAGCTTGCGAGGTACAGAGGCAAAACAGAATCTACGACTTGCAGCAAAGTCTATGGGGCGGTGTTCACAGCTTGTAGTAAAAGGCTGTACAATCCAGGTTGGTCTCTTTTGGGCACATCTGTTCTTGGAATTACGACATTGAGGAAGAATAATATTCTAGCTCTGCCCCTCCCCCCCCCCCCCCCCAGAAGGAATAGATGTCAGCCTCAGTTGGTAAGCGGGATTCATTACTTTCCGTGTTCGTGAACTGAGAGTGCGAAAGAATTTTTGCTGATGCTTACATTTTCTATTCATGAACTATCTCCTTTATGTGCAAAAAAAATCAATATTTTATGAAATGATCTCCTTGGAGGTTATAAGCTCTACAGCACCACTCTTTTCTAGTCAAAGAAAATCTGTATGTTACTAAACCCCAGCCGAGCGAGGGTAAAAGGCCTCTAAACGGAGAGCTTCCTTACCTCACTAGCAAAGTCAACTTCTCAACACTGGACCGTGACCTTGTGTTGGGTTTACAGAGTCCAGCAGGTCGATGAGCGTGTGGTGTATCTATTGAAACCAAAAAAAATTTTTTTTTCAGGATTTGTCCAAAAGGTGCGTTCCATTCTTAGCATAGGAACAACAACAAAGAGATGTTATTGAGAGGGCCCACTCACTCTCTGCAGAGGCTGGTGTGGTTCAAAGCACTGGAATCCTTTTCATATCTGACACCTGCTAAGGTCATCCCGATCATGCCCACCGCAGCTGCTACCTGTGGCCCCTGGCACCGCTTTTGTTCTTGTTGGGCTTTTTTGGTTTGTTTGCTTTGTTTCAAACTGGAAGGCAGTACCTCTCAACATTAAAGAACCTACGTCTAACAACTTTTAATTATCGTATTTCGTTTCCAAACCGCTGTCTACACTTGAAGCGATGTAGGGGTCGTTGACATACACCTGCGATTTTGCATTTTGCTTTATTGACCTGACATAAAATCATGAATGCTTTCCATTTTACGTTTTTTTTTTTTCCATAAATATTTTAGTGGCTGCATAACACCCTGTCATCATCTGTTACACATTTTCCTGGCGTGGGACACGAAGGTGGCTTCCAGAAGGCCCATCTATATGCTGTCCACAAGAGCCTCGACTTCGGATGTAAGGATACATGCGGACGGAAAGTGAAGGGATGGAGAAGGAAATAAAAAGAGAGCCGAAGCAGCTATGCTTACATCAGACCCAACAGACTCTAAGACAAAGACTGTGATAAAAGACAAAGAAGGGAATTATGTAATGACAAAGGGGTCAATCCAACAAGAGCACATGCCATTGGTAAATATTAACGCGCCTAACACAGGAGCACCTAAGTATGTAAAGCAAATATTAACAGACCTAAAGAGAGACGGCGGCTTCCAGGTTACGTCCTCGAACAGAAGGAATCTCTTCTGCTCCTCTTTATTATTTCATTAGGACCCGTCCTCCTAGAAGAAAGTTCGCATTTACCGAACACCTGCTGTATACCGCTGACTTGATGGGAACCACTCATTAATTCCCCAACTCTGCGAGAGAGTATTTTTTAATTCCCAATTCGCAGGGGAGAGAGTACCTAACACTGCTCGGCACAGAGTAAGACCTCAGCACTTGCCAACAGCGAGAACTACTGCCGTGGCCCCGCCTCCACCGTCACCGCTAAGGTACTTGGCCCAAGACAGAGACCAGAAAGGGGCCTGGTCTGCCTGATGCCAAAGGGCCTGCGTTCCCACCCCCGGCTGTACCACACTGCCTTCCCGTGGCGGGGCCAGGTCAAAGGATCGAGCACCTTCATTCTCTCGCTGTGTTCCACCGTCGTCTTAGCGATTTAGAAATACTTGGTGCTGTTTTGTCTCAGCTTCTCAGGTCACAGTCAGCCTGAGGTCTGTGCTCCCAGAAGTCACTCATCCATCGCTTATCTCGATGTTTCCAGCACATCCTGCTGAGGGTCCTTTTCTGTGCATCCCAGAGCCGTGCAGGCTTCCGGGACAGGTAGGTCAAGAGGGTGGCCGAGGGCCTGCACGTTGGCAAGCAGCCGAGGTACTGGGCAGCTCAAGAATCCTCACCACAGTAGGGTCTATAGTGGCTGTGGGTCCGGTGCTGAGTCTCCTTGCTCTCCAGGGGGCGGTAGGAGAGAGAGCTGGGAAGAGTATTTCTCTCAGAAGGGAGACAGGACCCTGCCTGGGGAGGTAACTGCTGGGACCCAGCAGGTAGGTCCATTGGTCCTTGTTTGCCAGAACTGAAGCCTGGGCTCTGAGAGAGACTTCGGGGAGAAAGGCGCCGGCCAGAGGCAGGACGATGGACAGAGCCTTCAACCTACTCTCACCTGGCCCTTGAACTAATCCCAGGAGGCACTGCTTCCCCCTCCCTGTAGGGGACGGCCAGACGCCACGTGACGTGGCAGTGTGATGGGGTGAGGAGAGCCTGAATACGGCAAGAGCTCCCACCACTGAGCCTCTTCTGACCCCCCTCAGAGGTCTGCTAGTCTGCAGTGGCTCAGGGGACTTGCTTCTAGGGGTACAATGGCATGGCCTGTCTTCTACCCCCTTGTCCCCTCATGGACTGTGGCTTCCTCAGTCGGCATCACCACGTGGCATCCAGGGTTCCCTTAAATACACATGGAACAGAAGGCTCTGATTCCGAAAGGGGACCCCTCTTGTGCTGCTGGTGGGAATGTGAATGGGGCGGCCACTCTGGAAAACAGTATGGCGGTTCCTTAAAAAATTAAAAATAGAACTACCCTACGACCCAGCAATTGCACTACCAGGGACTTATCCAAAGGATACAAAAATGCTGATTCGAAGGGGCACATGCACCCCAATGTTTATAGCAACGCTATCAACAATAGCCAAAGTATGGAAAGAGCCCAAATGTCCATCGACGGATGAATGGATAATGGCATACTACTTGGTGATGAAAAAGAATGAAATTTTGCCATTTGCAGCAACACGGATGGAACCAGAGCATATTATGCTAAGTGAAATAAGTCAGAGAAAGACGATTATCATACGATTTCACTCAGATGTGGAGTTTAAGAAACAAAACAGATGAACACAGGGGAAGGGAAGGAAAAATAAGATTAAAACAGAGAGGGAGACAAATCATGAGAGACTCTTAAAAAACAGAGAACAAACTAAGGGTTTCTGGAGGGGAGGTGGGTGAGGGGATGGGCTGAATGGGTGATGGGCATTATGGAGGGCACTTTTCGGGATGAGCACTGGGTATTATACTTAAGAGATGAATCACTGGGTTCTACTCCTGAAGCCAACACTACACTGTCAGTTAACTAAGTTCAAGTTAAATGGAAAAAAAAGGAGGCTCTGATTCTATGAGTCATACAGAGAGATGGGAATGGATAGGTGAGCCGTCCTTCACTGAGCTCCGACCAGTGCCTTTTCTGGGACTATGCTGTGCCTCTTCATTTCCGTTATTCAAGGCTCAAAGAACGAGACTTCAAGGAAATAGTATCCCTGCTTACAGATACGCAAATCGAGACTTAAAAGTAACCTTCCCAAGGTCACATAGCCAAATATTTGGTGAAGCCATGGTTCAAAGTCAAACATGCCTAGTCACGAGAAACTTGTGTTCTCTCCCGATATTACAATGCCTTCCATAACCCCCAAACCTACACCCTCCCCATGCCCGACTTTACACATCAGACTTTTTAAAAAGCAAACCAGGTGTTAATTATTTTTAAATTTTATTTGAAGCTGAGAACAACTGTTTAAAGAAAACTGTCAGTGGATTTATGTACTCTGGGAAAACTGAACTGGAGAAGGCAGACACTTTTACGGCACCTCATCCGCATGTGGTCTTAACAACCTGATCCCAAACAGGGAACTCAGTGTGCTGCAGGGCCGGTGACACATCACTCACTTCCAAGGCTGTTTTCTACATAAAACTTTCCACTCGGGGCTTCCTTTGCCAGCAAAATGTAAATGTGCGCTGTCTTGTTTTGGGTGCAGGGGTGAAGTGGGTGATCGCGAACCACTCACCCTCTTTCACAGTCAACCACATACTAGTTAGGAAAGTCAGAGGGGTGGGATAAAGGAAGTGAGTTATCACTTAGAAGGGGTAACTTAAGGCCTTCTCAGCCCAGAATCTTTCCCTTTTTAGGAAAACAAAGAAGATAACAGGGTAAGCTCGTCTACCTACTGAAGTACTAACCTATCACCTTCCCTTGCTTTTGATTGAGTTGACTCTTGCGTGAGTTAACACTGGTTGTCGCAGGTTGACCAGAAGCCCTATGTGCAAGTTACATTATGTATCTGCTTGACTTAAAAAAAAAAAAAAAAAAAAAAAGGAATAATGAATTAGTTGTGAGCGCAGTGTGTTTGGAAGACATGAAATCTTAAGACATGAAGTCCGTGGGGGAAAAGCTGATAGGTATGAAAACAGAGGAGAGGGCTGCCTGGGCGGCTCAATCGGCTGAGCATCCGACTTCGGCTCAGGCCATGATCTCGCAGCTCGTGAGTTCGAGCCCCGCGTCGGGCTCTGTGCTGCCAGCTCAGAGCCTGGAGCCTGCTTCGGATTCTGTGTCTCCCTCCTTCTCTGCTCCTCCCCTGCTTGTACTCTGTCTCTCTCTCTCTCTCTCTCTCTCTCTCTCTCTTTCTCTCTCTCTCAAAAATAAATAAACATTAAAACAAAATTAAAAAAAACAACAACAGAGGAGAACCACTGGGCTTACCTCAGGAAGCTGCAAAACAAAACAAAGCACAAAATTCCTTAACTAAGATCTGCGTGAGACTGCAATGTTTTGGGAGGTCCTGAGTAGTCACAAAGAATCATGTCCTTTCCACAAGTAGGTCCCTCTGGATCCTAAGATGGAGAAACCAATAAGGGGATAAGAGGGGACCGAGCGATCACCAAAAAGCTGATGGTAAAGATATCTGAACACTCTCTGCATTGAAGGCTCTGCCTACATTTTGCCGCGTTAACAAGTTTCTTTACAGAGGTTTCGAACGTGACCAGTTCAAGCAGTGATTCTAAAAGGAAGTTTTGTGAAGTCCCTGAGGCATATGAGGCACTGCTAGGTGAGGGGATGCAGGTTTGATAAACTGGTGTTGGCTCTTCCAGAGGCTGAATCAATACCGTGCCAGATTTCTGTGGGGAAGAGGACACAGAGAATAATGGACGAGATTTCCGTAGTTTCAGAAAAGGTTGAACTGGAATATTTCAGCCAGGTGAGGGACTGGGGACTGCTCAATCAGCAGCCGCACGGTTATTATTTCTATGCATAGAAATATGCCACCATCCAACCTGTCCTCCCCCACTGCCATGGATGTCCAAATAGGAAACCATGAATATACTAGATCATAACCATCTGCTCCGTCTGTTCTTCCTAATGCTCTATCCTGGACCACATTTCTAAGCATATTAATAGAAGAGTACCACCATTTAACCAGGAACGCAGACTCCAGACCAAACTTCCCACTGGATCTGCAGACACGTGTGACATTTCCCAACAGGTGTGGCAACAGAGATGTTCAATTTCACTCCAAGGAAATTCAAATGGAACAATCAGATCCATTTTTCATACATCGGGCTGGTGAGGACTTTAGGATGACGATAATTACAATACTGGTGAGGAGGTGTGGGGGGGGGAAAAGGAATTCATATAGTCACTGCTGGGAGAAGTGTAACTTAGGGCAACGTGACAACAATTATTATTCATGTAGGGATCTTTTGAACAACACTAATTCCACTTGTAAGAATTTATCCTACAGATCTGCTCACTGAAGTGGGCAATGATATATGTAAAAATATTTCTGGAGCACGGCTAGCAATGCCAGAAATAGAACAATAGAAGGAATGGTAAAATAAATTATGATATACCTACGAAGGGTACTATTAGGTGCTTCTTCGAAAGGATGCACTGTAATTACAACTTAATCTAGGGTATGGGAGGATACTTATTGGTCTACATGATATGATCTCATTTGTGTAACGAAAATACACACGGACGTTTGCATATGCACAGAAGTTCTAAAGACCATACACTGAACTATCTCCATTCCTGAGTAGCGGGACTGAAGAATGGGGACTTTCAGTTTTTACTTAATAAACTTCAGTATTGTTTAAATATTTAAGATGAGCTTAAATTGCTATTATAATTTTAAAAATTAAAATGAATGACGGCATATCCTGTGAGGGGTGCCCCGAGCCCACTGGGTAAAGGGGAAAAGAGAACAGGCCTCAACTAGAATAATCAGTCTACCAGGAAGGAAAAATGGGTATATTTTCACCGAGAACCCCCAGGCACAATGGTGCCACTGCTACAGAAATATTTGATTTGAAGATTCAGAACACCTATGCTGAAAGCAAATACTTACAGTAACTACTAACTACAAAGAGTGTCTAGGTATCTGCTCAGAATTACTACGCCAGGTAATACAAGCATGTGAATGCATATATGTATATCAAGCTAATTTTTTTCTAAATATAAAATTCACACATGCCCACTGTAAAAACAGAAAAACTGATAAAACAGAAATTTAAAGTTCTTCGTAATTCTGACTTCAAGAAATTCCTATAGCCATTTCTTGACACATATCCAAAAATCTATGTATTCTTAAAACGGGATCATGGTTTTACAACTTATTTTTTTCCCACTTAATAGTGCTGCAAATATCTTTCTATATCAGCAGATCTAGGCCTACCTCATTCTTTTCATTTTTTTTTAAGTTTTTTTTTTTTTTTAATGTTTATTTACAATTGAGAGAGAGGCAGAGAGAGAGACAGTGTGTGGGCAGGGGAGGGGCAGAGAGAGAGACAGGGACAGAATCGGAAGCAGGCTCCAGGCTCTGAGCTGTCAGCACAGAGCCCGACGCGGGGCTTGAACTCACGAACTGCAAGGTCATGACCTGAGCTGAAGTCGGATGCTCAACCGACTGAGCCACCCAGGTGCCTCTACCTCACTCTTTTTAGTAGCTACATAGTATTCTGTTCTATTGATATATCATAATAAAAAAAAAATCAATCCCCTATTACGGATTTACATGCTTCTAAAGTTTTGGTTCTGTAAGAAAGACTGCCAGCAACCATCCACGCATATGAATCTTGGCACGTGAAGACTTACATAGATACCCTCCCAGAAGTGGAATACATAGAGCTTGTTTGACGGGGACATCAAATCTTCCCTACAACCCTATGAGATAGGTATTATTTCTCCCCATTTTTCCAGAAGAGGCGACTGGGGCTCAGAATGGCTTCTCAACTTTGTTAGTAAGTGGCTGAACTAGCCCAGATCCGCTGAGACTAAAACATGTACTCTTTCTGCTACATACTGCATGGATCCACGTTCAGGGGGGTCGAGTGAAGCCTTCAACAGAAGCGAGGAGTGAGGCGGAGCAAAGGCTCTTGGAGTCAGTACCCCTTGTAACGTCCCCTGCGGGGAGGAGCTGGGATTGGAGCATGGGGAGACATCTGTGTCACCACAGCCTGAGGACTTCACAATACTGTGGTGCAGTCTGATGTGGCTCAATGTTAGGGCTTCCCGGTACTTTAGATCTGTAACAGAACCGTGCAGTTTCTTCTACACCAGTGTCTTTCACGCTTTTTGATTGCATTTCACGCTGTGACCCAGCACACACACACACACACACACACGCAAGCAACTACAACCAGACTTCCACCTGCTGTCTGCAAAGCACTGTGAAATTTTCTCTTTCATTAAACAACACAAAACCAAAACCAAACCCAAAACACCCAATGCTGGTCAAAACCCCTAGTTTGAAAACCCTCCGCCATATCCCGGAAGATACTGTCTTTATCTCCCCAGGTAGGTGGGCATGTGAAAAAGATTAAGGTCCATCCGAATTCCTCATTCCGGTATTTGATTCCTTTGTGAGCGGGTCCCCTTCCACCTTCTCATTCTCGGTCTCAGTCTAGTCACACCCTCTGGCCCAGGCCAGGCTCAGTCCTGTCTCTCATTTTAGCCTTACAAGCCTCCTCCTTTTGAAGGAAAGCTCTGTTTTGTCTACCCTCTATGGCTATCAATCCAAGCGCTAACATTCCTTAGACACCCCGTCTGAGTACAACCTACCCTGGACATTCTGTCCCACATTGTTCTCTTCCTTGTCTATCTCCCAAAGCTTAATACTCGAACCTGCATGTGGTGACACACGTTCGGTCTTGCATTGTTCCACGTGTGAAGCCAACCTCTTCAATGAGATCGTGAGCATCCTAGCGGCTGTGTGTGATTGACAGATTACGGGAGTGATGCGCTGTCTCAGTTTATCCATAAAGCATATAGGGTACTTCACGATAAGAGCATATACCACAGCATACTAATAAAAAAGAAATGTGGATCGAGAATCTGGACCAGGAGAAACTTAAAGGAGAGAAAAAGTTCAAGGCCATGGCAAGAAAAGAAGAGAACATCAACTTTCACATCGTGAAGGTCCACATCCATGGTTGTAGTTGAGCTCTGAATTTAGCTATCAATTAACTTACCTGACCATCAAAGGTAAAAGAGGATTAAAAGGAGATATATAGACCAATGGAATAGAATAGAGAGCTCAGATATAAAACCTCAAATATACAGTCAAATGATTTTCGACAAGGGAGCCAAGATCATTCAATGGGGGAGAGGACAGCCTTTTCAACACACGCAAAAGAATGAAATTGGAAGTTTGCCTTACACCATATACAAAAATTAACTCAAAATGAATTAAAGACCTAAAACTATAAAAACCCCAGAAGAAACACAGGGAGGAAATTTTGCAACACTGAATTTGGCAATTATTTCTTAGATATGCTACCATAAAAAAAAAAAAAAGCGCAGGCAAAAAAGCAAAATAGACAAATGAGACACCAAATGTATCAACTTCTGTGCATCAAAGGATATAATCAACAGGGTGGAAAAGCAATCCACAAAAGGGAGAAAACATTTGCAAATCATATCTGGTAAGGGGTTAATATCCAAAATATATAGAGAACTCCTATGACTCAAGAACAACAACAAAAATCAAATAACCTGACTTAAAAATGGGCAAGAAACTTAAATAGATAGTTCTCCAAAGATGATATATAAATGGCCAAAAGCATACGAAAAAGATACTCAAGGGGCACCTGGGTGGCTCAGTTGGTTAAGGGTCCATCTCTTGATTTCGGCTCAGGTCTTGATCTCACAGAGATTGACTCCCGCACCACCCAGCATGGAGCCTGCTTAAGATTCTCTCTCTTCCTCTTCCCCTGCCCCTCCCCACTCTCAAAAAAAAAAAAAAAGATACTCAACATCACTAGTCATCAAAGAAACACAAAGCAAAACCACAAGGAGACACCACCTCACACCCGTTACCATGGCTACTATCAAAAACCAGAAAATAACAAGTGTCGACAAGGATGTGGAGAAACTGCAAACTTGTGCACTGCTGATAGCCACCGACAGTATAGTGGTTCCTTAAAAACTTAAAAAATAAAATTATAAAAGGATCCAGCAATTCCACTCTGGATATATATCCAAAAGAAACGAAAGCATTATCTCAAAGAGAGATTTTTATGTTCGTGTTCATAACAGAATCACTTACAATAGCCAAAAGATGGAAACAACCCAAATGTCCACAAACAAAATGTGGTACGTCCATACAACAGAATATTAGTCAGCCTTAAAGAGGAAGGAAATTCTGACACGTGCTACAACACGGAGGAACCTTGGTGACATTACGATCGGTGAAATCAGCCAGTCAAAATTACAAACAGATAAATAGGCCGTTACCAAAAGGCAAATACTGGAAGATTCCACATATATGAGTTCTCTAAAGTAGTCAAACTGAGAAACAAAGTAGAATGGTGGTCACCAGGGGCTGGGGCTAGGGGGAAATGGCTGCTGTTGCATACACAGAGTTTATGGCGTTTCAGTTTTGCAGGACGAGAAAGTTCTCGAGATCCGCCACAGTGTGGCTTAAACTGTACATTTAAAAATGGTGAAGATGATAAATTTTGTGCGTATTTTACCACAATTTAAAACAAAAGGTAAAAGGGGAGAGAAGAACTATATACTTCTTCCAGGGATCTAGGGTTTTGCCTACGTTCTGAAAGAATCTTAAACAGTGGGGCGCTTGGGTGGCTCAGTCAGCTAAGCACCTGACTCCTGATTTGGGCTCAGGTCATGATCTCGCAGCTGGGGAGTTCGAGTCCCGCACAGGGCTCCACAATGGCAGTGTGGAGCCTGCTTGGGACTTTCTCTCTCTCCCTCTGTCCCTCCCTGATTGTTCTCTCTCTCTAAAATAAAGAAACATAAAAATAATTTTAAAATAAATAAATAAAAGAATCTTAAACAGTGAGTCCCTTCCCATTGGTCTAGGGCCATGCCACCTACAGTAAAAACAATTGCAGTTATCTTACTTGGCTGAGGAAATTGCTCTAGTCTCTGCCTCCAACCCTTTGTGAAACCTTTTTACTCTTCCTTGGGCTTCCACATCTGCCCCCTTGACTTTGTAGTGTATTCACCCTTTTTTTTGGCCCTAGAGCCTATGACATGCACCCCTGCATTCAACCCAGGCTTCCCAGCTAGTGTACCTCAGGGCAAAGTACCCACATCTGAGGCCCTACTTAAATGGGGGTGGAGGGTGGGGTATGGAGGTGATTTCACAAAAATGATGGAGCAAACAACGTTCTAAACCCCTTTCGTATGGCAAATGGGAGTTAAAATTTCATTATATATATATGAAATTTATTTCTTACAATGCCTCTTAATAAAAGCCAGGGGCAGAACATCGACATGCAAATCAGTGAAGACAGAATAGTTTCCAAAGATTTGTATTCTGAAGTCCATCTTTTCTAAAGAAAAGACTCCCTTTGGGCCCTCAGAGAATCACTTCTTCAGTGGCCATTTATGTACATTTTACCAAATTCTTGCATTGTATCATTTTGTTTTCCATTAGACTGTGAGCTCTATGAAGGCAGGAAATATTTTCTTTTTAAACTTTTTAAAAATGTTTATTCATTTTTTTTTAAATACGGAGAGAAACAGAGCACAAGCAGGGTGGGGCGGAGAGAGAGGGGGACACAGAATCTGAATCTGAGCTGTCGGCACAGAGCCCGACACGGGGCTTGAACTCACGAACCGCAAGATCATGACCTGAGCCGAAGCCGGATGCTCAACTGACTGAGCCCCAGGCGTCCGCCAAATAATGCATTTTAAAAGTACTCTGGGAGATCCTTATATCCAAAAAAAAAAAAAAAAAAAAAAAACCCAGACATCAGAAAAGGCCACATGAAACGAATTCACTTTATTCAGGGCTAAATTTTGTAATAAATCTCTTTTCGGGGGGGGGGGGAAGGTTTATTTGATGAAACTTTGTATCATGAAAACGCTGACTTCATTTTAGGTTGATCAGAATTTAGACATCGTTGCAATACCATGCTAGTTCTCAGAATGAACAAAGTTAAGTATATTCCTGACTTCAGGGGGTACACTTTTATCTGACAAAAATGTATGTTGGCACAATGTAACACCCTTCACTTCAGGCTTGAGTTGTACAGCTTAACTGTTAAAATGTTCATTTTCCCCACAAATATTAAAGGAAGGGCTCATCAATTTTCCAAGGGCCTCCCGCACATTAAAAAAAACATTCACACCACTCTTTTTGAGGCATCATGGTATCATCCATATGGATTCTTTTTTTTCCCCGTGCATCTCCCTTTTTCCTGTGATTCTGGCTGTTTTTGAATATCGCTTTCATAGACTCCATAGAATTTCCCATCTTTTGGAAGATTTGCGTTTTCACCCTTCTATCAATTCGGTTTGCACCGTTCCCTGTTTACAACAGCGGAGGGACTGGTCGATGGCTGACACAGGTTAAGAGAGGGAATGTGACTGAGAGCTGATTTTCCAAGTCAGTGTTGGGTTACTCGTCAGTCTTTTCTGGGGGGACCCTGATAATGACAACTTGAAGGAGAAGGCTCCTCTCTCGAGTTTCCCCCCGTTTGGGCTTTCTCTTTCTCCCCTCTCACAGAGTGATCGCAAACCTCAACCCCCCCTGTCTTGATAAGCCTCCAACACCATCTGAGGGGATTCATCTGAAACCCTGCTTTGTCAGCCCTCGGAGAAGATAAGGGGGGGGGGGGGAGACTTCCATACTTGCTCAGTTCATTCTGAAGTTTCACAACTGTCACGATTGGGAAAAAATAAGCTGCCTATCATGAAAATGATAGAGAACTTCTTCTGAAATTCAACACTCTGGGGGAATGGAAGACCTCATTAAAAGGTGTGTGTGTGTGTGTGTGTGTGTGTGTGTGTGTGTGTGTGTGTGTGTGTTGCTACTTTCTCTAAGCCAAAAGGATGAGTAATACTACCGGTAAGAGGAGAGGGAGATGGGCACCTTTTCCCTCCGGGCCCATTTTAACCATTTGGGACTCAGGAAAAAGGCTTCTAGGATTAACTGCTTCAGCAGGGAAACTGCAAACATGTTAAGTGCCATGCTTATGACATCTTCTTATTCCACTTATTGGAACTGACGAACACCTTTTCTCCCCCTTCTGTTCCCTGCCCGCCCCCCCCCCCACAGTTGCGACCTGAATACACTAAGCTAAGCAACACACACTCAAATAATAAAAGTCCACTTTTGTAATGATTACAGATAACATTAACTCAGAAAACAGAAGCATGTTTTCAATGTGATTTTTCTAACAGTGGGCTTTACAAAGCTGGACAAAAACACTAAAGTGCACTTTAGGATCAAGAAATGGAAAACTTTATTTTCTCCAGTTAAACAGAAGTTACTGCGAAAAACAATTCTCACTGTGTTGCAATTATTATCCAATTACTTTTCTTCTGATGACCAGTGTTTAAAAATTAATTATCAAAGTAATATACACACATAGTATACGTAGTATTGATCTCGTATCATAGACTATTAGGGCTGAGACGTTTTCCCCAACTTCTTTCTCATGACACATTGCACTTTCCTTTTCCTAGTTTCCTAATATGAAGGTTTAAAAAAAATTAAGTCAATATTCAGTATTTATATTATTTTTTTTTAATTTTTATTTTTGAGAGAGAGACAGAGTGTGAGCAGGGGAGGAACACAGAGAGAGGGAGACACAGAATCCAAAGCAGGCTCCAGGCTCTGAGCTGTCAGTACACAGCCCGACGCGGGGCTTGAACTCACGAACTGTGAGATCATGACCTGAGCCGAAGTTGGAAGCCTAACCGACCGAGCCACCCAGGCGCCCCTCGGTATTTATATCATTAAATGTAAATACTGTTCACTGTAGTATAGCTCCATGACATTTCCTTCCCTATACATGTTTTCCTATAGTCCTTTTTTGCTTCCATTTGCTTATGCTTCTAGGTGCTCTTCAGGAGTCTTAAGTTATTTTCCGTCTTGATCCTTTTATCTCCCCACCCCCACTGAAGGCTTTTATCTGGTTCTAAATTTCACTATGATGTGTTTGGGTAGGAACTTTCAGAAACGTAAGCTTTTTACTGAAGAATAACATAATCACAGAAGAGGACATGAATCATAAGTATCAACTGGATGATTTTTTACAAAATTCACACATACTGTGTAACCAGTACCTAGATTAAGAAAGAGAGTACTACCAAGAGCCTGCTTCTGGCCACTACCTGCTCCTAGTGGTAATCACTATCCTAATTTCTAACACCACAGATCAGAGTTTGCCTGTTTGTGAATTTTTATAGAAATGAAATCATACAAGGGCACCTGGGTAGCTCAGTCAGTTAAGCATCTGACTGCGGCTCAGGTCATGATCTCATGTTTCGTGAGTTCGAGTCGTGTGGGGCTCAGTGCTGACAGCTGGGACCTGGAGCCTGCCTGGGATTCTGTCTCCTTCTTTCACTCTGCCCCTCCCCTGCTTGCATTCTTTCTCCTAAAATAAATAAAGGTAAAAAAAAATGCAAAAATGTTTTTAAAAAAATGAAACCATACAATATATTCTTTTGCTTCTGGTCTCACCGGTTAAATTTGGGAGATTCACGTGTGTCACCTGCATGTAATGGGTAACTCATTCATGCTTGTTCCTTTTTATGAACACACTACGATTAATTTATCCGGCGTTAATGTGGATGCACTTCTGGCTGTTTTCAGTTTTCGGCTATTAAAGAGGTGCCACAAACATTTGTGTACATGGCCTTTGCTGTATCTTTACAACAGACGTATGCATTTCTGTTGGCTGGGGCGAGTCTTTTCCCCAGTTTTTGGCTGGGGACTCAGCCTTTTCAATCTGAACCTTGACTTTTTTCATTTTAGAGAAATTTTCTGCAATTGCTTCTTTGTTAAATCCTTTCCTTTTTTTCTTTTCCACTTCTTTCTTTCTGGAGCTCTAATACAGCTTTTCTCTTGGATTTTCTTTTTGGTTTATTTTCTGAGAGGACATCTCAACGTTATCTTCCCATACCTCTCCTGTGTTTTTATCTCGGTAAATTTTTAATCTCCAAAATAGTTACAATTCTTTTCCTCATCTTTTAAATCGCACCCTGATCTTATTTCATTGCTGCAATAGCTCCTCCTTTCGAAGAAATTTAAGAAAAAAATTTTTTTTTCCTTCCGCTGTCTGTAATGTCAGCTCCCTTTTTTTTTGTTTGTTATTTGTCTCTCTTTTGGCCTGGCCAGCTGTCCTCAAACGTGTGGTGATCTTTGGCTGCCTTGTCATATTTAAGAGTCAGGCATTTAAAAAACTGACTGATCGGGGCGCCTGGGTGGCGCAGTCGGTTAAGCGTCCGACTGCAGCCAGGTCACGATCTCGCGGTCCGTGAGTTCAAGCCCCGAGTCGGGCTCTGGGCTGATGGCTCAGAGCCTGGAGCCTGTTTCCGATTCTGTGTCTCCCTCTCTCTCTGCCCCTCCCCCGTTCATGCTCTGTCTCTCTCTGTCCCAAAAATAAATAAACGTTGAAAAAAAAAAGTTTAAAAAAAAAAACAAACTGACTAAAAGCTCCGGGTGTGGGGCGGCCCCTGCCGTGTACAAGATAGGGAGGGAGAGTGCCAGACATGTCGTGGGGGTTACAGATGTTTCCTCTTCGGCAGGTGGATGTCCTCAGGAAGGAATCCCCCAATCCAGGCCCCGAGCAGTAGGAAGGGTTGAGAGCTCTCGCTATTCAGTATGAAGAACTTTACCGAATTTCCGTTTCTCCGTAAGATGATCCATCCCCGTTCTCAGCAGCGCTTGGTACCCCTGGGTCCACAGCTGCGCTGTCTGGTGTGGTAGCCGCTAGCCACGTGGGGCCATCTGAATTTCAATTAATTAAAGTTAGGGGCACCAGGCTGGCTCAGCTGGTTAGAAGCGCGACTCCTGATTTCGGCTCGGGTCATGATCTCACAGTTTGTGAGTTCGAGCCCCGCGTCGGGCTCTGCGCTGACAGCAGGAAGCCTGCTTGGGATTCTGTGTCTCCTCTCTACCTCTCTGTCTCTCTGTCTCTCTCTCAAAAATAAACATTTTAAAAAGTTAATTAATTAAAATTAAGTTAGAAATGTAGTTGCGCAGTCACACCAGCCACGCTGGCCACTGAGCCACGTGACGGTGGACGATGCTGACAGAAAACATTTCCTTTATCACAGAAAGTTCTGTTAGCGCTGGAGACTGAACCTCGTATTTTTTGCTTTGGGAGAAGTCGTTTCTTAACTGTACTGTTGAATAAGAGGATCTGAAAGTTTGCTTACTTTTTATCTAATGTTTTCATTAATTCTTTAGTTTTCAACCTTGCCCCAAACCCAACTTCACAGGTCCTCAGAGGACTCCATTTCTTGAAATTTAACTTAACCACTCTCCACTCGAACGTACACTCTTGAAGGTAGGTTTCAGCCTTCTGCTGTTAGTTACCACTTGTCCATCTGTCTTCGTCTTCCAAAAGGTATTTATACCTATTTCATTTGTTTTACTATAATTTTAATGGGTTTAAGGCAGGGACATGTTCAATCTGCCACATTAAACCTGAAGTCTTCCTGAGAATGTTTTGAACGTTAGTGGGGGAAGGGAAGGAGAGAGGGAGAGAGAATCTCAAGCAGGCTCCACGCTGAGCGACTTGGGGCTCTATCTCACAAACCAAGCCAGAATCACGTCCTAGCCAAAATCAAGAGTCAGACGTTTAACCGACAAAGCCGCCCAGTTGCCCCTCTGATTTTTTTTTTTTTATATTCCATTGCTTTGTCTTTTTCCAAATATTATTTAAGAACTTACTGCAGGCAAGGTAGTGCTCTAGTAATAAGTTTTATTACTTTTCCTTTCATTTCATAAAAAATACTGGTGCTAAACATTTTTAGTGGAAGTTTAACGATTATGTATGGTGACCAAACCTAATGAACTTAATATAGGGCAAGGTTATTTCCATTTGACTAAATAGCAGTGTCCTTTACCCACGGTCTGGAGCAGATCAACCCAGCTGAGCCTATCCTATGTAAGCTACCCCCGATGAACCTTAAACCTGTGGGTGTAAGAATAAGTCCATAAATACATACATACATAAATAAGCGTCTGTGTTTGGGGTAATTCGTTAGATAGTGTTACTGCCGCAAAAGCTGTCTAATAACATGGGATAAGGGTCTTTACAAACAGTAGACTCTAGCATTAAAAGAAAAGAAAACAAAGGTCTGAGGTAGTCACCTATGTTTAGGAGAAAATAAAAATTCTCACTCCATAACGGAAAGCGCTTTCATTTATTGCATTTTCTAATGGTGTTTTCCCTACGAGAACTTGTGATAGGAACACCACTATGTTTCAGGTTTTTAAATACAGGCATAAGCGCCTGTTATGGGAAACTCTGACGTCACTAACCTTTTTTCTCCTCAACTAACAAGGATGTTTCATTAATGAGCAGTGACCAGTACACAAATTACCTCCAGATCTGTGTGCTTCTTTCCCAAAAGACAAATTACATGCATTGTGACAAAATTAGAGAATAAGTATTGCTTGCAAAAATCTTGCGACAGAAGTCCTTCTTTGCCCAGGATTAGGCTTGCTTGCTTGCTTCTCGGTGTTTCCACTGAGTTATGGTAAGATGTCACTCAGGACGTGCAGTTGTTGCCCCAGGGGACATACAAAAGAGCCAGAAGATGTCTCCCACAGAAGCAGTTGCCACAAAGCTGTGCTGTGTCTTGTAGACTAACTCCTCGGGGTCTGTCCCTGAGATCAACCAGAAGTGCCTGCCTTGGATACCGTCGTGCAGAGAGCTAGAAGCAGTCCTATAACAGTGTCCCTGATAGTAAATAAAGGGGACGGTGTGAATTCCTTTTGGCTGCTTTATCTCACGGTGTCCTGAAGTTTTTGCTTCATTGGAATCAAAAGAATCAGAGAAAGGTCCAAGGTAGCGGCCCCGTATTTGGCAGATTCTAAAACAACACTTTAAGTGATAAATCCTAATTTGTAAAAAGCATATGGGCTTAGATTATTTTACAAGTGACTATTCACATTTACTAGAAGGACTCCAAATGTGTGCTATGTACTACTAAAACACGTCATGTCTTCTTTAAAGCACTAAATTGAAACTCATTACAAAGAAAGGGTTTTGTAATCCGGTTTTGACTGTTGGGGACTGTGATCCTTTTAGGAAGTCACGCATGTTTATTCGTCCATGTATTTATTCATTCATATATGTAAAAACTGTGGAGCACTGACCTTGTGCTAGGCACCATGTTAAATGGGGGAGCCACAAGGTGGATGGGTTTCATAGTGCTTATATAAGGCAGAAGGAGGAAAGCAGACAATTACAAGCTATTATAAGTGTGATACGTCTGTGGCTGAGTGGGGCGGGAGCACATGGTCTCTGTAATGTGGTGGGGCGGGATGTCAAGGACAGAAAGTCTAAACTGAATCCTGACATCTTAGTGTTGAGTCTCTTGCTGTAACTACGTTATCATTTACTTGCCTTCTTTTTTTTGATGTTTATTTTTAATTTTTTTAATGTTTATTTATTTTTGAGAGAGAGAGAGAGAGAGACAGAGACAGAGACAGAATGCGAGCAGGGAAGGGGCAGAGAGAGAGGGAGACACAGAATCTGAAGCAAGCCAGTTCCAGGCTCTGAGCTGTCAGCAGAGAGCCTGACGTGGGGCTCGAACTCACAAACCTCGAGACGACCTGAGCCGAAGTCAGCCACTTAACTGACTGAGCCAGCCAGGTGCCCCAATGTTTTTTATTTTTATTTTTATTTTTATTTTTATTTTTATTTTTATTTTTAGAGAGAGAGAGAGACAGAGAGACAGAGAGAGAGAGAGAGAGAGAGAGAGACATGAGTTGGGGAGGGATACAGAAGGGAGGGAGAGAATCCCAAGCAAGCTCTGCACTGTCAGTACAGATCCTCACGTGGGGCTCGAACTGATGAATCCTGAGATCATGACCTGAGTTGAAATCAAGAGTTGGATGCTTAACCAACTGAGCCACCCAGGCGCCCCTTACTTGCCTGCTTTGTTCAGCTCACCACCCATCAAAGGAATCGCGCCCATCCCTAGGGATCCTCTGATGGCACAACCAGGCCATCTCTTTAGTTAGAGATGCAACGTCTAGGTAAGCTTGGCTTCAGTACCATATCTGTTTGTCACTGTTACTCAAGCATAGGAATCACTGCCGAGAGGAAATTTTTACAGTTGAAAAATTCATGTTATATGAAATAGTAATGTTTCTACTTTGCAAGTTCTGCAAATGCACATTTACTGTATCACGTTTACTAAGACACAGAAATATCTGTACTTTCTGAACCGAGTCAATAAACTAAGACAAAACTCATTCTAGACACATCTGATAGATTTTAAAAGTGCAGGTACCTTGCGCGGCCCTACCCTGGCATGTGTTCATTTGAGGTTGCACGTAAACCAGTCCAACAGGTGTGAGGAGACAGATGCTCACCAAATGCTTAACCCTCAGGGAGAAAACATTAACAAAATGTAGAGCATATTTCCCCTGAGGAACAGCAACCGAAGGAAGCATGTTACTATCGACTATCATGACTTCTAAAAACGGTTAAAAAAAATTTATCGAACACCTACTATATGCCAAGCAACACTAGATATGGAGACGAAGGAGAAGTAAATCCTTGATGTACAAACCAGTCTCCTTAAGTCATCGGTCGTGGCTAGAGAAGTTAGACATTTTACCCTTCCGCAAGTTTTCCTTTTCCTTTGGGTTTAAGAGAGTCATCAAACCAAACTCGACCAAGCCAGCCTCCTTCCACACTGAGTGAGCCTGACCGCCGAGTCCTGTAGATTCTTCTGCTCTATCTAGCTTCAGAATTGTCTTCTCCACTTGACCTGTGGCACGATTTTCCGCTAGGCCTACCGAACTTGTTCCCGGAACTACCGTAATATCACACAAACTAAGCCTTCTGCCATCATGTGCCCCTTTCTAAGCCAGTCTTGTTAAATTGACGCCGATGTGATCAACCTAAAACACAAAAGATGCGTGGAACCTCTCAAGGTCAGCCCGAGGCCTTCAGGAAGCAGCGCCCACGCGCTCGCACAGCTCACCGCCTTGTCCCGCCTCACTTTCACCATGTCCCTGCCATCAGCTGTCTCTGTTCCAGTCATACCTAACCATTCGAAATTTCTGAAAAGCCCCAAGCTTCCTCACGCCCCGGTGTCTGTCACAATCTCATCCTAGACCCCTCCTCTTCACCCCCTCCCAACTCCTGCCCATGGCTCCCAATTAATTAACTTTTCCCTCCAGTTTTTTTTTTTTGGGCGGGGGGGGGGGAAATTTCAAAAAGTTGTAAGATCAGTACATAAACACTCATTAAGCCTCCACCTGTATTTATCAGTTGTGAACGTTTTGCCACATTTATGTTCATTTGCTCTCCCCCGGCTGCCATACACATATTTACTTTTGTTGAGTCTTTTATGAGTAAGTTGCAGGGGACTCCGGGTGGCTCAGTTGGTTGGGCTTCTGACTTCGGCTCAGGTCATGATCCCATGGTTCGTGAGTTCGAGCCCCGCGTCGGGCTCCATGCTGACAGCTCGGAGCCTGGAGCCTGCTTCGGATTCTGTGTCTCCCTCTGTCTGTCTCTGCTCCTTCCCTACTTGTGCTCTCTCTCTCTCTCAGAAATGAAATAAACATTAAAAAAAAAAAAGAGTAAGTTGCAGACGCTATGACACTTTACTTAAAAATTTTTTTAGTATTTATTTTTGAGAGAGAGAAAGAGAGACAAAGCACAATTAGGGGAGGGGCAGAGAGAGAGGGAGACACAGAATCTGAAGCGGGCTCCAGGCTCTGAGGTGTCAGCACAGAGCGCGATGTGGGGCTTGAACCCATGAACCGTGAGATCATGACCTGAACTGAAGCTGGACGCTTAACCAACTGAGCCACCCAGGAGCCCTGACACATTACTCTTAAATTCTTCAGTATGTATTTCCTAAAAACAGGACATTCTCTTACACAACCAAAACACTATATTCTCACTTGCGAAATGTAATATGAAAATGTTAAAATTTAATTGGAACATACAGTCAATAAATTTCTCCCCAAATTTCCCAAGTGGCTATTATTATTAATGTTTTAAGACTAAGGTTTAGTAAAAGGACATGACATCCTAACACACACACACGCAGATACACACACACGTGCACACACACGCACAATGTGTCGGATGTCTCACCTCTGTATTTTTATTACCTTTTAGCATTGAATCACTCACCACATTCCATCATTTTGTCTGTTTCTTTTTTTTGTTAGTATCTGGAACTCAACTAGACTCATTTCAGTTTCTCTTGCACTTCGTATACTGCCTGGCATTAGTTGTTGGCTGAATGGACGAATGAATGAATGAATGAATGAGTCAATGGTGACATTCACGATCCTCCTTCTACATTCCCTTTATAACTGGTCAATGTCTTCCCAGTTTCGCCTCTTATTTCAAAAGTGTCACTGGTGTCCAGTCCTGTACAGGCTTCTGTCAGCCTTGTGCAGATGCAGTCCGACAGCACCTTACTCTGAGCCTGTGCTGCAAACTCCTTTCTGGCCCCAGGGCTACACTGGTGTGGTGGCAAAGGACTCCCACCACACCGGAAACCAGCCGTCAAGGTCTATCGGGCCACCCTTGACCACGGAGGGACCGTGAAAAATGCTTCCCCGGTTTTGATCTCCAGGGTGGCCGATTCTGAAATGCGTTTTGCAAGTTTCCCCAGAAGCTGTTGTAGGACCAAGTAGCAGATATTCGTAACGGCTGTCAATGTTAAAAAAGGAACGTTGGATTGGCTTTCCCTCCTTCCTGGGGTCATCCTTCTGTTTCTCATAACCTGCTCACATCCTCCAACAAGCTACCTGCAGGAGAGCCCAGACTAACAGAGTGTGGTAAGGTGAACAGAACACAAGCTTAGGACTAGGCAGACTTGAATTTGGACCTAAGTTCGGTCATTCATTACCTATGATCTTGAGCTGGTTAATTTCATCTCTCAGCCTTACTTTCCTCTGTTTATAATGAAGATAATAATACCGTGCAGGACTCTGATCATTAGAAATTAGAAATTCCCTCCCCTGATATGTGTGTGTGTGCGTGTGTGTGTGTGTGTACATGTGCGTATAAAGACATACATAAATTTCTAGAGTAGTACTTGACTATAATAAAGCACGTTGGATGTCTGCCCAGCAGGGAGCTATCTCACCACTTCTTAAAGTTTACTCCTATTTCCCTTAAAACTTACTACTCCTCCCCTCAGCTCCTTGGAAGTGGGCTTATGTGTCCACATTTTTACTAGGAGACTTTGTGATCCTCCCCCTCATGCTATAGCTAATTAAACTAGGAGTAGATTCTTTATCTGGGGAAATTGAATTTGAGATCAAGAAAGAGGCGGTTCGCCTCACATATGGCTTTAGCTATAAAATGAAATCCAGGATCTATGGAGTGGCCGGCCACACTTTGCCACATCGAGGAACAAGCACAGCGAGCCTGCTTTATAGAAAGCAAATATGAAGCAGAGTGCTTCATTATGATACTTCGTGAAGAAGCAGAGACAAGAGACAGAGAGGACGTGAGCAAGAACTTCTCAAGAGTTTTGATGGCTTCTAGTTCTAGGGTCTATTTCCTTCTTGAGGCCCAGCTGCATTCTTCTACCTCCAACCCTCTTTTGCACTGGCTAATTTTAGTCACTTTCATTAGCAACCAAAATTCTAGCCAATGCACTGAACACACTCTTACCCTAATAAACAATGTCCTGGATTATTTTTTTAAATAATCATCCTAAATTTACGAAAAGACAAACCACATTTCACAATATACTGGGATATATTAAATCTAAATTTCAGGAAGAAATTCTCAACTTGTAGACGGATACTTAAGAAAACTAGTATGACCTCAATACCTCAGAGGAATGTGTTGTCTTATTTCTACCTAAGATTTTCAAAGCTTTGGGACCTCGAAAGTGCTCTTAATTCAAAACCTTCATGTCATTACCATAATCTAGTATGTATAAGGACTATGCATACAATGTATAGCCAAACTAGGATGTATAAGGATTATTGTGCCTGAAACGTTAATCTGTATGGATCTCACAAAATACTCAAGGCTGTTCATGCACTTAGTGGGGAATGAGAATTATTCAAAAGAAAGAGTCTACTTTCTCAATAGGAAAAGTGTCAGAAAGTCACAAAGACCTCAGAAAAAGCAACTTTTGGAAGCTTCCTCCATAGCTGTCAATAAACAGAAGGCACAAGTGAGTCTTTAGAGAGTATACATTACAACAATTTATTGAGTTCTCAAGACACTAAAATCAATTTACTTACATAGCAAAATAAAAACAAATTATTTCTTATTCTGATGTTTTGTAACATCATAGCTTTTCATGATTTTAGGTAAATTTTTCAAATGTGTGTAATGGGGAAGAATAATTGTACAATTTGTTTTCGTAGGCTAATAAAATTTGCACGGAAGCCCACATATTTTTAAGGTTACCTTTTTCCATGTTTTCACCTTTACTTTTTGACACAAGCAGTGTTCAAGGGAAATAAATTGCCCAACTCTAGTAAAAAAATTCATTGGCTGCTGTATATCAGTCGAAATAATGTAATCTCTAAAAATTTAATTCAAAACTTAATCATAGGATCCTCAACACCAGATCCAGGACTGAAAAATAATGGTCTATATTATTTTGCACTGTTATTTGCTTTGTGTGTGTGTGTGTGTGTGTGTGTGTGTGTGTGTGTGTGTACTTTTTAATTTTTTTAACGTTTATTCTTTTTTTGAGAGACAGAGACAGAGAACAAGTAGGGTAGGGGTAGAGAGAAAGGGAGACACAGGATCTGAAACAGGCTCCAGGCTCTGAGCCGTCAGCACAGAGCGTGACGTGGGGCTCAAACCCACAAACTGCGAGATCATGACCTGAGCCAAAGTGCGATGCTTAACTGACTGAGCCACCCAGGTGCCCCAATATACCTCTTGAAGGCAAAGACCATGCTTTATGTCTCTTGTATATGCCCAATGCCTAATGCGATGCTCTGTCCATGGCTGTGCTCCAATTAACGCTGACCAAAGAATCCTAGATTTATAGATTCGCCTTGGAGTTAGAGGCTGTTGGAGGTCGTCTAACCCAATGCTCTAACTACCGTTCTACTTTCTGAACAGCCAGCCTTTGCAAAAACACATCCAGAGAAAAGAATGCCTCTGTGCCAAGTCAATTTTATCAACCACAACAAAGCTAATTGTTATATAATAGTCAAACTGAGTCAAACTCTCTTTTTTTAGTCTTTTGTCCATTGGTTCTATGTCTCCCCTTGGGAATTATATCGAATACAGTTATGGGTGGAACAGGGAACCTCAGGGTGAGGGGCAGGAAGAAGGGTTATTCCTCCACATTCAGAGATGGACTCGAAACGCAGGTCCATCAATTTGGTAGGTGTTGAAGTGGGTTTTGAGTTTGGAATATTGTTACATCAGTGCCCCAGAGGTTCCAATGCTTGGCTCGCTCCCTCCCCTTTTCACATGTCTGGCATATCTTGTGTATGCCTGCGAAGGATCCAGGCTAAAACTGTAATGACATATATACCTAAATTAGCATCATACAACTTCCCAAAATCAAGCCGATGCAAAAGCTATTAAAAAAAGGATAATGTAGGGAACAAGAATTTGAGTTGCTGCCTCTTGCCTTTCCCTTGGAGCAAATATGGAAGGGGAAGCTTTTCTTGTCAATTCTGACTTGTGGCAACCTGGAAACTTAACCCTCGCTTGCTTGAGATTGGCTACCTTGATTGCCTGACTACCTTCCTCCGTGAAGATGTAAAAATGATCAAATAAAATATTCTAGATACTGTGTTCTCTATAATTTGATGCCACCCAAGTTTATGTTTGCCTGGCAAAACTGAACCGTGCTGAATTTTAAGGACTAGTGTCTGTATCTCGCATCTCACTGTTAGCCAAAACGGTGGAGTTGAAAATCATTTGCTCACCAAGACCTCAGGAGAAATATATAAAAAGACAATTGAAATGAACACATCATTCACATAAAAAAGAGATAAACATTTTTTTTAAGATGAAAAAATGTACAACCTTGCTGGCTTTAGAGAACTAGAAATGAAAACAGCTGGGCTTTTAGCAATAATACCCGTTCTCACGGAAACACCAAGTCTACCTTCAGCAGCCATGGGCCACGAAATCCTCCTTCCTACAACCCAAGACATTCTGAAAGATACAATTCAATCTTTCAAGCGTCCACAATTACTGCAAATGTTAATCCTCAAAATCTGTTTTAGCTCAGCTGCCCTAACGAATTGCCATAGACTGTGTGGCTTAAACCACAAACGTTTATTTCTCACCATCCCGGAGGCTGGAAGTCCCAGATCAGGATGCCAGCCTGATAAATTTCTGGCAAAAGCCCTCATCCTGATTTCCAGGTGGCCATCTTGTTCTGTGTCTTCACCAGGCAAAGAGCAGAGACAGGGGAATAGCAGCTCTCTTCTGCCTCTTCTTAAAAGGGTACGCTCTCCACCCTCGTGACCCAACCACCTCCCAGAGGCCTTCCCTCCTGAAATGATCACACTGGAGGTTAAGATTTCAAACTATGAATCTGAGGGCGGGGTGCGGGGTGGGGGGGGGAACACAAGGATGCAGCTCATAACAAAACCACAGGTGTTTGCACAACTTAGTGCAATGGTTCTCAAAGTAAAATTCTGGACCAGCTTCTTTGGCAGTGCTTGGGAGCCTGTTAGAAATGCAAATTCTTGGGTCCTACCTACTTACTGAATCGAAAACTCTGGTGGTGGCGGGGGGGGGGGGGCAGCAATGCATTTTGACAAGCCTCTAGGAGATTCTGATGCACTTTAAAGTTTAGAGACTACTCCTGCCGACTGGATTATGCCCTTGAGGGCAGGCACCAAGGCTTGTGGAGAGTTGAAATCCCGGCACGTGGCTCGTAGTTGAATGGCTAGCCTACACATTTCCTCAGAACTCTGAATCTATGTTGGCTTTTTTTTTTTCAAATTAAAAATAGCTTTTGAGTGCTTCGCCAGAAATAAGAGGATGTTTGCCGCATCCACCTGTGGTGCAAAGTTACTAAATTATTATATTTCCATCTCTCCTTAAATTAGGATTTTCCAACCCTGTCATTTTTTCTCAGCCTTGGCATTGTGGACCAGATCGATTCTGTGCTGTGGGAGTCTGTCTCCTGCCTTGCATGTTTAGCAACATCCTCGGCCCCTATCTCTACCTAGAGGCCAGTTGCACCCACCCAGTCAGGAGAATCAAACATGTTCCCACATGTTGCTAAATGTACTCAGGGGTGGGAAGCAAAATCCTTCCCTGTTGAGAACCACTGCTTCAGATCATTCGCTCCCAGGATAGATTAGGCACTTGCCTCTCCCCAAGGCTAGTTGCTTTTGCTTTCAGACCGGCTAGTCAAGGGCACCAGGGGAGAACTGCCTTCTTGCCATGACAATGACCACTGACCAAACAATGGATTTACAGGTTAAACCCCCAATCTCAGCCAGATTGCCAGGGTTTTGATGCCGATTCGCAGCGCTTCCTTGGGCAGCACATCCGAGTCATTTGTCACAATTATGAAACGACGGAGGTCAGATCCGGACTGTCCACACCTCCTCAACAATACGGCATACTAAAAAGGAGTGGTATAGATGTGCCTGTAGTAGGCTGTCTACTCTTGACGCACAAGATCTAAATTTAGAAAGCTACATGTGTAAATCCAATTTTTAAGACAGAGGATGGAACGCAGTTTCAAAGAGACGGGCACCTGGAATGCCGTGGAGTTCTACTGCTGCTCAAGTCAGGCAGAAGGGAACCGAGGAAAATTTACAAAAATGTATTTAAGCCCCAAGTCTCTACATAACTACTAATAGGCAGCAGAGAAGCAGAGACTGTACATAAAAAGACTAAAAATATCTCCATTTGGAAACAGCAGATTGTGAAAGCGTATGTGACTGACAGTTATTAAATAATTAAGGGTATGACGAAGATGAATATGCATTCATTCACCAAAATTTCGTATTTTGAGAAGGTTAAGAAAAGTAGTACAGTACGATGGATGACACCTAGTATGCGTCAACCCTCAGGTACCCCAAAACTAGATCAGGCCCCTGATTCGCGCTCTCGCAGCACTTACCGGAATTCGTAATGGTCTATGGCTACTTGCGTGATTATTCAATGGTCTCTCATTCCCTGTACGCTACAAACTCCATGAGGGCAGGGATTATATTCTACCCCTCACTGCAGCTCCAGGGTCCAGCTCAATAAATACCTGCTAAACGAACAAGTGAATAAAGACGAGCCCCAAAGAGCCTGCGAGGGAAAAAGCTGAGAAGATGAGAGAAGTACCAGAGAAAAGTAGGATCACGTCCATCAAAGGAGAAGACAGGTGCAAGGAGGGGCGGTCAGCGGTGTCTAATATTACAAAAGCACAACATAAGGTAAAGATAAAAAAAAAAACCCACAAAAACTGTCCACTGGTTTTCGAGACCATGAAACTTACTGGCAAGTTAGCAGGAACCATTTCACTGGCGTCTGGGGAACAGAAGCTAACGGCAGTGGGTTGGGGAATCAAACAGGCATAAGGAAGTGGGGATAGCCAATTACAGGCCTCTCTTTCAAGAAACCTGATTTTGAAAGGAAGCACGGCTAGGTCAGTAGCGAGGAGGAAATGTGGAATCAAGGGACTCCTCTTTTCCAAGGAGTGTAAGAGTGTAACAATGGACAAAACTACTTGAGACAAAGGCCAATGTCAACAAGTAGAACACATTCCTGAAAAGTCAGGAAGGGACTGGATTGGGCTTCAATAAGTGGAAGCACATTTCTTTCCCTGGGACAAAAAATAAGGAAGAGTGGGTAGGTTCCCATGGAGGTATATTTCTAAGTATTAAGGAAGAGGCTGAGGAAATCCTGGTAGGAAGGCCTCATTCTGTTTTTCTTTTCTTCCCCCCACCCCCACCCCCATGAAGCAGGTGGCACAGTGGCAGGAGATAGGATAGTGGTAACGATACTGAAGGCCTGAAGAGTGATGGAAATTTGGAATAACTACTCAGGCCGGCAGAGGCTAGGGTTCATAAATTAGAACTGGCTTCATGTCAGATAGTTATATATATAAGGAGCAAGAGACCAGGAGCAGGGTGTCTGAAGAAAGGAAAAATCAGTAAGATGAGGATAGCTAGAGCTATCTGGAGAAGCATCTGGAGAAGTGAGGAGGAGTCTGATAACCACTGAATTTATAACTCACGGAATTTAAAAACAAATGAAGCGTTTTAAGTAGGAAAGTGACAGATTTAAGATGACTGAGGAATATTTGCCAAAGAAAATAGAAAGAAAACCAAGGCATTCTGGAATCAGGGAATCCAACAGAAGAGAGTATTTCACAAAGGTGGGGATGTCAACAACTTCCCCGTCTGTGGAACTCAGAGTGAGGAGGAAACTCTATCTGATGGTATCGAAGTAATGGAGGTAGCTGGGATTACCCAGCCTTTGTGTGCTGAATGAGAAAAGGACCAGGAAGGTTCCTGAGGAACACAAGAGACGCTTGCAAAGGAGACTAAGCAACTGTCAGCAGGGAGGTAGGAAAGGGGACTCAGGGAAGCCAAGGGAAGATAAGGTATCGAAAAGGAAGGACGAATGCTTAACGGTGAGCCTGCTGTCAAACATCAACCAACTGGTGAGGAGGAAGTCTCTCAAGACCCTGCTAGAACAAAGTGGAGTAGTAGGAAAGAAGACAGATGACGTTGGGTTGAGGAGTAAGAGTGAGGAAGTGTGTGAGTGGAAACGGAGCGCAGACCGCCCTTCTAAGGCATTTAAGAAGTGCAGTTATGATGGGATGCCTGGGTGGCTCAGTGGGTTGAGCGTCTGACTCTTGATTTCAGTTCAGGTCATGATCCTAGGGGGTTGGGATCGAGCCTTGTGTTGGGCTCCTCACTGAGCATGCAGTCTGCCTGGGATTCTCTCTCTATCCCTCTCCTTTTTTCTTAAAAAAAAAAATATATATATATATATATACATATATATACACACACACACACATAAATCCCCCCTAGCAGCCATAGCATAGCAAGAAGTCTACTAGCCGTGCATTCTAAGGGCAATTCTCAAGCATATTTTACTAGAAAAGATTTGCTTCAAGGTCAAAAGAGATTCCTGCATTTATAAAAGCATTTAGACATTTTCTTGTTAAAGAACAGGGGAAAAATCCCCACAAATTTAATTTCTGACAGGGTGTCTGTCCCCTTATACTGCCTGGCCAATAGTAATAATATTGCCTGGGTGTTAATAATAAAATATTTTCTTTGATTTGGTACATTATAGCCATGTGCTTCAAAGGCTAGTAATGTTCCTGCAAATCTACATTTAGATTTGAGCCAACAGGAACGTAGGATCTTCATGTTAGGGGTGTCTTTGACGCAAGTGTTGCGTAGAGCAAGTGTATTAATCAATGGAGGATAAAGACACCTCACTGCTAACCGAGATATGGTTGGAGGATTTTATGTATCCAGTTCATTTATAAACAACTTCTTTAAGCTTTATTAGCTGGTTTTCTACTCTATAACTGCGTTCTTTAATTTACAAGGCAATAAAAATTAAAATAGTAACAGGAAAACCTATCTTGCTTTTCAATAAAGAGTTTATTTTAATAACTTCAGGGGCACTGTGCCCAAAACATTTTAGCTGTGGGAATAAATCCGATTCACATTTTTAAAGGATCGATTTTACCGAGGTGATAGATTCTCAAAGGAAATGGAGACAAATGATTAGGATAGCACATGCCTAACATACCAACCACTGTCCTGTGCTTGCAAAGATGTTTTTCAGTTCTGAAAATGGCTGGAAGTAAATTTTAGTAGGTTTAGGATAATTAAGAGTAATCGTTTCTGTCCTACAGATAGGTTCCGCTGAGATTTTTCTATTGTAGTCAGTGTGGCAATCTTCCAGAAGTCGTATTTAAAGAATGCACTTAGTACACTCAGCAGTTTTTCAAATATGTACTTTTATCCCTCTAATATTCATGATTGCAATTTATCAAATTGACCTGATGGTATAACAAACAAGTGTATTCTATGATGCCTCATGGTGACAGAAACTGGAGACAGAAGTAGAAACTGAATGTCTAAATATCTGTTATCCTAAAACTCAGCATGAATTACTCAGCTTTAGGAGTTGTAACAATTCTACTGCAAAATGAGTTAGTAAGCTCTAACGCTTTGGTTAACCAAATGGTCACCTAATGCAGCAAATTAAAACAAATAATGACTATAATTCATGGAGTACATAGTTCTTGCTACATGGCGGTATCTCCTTCACATAGACTATCGCCATACTATTATCCCCATTTTAGAGACAAGAAAATCTTGGCTCAGGAAGGTTATGTTAAGTTATATCAAAATCACAAAATAGGGGCTCCTGGGTGGCTCAGTTGGTTAAGTGCCCCACTCTTGATTTCGGCTCAGGTCATGATCTCACGGTTCGTGGGATTGAGCCCCAAGTGGTCCTGACGGTGGGGATCCTGCTTGGGATTCTCTTGCCCACGCCCCGCCCCTCCCCCGCTCACGTGGGTGCATTCTTTCTCTCTCTCAAAATAAATAAGTAATAAATTAATTAAAAAATTTTAACAAAATCACAAAATAAGTGACAGAGCTGGGGACTTGAATCTCAACTATGATTGGGGTCATGTTAAACTTCTGGTTTTGAATTTATATTAGGTCAATAACTCACTTTTGGCCCTGTGACCCACACAGGCAAGCCATCACTTGCAAACAGCCTCCTGCTCCCTCATTGTCCACTTTCACTGTCGGGACTCTTGGCGCACTGCCATGGGAAACGCTATAATTTTGGAGGTTTTAAATCTTGAGGGTTTAATGGGGCGCCTGGGTGGCGCAGTCAGTTAAGCGTCCGCCTTCAGCCAGGTCACGATCTCGCGGTCCGTGAGTTCGAGCCCCGCGTCAGGCTCTGGGCTGACAGCTCGGAGCCTGGAGCCTGTTTCCGATGCTGTGTCTCCCTCTCTCTCTGCCCCTCCCCCGTTCATGCTCTGTCTCTCTCTGTCCCAAAAATAAATAAACGTTGAAAAAAAAATTAAAAAAAAATAAGAATAAAATAAATCTTGAGGGTTTAAGAAAGGAAGATACCAAAAAGCAGGCCTAGCCTAGGTGAGTAGGTTCCTGGATAGAGCTGGCATGTTTATGGGTAAGCTCTCAAGGCCAAAAATATATGCCCCAAACTGTCTATTTCCTTTCACTCCATAATATTGCCCGAAATCCTGCCAATTAGAATTTTATTTGGATCTCGTCTCAATTTTTTTTCTAAATACTTGTGAAGATTACTTTTTTTTAAAGTTTATTTATTTATTTTGAGAGAGAGGGGGTGGGAGGGGCAGAGAGAGAGAGAGAGAGAGAGAGAGAGAGAGAGAGAGAGAGAGAGAATCTCAAGCAGGCTCAGCACTGTCAGCACAGAGCCCAACGTGGGGCTCGGTATCGCAAACCGTAAGATCATAACCTGAGCTGAAATCAAGAGCCGGACACCTGACCGATTGAGCCACCCATCTGCCCCTTGATTTTTAATGCACATACAAATCATCTGGAAACCTTGTTAGAATCTGAATCTGATTCAGTAGGTCTGGGGATGGGTCTGAGAGGCTGCCTTTCTACTGCACTCCCAGGTGATGCCTGGTGACATGCATCATGTCACGTGAGGACCCTCCGATGCTGGTCCTCAGACCACACGGAGGGGATCAAAGATACATAAGACGTTTGATTTACATTCTCTAGCTGCCTAGCATGGCTTCCTATTTGGGGGAAATCTTCTCTTTGTGCATCATACTGGGAGGGACGAATTGAAAACGAGCAAATGAGAACAAGTACCTCCCTCACCCGTACCCTGACAACCAGGTACGGACATGTGGCCTAGGGCCGGCCAACCAGAAACCTCCTTCCAGGGCCACGATCCTTGGGCTGCATTGCAAAGACGCAAGGGCAATTTAGAAATCATTCCCGGCATGAGTGGCATTTAGAGTTCAACGTAAACGGGGCCAGAGGCAGTGTCCTGTTCGGACCACTCCTTGGCCCACCTGTATAGCGATACTTGACCATTTTCTGAACACCGTGAAGCGTCTGCCCAGTTTGCCAGTGTCTGTCCACTCTTCCTCAGTCCACAGGGGGAAAGCCTGGCAGCTATCTGATACGGTGCATCCCTATGTCTCCGTATTTCCTGAAGCCAAATTACAGACGGAGGAACAAACTCAAGTTTTTAATATTCTGAGGCTCAAAATGAGCATTTTGATGGACACTGCACCACGGCAGGTGTTGACAGAATGCCGGACTTCTGTTAAAGGTCAGAGAGTAAATATTTTAGACATTCTGGGCCACATATGGCCTCTTTTGTAACAACTCAACTTTACCACTGTAGGGCAAGAGTAGCCCATAGACGATGCATAAATGAACGAGCTCTGCTCCAATATAATTTTATTTGTGGACCCTGGGATTTCTGCATTTTATATACTTTCAGGCAATAGTTTTCTTTTTTTGATTTTTGTCCAACGGTTTAAAAAGGGCACAGCCATTTTTATTTTTAGCCTGCAGGCCATACAAAATTAGGCAGTGAGCTGGGTTTGGCCCACAGGCTATATACTTTGCTGACCCCTGGTTCTGAAGCAGTGATACCTTGATCTGATTTATACCAACACATGTTCTCGTTGAAACCATGCATTTCTCTCTTCTTACCAAGTCAACAGGATGTTATTCTGAAAAATGAAGTGGTTGTACTTATTGAATCCAGCATTTAGATCGTGTCATTTACTTTCTCAATATTTTGATCTTTATGGAAATCAATCATAGCAACTTAAAAGGTGAGCAGTGATGGAATACACTAAATAATCGGCTGATTAAACACCTCCTCAATAGGCACTGCGGTAGGAACCACACATACAAAAAGGAACAAGGTAGTAATTAACTTTGAGGAGATTTTGGTCGGGAGATCTGACGAACAAATGAGTTTTGATTTTAAAAATGTGTGTAATGCTATTTTTGTGGGCAGCCTGCTATGCATATTGGTAGAAAAATTTTTTCAAAACGGAGTTACAAGTCTCTACAGCCTGGGTGTCCTTGAACTAACAACTACTCCAGACCATTTTAGGTAGAGGTGCCAGGATGCCAACTATTCAAACTTTGAAGTCTTGGGCAACGGGTCCTGGTATTAGCACTGTCCTTTTCCCAGTTACAGGTCACACTATTGTGGTGGAAAAAAAAATGCAGTAATTTCCTATCTTTCCTTATTCAGCACTGGTAGCCAATTCCCAAGCTTCATTCAGAGCCAAAGCCCCGAAGCATCAAGAATACTCATCTCCATCTTCCTGTTAGCCAAATTTCCAATTACGCATGCCTGGGGCGAGGTACATTCCTGCTGAAAAGGGGCTAACACGGTGTTCTGATGGCTGTTGGTATGTTGTTTAGTCGGGTGCTTCTTAGAACGTTCCATCATGGCTCTCAAGCCCAAACCACATCACGTGCTTCTAGCTCCACTGCTTGTTCTTGTCTTTTCCCAAATATAGTTAATAGGCTCTGGAAACTAAACAGTACTGACATATTTGACAAAGAAAACTGGACAAATCCCAACAGCAGTTCACCTGCCCCTGAAGATGAAGACCTGCCCACCGGGCAGAGGTTTAGCTGTACCTAGAAAATTAATCTTGAAGGGTTCCATGACCACACTGGCAACGAAGCTCTACTCTAGTATTCCCACTGGGTGGAATCTTCAGGAAGTATAGTTTTCCTTTACCAGTTCATCCTCTCTTTCACCTCACATTCTGGTTCTTTCTCTTACATGGTGGTCTCTTACATAGTGGTTGAATGATGGTCTTGTGACTTGATTTGGAAAAATGGTCTTTGCAGATATAATCAAATTGAGGAACTTGAATGAGATCACCCCGGACTGAGAGTGGGCCCTAAATCCATGGCAGGTGTCCTTATAAGGGAAAGACAGAGGGGAAGGCCTTGTGAGAAGAGAGGCAGAGACCGGAGCGATGCAGCCGCAAGCTAAGAAATGCGGGCAACAACCAGAAGCTAGGAGACACGTGTGGGACAGTTTCTCCCTCAGAGCCTCCAGAAGGAACCGATCCTGCTGACACCTTGATTTTCAACTTCTGGCCTCTAGAGCTGTTAAGAATAAATTTATGTTGTCTTAAGCCACCAAGTTGGTGGGTGATTTGTTATGGCGGCATTAGGAGACGCATTCACAGTATAAAAAATGGTTATGAAACAATGGTTCATCCTAGGACCTCGCCATGTTTTTAGTAGCACAAAGAGGTTAATGAAGGGCTGCAGTTTTGTATTCAGCAAAACAGGCACGAGCCTAGGTCTACAGGGCTGGTGGGACAAGCGATTTTAACGTTTATTTATTTTTGGGACAGAGAGAGACAGAGCATGAACGGGGGAGGGGCAGACAGAGGGGGAGACACAGAATCAGAAACAGGCTCCAGGCTCTGAGCCATCAGCCCAGAGCCTGACGCGGGGCTCGAACTCACGGACCGTGAGATCGTGACCTGGCTGAAGTCAGACGCTTAACCGACTGCGCCACCCAGGTGCCCCGGGACAAGCGATTTTAAAACAAAGCCTTGTTTACCAACTGTGTGGTATTCCTCATGTCGTACTTGGAGACTGTGTCATTATACCCTATTAGAAGGGTGAATTTTTTGGAGAGAGGCAATGCATTACAAGCTAAATGTATCAATCTTACTGTAAACAACTCTAGTTCCTTTTTCATTTTTAGTTATTTAGCGTGCATTTCTCGGAATACACTGAGCACTTTAAATACACTACCTTGTTAAAATTCTTTTAATGTGCATTTATTTTTAAGAGAGAGACAGAGTGTAAGTGGGGGAGGGGCAGAAAGAGAGAGGGGGAGACACAGAATGGGAAGCAGGTTCCAGGCTCTGAGTTGTCAGAGCGGGGCTCGAACCCAAGAACTGTGAGATCATGACCTGGGCTGAAGCCAGACACTTAACCACTTGCTTAACCTTGTTTAATCTCTACAGGATTCTGTGAGGAAGGCATTGCACCCGTTTTACAGATGAGAAAATAATGTCATTTAAATGCCTCACTTATTTGAGAGGACATACTTCCTAAGTGGCAGCACCAGGCCATAAGCTACTCTGAGTCGGAGTCCCAAAGCCTCTGCTCTTAATTAAGAGAATGCCTTTCCTACGTTACTTTCAGAGAGTGTGGTCTGATGGATGGAGAACATAATAAGCACAGGTCACAAGACAGGCTGTGGAAGGGGGAGGAGAAAAAGACAGGAAGGCTTTCAGACACCAAAACCAAGTGTATACAACCTGAATCAGTTCTTTTAATTTCAAGAAAATTTTTAACGTTTATTTATTTTTGTGAGAGAAAGAGTGCATGTGTGCGAGCGAGGGAGAGGCAGAGAGTGAGGGGAACAGAGGATCCAAAGAGGGTTCTGCACTGACAGCAGAGAGCCTGATGCGGGGATTGAACTCACGAACAGTGATATCGTGACCTGAGCCAAAGTGGGATGCTTAACTGACTAAGCCACCCAGGCGCCCCAGTTTTTTTTTTTTTTAATGTTTATTTATTTTGAGAGAGAGAGAGGGACACAGAGAGAGAAAGAGCAGAGGGAGGGGCAGAGAGGGAGAGAGAGAAATCCCAAGCAGGCTCCATGCTGTCAACACAGAGCCAGACGTGGGGCTCGAACCCACCAGCCATGAGATCATGACCTGGGCTGAAATCAACAGTCGGAGGCTTAACAGACTGAGCCACCCAGGCACCTGGCAACTTGAATCAATTCTTGTGCTAAAGGGGTCAAAGGCCATGCATTTCATCTCTGTATATTTGTTCATCCTTGCTTACTGGAGAAAACGAAGACGGGTCTAGAGGCAGAGTCTAGCCATCCACAGTTCTCTAACCTGCCAAGAAGTTTATATATGCATGGGCCTAATTAGAAGGAAGATGGGACAAAGCAGAACGTGATTACAGATTCAGTGCATTTCTTGATCCTGATGATGGGTGCTTGTGTGTCCCCACCCCAACCCAATTCACATGCTGAAGCCCTCATCTCCAATGGGATGATATCTGGAGGTGGCGCCTTTGCGACGTAATTAGGTCTTAAGGGTATAGCTATAGCCCTCGTGAACCCGATTAGTGCCCTTACAAGAAAAGACACAAAGGGCACCTGGGTGGCTCAGTTGGTTAAGCGTCTGATTTCGGCCCAGGTCATGATCTCACGGTTCGTGAGTTTGAGCCCCTCTGCTGCCAGCATGGAGCCTGCTTTGGATCCTCTGTTTCCCTCTCTCTCTGCCCCTCCCTCACTCATGCTCTCTCCCTCTCAAAAACAAACATTAAAAAAAAAAAGACACGAGACAGACGACACAGAAAGCAAGAAGACAACGGTCTGTAAACCAGGAGAGGGCCTTCACCAGAACCTGACCGCACTGGCACTCATCTCAGGCTTCCAGCCTCCAGAACCATGAGAAATAAATGTGTGTTGTTGAAGTCACTCCATCTATGATAATTTGTTACAGCAGCCTGGCCCTGTTGACCCGGACTAAGACAATGGGTCAACAGCATTTTCTTTGTATGTGAAGGACAACAGCACACTGGTCCTGATGACTCACAAGCAGAGAGAGTGGGAGTGAAAAAGAAGTCTGAGGCACCGCATAGAAGCCACCCTTCTGCTTAAACAAGTACACTGAAAGAGAAAGCAACAAATGATTCAAATTCTCGTTCTTTAAAAAAAAAAAAAAATCACTTGTGAATTTCTAGATGTGGGTGAAAACTTCTACGTGTTGTAAAAGTGCTTTAGTGCATTATTGGGTTCTCATTTTCCTTAGTCTAAGGTAACTTTTTCCCTTCGAACTCCTGCATTTTATTTTTATGATCACTTAGCTTTCAGAAAGTAATTTCAGTAACTGCTTAACTTAATCAGTCTGCACGCACACCCTGACGCATGCGACTCTACTTACATACCCTACACGGAATTGGGCCCCCATAAATCCCCATCTTTCCACACAGTGTACTTCCGATTTTGTGTGCAGCTTTCTTGTTCGAGCACTGTATTAAACGCTCTGCTTCCCACACTTATAAGGACAATGAGAATATGAGCAGTTTTGGTTACTTCTTCATATCAAAAGAAGTTCATCTCCGTATTATTAAAAGCTTTTCTTAAATGTCCGTCTTTTTGTGCTACTGTCCTGGGCACTCTACCAAGATGCATCAAATAGACAAGGCCCATGCTCCGTGGAGATGATTCTATATTCCATATTTTCCGAGGGAGTTCCGATTTCACCTAATTCCCTCTTACTTAAATAAAGGCAATTTTGTCATATCCTCAAAAGAATTACATGCATGTTCTCAAAATTTAGTCTATCATAGACCCTTCACAAATAGTTTTGTTCAAAAGTCAGCCTCATGAATAAATGTGTGCATTCGTTATAAATTATATTCTCATAAATTCAAACTTAAAAGAGTAAGAATAGTTGGAAGGTGATAGAAAAATCATATTCTGACTAGAAATACGGAAATTTTTGGCATATACTAACATTTTATTCTATATTGTTTTAAGTTTTTATTTATTTTGAAAGGGAGAGTGGGGGGTGAGGGACACAGAGAGAGGGAGACAGAGTCCCAAGCAGACTCCATACTGTCAGTGCCGAGCCCGATGCAGGACTTGAAACTCATGAACCTCGAGATCATGACCTGAGCTGAAATCAAGAGTTGGATGCTTAACCGACTGAGCCACCCAGGTGCCTCTGTATTTTTTTTTTTTTTGATTGGCAGGCAAAAAATGAGGTAGGAATTCTGACAACTTATAGAAGTAATAGAAGTGTAGGAAAGCACTCTTCCAGGATTAGCAAAAAAATGACTACATTCTGTTTTGGACAATTAAGCTCACGAAGAATAAAACTCCACTTTTAACAGACGGCATAGTATTTTGTGGTTTTGAAGCCACAAATGGGGTAATGAAAAGCATTTAAATCTATTCAAGTCTAGAGAAAACAGGGATTGTCTAAACAGAATGAAAAGATGTCAATATGAGTAAGAAAAACTAATACATTTGAGCATTATATTTCACAAATATTACATTATATTGCTCTAAACATTATACTCTAGTAGCTACTATTTACATTCAAAAATTTCTTGTGAGTTATATATAGATTTTAAAATAATTTAGTGAGGGGCGCCTGGGTGGCTCAGTCGGTTGGGCGTCCAACTTCACAGCTCAGGTCATGATCTCGCGGTCCGTGAGTTCGAGCCCCGCGACAGGCTCTGTGCTGACAGCTCGGAGCCTGGAGCCTGCTTCCCATTCTGTGTCTCCCTCTCTCTCTGCCCCTCCCCTGCTCATGCTCTGTCTCTCTCTGTCTCAAAAATAAAAACATTAAAAAAAATAATTTAATGAAAACCTGCTTGTATTTGCTTAGTAAATTTACTGTATCATCAATCAGGCTGTAGGGACCGTGAGGCCACACCTGAAACTATGTCTGTATTGATCTGAACCAAAGAGCAGGTGTCACTTCGGAGGAAATGAAATAGCTTCAGGCAGAGTTCTGCAAGCTTACGATGCGAAGGTAAGCATGACTTCAAAGAACGGACATTGAGTTAAAACTTAAGGATGAATATGATGTCACCAGGCATGGAACAATGCCAGGACGGTTCATGAGTGTTAGGGGTGAGTAGTGTTAATAAATACTCCAGTTAGGAAATCCCTTTCTTGTCTCAAACACGTCAGCAACAGGCAAGGACACATCAGAGATAAAGTATTCATCTTAGCCTTCAGACACTGTTCAGTTACGTTCTATAAAGGCATTAAGAATTATTTAATGTTGAAGGCCATTCTAAATGCAAATTCTCTATCTTGCTGATAGAAATTAGGCTGCGTATTTATTACAACAATTTTAATTAAGTAAAATATATTAGCCTTGCACTAGCAAAAGCAAAATTAGAATTCACGACTTTACAATCATGGCAAGATTATCTAAATGCATCTCCACTAACTAACTGAAATTTCCTTTGACTCTCCCATTTCCTTGTACTTCTCAACATATTTTCCCAGTATTTCACCAAAGCAAGGGATCGGCTGGGTAAAACTTCATACTGATGAACTTTGCTAATCCTTTGTTAACTCTGTGTATATGGTTCAAGGAAAAAGGGAATGAAATTCTCATATTATTTCTGCTTTTCCTATCTCCTAAAACTACTCTAGAGAATAAGTTTTTCTAGGTGTTATTTAACAATTTGGATTAAAAGAGACCCTGGTTATGCTTCACAGATTGTAACGAAACTTAAGTGGTTTTCATTAGAAAAGCATGGAGGCCTCCCACATTGTTGGTTTAATCTCACAATTACCTAGATATCTATCAACAGAACTCTTAAGTAGTTTGTTAACTCTCGATGCCAAGAGCTGACAGTTTCACTTTCAGCTTTGAGAATATCTATTGTTTCAGTGGTGTAAGAATGTCATCAGAGCCTCTACAAAATAATCACTTGTAATTGTAACTTGTATTAGGTTGAGAAAAATTTCCAGAGAAATGTGGAAGACACAATTCATTAATTATGGGAATTTGACTAATAATTCTTCTGGGGGGGTGTGTGTGTCTGAATTTTAAATGGAGGCATCTTTGCAAGTCAGACTCAACTCCTCATTACTCTGTGATGCAGGCTCCTCCAAATGGCAGCAGAAATGTACTACTCTCTAGAAATTCTACAGTAGTGCTAAAATTTTATGGTTTTGTAGAGATAAGCACAGATTAAAAGAAATATATTCTTAGAAGAATAGTATTATTTAAAATAAAGACACCGTTGTGACTGCAAACCAGGATACCTTTTCTAGAATAGTAAGCTCTACAATTTTCTGTACAGTTTTTAGATAAAATTGGATTTTTTTTCAATGTGGAAAAAAGGGTGAATTGTTGAAGATGACATTTTTTGTATATAATTTAACAAAATTTAAAATATGCAATTATATGTGATATATTCAAATATTTTTGATAAGCTTTTGATTATGCACAAAGTAGATCTATCATCAAAAACTGTCAATTATTCAAAACTTCATGTAACCATAGCGATTAATACTAGAGGGAGAAAAGACAGAGTCCAATGATTCTAGCACTTCCCAAAAGGAAGACTCCAGGTCAGGGGTGAATCAGTGATCATGTTCAAGACTATCAGACATGTAGATCTAGGACAGACAGGTGGAAGGGGAAAACAATGAATACACCAATGGACGCAAGTGGTTTTGAGATGCCCAAGATCAAAAGTCACTTGCCCTGTGAACTACTACTTTCAACTGGAATTAACTTCTCTTCTGGACTCACATAGCACTTTTTATTTTGATAATGACATAACTATATTTTGTTTGTAGATATTTCCATTATTGCATTGTTATTTTACAGTTGTCTTCAGAGTTCTCTTATCATACCAGGAATCTTCATTGTATCTGTTTACAAGTGTTTTTTTCCTTCTTCATGTACTCTTCCCAATCCCACTGCTTGAAGCTTATTCATTTCTGTATTCCTAGTGCCAACACGGTCGGCATCCACACATAGATGATGTCCAATGAATGGTTGCTAAATAAATCCTCTTATGATAATAGCACTACGTTAATATAATCCGCAGTCAACATTTCTTAATGTTTTAAAATAAACAGAACACAGTCATTTAGTAAACATTTACTGGAAACCTACTCATTTCCTTGGACTACTCTACGATGGGAATATTGAGAGAATTATGGTAAGCCTCTCATTCTACTGAAAGTCTCAACTGGTGCAGCATTATAGGTCAAACTTTTCATGAAATGCCTTCAGATTTCATGTTTGGAATAACACATATTACCAGTTATGCCAAGATTCTGCTATCCTCTGAAGCTACACTTTACCTATTTCACAATTTTGTTGAGGGCTTGCCCTGATGCAGAAATTTATACTATACTACACATGAAAATTCTTTTTATGATGCTTACTGCATGTTATCTAGTCCCTTTATATAATGCTTATACATACTGAGTTTGGTTTATTTTCCATATAATGTATGCATGCGCCACATAAAAATTCTGTTAATTGTACCAAAATTGTATCTGTTAGTGAATCAGTTAGGACTCTGTATAATTCCATCTCAATCAATATATTAAAATCTACCAAAAATAGAAGTAAAAAGCAAGAGTATCTTTAAAAAAATTTTTTTTAATGTTTATTTATTTTTGAGAGAGAAAGAGGCAGCGCACGAGCAGGGGAGGGGCAGAGAGAGAGGGAGACACAGAATCCAAAGCAGGCTCCAGGCTCCGAGCTGTCAGCACAGAGCCCGACGCGGGGCTCAAACCCATGAGAACTGTGAGATATGACCTGAGCCAAAGTCAGAAGCTTAACCGACTGAGCCACCCAGGCGCCCCAAGCGAGAGTATCTTTATAGTATAGTATACTTATTATTTTAAATATTTGCTTATAGAGTTATAAAGTGGAAAAAATAGTATTATTAAGTCAAATTCATGTTTGTTTGATTCATTCAAGAGACAAGAAAGCAATTGATATAACAAGCCAAGTTGGTGGCTAAACCTGCTTTAGTTTTTGTTTGTTTTTTAAAACTTGGAAGTGATAAATATACGCCAAAGTGAGCTCAGGTATTTCCAATCATAAGTCCCGAAGAAAAGACATTAGCACTCTTGACAATACTGACATCATTAAGATATTTGTGAGTCCAAAGGTTCATGTGACACAGTTTCTACCTGCAACAGGCTCTATTCGTCTTCCAGAGGGATGCCGTTCAACTCACTAATACAACCTGAAGAGCTTAACACAGTGCTTTATTTACAGCAGATACTCAAAAATCCTTCATCAACTGAGTTACAAGGTAAACTACTACTGACAGAAAATTTTCACTTATGGCGGGTCTATATGGCTGAAGACAGCTCTGAAATCCTGTAGAAGAGTCAGTCACTCTTCTCCATAAGCAAGGAGGTCTGTCAGTTTCAAGTCCGTAAGAAGATACTGACTTAAAAGCAATTTTCTAACAACAGTATCACCATAAATCTAATACGGGGTGAGCAACAGGAAAAACATAAACAGGAGTCGCATTTAAAAACATGCCTCCCCCCTCCCCCCAAACAAAACATAGCAACAACAAAAAAAATCCACGTGTCCAGCGTGTAACAGGCACCCCCGGTCAATGTGGCATTTCCACTCTAAATGTAGTAGGGACATCCTGTCTCCAAGCTCTCTTCCACGAGTCCATTTTCTTATCACTGTCCAAGGCCAACACTATTAATCTGTCCTCTTACATAACGTTTTCATACATTTTATATACCACTTCTTCCTCTCCCAAAATACATATAGTAGTAACACTGTGATGTGTCTTTCTCCACCTTATTTAGTGGAATTTTTTTTTAACAACTTAGACCTAATTTTCAAACCCCACAGCGATGGATTCCATTTGATATATTGTTAGAAGCACTGGATTGACGTCAAGAGGCCTGGGAGACCTCAATTCTAGTTCTGCCAGCGCCTGCCACAAAAGAGACAAACCATTAGGCTTTGCGAGGCTTCAGCTTCCTTGTTTGTAGAGCCAGAAGATTGTAAAATCATGCTTCTGGTCCCATTAGGCGATGAAATGCTGCGATTCTGTGACTGTTTCCTTTTCTCACCTAAGAATACAAAGCTGACACACACGAGGCTACAGAATTTGAGTGTTAGATTCTCCATTGTTTGAAATTCTCTCTTGCTTTGCATTCAACCATAAAGGTCTCTCATTTCTGAAGTCTCTCTTTTGTGTACCTGGCATGTATTTTTCTATCCTTGGCAGCATTGCCTCCTTTTCACCCTACGTATTTTCTCTACATGATGTGACCCAACCTGTGGCTTCCACTGCCATCCATGTGCTGGCGCCTCTCCTCCCATCACCACTGCCAGCTAGCTCCTGGCTCCTTCCAGGAGCTCCCGATTTACTATCATCCCCACTGAGCTGTCCTCCCCCCCCCCCCCCCCCCCCCCAAGAGTCGCTCCTTATTCTGTGTCCTCTGTGAGAAACCGGAGTCATCCTCAACTCTTCCTTCTCCTTCCCTTCGCACATCCAATCAGTCACCAACTTGTGCTCAGTTTATCTTCTAAATGGTTTCTGGAATGTGGCTGTTATGGACTGCATGTTTGTTTCCCCTGGTCCCCATTCATACCGAAGCCGTAACTCCCCCGCATGACTGTATTTGGAGAGGCAAAGCCTCTAAGGAAGAAATTAAGGTCAAAAGGGGTCATAACGGTGGGGCCCCGATTCAACAGGATTAGTGTCCTTAAAAGACACACCGAAGAGCTGGCTCTCTCTCCCCACAAGCACACGCCGAGGAAAGGCTACCATCGACAAGCCAGAAGGAGGGCCCTTACAGAAGCCAATCCCGATAGTACCTTCATCTTAGACTTCTAGCCTCCAGAGTTGTAAGAAAATCAATCTCTGTTGTGAGGTTACACAGTTTATGGTAATTTGTTACCGCAGCCCCCGAAGACATCCCTCCTTCTGCTCCGCAACCCCCGGGGCAGCTCACCATCCTCTCTCCCCTGTAGTCTGGTCGCTCTCTTCTCACCTCCTAACTACTGAATGGCACTGTGGGGTAGTCGGATCACTGGGGACTGAGTCCCTGCTCCGCCGCCGACTCTGTACGCTTGGGCCAGCTACTGAATCTGGGTGTCAGTGATCTCCCTGCGCAGTGAACAGGAGGGTTGTTTCGGCAAGGTGACACATGTAAAACGCTCACAGGACTGCTTGGTGCATTATAAGCATCTGGTGAAAGTGGGCTATTCTGGTCTCCGTTTCCAGAACAAGCCACCTGAACCACAGAGCTGCCCACGCCATTCCCATGTTTTACAACTCTTCGCTGGGCTCCCCGCCACTGACAGAATAAAGTTCAGGCTCCTTAGCATGACTTACGGGCTCCTTAAGAACCTGCAAGTTTCACAACAGGAAGTCAAGTGAACCCTCTGCTCCTAGTCTGGCCTCAGGCGTATCACTCCTCACCCACACTCTGCTCCAGCAACATTGAACTCCTGCTGTTCTGGGATACTCAGGACCGCTTCCCTCTGCCCTCTGCCTGGAACGCCCCTTGTCCTTTGCTTCACTTGGTCAATTCCTATTCATCCTTCTAGACTCCACGTGGATGTTTCCTTCTGAGGAAGCCTTTGTGAACCTCTCAGTCTCAGTAATGAACCTCTCACCTTGGCTCTTTTCATTTTGTTTTTAAACATTTTTAATGTTTAATTATGAGAGAGAGACAGACAGAGCATGAGCAGGGGAGGGGCAGAGAGAGAGGGAGACACAGACTCCAAAGCAGGCTCCAGGCTCTGAGCTGTCAGCACAGAGCCCAACGCAGGGCTTGAACCCACGAACCGTAGATCATGACCTGAGCCGAAGTCGGACGCTCAACCGACAGAGCCACCCAGGTGCCCCTGCTCTTTTCATTTTCATGTAAGCCTTTATCATAGCACTTAACCATTATAAAACTGAAGTGATCTATTTGTGTGTCTTCATTTCCCACTAGACAGAAAACTCAAGATCAGAGACCATTTTTATTCTTTTTTTTTTTTTTTTTGTATCATATTATTTAACAACCTGACTTGCAGTCAGCACTCAGTAAATGTTTGACAAGCTCAATGGAATTGAGCTCTGGGACCCAGATGATCTTTTCCATACCCACCACTGCTTTCTAAGTTCATGTCTCTATTTCTCATGTGAGGCCATGCAAAGGATCTCCTGCCTCTGACCTCTCTCTTCCCCACACTATCCTTTAAGCAGCTGTCAGAACTGTCTTCCTAAAGCACAAACATCTTATCTTACATGGCCTAGATCCAAAACCTCACCGGGCTTCTCCCTGCAGGAGATGGCATCTAACCTCTTTAACAAGGCACGCAGGTCCTTCAACCCACCCTCTACCTGACTTCTCTGCATGCTCCTAAACTCTATGCTACACTGAACTTCTTCTGTTGCTGGAATGAGTTTGGGCCTCTCAAACCTCCTGGCCCGTGCATGCACAGGAGGTCCCCTTGCTTGCATGTTCTTCTCTCTTACACCTGGAAAATCTTCACTCATTCCATACGATCCATTTGCACTAAGTCACCTCCCTCATCAAGCCTTTCTTGGATTTCGGCTGGGAGAGTTAGTTGCTTGCTCCACTGTTCCCACAGCACATTGTTCATATTGATATTATAACACACGTGACTTGTGAACATCAGAGGTTTGAACTGCGTGGGTCCACTTATACACAGATTTTTTTCGGTAAATACTGTTCAGTACTATAAATGTACTTTCTTTTCCTTATGATTTCCTTAATATTTTCTTTTCTCTAGCTTACTTTATTGTATGAATACAGTATATAATACATATACAAATACGTGTTAATCACCTGTTTATGTTCTTGGTAAGGCTTCCAGTCAACAGTAGACTGTTAGTAGTTGTTTTGGGGAGTCAGAAGTTATATGAAGATTTTCTTTTTTTCTTAAATTTTTTTAATGTTTATTTTATTTGGGGGGGGGGAGGGGCAGAGAGAGAGAGAGCGACAGAATCCAAGGTAGGCTCCCAGGCTCTGAGCTGTCAGCCCAGAGCCTGACACGGGGCCCGAACCCACAAACTGTGAGATCATGACTCTGAGCCAAAGTCAGGCACTTAACTGACTGAGCCACCCAGGCGCCCCAGGATTTTCAACTGCACAGGGGGTCAGTGCCGCTAACCCCCATCTTGTTCAAGGGTCAACTGTATTTACTAAAAGTTATTTTAATTTTTGTCTGTTTTATCCATTTGAGTTCGAGGGCAAGGACTGAATTCTGTCTGTATATCCTGGGAACTAGAACTGCATCTGGCATACAGTAAGCAACACTCAATAGTTATAAGCATATTTTTAGGTAAATTTATGAACAGAATAGCTACAAAAAAAAATGAGAAGAACCTTAGGCTTATTACCATACTAAGAATACATCCTGAGTAGACACACATTAGATCACTATTTTTCAAACTGTAGGTCACAATCCATCATAAAAAAGAATTTGAATAATAGAAGACCTCAGAGGACATTACATATAGCAAAGGTGGCCATGAAGTTGGCACAATTTTTGTTTCAGTTACATGTGTGCGTGTGTACGTGTACTGGGTCGCAACGTAAAATTCTTTTCCTACAATGGAGTGACTTTTTAAAAAGTTAAGAAAACACTGTGTATGGTCACTTCTTAGTTTAGTTTATTAGTTTTTGTAATGACCCCAATATAATGTCCATCACGTAGAGTCTGGGGAACATTCAGTGAGATGTGAAAACTTGTAAGAAAGACTTGGTCCATATCACAGCTCACTGGGCCACCTTACAAAACCTCTCTTTAGTTCTACCCCCAAGTTTGTCTTCTCATGGAAATCACCCAGAGGACAACAGAAGTATCCTCACAGAGTGGAGATAATGGAATACTGTATGTAAATGTATGTAAGGCCTCCAAGTACCAAGCACAGTGCTTAGTATTTAGTATTCACTCAGTAAATCTTAGCAAGGATGATGATGATGATGAAAGCATAGTACCTGGACATAAGATATTAAAAAAACATTGGGGCACATTGGGGGGCTCAGTTGGTTAAGCGTCCGACTTCAGCTCAGGTCATGGCCTTGCGGCTCATGAGTTCAAGCCCCGTACAGGGCTCTGTGCTGACAGCTCAGAGCCTGGAGCCTGCTTCGGATTCTGTGTCTCCCTCGGTCTCTCTGCCCCTCCCCTGCTCACACTCCGTGTCTCTCTCAAAAATAAATAAACATTAAAATAAAAAAAAATTTTTTTTAATGTTAGTTTCTTCCTTTGATCAAATAAACTTAAATTAACTACTGGTACTAAATTAGGCAGGAGGTCACTGCTGGCATCTGGGAAAAGTAGATTAAAATAAAAAATGACTACTGTATAAAAGCAGTGAATTACAAAGTCGATTCACCTGCTACAATAGTGGAGTGACTCAACTGGAAGGAAAAGGAAAATAATGGGGGCGAATACGTAACCTTACATATGACAAAAGAAATAAGACATCAGACTATCTTCGTCCAAGCCTTTATCTCTGACACAAAGAGACAGCGAGAAAAGGGAGTGGCCCCCAAATAAATTACTTTTTTGGATTCAGTTTTTCATTAGTAAAAACAAATAACTACAATTTCACAGTTTTTCATTAAAAAAAAAAAAGGTCTACGTACAACACCAGAAACCAGAACTTAGTAGGTGTTCAAAAAGTTCTACTTCAAAAAGTTCGAAAAGTTCAAAATTAGCTTTGCTTCATTAGCCTGCAAACAGCCACCTGGTTCTAACTCCCAAATTAGCTCTTATTTCTTGTCCTAAAGAAGTCTATTGTGTTTATTTAATTCAATCACTTCCCTCTACATATTTCAGGGCTGTATATGGTAGTATGAGAAAAAGATATTTCAGTAATCTTATTAAAATAGACACCACAGGCTATTTGGAATCACCTTGGGCTCATGGTTGGACATTAGCTTTGGCTTCTTTTATTTATCAATTCATCCACTGATTCATGTTAATTGAATCCATTAGACAGCAATTTACAAATAATATCAATTTACTGATTCATAACAGGAGATATTAATTCAGCCACAAATATTTACTGAGCATCTCCTACATACTAGGGAATGAGCTCTATATGCAGGAAAGCAGATACCAATAGGCATTTTTTACTGGTAAAAAAAATATTCTCAGGAGACACTGCTGAGCACCATGCTTTGCACATAATGGACATTTAACAACAATTAGTTGAATACAGAGACCAGAATGATCCCCAAGAGTCAAGAAAGAGTCAAGTTTGGCTCTTTTAGAGAATTTCTGTCATGTGTTGATCCTGATGTTGTCTTCATAAAGACAACAATAGGTTGCCTTTTTCTATTCTCCATATTTTTCCATGCAGCTAATCACCATTGGTCATTATAATTAAGACAGCCCTTCCCTGGAAACTACTGGCTAAATAAGGACATTCTTCCTCTTCAGCATTTCTGTTGTAGATGATGTAAGACATAGCTGTATGTCTACTTGGCTAATAGAGGGAAATAAATTTTTTTTTTAATGGACAAAAGAGGGAATCAAATCCAAGAACTGAATCTTGTAATTTGGATTACTTACATGAGTGGATATATGATGGCTCCTTCTAATCATACTTCATGAATAGCACAGTCCAGGTTTTGATGGTAGCTGAACAGTGTACCAGTTTGTCTAACAAAGGCCTAGAGAGTAGGGTTCAGCAAACAACGGTTTGTGGGCCAAATCCTGCCTGCTGCTGCTTTCTGTAAAGAAAGTTTTATTAGAACACAGCCATGCCCACTCATTTTTGTATTGTCAATGACTGCTTCTAAGCTATAGGGGCAGAACTGGGTAGTTGTGGCAGAGGCCATACGGCCTACAAAGACTAAAAAATCTATCATCTGACCCTGTATTAGACAGCTCGGGCTCCTGTGACAAAATGCCCTAAACTGGGTAGCTTAGAAACAACAGAAATTTATTTCTCACAGTTCTGGAGGCTGGAAGTCTAAGATCCAGCCAGCACAGTAGGGTTCTGCTGAAAGCCCTCTTCCGGGTAGCAGACTGCCAACTCCTTGCTGCTTCCTCACATGGTGGAAAGGAGAGAAAAGCAGCAAGATTTTGGCCAGGTCATTAGGATTAGATGAGGTGATAAGGATACTAATCTCACTCATGAGGTTTCAACCCTCATAACCTCCTCACCTAATTCTAATTATTTCCCAAAGGCTCTGCCTCCTTATACCATCACATGGCAGGGCAGGGTTTCAACACAGGGATATGGGGGGGATACAAACATTCAGTCCATAATAGACTCTCCATGGAAAGTCTGCTGACCCTGGGAGAGTACAAATATTCTATGCTGCTGATTAAGAGCAGAACCATGTGCATCAGAGGCCAGACAAGCAGGTGATAAGGCTAATAATAATCTATAATGGAAACTGAGGTTCCTAATCAGGGCTTTTGCTTTGATAGAAGGTTATCTTAATGAGAAGGGAGACAAATGCAGGCAAAGTCAGAATTTTCTGTCCATTTTAACATGTGAACAAGTGTTCAGTTGTATTTAATCTGTAGACTATGCTTCTACAGATGGGTTCTCCTTAGCAGAGATTGCTTTCTTCAACAACCCTGACGACCTGAGAAGTGGGGAAGATGGGGAAAAAAGTGCCTCAGGACTTACTGAAGGGAGTGTTTTATGATTTTCAACAGAATCACCATCTCATGCCAGAACAAATGGGCATCAAAGCTGGAGCCAACAGCAAGCAGGCAGAGAAAACAAGACAGGAGTTAAGAGAGGTGGGGTGCTTCAGAACTATCTGTGGAAACTTTTATATGTGGTATGTTTCATTGTGCTAGGAGTTGGGACACTTAACCAAGACGACATACACAGGAGTGTTGATAAAACAATGGCCTCTACTGGAACTGGCACAATTTATCTTTGTTGTTGCAATCAAAACCTCTACAAATTGTTTGAAAAATATATAATTAAGTAGCAAGAAAGTTAATATTATGCATTTAGGTGGTTTACTAACACACCAAAACGGGAAGAAGCATGAAGACTTACTATCCAAGAAGGAAGGGACATAGCTGCTTAAGTCAATCTGTATGCTTGTTATCTAACGTAGCATTAGGACAGGTACTTAAGTCTCTGCTGAACATGACATTCTCCTTCCCCTATGGCCCATACCCAATCCACCTGTGCATCCTGAATTTAACCATTCTCCACCATCTCCACTGTTACAGTCTCAGTCAGCACGATCATGATCTCACTTGGACTACTGTAGATGCCTATGTCTATTCCACACAGCATTCAGACTGATCTTTCCAAGCACAAATCTAGCCCTGTCCCTTCCCTGATTAAAACCTTTTAATGGATTCCTATTAAGGAGAAAACCCAAATCCAAGTTCCTTAGAAGCCCAAAGAAGCTCTCTGAATATCCCCTACCATTCTGTTTCTAGATTACTCCATATCACAGGCCCCTTAGCCTTCTCATTTTCCTGTTACCAGCCAAATACGATCCTGCTTCAAGACATTTACACTTGAACCTCTTTCACCCATTATTCAGAATAGTCTTAAAGGTCACCTCAGAGAGGCCTTTCTTGACCATTTAGCAAAAGTAGTTATCCCAGTCACTCTCTACTACATCTTTCGATTTTATTTTATTCATAGTACTTGCTAATACTACGTTAAGTACCAAGAAGTATTACGTTAAGTACCAAGTGCTTTGTATGTGCTTATTGTCTTCCCCACCCCCAACCCCCACCTCCTAAAATGTAAGCATTTCTTGAAGGCAGGAACCATTCACTGTTGGTATTATCAGCAGCTCAAATAGTGCCTGGAACATAGAGTGTTTGATAAAAAAATTTTTATTGACTAGCTATGAAACATTCCACTTAATTTCATTTTCTCAGCAAAAGATATGCACTGAAATGTAATTATTTAAATGTTGGTATTTTGCAGGTATTTTCCAATTATTTCAATAAAATATCTACCATTTTTGTCAACTGGAAGGATTACATTGTAAAATGTTTTAGCAACTGGATAGCTTCTGAAAACGCTTACACTAACACAAGTTTTTCTAGAAACATGTACTCGTGACCAGACAGAATGCACTGAATTTTGAAATTTAGACAGAAAACACTGAACTTTTTCACTTATGAAGAGCAAGGCAATGTGGACACTTTAAGTCCAGTATGTAAAAAAAGTATATGGCTGATTCTGCAGGGACTTTTAAAGTGTAAATACCCCTTTTAACACCACTCAGAAAGGTTTAAAACGGACTGCTAGCTTATTCCCATCAAAATACTGTCCTGTGACTTCTCACCTCTACCTGTCTACTCACTTCTCTTTTCTTTGCGGCAAAACTTCTCAAGACAATTGTGTTCTCCCCATCCCCTCACTTACCTTTAACCTACTCCAATATGGCAGCAGTTCTCCACACTCTTCCACTAAAACTGCTTTTACGAAGGACACCATCAATGGTGTCTATGTCGCCAAATCCAGTGGACATTTCCTGTCTCCATCTCACCCAATCTCCCAGAAGCATTTGACATAGCTGATGATTCCGTCCTTAAAACACTCTCTTGAGGGGCGCCTGGGTGGCGCAGTCGGTTAAGCGTCCTACTTCAGCCAGGTCACGATCTCGCGGTCCGTGAGTTCGAGCCCCGCGTCAGGCTCTGGGCTGATGGCTCGGAGCCTGGAGCCTGTTTCTGATTCTGTCTCCCTCTCTCTCTGCCCCTCCCCCGTTCATGCTCTGTCTCTCTCTGTCCCAAAAATAAATAAAAAAACATTGAAAAAAAAAACCACTCTCTTGAGTTTTAAAAAAACCCAACTCTACTATTTTCCCACTACTTCTTACTCTTCTATTGGCTATTCTTTCTCTCTGTCCTCTAAATAGTAAGAACAACTCAAGGACTGGACCTATTCCCTTTTCCCTCCGTGTACTGCTCCTGGGTGATCTCATTCAGTTCCATGCCTTAAACACTATCTGTAGGCTAAAAAAACTATTATATCCCAATTTTTTCCCCCTAGGCTCTCTTAAAATAATTGATCTATTTGACAGATCCACTTGGACTTTTAATAGGCAACTCGAACTTAATGTGTTCAACAAACTAACCGGACTCTCTCCCAAACCTGTCCCTACCTTCTTCAATAAACAACATTACCATTCTGTACTCGTATACTGAATAAATGCTTATTCCATAGAATTTGCTATAAATTTACTAAAAGTTCTTTTCTCACTGGTTACTGTGATTAAAACGTTACATTTCTTTTCTCTAAAACCTTCACATGTAGAATTATCTTTTTAAACTGAGATCAACATTAAGTAATCTAACTTCTCTACTTTGTTAAAATTAGGCTCTCTCCTTATGCTCCATTTATATTTCTTTGTAAAAACAATGAATCAAACCAATATTGGTGTCAAAAAAACTCGTAATTTTCTAACTTTAATAAACATAGTATGTGGCAAGGGATTTTCCCATCTCTTATTGCAATAAAATTTTTAGCTTGAATATTGGCAATCAAAATATTGGCTGCTGAGAATAAGACTGCATTTCTCAGCTTCCGTTGCCGCTCAGTGTAGCTGTGTGAACAAGTTCTAGCTAATGACACGTAAATGGAAATGTCATGAGATATCTTCAGATGCCTACCCTAAACAGAGCACATACCATGGTTTTTCCTTCATTTTCATACCTTTCTTTATCCTGATACCTAGAACGCAAATGCCACCATTTTCATCCATGAGTTGGGAGGCCATGGCCAACAAAGATGGCATGGCCAACAAGCCAGAAATCCAGTTCCCTCGTATCTCAGGATATTATACCAGTCTTAGATCCCTATGCAGACTTATGTGGTCAAAGACATAACCTTCCAACTTAAGCCACTGTCATTCAGAGTTTTCCGCCACCCAGAACTGAATCTATTTCTAAATAATTAACCACAATAACATCGACATTCGTGTTCCACTGTGATAAGTGTTCTCCACAGGTACATCGTGTAAGCCTAACAACCACCTTATAGCAGTCATACGTTGTCCCATTTTACAAATAAAGGAAACTAATGCTCAGACAGATGGAAGAACTTGCCCAAGGTCACCCAGCTCTCGTGAGGGGAGAGTTATTAGAATTTAGTCTCAGACCAAAGCCCGTGCCCTTTATCCATAAGGCACCACACACAACTCGTTACTTCCTATTTCAAAATAACCGTAACGGTAAAACTAAATGAATACAGTTAATGCCAAATTTCCACCTTTCTATCATATATACCATGTTGTTTCATACAACACACAACAGAGTAAGAACTAGGAGGTAGCACTGAGCATGGTATATCAATGGCACAGTAAAAAAGATCTGCCTCTGTAGAAAAATGAGAATAAGAGAAGTTACATGGTTAAAAGATTTGACGGGTAAGGTATAACGAAGATACTAAAGAAAGGCCTTAATGTTGAGGCAAAAAGGTAGAACGGTAACACAGGAAACAGAAGCTTAAAAAAATGAGACAAAGGACTGACACAGAAGCACAGGGGATGGGCGAAAACAGGGAGGGCCTGGAGTCTGGGAAGTTAGCTAGAAGATTATGTAGCTGGGAGGGCTTAGATGAAGAACGTGGCAGTAGATATTCAAGAGGAAATGTCAAAGGCATAGTTGGATACGTGATTGATCATATCAGTTATGAAGTACATGTCTGGTGAAAATACATTCTGAAATCTTCACAATGCAAATAGACAGATCGGTCTAGGTCTGAAAGTTCTTTATTAGAGAGTCTCTCCAAAAACTCGGAGAACTGAGAAGGTTGGATATGTACGTAATTGTTTAGAAACAATTAATTTAATAAAAATCAGTTATTTAAAAATAAATCAGAAAGGAGAAAAAATGGGTCATACCACTTTAAAATTATGTGATTCCCCCTCCTATGCTGCATTGTTATCTTAAAAAAAATAGCATTTACTGTTCTTTTCTAATTATATATATTTATGACCTCTGTCTTAGCTCATGCTGCTATAACAGAACACTATAGACGGGGGTGGGGAGGGTGGGGGTGAGGGAGCTTATAAGCAACAGAAATTCATTTCTCAGAGTTCTGGAGGCCGGAAGTACAGCATCAGGGTACATGGCTGGGTTCTGGTGAGACCCTCTCTCAGTTGCAGACTGCTGTTTCTTGTTATATCCTTGTGTATCCTTGAATTAATGTATCCTTGCTGTATCCAGAGAGCTCTCCGAGGGTCTCTTTTATTAGAAAACGAATCCCATTCCTGAGGGCTACACCTGCCTGACCTAACACAACGTTGGGTGTTAGGATTTCAACATAGGAATTTTGGAGGGACACAAACACTCAATTCATAACAACCTTCAATCATTAAGTTGAATACCTAGTTTTCCATTTTATACATGAGAAAACTAAGGGTCGACAAGATTAAAGGTAAGATCACAAAGGTAGTAAATGGAGGGGCCTGATTTAAAATGAGATCTAAGACTATGCTGTTTCCACTATATTTAGAATGAAAAAAAGAGATAGACTCAAGGAATATTTAGGAGGCAGAATTTGAAAAGTGACACCTAGAATGGAAGGCATACATGATATAAACCTAGAGTTTTTGTTTTAAAATGTTTATTTATTTTGAGAGAGAGAGCATGCACGTGGGGAAGAGGAGCAGAGAGAGAGGGCAAGAGAGAATCTCAAGCAGGCTCCATGTTCCGCACAGAGCCTGATGTGGGGCTCAGTCTCAGGACCATGAGATTGTGACCTGAGTTGAAACCAAGAGTTGGACACTTTACTGACTGAGCCACCCAGGAGCCCTTAAACCTAAATTTTCAAACAGTAAAATGCCAATAATGAAGGCAACGTGCTAAAAATAAAGGAAAAATCTAACACAGACATTGGGAATGAACAGCACTGGCTGGAAGTGTTTCTTGCACTAAATGACACACGATGTAAATCTTGAAGAAAAAGTAGGCTTTAAATAGACAAGGAAGAAGAGCAAGTTGTAGTGGAACAAAAGACTCTAAGGACACTGTGCAGAACTTTCTGTGATCAGACAGCTACTAATCACATGTGGCTTTTGAGTTCTTCATATGTGGCTAGTGCAACAGGAATGAGGGTTTTAATTTAGTTTTAGTGAATTTAAAATTACATTTCAATAGCTACACGCAGGTAGTGGCTATCAGAGTGGACAGTGCAACTCTAAATTGTGAAAGTTAGAGGTGAGCAAGGAAATGGCAAGCCGTTTCATGTTGCTAAGCAATGAAGTTCAAGGCAGGCTGAGGCAGGACAGGAAGCTAGAGAGGAAGGCAGAAGTCAAGTTACAAAGAAATCCATTTTAAGGTGGACTCATATAAAATTTCCCATATTCAACCAGTTTTCATTTTAAGAAGAATCACCTAGCAATGTCAGAGCACGCTATGTGCGCTAAGGAATTGGAAACACTTTGCATTCTGCTCTCTAAGCTCTGTGCAAAGCAGTAAGGATTTTTAAATTTAAGACAACCTAGTCAATTCTTAATCAATATTAACAACATAAATAAGAAAGAGCTTCTATGTAATCTACATTCCATTTAAAATCAGATTCAGAGTTTAGTTTATGCTTCACAATACTGTCCCTACTGTGGGAAGCCCAACAACTAAGGTAGTTTGAAAGGTCAATTATATTTATATACTATAGTTAACTGCATTTAAAACTACATGAATTAAAAGAATCTGTGCTCCTTTCCTTTTAGTGTTAATAAAAGGAAGACTGCTGAAGTTAGCTTATTTGAGAGATTTATTAGAGAATTATTTTAACTAAAATACACACTTATCAACAGAATATTTCTCTTCGGTCTGTATTTACCAACATATAATCAAGGACTATACACAGCTACTTAAACAAAAATCTTTCCCAATATCATATTAGATTTATGGATTCTTGAATTCCTTTCTGTTCCCTAGATGCCTTTTAAAGTCATGTTTCTGAGAACATAAAACCACAGATTCTTTGCTTTAGCTTGGTATTTGGTTACTGTATTAACAAAATACAACCCAGAACCTTGAATAGATAGCATTTTCGTAAGTCTCATAATGAGAATTACATGAAAATATCAGTCTTTCCAGGAATTGCCTAGAACACTGCCAGATGAAGAATCAAGAACAAAGTCATAACTGTGTGCACAGCATCAGAAGATACAAAGCTGTTTTAACTTCAGACTTAAAAAGAACATTTTTCACCTTAAAATAATGTTTAACCATTCACCTGTGACACTGTTGGAAATGATGCATAAGTAAATAGAACTACAATTAAAAGTTTAGTGCTATTTTCTCAGTGAGTTCCTGGACACCGCACGTAATATAGAATAACTGACGATTCAAGAATTTGAGCATTAAAAGAAATCATCTGTCTTACCCTGCAGTCTTTTAAGCGATTGCCTGCACTAAACTATTCAATATGATTTAGTCATTCTTAATGCGCCAGAACAGGTAAAAATGCCAAGCAGCAGCAAGGTTAGGTTTTTCTTGCAGATGGATGTGACTCTCCTAGGAGCAACAGGGATTCCTTCCGGGCAGAAAGGCGCATCGGGCCTCCCCAACTCCAGGATGGCTACCGACTGGCCCCATGCACGGGCTCTGGCCTCTCCGGGTGCTGGCCTCTCCGGCAGTCTTCTAATACACAGTGTGGCATAGGAAATGTGCCTTATATTCCTCCCTGTATCCCCACCATCCACTTCAGTGTCTGACAGATGGTAAGGACTTCACAACGACCATCAAAAATGTAGCAATAGTTGGGAGAAAAATCCTTTGTTTCCACAGAAAGATACCACGGGCTTTTCGGGGGGCTGAGTTCACCATGAAGCTGAAATAAAACCACTTCGGGTCATCCCAAAGCCGAGCATTTCTTGACTTTTGAAAATCCGGTTGTCGGGCCAACCAATACTACTTACAGAATCACAAAAGATAGAAAATGTTCTTATTCTAAACATTTTCTAAGAAGTGGATTCTACAACAGGTTTTGGGTTTCCATTTCAATTTCTAATAATTCAAACTAAGTGTGACCTAAATTTTTCTTGAAAACAGATGCTTGGAATGGAATACTGTTTTCTCAGTTTAGAACATTTAAATGGATACTGGATGTAATTACAAGGTAACACCAGATAAACCCCAAACGACGAACATTCTACCAAAAAATGTGTGTGAGGGGAACCTGTATTCTTCCAAAATGCCAATGCCATAAAAGACCAAGAAGGCCTATGGAAAGGTTACAGATTAAAGGAGAGCAAAGCTACTTCAAATGCATGACCCTATACTTGGTCCTGTACTGGGATGGGGTGGGGGGGGGGGCGGGAGGGGGATGACAAAAAGGACATTACTGGATGGACGGACAAAACCGGATTACAAACAGTTAAGTATCAATGTTGAACTTAATGGAAGTTCGTTAACTGCAATTCTTAGGAACTATATATACTTAAGAATTTAGGGGTATAGGGCTATGATATACGTAAGCTACCCTGAAATGGTTTAGAAAAAATATTGTATGTGTGGACATATACACGTAAGTACACACACACACATACATATACACCTATAAACACACCATTGAGGCAAGAGGATACAGGGACATAAGTGATAAAGCAAATGAGACAAGATCTTAATAGGTGGATCTAGTAGAAGGTATACACGAGTTCTTGTTTTTTTCAACTTATCCATATTTGAAATTATTTTCAAATAAAGAATAAAAACAAGCGAGCAAAAAAGGACATTCTTTTTCTCAGTAATTTTTTTAAATATGACCAACTCTAACAGCTCTTCCTGATTCTATGAGTCTTTTCCCCTCTATTTGTTTAGCTACTTGTTAAAATATTAAGTTCCCTATAAATAACTATATTTTTGTTTCACTTACGTTTTTAAACACTCTAACGTCTTTTATTTTACTTCTTATTTTTAAAAATTATTTATTCATTTTTCTTATTTTAGACAGAGAGAGCGCGCACGTGCACAAGTTGGGGAGAGGGGCAGAGAGAAAGAACCTCAAGCAGATTCCATGTCCAGTGTGGAGTGCGACGTGCAGCCTAATCCTACGATCCCCAAATCATGACCTGAGTTGAAATCAAGAGTCGGACACTCAACGGACTGTGCCCCTTAAACACTCTTCTTTTCCCTTAAATAAAAAAAATTTCTTTTAATGTTTATTTATTTTTGAGACAGAGAGAGACAGAGCATGAACAGGGGAGGGGCAGAGAGGGAGGGAGACACAGAATCCGAAACAGGCTCCAGGCTCTGGGGCTGTCAGCACAGAGCCCGACGAGGGGCTTGAACTCACAGACTGTGAGATCGTGACCTAAGCCGAAGCTGGATGCTTAACCGACTGAGCGACGCAGGTGCCCCAACACTCTAATTTCTTTTTAAGGAAACCTATTTAAAACACTACACTGGGAGCACCTGGGTGGCTCAGTCGGTTAAGCGTCCGACTTCGGCTCGGGTCACAATCTCACAGTTTGTGGGTTCAGGCCCACGTCAGGCCCTGCGCTGACAGCTCAGAGCCTGGAGCCTGGTTCAGATTCTGTGTCTCCCTCTCTCTGCCCTTCCCCCGCTCATGTTCTCTCTGTCTCTCTCTCTCTCAAAAATAAATAAACATTAAAAAAATACATTTATTTCCAAATAAAATAGTAAAGGTAATTTACATCTTTCCAACAGCAGCAATCGGTGCAATCCAGGTGTTCCAGCCTTTATACAAGTCAATCACATGGCATTTAAAATCTGTTCAGAGTACTGTAATAACCTCAGTTGAGGCATATCAAAGTGAATTAACATGAACTCTGCCCTTCAGTAGATAAAAATCTATTAGGAGATAATAGATACAAACAATGATCTGAAAATAGGAGCAGAATCAACCAACAAACGTGGTATTGCTACCTATTTTTGCATAGCATATTTGTACCAAACCTAGTAGCTTAAAACAACAAACATTTATTATTAATGCTTCTGTAGCCAAGAATCCAGGAGGGCTTAGCTGGACGTGGCTCACTGGCAGACAAGATGTTGGCTGGGGCTGCAGTTCTCTGTGGACCCGATGAGGGCTGCATGCTCCACTTCCCGGGCGGCTCACTCACATGCCAGGCAAGTCAGTGCTGGTTGTTGAGAGGAGGCCTTAGTTCCTTATCACTTGGACCTTTCTACAGGGCTGTCTGTGTCCATATGACATGGCAGCTGACTTCCCCTAGAGTGATTCAAGAGAGCAAACTGGAATCTAAAGTGTCTTTTATGATCTAGCCTCAGAAGTCGCACATTGTCATTTCCACAATATCCTATTGGTTACATAGGCAAATCCTATTGAGTATGGGAGGGGACCTCACAAGGGCAGGAAATAACCAGGGCCATCTTGGAGAGTGTCTCCCATGAAAGGTTGCCTGAGAGGTAAAAAAAATACCAAGAGTGCAAAGGAGGTGCAATTAAACTCCATTCCTTGGGAGGCCAATGATAAGAAATATTAGGTTATCTCTGGGGTATAGTCTTTTAAAGTTAGCTCTTCACTCAGAAATCTGGCTGATAATTATCACAGAAAATACGACAGTCCAGCAATATTTCTCCCACTTGTAATCTAGCATACACTAGAATGCATCCAAAGGGAACTTTATAAGTTTTTATAATCAAATACTGGGACCCCACAATTAACACTCATACATACTACTCCAGGTAGGCTAGATAAGTCTTAGTCTGTATAGAGGTTTACCATATAATCTTTAGTATGAAATTAAATGTATTGTCCCAAACCAACAGATAGCTCACAAATGCAAAAAGGTCTCATCACATTCACAGAATTAGAATCCTAGAGGTATAAGGTACTTTTGAAAACCTGATTTTTTTCTTTTAAAGAAATTGGAATTAAGGCTTAAAATGATTTGTCAAAGGTACAAACAATGAGCCTTCAATCCTAGAATCTGTAGCACAGTTGGGACTAGAACCTCTAGAGGAGCCACCTGCCCATAAAAGTTATTGAAACAGGCAAAACACAGGTCCAGACCAGCGCACGCTCTCCACAAAGTTTCACCGACTACTACCTAGCTTGTACCTTCCCTGTATGCTTAGATACTCTCTAGTAACAACAGACCTTCATAAATTCTTTCTGAACTAAATATACAAGGATTAAAAAAAAATCTTAATTCCAGTTTAGTTAGCATACAGTGTTATATTAGTTTCCAGTGTACAATATGTGGTTTTAACAATTCTATAGATTACTCTGCTCACCGTGGTAAGTGTATTTCTTAATCCGCTTCACTTATTTCATCCATCCCCCCCACCCACCGCCCCTCTGGTAACCATCTGTTTGTTCTCTATAGGTAAGGGTCTGTTTTGGGGTTTGTCTCTTTTTCTTTGTTCATCTGTTTTCTTTCTTAAATTTCACGTGAATAAAATCATATGGTATCTATCTTTCTCTGACAGACTTATTTCACTAGGCATTATACAAAGATGGGTTTTTTTTCTTAAAAATTTTTTTTCCAATGTTTTATTTATTTTTGAGAGCGAGAGACAGAGTGTGAGCGGGGGAAGAGGCAGAGAGAAAGAAGGAGACACAGAATCCGAAGCAGGCTCCAGGCTCCGAGCTGTCAGCACAGAGCCCAATGCGGGGCTCAAACCCACAAACTGTGAGATCATGACCCGAGCCGAAGTCTGACGCCCAATCGACAAGCCACCCAGGCGCCCCACAAAGATGGTTTTAAACAAAAATTGGTACAAGATGCGCTGGTTTCTGTAATGGAAATTATGGATTCATTCTGATCCATCTATAACTTATTATCTGTGATTATTGCAAAACACCTAAAAGACAGCTGGAATAATCCAACTAGTATAAGCAAGTACGACAGACTTGCTATGAACCTCGTTATTCTACAATTGTGTATTATGGTGTAAAGCATGTAGGTGAACAAGAAGTGGACCAGTGACAGGATCTACATTTTAATACTAGTTCTGCTCCTAGATAGCTATAGAACCTGAATGACTTCTTTACACTTTCTTGGCTTCGGTGCTCTTATCTGTAAAATGATTAGAAAATGTTTTGGGTCGAACGGAGTTCTCCAAAAAGATGCTGCGATCCTAAGCCTCAGTACCCGTGAACGTGACCTTATATGGAAATAGGCTCTTAGCAGATAATAAAGTTAAGATGAGGTCACAAAGGTGGGCCCTACACCAATATGACCGTGTCCATGTAAAAAGGGGGAAGTTTGGACATAGAGACAGAAATACCAGGAGAAGGCCACGTGAACATGGAGAAAGAGATCAGGGCACTATGTCTATAAGCCAAGGACCACCGAAGTCTGCAAGGAAACCATCAGAAGCCAGGAAGAGACACGGAACGGATTCTTCCTCACAATGAACCATCCACACCGACACACTGGTTTTAGACATCCAGCCTCCAGAACTGTGAGACGATATTAACGATGCATTTCTCTTAAGCCATCGATTTGCGGTATTGTATTACAGCAGCCCTCACAAACTAAGACGTGAGAGAGAACTTGTCAGTATTTTATAGGGTCTAAAATTGAAGAATTCTATGAGAGACGACGAGTGTTCAGAAAAAAATTCTTGTATTCAGTAGTCTGCAGTATACCACCAGTCTTTCAATGGAAAACGCAAAACGGATCCTCTACAATGATATGCAAGGGATAACAAACTTTTCCTGCAGGGACAGACAGTACATGTTTTAGGCTTTGTGGGCCACATAAGGTCTCTGCCATATTGTTATTTTTTAACAACTCTTTAAAAACGTAAAATTCCTTCTTAGGCGAAGGGATGTACAAAAACAGGGCTCAGGCTAAACTGGACCCACAGTTTGCTGAACCCTGATGTAGAGGGCTAACACGACCTTAGGCTCCTTTTCTTCAGAATTCCAAGCCCAAGGGAAACCATTTCAAACTTTTTTTTTCACAAGTAGGTGAAAGATATTTTACACCAGACCAGGCATGCTTCCAATATCCTTAGGGCTAGCTGTCCCTTCTTGACTACTGTTACTGTTGTAACTATTAGAGTAGTCCAAAGGATAGCAACTTTTTCCATTTTTCCTTTGGTTACTCTCCACTAAGGGGCATGCACACACAAATGACTAATGACTGTCAGTGACATATTCTCAGAAGGATTAGTACCCCCATGCTATTTCCAGGGCCACTCCCCAAAGATGCCCCAAAGATATGCAGCTTTCATAGCTCACAAAATGACTGACATCTAGGGATTTAAATAGTTAAGGTGCTTTTCATAGCCATCAGGTATTGTGGATCTGATAGTGGCAGGGCTAAGTATACAGAAAGTAGGGCAATGGCCAGAGACTTAACATTCCGAAATGATGTCACGAGTCTATTACTGTTGCTTTTCCTTCCCTTTATTATTATTTTTAATGTTTATTCATTTTTGAGACATGGAGACAGAGCATGAGTGGGGAGGGGCAGAGAGAGAGAGAGAGGGAGTCACTGAATCTGAAGCAGGCTCCAGGTTCTGAGCTGTCAGCACAGAGCCCGATGCAGGGCTCAAACCCATGGACTGTGAGATTATGACCTAAGCCAAAGGACGACACTTAACTGACTGAGCCACCCAGGCACCCCATTCCTTCTCTTTCTTAAAATTTTTTTTGAGAGACAGCGAGTGAGAGAGAGAGAGAACTCATGAGCAGGGGAGGGGCAGAGAGAGAGAGACAGAGAGAGAGAGGGAGAGACACCATGGAGCCCAATGCAGGGCTCAATACCACAAACCACGAGATCATGACCTGAACTGAAATCAAGAGTCGGACCCTCAACCGACTGAGCCACCCATGCACCCCTCCTCTTTTTCTAAATTGGGTCACTGCTGTTTTCTCACTAGATGGTTTATGTCAAGTGAATAACCTAGTACCTAGCATAAAATAGCCACTCCATAAATGTTAAGGCTCTCTCTCCTCCTTCAACTGGGCTATTCAAGTGTTTCTTCTACAAAGTGAAGACTAAAAACAACATGGATGATTTTCCTGCTGTTTAGGGAAAATAACTAAAGCCTGTTAAGAGAACATATCTGAAAATATAAAGACTGAAGGTAAAAGAGCCAGCTACGTGCAGTGGATGTGTGTTGGATAGGGTTGGATAGGGTAGGGTGAAGGAGGGTAAGGAAATAAAAGGAAAAAGGATTATAGCCATGGTGGTAGGATAAAGAATAAGAAGATACTTCTAATCTATTCTATTTCAAACACTAGATCATAACTTAATTTGGAAAAGTTTCCTATAATTCATACCTGATTTCTGTTCCTGTAACAAAAAATTTGGCTTTGAAAAAATATCAATTATTAAACATCAGGTGAAAGGGTAGAAATGGCCCCTGTATTAGTTTGCATGGGCTGCCATAGCATACGACTACAGACTTGAGTGGCTAATACAATAGAAATTTATTTCTGAAGGTTACAAGTCCAAGATCAAAGTGTCAGCAGGTTTGGTTTCTTCGGAGGCCTTTCTCCTTGGTGTGTAGATGGTCACTTTCTCACTGGATCCTCATGTGGTCTTCCCTCTGCACATGAGCAGGTCTGTATTCTAATCTCCTTTCCTTATAAAAACACCTGTCATAATGGATTAGGGCTCATCCTGAAGATTTCATTTTAACTTAATGCCCTTTTAAGAGCTGCCCTCCAAATATAGTCACATTCTGAGGTACTGGGAATTAAAGCTTCGATATATGAATTTGGGAGGGGACACAATTCAGCCCATAACAGTCCCAAAATTTGTCAGCACTGTAGTTTGCATTAATAGTGTGACTGCATCTGTGTTTACCTAAATGTCACATCTGCAAATGAAAGAATACCACATGGTGATCTGAATTCATTAAAAGGAATCTCTCCCTTTTATCTATACAAACCCAAATCTATGAGTTGTATACATGATTGACTTGATAAATTGCCAGGGCTGGCCCAGGTCTGTAGACAGACCACAAGGAACACCTCTGAAAGATCCCTTTCCTAATCTTAGCTTCTTCGCTGGCTTGCCACAAAACCTAAAATTCTTTTATTCTATTCCTTCATTGGCATTTTATTTCCTCTGAAAATGTAATTTCTGGAGGAGTAATACATTAAGTGATCATCAGACATTAACACCTTAGGGTAGAACAGCTAAGATCACAGTGTTATAATAAATAACTAATTCCATCAGATGGAATGTTCTTTATTATTCCTCTAACATTGGAATGTTAATGACCATCTCCCTTAATAATAAGTTTTAAGATAAAAAGACAAATGACATGCATAAAAACATCTCCTAATAAAGAAACTTGAGAAGAATAAGAGGAAGGTGGCGAAATTAACATTTTTGAGTCTCTGTTCTGTATCATGCACTCTGCTAAGTGCTTAATTTTTCTTATTATTTTTCTTTATTTTTGAGAGCTTAAGTCAGGGAGGGGCAGAGAGAGAGAGAGAGAGAGAGAGAGGTAACAGAGGATCCAAAGCGGGCTCTGCGCTGACAGCAGTGAGCCTGATGAGGGGCTCAAACTCAGAATCTGTGAGATCATGACCTGAGCCAAAGTCGGACACTCAACTGACTAAGCCACCTAGGCATCCCAAATTTTCATTATTTTTTAAATCGAGGTGTAACTGGCATATAACACTTCCTAGCTTCAGGTGTACAACATAATAATTTAGTATTTATATACAATGGGAAATGATCACCACTGTAAGTTTATTTAAAAAACATTTTTTAAAATTAAATTCAAGTTGGGGCGCCTGGGTGACTCAGTCGGTTGAGCGACTGACTTTGGCTCAAGTCATGGCCTCGCGGTCTCTGAGTTTGAGCCCCACGTCGGGCTCTGTGCTGATCGCTCAGAGCCTGGAGCCTGCTTTGTATTCTGTGTCTCCCTCTCTCTCTGCCCCTCCCCCACTCATGCTCTGTCTCGCTCTGTCTCTGTCTCAGAAATAAACATTAAAATTTTTTTTTTTATTAAATTCAAGTTAATGTATAGTGTAGTACTGGTTTCCAGAGAATTTAGTGATTCATCACATATAACACCCAGTGCTCATCCCAACAAGTGCCCTTCTTCATGCCTATCACCCATTCAGCCCATCCCCCTACCCACCTCCCCTCCAGCAACCTTCAGTTTGTTCTTTACATTTAAGAGTTTCTTATGGTTTGCCTTTTTTTTTTTAATGTTTTATTTGTTTATTTTTGGGAGGGTGAGAGTGTGGGCGAGGGCAGGATCACAGAGGGAGGGAGAGAGAGAATCCAAAGCAGGCTCTGCAATGTCACCACAGAGCCTAATGTGGGGCTTGATCTCACAAACTGTGAGATCATGACCTAAGCAGAGATCAAGAGTCAGACACTTGGGGCGCCTGGGTGGCTCAGTCAGTTGATCATCTGACTCCTGATCTCTGCTCAGGTCATGATCACACGGTTCATGAGTCCAAGCCCTGCATCAAGCCCTGCGTCAGGATTCTCTCTCCCTCTCTCTGCTCCTTCCCTACTTGTACTAATAAACATTTAAAAAAAAAAAAAAAGAGAGAGGTGCTTAACTGAGCCACCCAGGTGCCCCCTTCCGTTTTGATCTTATTTTTGATTGCTGAGACATATTCCATTGTATATACACACACATCTTTATCCGTTCATCAGTTGAACCACAGTAAGTTTAGTTACCATCTGTCACCATACAAAGAAAATTTTTTTCTTGTGAAACTTTAGCAACTTTCAAATATGCAAAATGATATTATTGACTATAGTCACCATACTGTACATTACAACCCATGACTTACTTATAACTGGAAGTTTGCACCTTTTGATCCCTTTCATACCCATTTTTCCCACCCCCCAAAACCCATCCTCTCTGGCAACCCACAATCTGTTGTCTCTACCTATGAGTTTTCTTTTGGTTTTTTTAGGTTCTAAATATAAGTGAAATATGGTATTTGTCTTTCTCTGATTTATTTTACTTTGCATAATTCCCTCAAGGTCCATCCATGTCCCAAATGGCAGGATTTCCTTAATTTTGATGACCAATCAGTATTCCATTGTGTGTGTGTATATCACACGTGTTTCCATATCTTGGCTATTGTAAATACTTTGCAATGCTGTTGCAGCGAGCATAGGGATGCATCTATCTTTTCAAATTATGGTTTTCATATTCTTCATATAAACACCCTGAAGTGAAATTACTGGATATATAATAGTTCTATTTTTAACTTTTTGAGGAACTTCCATACTGTTTTCCATAGTGGCTGCAACAATTTACATTCCCACCAATGCACATGGGTTCCTTTTTCTCTATATCCTTGACAACATTTGGTATCTTGTCTTTTTGATAACAGTCATTCTAACAGGTGTTAGGTGACATCTCATTGTGGTTTTGATTTGTGTTTATTTGATGAGTAATTTTGAGCATCTTTTCATGTATCTGTTGGTCATCTGTATGTCTTCTTTGGAAAAATGTCTCTTCAGGTTCTCTGCTCACTTTTTAATTGGATTGCTTGTTTTTCTGCCATTGAGTTGTATGAATTCTTTATAATACTAACCCCTTATCGAATATATGATTTGCAAATATTTTTTCCCGTTCAGTAGGTTGCCTTTTCATTTCATTGATGATCTCCTTTGCTATGCAGAAGCTTTTTAGTCTGATGTAGTCCCACTTGTTTACTTTTGCTTTTGTTGCCTTTGCCTTTGTGAGTCAATTCCAAAAAAAATCGTTAAAATTCATGTTGAGGAGCTTATCATCTATAGTTTCTTCTAGGAGTTTTACGGTTTCAGGTCTTACATTCAAGTATGTCACCCATTAAGAGTTAATTTTTGTTTATGGTATAAGACAGTACTCTATTTTCATTCTTATGCATGTGATATCCAGTTCTCCCAGCATCATTTATTGAAGAGACTGTCCGATCCCCACTGTTTATTCTTGGCTCCTTTGCTGTAAACAAATTGACCATATGGCCTTTATTGTGGTGAGATATGTCCCCTCTATACCCAATTTGTTGGGAGTTTTTATCATAAAGTGATGTTAAATTTTGTCAAATGCTTTTTCTGCACATATTGAGGTGATTAGATTATTTTTACTCTTCATTTTGTTAATGTGGTGTATCATGTTGATTGATTTGCAATCATCAGATATTCAACCATCTTTTACATCATTGGAATAAATCCCACTTGGTTATGATATTTGATCCTTTTAAGGTATGTTGAATCAAGTTTACCAATACTGTGTTTAGGATTGTTGCGTTTATGTTCATCAGGGATTACTTAGAAAGGGATATTGGCCTATAGTATTTTTTCCATGGTATCTTGTCTGGTTTTGGTATCAGGGTAATGCTGGCCTTATAAAATGAGTTGGTAAGTGTCCCCTCCTCTTCCATTTTTTGGAAGACTTTGATAGAGAACGGTATTAAATCTCTGAAAAACAAAAATCTCCTGGGCACCATGGTGGCTCAGTCAGTTAAGCGTCCAACTCTTGATCTCAGCTCGGGTCTTGATCTTAGGGTTGTGAGCTCACGCCCAGCGTGGAGCCTACTTAAACAGAGAAAAAAAGAAAAAAGAAAAAAAACCCCACTTTTTTTCAATGTCTGGTAGAATTCACTAGTGAAGCTGCTTGGTCCTGGACTTTTTGCTGGGAGTTTTTTGATTACTGATTTAATTTCCTTGCTAGTAACTGGTCTATTCAGATTTTCTATTTCTTCATGATTCAGTCTTGGAAGATTGTATGCTTCTAGAAATTTATCCATTTCTTCTAGGTTGTCCAATTTGCTGGCATATGATCATTCATAGTAGTCCCTTATGATCCTTTGTATTTCTTTGGTAGCAGTTGTAACTTCTCCTTTTTCACTTCTGATTTTATTTTAGCCCTCTCTCATTTTCTCAGTCTAAAAGTCTGTCAGTTCTGTTTATGCTTTGAAAAGATATCAAAAGATAGCTTTTCTTTTTCTGATAGAAACATAACTACCCCAGCTTTCTTCTGGCTGCCATTTGTATGAAACATCTTTTTCCATCCCTTCACTTTGTCTGTATGTTCTTGCACGTGAAGCCTCTTGCAGGTAGTATATAGGAGGGTCTTGTTTTTCTTACCCATTCAGCTACTCTGTGTCTTTTGATTGGTGAATGTAGTATATTTACATACAATTATTGGTAAGTGTGTATTTATTGCCATTTGTTGCTTTTTGTCTGTTTCATAGCTCCTCTCTGTTCTTTATTATTATCTTACTCTCTTCCCTTGTGGTTTGATGACTTTCTGTAGTGTTATGCTTAGATTCCTTTCTTGTTATCTTTTATATAACTTCTACAAGTTTGTTCTGTGGTTATGAGATTTACATTTATATATGTTATATCTAACAATCTAAGTTGATAGCAAGTTTAAACACATCCTAAAACTACATTTTTATTCCTCTGCCTATGTTTTATTTGATGTCACATTTTATATCTTTTAATTGTGTATTCCTTAACTATTAAATTTGTTACTTTTTGCTACTTTTAACCTTCAGACTAGCTTTCTAAGTAATTAATCCACTACCTTTACTACATATTTACCTTTACCAGTGAGATTTTTTACTTTTATATGTTTTCTTAGTGTCCTTTCTTTTCAGCTTGAAGAAATTCCTTTAACACTTCTTGTAAAGCCAGTTTAATGATGAATTCCTTCAGTATTTCCTTGTCTGGAAAACTCTTTATCCCCTCCTTAATTCTGAATGATAACCTCGCTGGGTAAAGCATTCTTGGTTGCAAGTTTTTTTTCATTCGGTACTTTGATTATATCATGCCACTCCCTTGGCCTGCAAAGTTTTGGCCAAAAAAACCCTGCTGATAGTTGCATAGAGGTTCCCTCGTCCGTAACATGTTGTTTTTCTCTTGCTGCTTTTAAGATTCTCTTTAACTTTTGACATTTTAATTACCATTTGTCTTGTGTAGATCTCTTTGGGGTCATCTTATTTAGAACTTTCTGGGCTTCCTGGATCTGAGTGTCTTTTCCACAGCCAGGCAATCAAGGGACGTCCTCTATGTGGACTATGCACCTGCCAGCTTTAAAAAGGCAGCCAGAGAGCACAGGGGTAGGGCACGCCTGCCAGCTTTAGCAATATAGCGGGGGAGCACGTGGGCTGGGTATGCTTGCCAGCTTTAGTGGGGCAGAAGGGTGCCGTGACTGTTACGTGCCTGCTGGGGCCAGCAAGGTAGGAGAGCACAAAAATGGCACCTGCCAGTGCCTCTGTCCCCAGAGGAAGTTGCGACAAGTCCCTACTCCTCTGGCAGATGCTTCAAGATTAGCAAACGAAGCTCCTTCATATCAAGTCTAGGTGCTTTTCAAACCGCTGCTTTTGTGCCGGGCCATGGGGTGAGTGACTCTGCATGCAAGACCCTTAAGAAAGGATCTCAGTTCCTAGCAGCCTTTTGGTTCTCCTAGACATGTAAGCCTCGCTGGTTTTAAACGCCAGTTGTTTTAAAGGTTTGTCTCTTCGACGCGGATCACAAGAGTTGGGGGGACTAACGTGAGGCAGGAATCCCTTGCTCCTCAGGGAGAAGTGCCGTGTTTGTGAGCTCTCTTCCGGCTGTGGGCTGCTGTGCTGGAGATGGGGTGTTCAGCCAGACTACACCTCTGCCCCTCCTACCGGTCTCTATGTGGCCCTTTTATCCTTTGCTGTAGAGGTGCCGTCTCTGGAGCTGTTCCACATGTAGCTGTAGATCGGGTGTGTCTGTGGGAGGACAAGAGTTTAGGACCTTCCTACGCTGCCATCTTGAACTGCTTTTGCTTAGTACTTTAGAAAGCGAATCATTCAATCCTGAAAGTAAGTCTGTAGAGTAGTAGTACCCTCATTTTACAGACGAGGAGTCAGGCTCAGATAAATTAACATCACAGAGTTTGCTGGTTGGTAAGGAGAGACTGAAACCCATGTTTTGCTCTGTGGCTTGCTCGTCTGGTGCCTGTGGTCAAACTACTGGTGCTGAGCTTTAGTTTTCTCATTTTGAAAATGAAGATAATAATGATATTTACTTTTTGTAGCACTGTTGTGAGGTTTACATGAGAATCAGCACACATAACAGTGTGGCAGAATGCAAGAGAACCGATAGCATACCACTTCTGAGACCAGCTTTAAGAAGCCTTGTAGCCTTCTGCTTTTGCCCTCTAGGAATACTCTGCTGCCATGGTAGGAAGCCCAAGGGAGAATACGAACGAAGAGACCCTGCTCGGAGACAGAGAGAGATGCCCAGCTGGCAGGAAGCACCCTGGCCTCAGATATGTCAGCGCGGCCGTCTTAGACCCTTCCGCCCCGGGCCAGCCGCCAGCTAACCACAGCTGTGTGAGTGGATCCAGGTGAGACCGGCAGAAAAACTGTACAGTTACACACAGAATTGTGAGAAATAAACATTTTTTAAAGCCACAAAATTGTGGAGCAGTTTGCTGTATAACAAATGACCATTAGACTAAAACATGTTAGTTTACTACTCCAAGTTCAAAGTAGAAGAATGAGAGAAGAACTTCATAATCCACACCCTAAAGGTTTCACACCCCCAAATTTCCAAGTTTGAAAAACTGATTTTCCTAGGCAAACCATAAGACACTCTTGACTACAGAGAGCAAACTAAGGGTTGCTGGAGGGGAGCTGGTGATGGGCATCAAGGAGGGCACCTGTGATGAGCACTGGGTGTTGTATGTAAGTGATGAATCACTGAGTTCTACATCTGAGAAACACTACACTATATGCTAACTTGAACTTAATAAAATCTTAGAAGAAAAAAAGAGAAAAACTGATTTTTCTAAGGCAGAAAATGTAGAGTCTTAGAACTTGCATGTCCCAACCAGCAGGCTCTGTTTGTCTGATGTGATCAACACTCTTGATAAGCCCTGAGGAAGAATGATTATTTAGTTTAAACCAGGCTGAAGTAAGGTAAGGAGTTCTAAAGTACAAGTGATCTAACTGACCCTAACTTACTTATTTCCCTGTCTTCGAGAGGCACACCATCAGTCTCTCATCTACATTCTCCCCTGTGGCACGTGATCAGGAATGTCCTCAGTTTATCAGACTACGTTTCAAGGTTATCCTTCCAATTATGACATGTAAACATTCTCATTTCTGCCTACTTATTGATTATTCCCAAATCTGTAGCTACAGCCCAGATGTCTCTCTTGAGATCAAGACTCACATCTCTTAACTGCCTGATGGAATAATCTCATGGAGGGACCCCAGAGTCAGTTTGAAACTGAACTAATCATTTGCTCCTCTCTTTCTCTTCTCCCTCTATTGTGAATACCTTTCTCTCCTTCTTTACTACCAGACGAAGTATTTTCTTTTATTATAATTTTTTTTTAACATTTATTTATTTTTGAGAGACAGAGCATGATCGGGGAGGGGCAGAGAGAGAGGGAGACACAGAATCTGAAACAGGCTCCAGGCTCTGAGCTGTCAGCACCAAGCCCGACGCGGGGCTCGAACTCACGAATCGCGAGATCGTGACCTAGGCCGAAGTCGGACGCTTAACCAACCGAGCCACCCAGGCGCCCCACTACCAAATGAAGTCTTATTTGGACATCGTTTCTTCTGAGAGATCTTTTAAAAATCTCTGGACTAGGTTAGGTGCTAAGCCTTTCTTGAAATTTCAGCACTTATTCTGGCTATATTTGTATTATGTACAACTGTACATATTATTAAAGTCGTAGACTTTGTATACATTATTACAATTGTACTTATTTTACCATTCACTCAATAAATACAACACGTAAACTGACATATGATGCAGTAAAGAAAAATAAAGTAGCACAAAGGGCTGCATCTACCTAGTGAAAGGGGTGTCCTTTTCCATTTGCATAAAGAGAAAAAGCTTTAAACAATGGCAGTAAACTGCTCTTCAACAGGGGTGTGTGTGTGCACGTGTGTAGAGAAGGAATCTGTAGGCACATATAGATTTTGAGCCTAGTGAGAAGGGAAGCCACTGGAATGTTTTGAGCAAAGAAATGACATGACCTTACTGATGTTTTTAGTGAGACACTGGTTGGCAGATGGAGAATAAACCGTGGGGAAGGGAAGGAAGTAGGGAGAAGAGCAGACTATTGCTATAATCCAATGGTCCTCAACTGGAGGCAATTTTGCTCCCAAGGGGACATTTTAGCAACGTCTGGTGACATTTTTGGTGGTCACAACTGTGAGAGGCACTTGCTACTTGTATCTAGTGGGTAAAGGCTAGGGATACCACGAAGTATCCTACAAGGCATGGGTCAGCCCATCCCCCCAAAAAGAACTACTGGCTGCAAATGTCAATAGTGCTGAGTTGGAGAAACTGTTCTGATCTGTCACAGAATGGTGGCATGGATTAAGATGGCAGTGGTGACAGCTCAAGACGTGCTTAGTTCTGGATAGATTTTAAAAGGAGAGGGGCCACCTGGGTGGCTCAGCTGGTTAAGGGTCTGACTCTTGGTTTCGACTCAGGTCATGATCTCACGGTTTGTGAGATCGAGCCCCGCATTGGGTTCTGTGCAGTGTAGAGCCTGCTTGGGATTCTCTGTCCCTCTCCCACTCATGCTGCTCTCTCTCTCTCTCAGAATAAATAAATAAACTTAAAAAAAAAAAAAGGTAGAGCTGACTGGGGATACCTGAGTGGCTCGGTTGGTTAAGCAACAGACTCTTCATTTCAGCTCAGGTTATGATCTCAGGGTTCATGAGTTCAAGCCCCACATCAGGCTCTGTACTCCCTCTCTCTCTGCCTCTCCCCCACTCTCGTGGGCGCGCACTCTCTCTCTCAAAAAAGAATAAATACATTTAAAAAAAAAAAGTAGAGCTGACTGTATGTGTTGTGGGATTAAATGTATAGTATGAGGGAAAAAGAGGCAGAGAGGATATCAAGCTTTCTCACTTGAGCAACTGTAAGAATGAAGTGCCTACTATTGAGAGGAGGAAGAATGTGGAAGCAGTAAGTAGGGAGGAGGTGCTCTGTTTTGTTTGCAGGTGAGAAGTGGCTGATGAGACTCAAGCAATTGTTTTACACATATTAAATGTTGAACTTTGTCTATCTACCTGGTGTCAAGTGAATGTATCAAGTAGGCAGATCGATCCGTGAGCCTGAAGCTCTGGGCAGAGGCTGGGGCTGGAGACAGGCACTTGGGAGTTTCAGCATCTATACAGTACGAACAGCTACAGGACAGGAGAAGATTAGTTAGGGAGGGAATGAAAACTGAGACAAGATCTGGGTTCTGAGGCATTTCAATGCTTAAAGGGGAGGGGAATCAGCACAAACTACTAAAAAGGCAAAGGAGAAGGACTGAGGTAAGAGAACCAAGGGTAAGTCAGAACGAGGAGCTGTGTCAAACGCAGCTGAGAGGGAAAGGGAAACTGAGGGCTGAGAAATGACCACAAGATCTGGCAACACGGATGTGGATGCTGATGTGGAAATGAACGGTGCCGGTGGGAGGCAGGAATGAAAGCCTGACTGGCCTGGAGGCCAAAGAGTTCATAGCAGAGGAAGGTAGAGACAGTGGCTGTAAGCAGTGATACACTCTCTTGCGGTCTTTGTAAAGCTGAGTAAAAAAACAGGTAATATCCGGAGGAGGATTTTTTCCCTCCCAGCTTATGGTACATGTTCGAACCTTCAGAAAACTTGACAGTATGACAAAACTGCTTATATCTACAACAGACTCAACATTTAACACTATCATGTGTTTTTCCTATTTGTACACATGTATACACACACACACACCCTCCCGAACACTGAAGGTAACTTCATCTCTAAATATACTTCAGATACATCTCCTAAAAAAAAAAAGGCAATTCTCCGACACAACCGTAATAACCATTAACAACACATCTAGGAAAATAAAATGTACACTCCCAGATACAGCTTATTGCTAGGCATATTAAAATCCCCCCCAAATAGGTTTTGCAGCAGTTTTTCTCAAACCAGGATTTAATCAAAGTCTACGCATTACATTTGGTTATCATGTTCCTTTGGTGTCTCTTAATGAGTTTTTGAAAAGACCTGTCTTACAGAATGGACCTGACTGATTCCTGGTGAAGCCACTTAACTTGTTCTTCTGTCCCGGAAGGGAAGAGTTTGTAAAAAGTAGTAAATATATTCATTATTCTTGGCATAATATCCTAAAATTAACACTTCCCAACTTTCTGTATCTCTCTGCCCTTTCATTTTACTAAAATTCTCAATTTATTCCAGGATTTTTTTTTTTTCCATTTAACTGCCTCCTGTAAGCTCTAAAGACTCAACTGAGCAACTTACAGGGTTTATACGTTCCATGGTCAGAAAAAACCGACTACAGCCTCTCACTATAAGAATCATGGGGATCTCATCCTGAAGCTAATCAGTACTGACACCAAACATTTTATTGGTTAAGCACAACAAACTACATTTGGAAAGTAAAATGAATTCTCTGAAATTTCTTTCCTGATAAGTAAAATAGTGCCTCCTAATAATTGAGGGTGAAAGCTGCTGTGAAATACGCCCACGTGACCAGAAATTACAACAGCCAAAAGGGTGCACAGAGTCTGGTGCTGGTATGCTCTATACACCATTCTATGTAGTAAAGAACTTAAATACAGATGCAAGATTTGATTAAACTTGTATTTGGCCTTCTGTAACTGGTCAGTCAGGCATAAATGCTTTACACAACTTAATGGACGTTCTTCAAGCAACTTAAAATGCAAACTGACCCAACAATGTTTAGGACTAGAATTCTAAAGAACATTTAGGCATTATCAATTTGTCATAAACATTTTCTGCCACAATCTTAAAATTGTCTTTTCCACAGTGTCAGAAAGCATTAGAAACAGAATGATTTTATACAAATGATTAAACAGTATACAAATTTTATACTGTTTGATCCAATAAATGTTTCATGTTCCCCCTTACATTGCTATTTATTTTTTTGCTATGTTACAAAACCTGCATTTAACATGGCATATGAAATATCATAAAATAAATGAATTCATCTCATTTACGAGTTCATAAGAGTTCATCGCACATGGTGAAATAAATGACTAAAATAAAATGGTTAATGATTTTTTTCCAAAGACTTTATGGGGCTCGAACTCACAACTCTGTGATCAAGAGCCACAAGCTCTACTGACAGAGGAGCCAGGAGCCCCAAAACAGTTAATGATTTTTAACCATTTCCTTGCACTTACTTGGACTTCTTTAGTGCTTTGCATTAGAATTTTTTTTGGGTTTTTTTTTTTTTTTTTCAACGTTTATTTATTTTTGGGACAGAGAGAGACAGAGCATGAACGGGGGAGGGGCAGAGAGAGAGGGAGACACAGAATCGGAAACAGGCTCCAGGCTCTGAGCCATTAGCCCAGAGCCCGACACGGGGCTCGAACTCCCGGACCGCGAGATCGTGACCTGGCTGAAGTCGGACGCTTAACCGACTGCGCCACCCAGGCGCCCCTGCATTAGAATTTTAATCAAAGCACTGATGCTTATTTTAAGTGATATTTTTCAACCCTTTTGGGCCTATGGTTTATTTCAGCGAGGTAAATGACCTTCACTAGCCACCTAGTCCCACCTCATTCTGATTACTACTGCAAAAAACCCCTTACTTCAATAAATTAGAAGCTAGGGACCAGACTTCATGAAGCACCTCCCAGAAGTAAATTAATTCATGTTAAAATAAAAATTGTAGCTATTATCACCTGTAATTATAAGTCTGCCTGTAGGTCATCTCAACTTTCAGACTGTCTGGAAGATCATAAAAACCACTGGTAGTCCCTGATCACGTTATGTAAACTTCTCATTTAGATGGAGCTAGATGAGAAGGAGGGGCCAGCAGCAGAAAATTATCCTTTTAACCTATTCTCCAGCTAGGAAACTATGTTACTCAATTATTTGATCTCAAATGAAGCACAGTGAAGTAACAAAATCAAACTAACATGTTATATAACTGTGGCAGCCAGCTTCCAAGATGGCCTCTAGCGAGCCCTGCCTCCAAGTATTCACACCCTCGTGTGGGTCCCTCCCACAGTAGATCAGGGTGGGTCTGTGCAGGAGAGTGATGACATAATTTTTTTTTTTTGTTTTTTGAGAGAGAGCATGCATGGGATGGGGGTGGGGGTGGGGGGGAGAAGAAGGGAGAGAATCTTAAGCAGGTTCAGCCTGACACAGGGCTGAATCTTATAACCATGAGATCATGACCTGAGCCAAAATCAAGAGTTCCAACACTTAAATGACTGAGTCACCCAGGTGCCCCAAATGGTATATTACTTCTAAAGCCAGGTTATAAAAGACACCACGGTTTCTGCCTCTCTTTCAGATCACCTACTCTGGTGGAAAGCCAGCTGTCATGTCAAGGGACATTCATGCAGCTTTCAGATGACTGCAGTCACATGAGACTCTGAATTGGAACCACCCAGCTAAAATACTTCCAGATTCCTACCCATCAGAAACTGTGTTTAATAATATCTATGGTTTAAGCCTTTGGGGGTACTTTCTTGCACAGCAAAATATAACTATACAATGATATATACTAATTTAACTGGTTGAAGTTATAGCTATATAACATCCCACTTAAGTATTAAAAATCACAGCGTCCTGATGCAATGCAAGGTATTAAAAGAAATCCACTAACAAATACCTATCGAGTACCACTGATGACAAGAAAGCTTTGTCACACTGCACATGAAACTTCCTTAGAGTAATATTCATGGCTGATCTCCACTTTCTCACTAACTCCTCCCTGGGGTAGGAAGGAGTAACCAGTCTGATAAATTTGAGAGAAAAAATTCTGGGCTCAGCCACTTCCTTTTTTCTTTTCTATTTGGGATTTGTCTAACTGAAGAAGCCATTTATTCTGGGCTGTTCTCTATCACACAGTAAATGTAGTGGGACAAACTCCATTCTTGTAGACAGAGAAAGGTGAGGCTGAAATCAGCCTAATTCCGGAGTGCAATACTAGGAAGTTCCTTGTTGCTGCAAGCCTCAGCCACGTTTCCAAAACAACTTTTTGGGTAAACTTGTATTTGAAGCTTCATCTATGTGATTTCTACATCTTATTTCTTACCACGATTCAAACTTCAGCAAGGAAAAAAAGGGTGTCATTACTTATCAATCTCTAAACTAAATACACAGCACTATAATGGGTATTTCGTGTCCATATGGACTGTATGGCATATTTGGGACGTAAACTAAGATAACCTGAAGGATTAAATAATAATTACCTGTCAAATGTAAACTATAAGAAGCACAGAGTTATTAATAAATAAATGAGAAATTATGATCACTGGTAAGCATCAGAAAATCTGAAGAAGAAAGGCAAAAACACAGATGCCCAGACCCCATGCCAAACCCACAGAATTGGGAATAGGACCCAAGCAATTGCATTTTTGATAAGTTCCCAATATAATGCTGATTCATACCAATTTAGGAACCCGAGCTATACACAAGGAGCGCAATGACTCTGGAAAAAAAGAGACTGCTGTGAGCTATCAAAGGAAAGATTACAGCAAACAGAACTTTAAGCAAATTGTAAATGACACGCAGGGTTTAGATGAGATGGTAGGTAACGGAGGGAAACCAGAATGTGCTGAGGGCCTATTAACTGCCAGGCCCTGTTCTACGCATCACCTCATTTAAGATAATTTCACTGCATACATGGAAAAACTGAGGCTCAGACAGATGAAATCATTTACCTCAGGTCACAAAACTAGTTAAACGACACAGTGGGATTAGTAGACATTTTCATCATATGGATGAAATTGAGCCTCAGGGAGGTTAAGTATTTTGTTGGAAGAAACAAAATTGGGAAGTGGAAGAACTGTGATTAATAAGTGGACAAGGTGAAATCAGGTCTGTGAATCTAAAGCCTGTTTCTTTTTTTCTTTTTAGTAAGATGGAAAGGAATCTCCTTTGCTTAAATAGAACACAAGAACAGAAAAGCAATAGTAAGCTTAGAAATCAAATTAGACCATCAAAAAATAGTCTACACTTAAACGTATGATGTGGTCAGACAACCACACATTAAAGACCACCAATGATATAAAAATCAGTTTTAAAAAGATTTTTTTTAAAAAAAGACATTCTTGAAGTTTTTAAAAAAATTTTTTTAAATGTTTATTTTGAGAGACAGACAGTGCAAGTGGGGGAGGGACAGAGAGAGAGGAGAGAGACAATCCCAGGCAGGGTCCACACTGCTAGCACTGAGCCCGACATGGGGCTCAAACTCACAAAACCATGAGATCATGACCCGAGCTGAAATCAAGAGTTAGACATTTAAGCGACTGAGCCATCCAGGCACCCCTTAAAAAAAAAAGATCAAAAGAAAAAAAATCAAAGGCAGTTTTGTCTGAATTGATTAGTTTACTAAATAATTACCAACTGCAATTAGCAATCAGAATCCAATTAGACTGAACTGATGATTCAGCAACTAGTTGGAAAGTACCAACCTAGTCAAAACAGTCAAATTAATTTTACAGTTAGTCTTATAAGCATAATGTTTAAGGCCAGAGTAATTTCACTTATAACTGAAAATTTTTTTTTAATGTTTATTTTTTGGAGAGACTGTGCACACACATGTGTGAGGGGAGGGGCAGAAAGAGAGGAAGAGAATCTTAAAAACATTTTTTTTTAACGTTTATTTATTTTGAGGGAGAGAGAGAGAGAGCATGAGCAGAGGAGGGGCAGAAAGAGAGGAAGATACAGAATCTGAAGAAGGCTCCAGGCTCTGAGCTGTCAGCACAGAGCCCGACGTGGGGCTGGAACTCATGAACTGCGAGACTATGACCTGAGCCGAAGTCAGATGCTTAACCAACTGAGCCATCCAGGTGCCCCAAAGGAGGGAGAGAGTCTTAAGCAGGCTCCACACTCAGTGCAGAGCCCGATGTGGGGCTCAATCTCACAACTGTGAGATATGACTTGACCCAAAATCAAGAGTCGGAGGTTTAACTGACTGAGCCACCCAGGCACCCCATAACTGAAATTTTTAAAGACTGCTTTACGACAATATTTTATAAGACTTCGTGATAAATATTACTACCTTAAGGACTTAAAAAAAAAATGTTACTTGAGAGAGAGAATGTGCAGCCATATGCAACAGCGGGGAGGGGGAGGGGGGGAGAGAGAGAGAGAGAGAGAGAAAATCCCAAACAGGCTCCACACAGTCAGCACAGAGCCTGACTTGGGGCTCTATCCCATGAACTGTGAGATCACGACCAGAGGGGAGATCATGACCAGAGCTGAAATCAAGAGTTGGATGCCCAACCAACTGACCCACCCAGCACCCCTTAAGGACTTTCTGAAAAGTGAAGCTAAATACTTACTTATCTCTATTCTCCATGTATATAGGCACCTCAACTGTTTTTCCATCTTTAAGACCAAAGTCAAAATTCAACTTTGTGAGACCCCTCCTGTAATTAAAATTAACTAGTTTCTTTCCATTGTTGCTACGGAATATTGCTTGCACATCTCTATTTAGCATTTATTTCATTTTGCCTTTGTACGAAAACTATCCATTTACAAATGCTTCTACTTTTTTTTTAGGGATAAAGATTATGCATTAAGCACCTTTGTATTCATCCAGCATTTAGCACAGTGCTTTGCATACTCAATAAAAGTGCGTTGACAAATAAGTTAATATTTTTCTCACATCTTCCAAAACCCTGAACTAACAAGGATAAGAACGTGGGGAAATATACTGTGGAAAACACTACATTTTAAGAGTAGGTTTTGTCAGCCCTGTGAACTGGGAACCATGATGATCATTCATTGATTAGCAAATATGTACTATGTACTAGGCAATGTATATATAACCTCGAATAAGACCGACGTAGTCCTTGCCCTCACAAGTTAGTAGACACTTAATATATGCATAGGTTGTGAAGAAAACAAACAGCAGGTGGTAATAAGGAATTAGAGTAGGGATGGCAGGTACAGGGCTGCTCATAGGGTGGACAGCTTGACAAGTGAAACCGAGGCTGACACTTGAAGGATGAGTCACATATGCAAGGAGAAGGGGAACAGCTAGGAGAATTAAGGCCCTGAAGCAGGGGTGGCGGCCACATGCTACAATGCCAGCTTCAGGGGAATCCAATTACCACAGCATATTCTCTACCCTTCTATTTATCAGTTCTTTTGCAATTGTTTCTATCACTTCTCTTTTTCTGATGGTTCAGATATTCCTGGCAAAATTTTACAAATGGCATGAACTCAGGGGGATGTAAGGCTGTTTCCAAATAATCCTAATTTCCCTCTAATCTTACGACTGATAAATTCATCTCCAAGAGACATCTGTGTCCCAATTAGGAAAAGAGTGTTTCTCTAAATCATCTTTAATTTTTTGATTTGGGAGTCCTCCTGATTGCTAATCAACATGTATAATTACTTCAATAATTATAGAATGTTCTTTTGTTTTCAGAAAAATGACCTGCTGCTTTCCGAACTGTAAATTGCTCTAGAACCTACGTAGAGGAAACCTACCTAAAGTGGTCCCTAACCCCGGGGCATTCTCAGATCTACTGCTACAGCTACCTGTGAAATGGGAGCATGTGATGTACTGGAAAAAGCCCTGCATTAGAAATTAGAGGACACAGGTTCTAGTCCCAGGTCTGCCACTTTGTTATGCAAATTTGGGTCAGTTGTTCACTTCTAGGTTTAGTTTTATCATTGGTAAAGTGGGAATATATAGGACACCTGGTGGCTCAGTCGGTTAAGCGTCAGACTTCGGCTCAGGTCATGATCTTGTGGTTCCAGAGTTCAAGCCCCGCATCACGCTCTATGCTGAGAGCCTGGAGCCTACTTCAGATTCTAGGTCTCCCTCTCTCTCTGCCCCTCCCCCCCCTCTTTCTCTCTGATAAACATTAAAAAAAATTATAAAGCAAGAATACATAAAAGTTGCAACTTATACAAAGTCAACTCCATGTGCTTGGCAAAAAGTTTAAAAGAAAAATATCAATTTAAATAGCACTCAGTGAGTATATGCCTAGAGGTAAGCATGAGCTGGAAAGCCCAAATATGTTGTTCCATCAATTAGTCTCAGTTAAGAGCCTTTCACTGAAAATCTTGCTGTGCTGTATGATTTTAGTGTTTAAAGATTTATATACTTATTTATATACGCACACATACACATACATATATATGTGTATACACACACACACACACACTTACATACTTCTTTGCCTAAAACAAGGTCCCTGCATATCCATTTGCTTCATCCACAGCTCAAAAAAAAAAAAAGAACAGTCATTCAGGTGATATGATTTAGTTCATATGTTTACTTTGGAACCAAATAGGGTACAGACTCCACTACATGACTATACTATACTGCCATAGAGAGCACATAAGTCAAAGTGGATGGAACCCTGGCAATATACTGTTGAGACCCTGATCCATCAATTTTTTTGTTACTGGTTGCTAAATAACATAGTTTACCAACTATGTCACTATCCCAATAGACCTGTGCCACTGTTTAGGGAAAAGATATATTCACATCTGTGGAAACCGATGAATGTACAAAGTTATTCATTGCACAATGCTTTTACTAAAGACCAGGAAAAAAACCTAAATGTCCAAAAGTTAAGGGCCGACTAAGTGACACATCATACAGTGGAATATCATGCTGCCATAAAAATGAATAAGGAACCACTTTAGATAATGACATAGAACAGTTTCTAAGATAAATGAAAAAAACAGGGTACATACACTGTGCATAGTACCATTTACATACAAAAGGGGGGGAATATATGTAGATTTGCTTATACACATGTGAAAGTTTTTTGGAAAAAAATATAAGAAACTGGTAGCATTGGTTGCTTCCTAGGGAAGAAACTGGGACAGGAGTAGAAGGAAGACTTTTCACTGCATATTCTTTTTTACCTTTTTAAATGTGAACCATGTGAATCTATTACCCAATCCAAAAGAAAATACAAAATTTAGATCAGCACCAAAGTAGTTTGAGATGAAAAAGGATCATGCTCTTAATGTTAAACATTTGCAAAAAGTAGGCATAGTAGGTAGAATAATTGGAACTGTAAGTGACCATCTATTCTAAACTCACTTTATAGATCTGGAAACCAAGGCCTTGAGAATTAAGCGACTTATGTGAGGTCACATAACAAAAGAGTGAGGATTAGAAATCAGATGTTCCAAGATCTACTCTACAACTCTTCTGTATCATACCGTCTTCTCATTTTGTGTGGGCAAAATGGAAACAAGTCTAGACTACATAAAGGGTCGTCATGTTCCGTCTAAAATTCAGAGGCTAAAGTACAAAATAAAATAACTTCAACTCCTCAGACTACTCATTTTTAGTGTGGCCTTGATGTGGTGACACTTACAAATAGGCCGTGCATATCCTCATCACTGCACATATTACAGTATGATAAATGTACTGTCTTTATCCTATCTCAATTGAATCCACTGAGGGCAAGAACTAGAGTGTCTTCTTTTAATTTTCTAAATTTGCAAACGCCTCGCACAAGTGTAACTGCCAAAAATAGTAATATAGGTTTACATTCCCTATCCAAAACCCAGGGTCTGGATATATTTTAGAAATAACAATTCCTTGAAATTTAAAAATGTTACAGGATACACACAACACTTCCCACACCAGTGGTCAAGGGGAGCACCCCACAGTCAAACATATAACCTATTTCCTCAGCAAAACATATGGGGTAAAAACTATGTATCACTTTTCATTAGCTTGGGTGATATTTTGTTACCAAATTAATTTTCTCTCCAAGTTTAATAAGTTTTTGGTTTGGGCAGCCTCCTGAATGTTGGAATTAAATAGATTATAGACTGCATTTACAAAGGTGCTGCTAACAAAAATAGGGTTAGTTCCTTCAACTCTCTTTTTTTTTTTTTAATTTTTTTTTTTCAACGTTTATTTATTTTTGGGACAGAGAGAGACAGAGCATGAACGGGCGAGAGGCAGAGAGGGAGGGAGACACAGAATCGGAAACAGGCTCCAGGCTCTGAGCCATCAGCCCAGAGCCCGACGCGGGGCTCGAACTCGACGGACCGCGAGATCGTGACCTGGCTGAAGTCGGACGCTTAACCGACTGCGCCACCCAGGCGCCCCAACTCTCATCTTTTTTGATGAGATCAGAACGACCAATCACAGCAGGCAGCTTTTACATCCCAGCTTTGGGCTAAAGACTTGGCTCCTGATTAAGGAATCCAATCCAGCAGAGGGGACAAAACCTGATGCTATGGAAAGAAAACATTTAAAAGAGAAGAAAGAAAATCCTAAGTGTACATTATACTCCTATTTTGGCTGTTCACGACTAAAAGCTTCCTTTAATCACACTGTGTTAGTTTTTAAATGGAAACACGTTAAATACAATTTCTGTACCACATTGCTGACGAGGAGATTGCTTTCTACTGAAAGGTAACTAACTGTACTCTTTCTGGGACCAGTGTACATAGAAAGAGGCATTCCAAACACATTCGCAAGGAAAAAGCATAAATGTATTCAATTTTTTCAACCTGGGACTGCTCCTGTACTGTAACTTAAAGGAGAGTTTCTTCTAGTCAACCTCTCCTAATTGTCCTTATTAGCATCACTCCTTTTAGAAAGTCTTGCGGAACTTTTTCTACCTTTTACAAGGGGGAAAAATTCTGGAGTCAAATCTGTGTATCTAAAATCCCCTTTTCTTTCCACAACCCAAGCCCTACATCCATTTTGTTTCTGTCACTATTACATATTTTTTCCTGGCAAAAAATCAAATTTGCACTGCAAGACTATAAATCAACTTCACAAACAACGTTTCATTGATATAATTCAGTTTGGCAATGTTGATTTTTCCATCTTAGGATTGTAGCTACAATTTTAACTGAATCAATTGTTTTGTTCAACTTACGAAGTTAACAATTCGGCAAGCATCATTTACCAAAAAAAAAAAAAAAAAAAAAAAAAAAAAAAAAAATCCTGTATTTTATCCTGAAAATGGAAATAGCAATGGTGAACAAGAAAAACGCTCCGAGTTTGTCTATTATTTCAAGAAGGAAATACTATGTTCTATTTTCATAATTCATTTGAAAAAGAGAAAACTAGTCAGATCTTACAACAAATATACCAGCATATTAATAATCGAGGACAACAAGAAAGGTAAGCAAAAATTAACCAGCCTAGTTTTCAGTCTGGAGGAAAAACAAACTCCCTACTGGATTTCTTGGCCATATGCATTCGTAAGTACGGACAACTAAAATCCTTTTTACTGAAGAATTTCTTGGCATAAGGGACTTGTTTCCTCTATACCGCCCTATCAAAATTACCAGCATTATTCTAGAATATAGTTATTTAGTTTGAAACCACTAAAAACATCCCCCCCCCCCCCCAGCCCAAAATGCTAACGGTGGTTACTCTGTCACGACAGGGTCACAAAATCCAAACTGTTACTCTAGGTTATAGAACCAGTCGACCAAAAGGACTTCTAGAATATGCTGCCCCAAGATTCAGAATGCAACTCAGAAATAGCACACGCGGTCACGATGTCCCTTAAGCCACATGACCTTCCTACGAAAGCAGAGCCTTAAACTTATCAACTACAGGAGAACTATCCTTTTCTCTTAAGTTCAAGCAAGGCAGGGCAGCTAAAATGAACGCAGCAGGGACAGATCGGCTGCTGACTAGCAAAAACGGGCGGTGGACAGCAAAGTCCCTGTGCTTTGGCTACTCCCCTTACCGTTAGAAGATCTGGGAGGGAGGAAAGGAGAAACACCCCAGAATCCTGGCAGAAAAGCCCCTGGCCTCGAAGATGGGGTTTAGGGAGACAGGGAGGGGCAGCTCCGTGTGTGTGGTGACCCTTTGTGAACACACACTCTGTGGCTGCTCGGCTCTCACCGAGGCTTTAGGAGAGCGGACTACGGGGGCCTTGCGCGGCCCACAGTCGTCGTGGAGACCGCAGCGCTGCAGGGACGCGCCGGCCGACAGGCTCCATTGCACCCTCCGCCTCTGCAGGCTGGGGAGCCCTTCCCTCGCCCCACCACCCACCCACCCAGGTCACTCTCCGCCGCGTCGACTTCCGACCCGGGCTCGCGTCGGCCCGGGCGCAACGAGGTGCGCGCCACTCTCTTTCCTCAGCGTAATCCCTCCGCTGCCGAGCGCGCACTAGTTTTAATCACGCCCCACCCCCTGGTCGCCGGCGTCACCTCCGCCACTCGAGCGCTTTCCAGCAGCTTCCAGAAACGTCGCCTCCCCAAACCCAGCCACTCACAGATGCCGGGCTCGGCAGCCACCGGCCCCGCCCCTAGCCGTCGCCGCGGCTGAAACTGCGGCTGCGACAGCCGGGCGGGCAGCCACGCCTCTGCAGAGGCCGTCCGGAAGTGCTCCCGTTCTCACCTTCCCCGCCACGCTGACGAACTTTCAGGCCCCGCGCCGAGCAGGAAGGGGAATTCTTTTGCCGCGGACTCAAACCGGAAGCCGCTTGGCGAGCGGAGAGGCCGGTGGGGGAGGAGCGGGCCGGGGGGAACGTGGGTTGAACGTTGCACGGGGTGGTGTGGACCCAAGCTGGAACAGGAGTTCGGACCGACCCGGTGTGAAGAAGGAGCGTGCACGCGGCAGGTAAGGGAGGAGAGGAAGTGGTTTCCTTCAGCTCCCGAAGTAGGGAAGGGGGCACAGAGCTGGGGAAAAGGGACTGCCGCTGGGGGGGTCCGCGCGCCGAAAGGTGGGCTAGGCTGGGAGAGGGAAGGGGCTGGGACTGGGCTCGGGGGGGAAGGGTTGGCGATTAAGGTAGAGAGTTACTGATTCGTTTTGGCTCAGAGAGGTAAATGCTGAAGAGAAACCAGAGTTGTTTTGTGTTTCGTTCTTCCAAAGAGCGTGGAGATGGGGAGGGTTAACGGAACCCTGCACCTTGGGTTTCCAAGGTTTGGTTTTGAAACTGACAGGTCTTGGTCCTGTGCGTCTCTGATTCTGGAGGGCCGGGCACCCAAAGCCGACCCCAGTCCTCGGCTTCAAGTTTACTGTGGTCTTACCTTTGACAATTCATGTGCTGAGCTCTCTTGGTCTTGGAGGGCAAGCTCAGATGTAAAGTTTGAGGCTCTTCTCGGAGCCGCTGGTTCTGTGGGTTTCCCCACTGTGCACACGGGGCTGTGAAAGAAGCTTAATTGCATATCTTTCGGCATACCCAGGGGCAACTTTACATATTCTTTGTGCTGTAACTGGGTTCATACTGGGCTAGGCATTCACACTGGGGCTCCTGGATTATCAGTGGCTCACCGAAATAATGAAAAGAGGGAGTCAGAAGGAAGGTGCTGAGGTTGAAGTGGAGGAGAGGAAGGTAAGACTGGAAAGCCGGGTTGGTCGGTCTCAAGTACAGTGAGTTTTAAGGTCATAGTATTACCCTTAGGTCCATACTGAGCTGTTTGGACTTTCCTACAATCAGGTTGGGGTAAATGATTTTAAGTTGAGCCGTGACAGACTCAGACTTGTTTTATACTAGCGTTACTTTGGCTGCAGTATGGAGTGGGGATCGGATGGAAAGAGGTGGGATTTGAGATGCTTCCCAAGAATTGTCCTCAGAATTTGGACAGGAGGAAGTGGGAAGTGAAAGTTTAGAGAACCACTCGAATTTTCTAGTATGTGTATTTGGAAGGATGAAGATGCCAAAATCTAGGTGAGATACAAGAAAGAGGAGCAGGTTATGTTTGTAGCGAGAACAATGGAGACCATCATTGAGGGCAAATTAACTTGCAAGAATCACCCCCAGGGTTTTGTGTATAAGACAAAGTAAATTGTTTTTGAAAGTCCTAGATAGCTCACCTCTGCTATTTTTTTTTTTTTTAAATCAGTTTTCTTTTGCCAGGTTTTGCATAGTCAGAATTTCAACCACCAGCCTATCTGCTTGTCCCATTGAAATGTTGGCTGCTGAGATCAGGATCAGAGCAGATTTGAAGGCTTCTTATTTTTACTGTTATAATTGAGAGAGAGAGAAAAAAAAACAAAACAAAACAGGCCAAAAAAGTTTTTCTAGATCTCACAGGCAGATGGAAATTTTCATTAAAAACATCTTATTCAAGGATTATAGCGTACCAGGTTCTACCAGTTTCTTCTGAGAATAGTGCAGAATAATACAAGATGGGCTCCATAGTTTCTATAGGGTAAAGTATAAAATTAGCACCAAACAAATAGTAGTTAAAACGTATTGTGTGTTCAGGTGCTAAGCATTTTATATGTATTTAATTCTTAGAACAAACCAATTTTACAAATTTCTGAACCCAGATCTGCTGTTGTAAAGCCCATGCTTTTGGCCACTCTGGAACCATAAGCAGTTGGACTCTTTTCTGCCTAGTTTGTTGCCTTTTGTAAGTACATTATCAATAGAACAAAGCAAAAATGATAAATTTGTGTTTTCTGTGAGGAGCTTATAAATTAAAAGCACCAAACTTTTATCTTTTTTTTTTTTTAGAAGTTTATTTATTTACTTTGACACAGAGAGAGAATGCAAGCAGGGGAGAGGCAGAGAGAGAGAGAGAGAGAGAGAGAGAGAGAGAGAAAGTCAAGAGAGACAGAGAGTCCCAGGCAGGCTCCGCGCTGTGAAGCGCAGAGCCAGACTTGGGGCTCGAACTCATGAACCATGAGATCACGCAGTGAGTCGAAATCAGGAATTGGATGCTTAACTGGCAGAGCTACCCATGTGCCCCTTACTTTGATCATTTTGGCAGTGGTTCTCAGTGGGGCAGTTTCGCCTCCCAGGGGTCTTTTGGCAATGTCTGGAGACTTAGTCACAACTGAGGAGTAACACTGGCATCTAGTAGGTAAGAGTGAGCGATGCCGCTGAACATCATACGGGGAAAGGATAGCCTTCACAACGAAGAATTATTTGGTCCAAGATGTTTATAGCGCTGTAGTTGAGAAGTCCTGCCATATCAATATATTTCTTTAGGAAGAGGGAATTGAGATTCACTTACACTTTTCTTCTTAAACATTTTTATTTTTGACATTATTCCTCGGCTTGAAAGACATGTAAACCTTATATATCTGGAACAGAATAGTGTCACTGGTTTTTAAAGTGAATCTGCGAGCCACAGTTTCCCAGGAAATGGTTGTCATAGAATGATGAATTCTTAGATTTGGGAAAGACTTTTGCTTGAAATTATTTTACAACATCCCTGCTGTTCTCTGCTATAGGTCTTTTGTATCTGGTTTCCCTATATTTTAAACACATATCTAAACTACTCTTAACATATTTTTTCCTTCTACTGAGCTCCAGTCTCATAATTTCAACTTTACTGAATGTGATTCTACTCCATGAAATTAACACTCAAACCAAGCTTGTTAAATACCTAATTTGTACTATTACAGTGTTTACATTTTTGTCGGGTACAGTTCATTTATTATAAAATAGTATATTGGTGGAAACTTAAAAAAAATAGCATTATTCTCTTGGTGACCTGTTCTTGGTGGTTGAAAGCAATAGGAATTTATGGGGTTCTTTTGTCTCTGTCAAGCAATGGCACAAAAGATCCTGAGTCTTTAAAGTACCTTCTAATATAACGCTGACATACTTGTTTCAGATTATGCATAGACTCTAAGAACTTGAGTTTTCAAACTCTGGTCAGTATAATTTGCTTTAAAGAATAGTTACCTTCTTTTGTAAGTTTTAATAAATTTGCTTACAAGTAAGTCTGAAACTTGGTCCTGTTTCCAGTCTGCCCTCTTCCAACAAATTTGCCAGGTTTCTATGTATAGGTTATTTGATTTCACGTCAAGATTACAATTTTAGAATATGTTTATCTTAAGACCTATGGTTTCAAAGTATATTTAATATATATACATCTTATAGCATAGCTCTTTTTCAAGGTAAATAGAATTTTTTATTTAATTGTCTATTGACTTTTTTTTTTCCAGGGTTCATTGAAAAATCCTTAGTGATATTGACATGTTTCAAGTGACATAAATTAGCCAATGACTCGGAATGATGGATTCCCCGAAGATTGGAAATGGTTTGCCAGTGATTGGACCAGGGACTGATATAGGGATATCTTCACTCCACATGGTGGGGTATTTGGGAAAAGTTAGTGAACTTATTTTTTGCCTCAGTGCAAAGTTGGGTTTTTTCCTCCTTTTTTTAGAGATTTAAATTTGGTTTTAATTTTCCAATTAACTTCTAAAAAATTATATCTTCCACGGAAATCTTAAGCAATGGCGAAAGATTATTTTAATGTGTTTACCTCTCTGTGTTTTATTGGTATGTGAAAGTAGAAATAGAACATAGACCTTGTGGTTTATTATTCTCTGAAAATATGGAACATACATTTTCCCTGGCAGTTGACATTACTTTTTTCTTGCACATAAAACTGATGCTATTTTTAGCACTTAAAATTTAATATTTAAAACTGTAATACATTTCTTTTTGGAATAGTAGCTGTATTTTAAGCCTATGTGCTTTTCTTTTATTTGCCATGTTTAAAATATCTAGCCAGAACACTTCCAGGTGAAAATTGTAATTTTTTTCTGGTTCCTTTTTCGTTTGACTTTTTGTAATTTGATATAATTTAGGAATGTCTATATTTTAATTTACTTTATTTCTTTTTTAGAATTATGATTCAGCTAAAGTCCCGTCAGATGGGTATTGTCCTGCTTGTAGAGAGAAGGGAAAGTTAAAAGCCTTAAAGACTTACCGAATTAGTTTTCAAGAATCTGTCTTTTTGTGTGAGGATCTGCAGGTAAAGTATTAATCTTAGATAGTATCAAGGTTTTAGCTTTTTGCTTTTTTCTTCAGTATTTATATTTGTACTTGTTTTGTATCTTTCAGAGTGTACATTTTTAATAGATAATCAGAGTTTCTAGATCTGTCCAGTGTACAGTTTTAAATATTTTGTGTTATTTTTCCACTTCAGTTATTTCCCTGGGGTATTGCATGAAGGTATTTGTTTTTATTATCATTAGACTTAATGAGAAGAGAATCTACATTTCAAGATTTTTTTTTTTTTCCATTAACCTTGTGGGGGTCCTTGTTAGTTGTTGGTATATAATATAGTCTTTCACCTCTTTGGTTTATAAACTTTGGAACTTACTGGAAAAGTTATTAATTGAAAGTCCTTAAGGATCTAAATATCTTTTGGAATTAATTATAGACTTCATTTCCAGTGGTACAGCTTTTATATAGGAGCTCATTAAACTCCATAATACTCCACATTTTATTGTACTTGACAGTTGGTGAAATTGTTCTCTACGTATTTAGTTCTCAAAGTTTTGCAAGGTAGATAGTTCCATTTTATGATTAAGAAATCAGATACAGAGGGTTTGGGAACATAAGATCTTCCTAAAGTAGCAGAACTGTAATTGGAATATAGTCTTTTAATTTCAGATATGTTTTATTCCAGGTAAAGTAACAGTTCTTCAGAGTCACTTGGAGTGCTTTTTTAAAATTTCTGGATCTCACACCCAGATGCTCATTCGGTAGAGTTGACCCAGAATTTTATAGTTTTGTAATTTTTAGGGTGAGGCTGATGATCAGCCAAATTTGCAAAATACTAAACTAAATCACACTGTTGGTGATAGATACTTTTGCTGGGTATAACTTGAAGAAAATCCCAGGCATTCTCACAAATAGAAATAAATTTCTTTTTGCATTTAGTAATTTTTTTTCGAGTGTCACCATCTTGGCATTGTTCCAAAGGCTGGGATACAGTGAATAAGCAAAAATTTCTTACCTCAAGAAGGTCATGTTCTAGAGTAGGAAAGAAAATCAATAAGTAAGTTATATTTTTTGTGTGTGAGGTGATGAAAAGTGCTGTGGGGAAAAATAAAGCCCAGGGAATGGAATGTTCGGGAATGTGTAGTTTGCAATTTTAAACAGAGTGGTGAAGGGAACTCTTCATTGAGAGACATTTGAGCAAAGACCTGAAAGATGAAGACAAACAAGCCATGTGGGTATGGGATGAACAAGCTTTCCAGGTAGTGAGAGTAGCAGATCGAAGGCCCTGTGAGGGGCGGTGGATGGGGGGTGCCTGTGCATGTTCTACTGCAAGGAAACTAGCAGAGCTGGATCTGAGGGAGTGAGGCGGAGTACTAGAAGATGGGTCAGAAAAATAATGGGGAAGAGGTTGGACCCAGCAGGGTCTTACCAGGCTTTTACAGTGACTGAAATGAACCGTAGCAGGGAGTGACATAATCTGATTTACATGTTAAAAGGATCATTGTCACTCCTTTGTTGAAAGTATCTGTAATGGCCAAGACTTGAAGCAGGGAGACTAACTAGTTGGAAGGCAATTGGAGTATTCGGTGGGGAGCAAGTAGTGGCTAAGGTGATGAGACATGATTGGATTATCTACATATTTTGAAAGTAGATCCAAAAAGTATTGGCTGAAAGACTGGGATAGATACATAGTAGGAGAGAGAGGAATCAAGGATGATTCCCAGATTTTTGACTTGAATAATTGGAAGAATGCAGTTACCAGTCACTGAGATGAGAAAGACTTTGGGAAGATGAAGATTTTAGGGGAAGATCAGGCCAGCACCAAGTCAAACTCGAGACGGATATCTGATATTGAGGTTATATGGAATAAACGGTTGGATCTGTGTGTCTGCTATTAGGTGGAAAGTGAGGTTCGATAAATTTGGGAGTCATCAGCATGTATATAATTGAACCATGACAGTGGATGAGTTTACCTAGAAGTATGGGTAGAGATTCAAGGACTGAGCCCTGTTATACTCCGGCATTAAGAGTGTGGGGAGATGAAGTGGAACCAGGAAAAGGTTGAGAGAAATAGACAGTGAGGTAGGAGTAAACCCAGAAAGGAGATAATTTTGTCCTGGAAGTCAAGTGAAAAAATATTTAAGAAGAAATTATTTACTTTCAATGCCAGTAAGAACTCAATGAGGATGAATACTCATCATTGGCTAGTGTTGTAGGTCATTGAGGACCTTAATGAGAATAGTTTGGGTAAAGTATTAATGATAAAAGCTTGATTGCAGTGAGTGATAGAAAATTGGAGAGGAAGAACTGAGAAATATAGATGTGAGGTGGTACCTGGAAGAGGAAGTTTTTCAGTTGGGAGAAACAACGGCATGTTTGTATGCTGACTGTATCCAGTAGTGAGGGGAAAATAGAAAGTGTCATGGAATTGCTGGAGAGCTGCTCTCCTTTGAGCAGACATGGGCTCTGTCGCACCATTAGAGGGCTTGATTTTAGGTTGGACGGCTTATCCTAACAGCGGGCTATGAAGAGAGTTTACTCATTAGCTGGCTCAGAACAGAGTTGTAGAATGGTGAATATTGAAGAGAGAAAATAAATCTTCTAGAAAAAAACTACTTTTTCCCGCTCTTCCAAACAACGTATAATATTTCAGTAGAGTTCTTTAACCACAGACTACCATAATGGAGAAGTCCGTGTCCTCAGGACATTAGGTTTTGGCTCGTAAAGTTAGAGGTATTTGCATTTTTAGTTCTGAAGCATTCTTTTTAAGTGATGAGGAAGAAAACATATAACCAAGAATATTAAGTATAAACTTTGCAAATATAAAAAGAGAACTTTAAAGTAATTATTATCTAAATTTTAGAAAATGTTCTAATCAGTAAGAGCCCGGTATGTTTTATGAGGTAGATTGGTTTACACCAGGAGTCAGCAAACACTTTGTATGACACCCACAGGCTAAGAACGGATTTTTAAATGATTAGGAAAACATGAAAAGAATACTCTTTTGTAATACATGAAAATTATGTGAATTTCAGATTTCCGTGTCCATAAATAAATTTTATTGGAACTTAGCTATACCCTATCATTTTTGTATTGTCTGTGGCTGCTTTTATATTATAATGGCAGACTTGAGTAGTTAATGACAGACATTGACTGGCTTACAAAGCCTAACATATTTATCTGGCCTTTGACAGGTAAAGTCTGCTGATCCCTGGTCTAGAAGACCTTTGAATCAATTTGTTAATTTCTGTAGGGTTTTATTATAAAATTTGGAGTCCACTGAACATTCTGCTTTCAGTTGCCAAATTGTAAACCACATGGGAAACCCCTCTTGATCAGAAGTTTCTTGGTTTGAAAACAGCACTAATGTTCAAACTCTGCTTCCAAATTAATAAATTGAAACTCAAGTTTTTTCAAACTGTAGGGAGTTTTAACTTATTTTTTCTCTCTCTCTTTTTTTTGAGTATTCCATTATTTAGTCTTTTATTGGAACACTTATTTAGTTTATTTTTTTAAACATGAACTTTATAAGGCTCTTAAGTCTTTAGTGTTAAGCCATCAAAAAACTCATTTTCCTGTTTTTTTTTTTTTCATTTGTAAAATGAATGTAAATTATTATTACTTTTTTTGTAAATTATTTTTATAACTTGTTTCTGGCCATACCTTAAGATAATTTTCCAAATGTAAGGTAGTGTGCAATGTTTTCCTTTTTCTGTTTTAGAGGATTAAAAATGGGAATCTGTTTAAGCTACTCAACAAAATCAGTGAAAGAGGCAGCATTAGATTTTGAATGCTTTTACATGGTTGGGCTAGATGGAGAAATTAGCACTCTGTGTATTGTTTTATGACTTTTCCCTTTCTTTGAAGACAAGCCAAAAACTTCTGTGGCATATTAAGACCTAAAGTTGACGTATAAAAGAGATAAACATCCAAAAGTATTAATTTATGAGGGAAAAATCAGGACAAGGACAAATTATGTTTTAAATTTGCCCTATGATTGGACCACAAATTATAGATTGAAAAGTTAAGATATTTTCAAATAATGTAGGGGGGAAACCATCTAGGCCACTAAATTTTGCAGCCCCAGGGCCTTTAATGGTTTTTTTTTTTTTTTTTTTTTTTTTTTTAAGTTTATTTATTTTGAGAGAGAGCAGGAGCAGGTAAGGGGCAGAAGGAGAGGGAGAGAGAGAATCCCGAGCAGGCTCCACGCTCAGTGCAGAGCCAGACGCAGGGCTCAGTCTCACGATGGTTAGATCTTCACCTGAGCTGATATCAAGAGTTGGACGCTTAACTGAGGCACCCAAGTGCCCTATGGTTTATTGCTTTTAATTAAGAAGGGGTGCTGGTAGGATGTGCACAACATTATTTTAACTCTGTTTGAGACCGATTAAGATTTTTTAGTTTTAAATTTGTTGTAAATTTTTTTTTTCATTTAATTAAAAAAAAAAAACTATGAATTTTACCATCTTAATCATTTTTAAGTGTACAGTTCGGGAGTGTTACTTATATTCCCGTTATTGTGCGACAGATCTCTGGAACTTTATCGTCTTAAAAAACTCAAATTCTGTACCCACTGAATGACAGTTCGCCCTTTCCCTCCCCCCACCCCATGGCAGTCACTATTCTACTTTTAGTCTGTATGGATTTGACTAGGTACCTCATGTAAGTGGAATCATACTAGATTTGTCTTTGTGACTGACTCTTAGTCCTCAGTGTTTATCCATGTTGTAGCTTGTGACAGATTCCTTTACTTTTTTAGGGCTGAGTAATATTCCACTGTATGTATATACCACATTTTCTTAGCCAACTGAGCCACCCAGGCACCACCCCCCCCCCCGACTGTACCACATTTTCTTTATCCATTTGTTCATTCATGGAAATTTGGGTTGATTCCACCTCTAGGCTATTGTGAATAGTGCTGCAGTGCATAAGGGTGTGCAAGTATCTCTTTGAGGTCCTGCTTTCATTTTTTCTGTATATATATATATATATATATATATATATATATATATATATATACACACACCTGTCTATACCTATGAATACATAGTTGCTATCGCTTTTAAAGTGTTCTCTGTTTTCTGACATATGGTAGGATTTAGGAAATAATCTCAGGGCATAAAGTTGAGAGACAAGTCGTTAGCTGATGGTGAGTGCATTACTAGTTGGTAACAGAAGAATCCAGAACTTATCCTATTGAACTAAAGAATTTCCTTAGTACAGCGTTAATGGCGTTCACTTTTATAGAAGCAGCTGTACTTTAAATGAAAGCGTTTAATGCATTTCAGTGTCTGTTGCTCAAAACCTAGTGACTAAAAAAACTTAATGGCTTTACTTATTCCTCATGATTCTGTGGGCTCCCCAGGTAGTTCTTAACACTTTACCTGCTGTTGGCTGGGACACCTAAAATGTCCACATGGCTGGTGTCAGTACTGTTTGCCAACAGGGAACTCCGCGTAGGCAGTCAGCCAAGATCTCAGTTCTTTTCCATAAGGGTTTCTCCATGGGGCTACTTGGGCTCCTCACAGTATGATGGATGGGACTTCTTTAAGAGAGAGTGTTCCAGAAGGAGGGTTCCAAAAGGACTAGCCCAATGAGCCTATACTTACCAGGCTTCCACGTGCATCATGCTTGGTAACATCCCATCTAAGCTGGTCACATGGCTAAACCCAGAGCGTTATGTTGGGGGGACTGACCCTATCAGGGCGTGAATACCAGGTGGGGTAGTTCTGTATCTCATTAGAGGCCACCAGGGTAGCAGTTAGCATGCTTGTGTAGAAGAAGGCATTTTAAATGACACATAGTATATAGATTTCTTGAATTTGTTTTTTTTAAATATTTTGCTAGTTTTCAAACTAAGTGATTTGTCTACACTTTTGATATTTGGCTGAAATTGTGTTAATACATAGTGAGATTTGATGAAGTTGTTAAAATTCACCCAGATTGACTCTTAGATCCAGTAAGGATGTAAAATTGATAATGCTGATGTGCTTTCAGATTAATACTGTTTTATTTTTTTTAACACTTATTTATTATTTTGAGAGAGTGCAAGTGGAAGAGGGGCAGAGGGAGAATCCCAAGCAGGCTCTGTGCTGTCAGCAGAGAGCCCCACGCAGGGCTTTATCCCATGAACCACAAGATCATGACCTGAGCCGAAATCTAGAGACGCTCAACTGACTGAGCCACCCAGGCGCCCCTAACATTCAGTTTTAAAATTAAGAGACACAGAAGTTACTCATGCAGCTTTTTTTTTTTTGAAAACACTTTTCCAGTTTGTAATGTTATGCAGTGTACCTGCCCCAAAAGGAGTAACACTCATCATAGAATGTTTCTTTAAATTGTTGAAATTGTTAATTCACTCAGCATTAGATTTTTTGTTAAAGCAGAAAAATGTATGTTTTCCTTCTTAGCTTACTCTAGTGTGGATCAGATTAAACCCTTGGTGGTTCAATTTAACTGGGGAAGATTAACTCTTTTGGGGGCCAAAATTTTGGTTAAATTCCTAGGTCCTTTAAATTTAGATTGATAAAATTATATTAATGCTGAAATGTTATACATACATTTCATGACATAGAAACTGTAATATAAAACGAGCTTATTTGACATTTTTTGTAGTTTTTATCATTTTATTTTTTCTTTCTAGTGCATCTACCCTTTGGGCTCTAAATCACTTAATAACTTAATTTCCCCTGATTTGGAAGATTATCACACTCCAAATAAGTCTCAAAAAAGAAAGTTCTTGGAAACCAGCTGTAAAGATTCACCTCTTTTAGCAAATGCCAAAAAGACTAAAAATCACACTGTTACTGACGGTGAGCAAGGTTTGAACAGCAAACGCGATGGAGAAGCCTATGGTGAAACCTCGTCAAGCTTACCTGATTCACCACACAGTGGACCACAGCACCCAGACGGGACAGTTGGTTCCTTGGAACAGAATGAGAGTTTGGAGGCTGATGTTATTGACATGGCTGCTGAAGAAGCTCCTACTACAGTTGATGTTTCTGGAACTGGAGGGATTTCCCCTCACAGTGAAGGATGCACATCTGAACTGGAAATGCTGCTGGAGAGCAAATGTACGTCACCTTGCCAGTCTTCCTACGTCCAATGGAAAAATGCTAATGCTCTCTGTTGGTTAGACTGTATTCTGTCAGCACTGGTGCACTTGGAAGGGTTAAAGAACACTGTGACTGACCTGTGTTCTAATGAGGAATCTGTGTTCTGGCGGTTGTTTACGAAGTATAATCAAGCAAGCAAGCTTCTGCACACCAGTCGATTGGAAGGAGTTAAAGGTTGGTAATAATAGTTTATTTCTCTCTTTATTTATTTTCACATGTTTTTATTTTTGAGAGGGAGAGCGAGTGGGGGAGGGGCAGAGAGAGAGGGAGACAGAGAATCGGAAGTGGGCTCTGCGCCGATGGCAGAGAACCTGGTGCAGGACTTGAACTCCCGAATCATTAGATCATGGCCTGACCTGAAGTTGGAAGCTCAACCGACTGAGCCACAGAGGTTGAGCTTCAGTTTTGTCTCATACATGTGGAAAAGATACAGATACACATCACTCATTATCCCACAACTCCCCCAAAATCTCTATTCTCAATTAAGGGCATATATAATTTTTTTCTTGTAAAATAGGATACCCATGAAGCCACCTCCCAACTCAAGAAGAATTAGTATATTCTCGATTATTTAACCTCCTATGTGTTCCTCCCCATCCCACCCTCCATCTCCCCTAGGGGTCATTATTCCCAAATATGGGTTATCATTCCGTTTTTTTCTTTTATGTATGTATTGCTAAACAGTATATTGCCTACTTTAGTTTGTTTTGAACTTTATGCAAAGGATGTTGTACGGTATGTCTTCTGGGGCCTTGTTTTTCTTTTTATAAAGATTTATCTATGAAGTTGGTGTGTATTGGTAGTTTGTTATTTTTTGTTGCTATAAATTTACATTTTGTAAATATATCAATATATTTATTCATTCAACTGTCATTGAGTTGTTCTTTGCCATTGTAAATACCTGGGCTCATCTAGAGAGTTTCTCTTGAGTATACTGTAGGAATGGAATCAAATCTGAGTTCAGATTGACAAGACAATGGCAGATTGTTTTCCAAAGTGCTTGTACCAGCACTCCCATTAACAATGTGCAAGAGATCTTCCTTATCTTCCCGATCCATATATTCTCCCTTGGTTATTTTCACATTTAGAGAATTTTGCTATTTGATGTAAAATGGGTTTTCGTCTTGATTTGCCTTGCCCAAATTTTATTTTCATTCCAGTTAACACAGTGTTACGTTAGTTTCGGAAGTACCGGAGGGTGAGTCAGCAGTTCTGTTCATCACCCCGTGCTCATCACTCCTTAGTTCCCTCACCTGTTTAGCCCATCCTCCACCAACCTCTCTGCCTTTCCCAAATTTTAAAGAGGTTGGACAGCTCTTCATGTGTAGCATTGATCATATGTTCCCTCTTCTGAAATGCCCGTGTCTTACCGCTATTTGTTCAGTTGTCATGTTCTTATTTGTTTGATTTCTATGGGTCTTTGTTGTTTATCTTTGTATCAGGTATGTGTTGCTAAATCTCCCAATTTGTATCTTGTGTTTTCACTTTTCTAAAGATATCTTTTGTACAGAAATTGTTAATCTTTCCTTTTGTAGCTAGTAATACGGCATTTAAAAGGAGTCATTCCTTTTCCCAAGATCAGAAAGTTATTCACCTATATTTTCACTGAAAAGTCAGAAAGATTTGTGGTTGACATTGAATTATTTTAAAGTTTTATTTATTTGGAGAGAGTGCGTGCAAGCGGGGAGGGGCAGAGAGAGAGAGGGAAGGAGAATCCTAAGAAGGCTCTACACCAGCAGCGCAGAGCCCGACGTGGGACTCAAACAAACCCACAGTCTGTGAGATCATTACCTGAGCCGAAACCAAAAGTAGGATGATGCTCAACCAAGTGAGCCATCCAGGCACCCCAACATGGAATTTTTAATTCAGCTGAAGTTACCTTTTGTGTGTGATAAAGATCCCCTTTTCCCCCCATTGTCCAGCTCCGCTTTTTTCTTCAATTTACCTGCCAGGCCACCTCTGTCATATAGCCGTCCATTTATTTGTGCAGTTTGGTTTTCTTGGTTACTTTGTCCTTGTGTCAGCACCACACTCTTTTAACTATTGGGGTTTTTTAGGTCTTGCTGCCTGGAAGTATAAGAATCCTCATCTTTATTCAGCTTGGTTTTGATCATGCGATGCAGTCTTTTATATAAATCTTACACATTGTTTTCCCAAGAATCCTCACCTTTTTCATCTTGTTTTTGGTTAATGCAGTCTGTTACGTCAGTCTTATACATAGTTCCCCCATTGTTGACCATGTTTCCGTCCCTGCACCGATGCCACACTATTTTAATTATTGTGGCTTTTTGAGGTCTTTCTCTCTGGTAGGGGCAAGAATCCTTACGTTTATTCAGCGTGACTTTGGTGTTGCAGTCTTTTATATATACGTCCTGCATATGTAAAATATATATATTGTACTTCCATATATATTGTTGACCATTCAGGCTGCTTATTATTTTATCAGTTATGAATAAGCTTCATGACAAATATCCATATATCCTTTGAATCCACTGCTGATTTTATCCTAGAAGGGATATTAAAATGTGAATATAAAGAATCTTTCTGAAAGGCTTTATAGAAGGGTTATATCAACATATGACTCCATTATATGTAGAGGAAAACATCCCAGAGCACTCAGATCACCTTTGGGTATAAACATTTTAAAAGTTATAATTTTGTCAGATATTTTGTTTCAATTTGAGTTTCCTTGAGATTGAATTTTTTGTAATTTTTAAAATCCAGTTTTTCACGAGCATTTTTGCTTTTGTTTTTTCTTTGTATTTCTATGATTATAGGAACCCCAGTACGGAGTTAGCTGACAGTTCAGTTGATTATTGCAGAAGAGCATATTTCTCGTTCAAAATTGACTTGCATTCATTTTAATTATGTTTATTTTTTTATAAAGCATAGCCACTTTTTGTGTGTGTGTGTGTGTGTGTGTTTTTATTCCACTATAATTAACATCCAGTGTTATATTAGTTTCAGGTGTACAATATAATGATTCAGCAGTTCCGTGTATTACTCAGTGTTCATCCCAATAAGTATACTCTTAATTCTGTTTACTTCACCCATTTTATATGTTCAATCATTAATTTTTTAACAGAGTAGTTGTAGCTTGTATAATATGGTTGTAATTACATTTAAGTTGACTTTGAATTGTAAGTTTTCTCTTCTTTTTTTGGCATGGTCAAATAAAAGTTCCAGTTTATGCTTACTTCATATTATAGGGGAATCCAGGTATTTTCGTGGTAAAACATACCAACAGAGTGTGATCAGGCTATATGAATTATTTGTAAGAGGTTTCGGTGAAGTCTTTTGTAGCTTAAGAATAACTAGAGTCAGGTGCATATGGTGGCTTTGATTCAAAATAGTTTTCTTATTAATCTTAGTTTTCTGTCACAATAGTTCCATTATGAGGACTTTAACCCTAAAGAAATGAATAAAAACGTGGACAGGTATGTGCCCCAAAGTCGTTTATCACGACAGTATTTATAATAGTGAAAAAAGAAGCAAGTTAAACGTCCGGCACTAGGGAAATTTTTTTTTTTATTTAAAAAAAATTTTTTTTTTCAACGTTTATTTTATTTTTGGGACAGAGAGAGACAGAGCATGAACAGGGGAGGGGCAGAGAGAGAGGGAGACACAGAATCGGAAACAGGCTCCAGGCTCTGAGCCGTCAGCCCAGAGCCTGACGCGGGGCTCGAACTCACGGACCGCGAGATCGTGACCTGGCTGAAGTCGGACGCTTAACCGACTGCGCCACCCAGGCGCCCCGGGAAATTTTTAATAAAACTGTGGTTCAGTTGGAGTGTAATAACTAGCCTACAGAATTTTTAATGATGCAAATTCATGTGAAGTAAGCAGGATGTGTAAACATTAAGTAAGCAGAACTGTGTAAACATGCTGTCATTGAAGACTCCTTCACCGCCCGCCACCCCCCAGAAACAATAGAAGGAGGGAGCTATGTATACCAAATGTTAGTTTGGGAAATAATTATACTTTTATCTGCTCCTGTGATCTGGCTAAGTTTGATAAAAGTTCTACAAAAAAATAAATGACTAGATGTCTCTAACAAGTAATAATCACAAGACAAGACGTAGCTTCAGCTGTTTCAGAGGTAGGCACACTATCTGAAAGCTTAGCTCTTTTGCTAGGCCTGTGGTTATTTGGATGAGGAAAGCTTTGCACTGAGATTTACTCAAGCACAAAGATGTTAGCTCATGGAATTGCTACTAATGATGCTGGGCTGAGGAAATACTAAGGCAGTAAATGGTATAACACAGAGGAATAAGAATCAAGGAAATTTTGTGTTTTCCATTTCGTCTCTACAAAGTGTATTGACTCTGATGAACTTTCATTCTTGGTAATGTCTTAATTTTCTGTGGAAGATACAGATTGATGAGAAGTTGATAATCTGTATTTCATTTTTAGATGGAGATTGTAAAAAGCTTCCTTCAGAAGTATTTGCAAAGATAGAGACCTGTCTGAATGAAGTCAGAGATGAAATTTTCATTAGGCTTCAGCCTCAGCTTAGATGCACATTAGGTAAGTAATTTGTGTAATTTAACTGTCTTACTCATCTATCATAAAGAAATCCTTACGTCATAAGGAAATACACTATTTTATTACTTTGGGTGATTAGATTCTTTGGAGAAAAAATCTGTGTAGTTTCGTTTAGGAGCCTCCTGCTGGTTAAATCATTTGTTGGGTAGAGCTGTCCCGTATGAATATGCAGGCTTGTGTTCTACCCTTGAAAGTGGATGCAGTTCTCAGAACCAGATGGATACTCAGGGGGTGGACACCATTGGTTGCTTTTCTAATACTTACCTCCAGTAGACTGATTCAGTGTCTTCAACCTTGACGATGCATTAAAAAGTACCTAGGGCATTGAAAAGTACTTGACGTCCATTAAATAAGAATCTCAGGGATGCGGCTTAGAAGCCCCGTGTGATTCTTAAGGATGGACAGGGTTGAGAAGCTCTGATCTAAACCCAGCCATAGTAATTGGACTTCCCTTCCTGGGGATCGGTTGAAGAATTGCCGTACCCAATTTTCACCAAGAGAATATGAGGAGAAATATCCTGATGAGCTTTTGGGAAGGCTTTCTTTTAAGAAGGGCACAGTAACGAGACCTGCTTTGTTCTCTGTGATCTGGCCTTGGAGCAACGTGGAGCTAGGGGTGCTAGAGCCCCGGGGTTTCTCAATTTTTTGGGTATTGCAAAGAAGACCCAGTAGTGATTTTTTTTTTAAAGGGCATTGTCTTTTTGTTTTATTTCTCTTTATCCTTGTATTGACTCTTCTACTAATATTGTGTTGTGGTAAAAAATACAAGATACCTCTATTAGTATATTAGCCATATTAAATTATATAAGATATCAGTGCCTTCAAATTTTTCTCTCAGTGAGAAAAATCTATTTCATCAGACTCAGATACTGCATCTGGAAGCAAGGTCTTTGTGGTAAAAACCATGTAAATGGTAGTATCTTTGGTCTCACATTTCTGTCCCCTACTTTTATTATTTTGTTTTCCGTGAGCTCCTACGTTTGTGTTTCCTCTGTCCCTAAAATAATAAACTGAAATTCGATTTGCCAAATCTTTGGCATTATCTCCTTTAGGTCTAAAGGGCTTTTGTAACTTATTATCAGGTAGGATCTCAGATGCGATGAAAATTCTTTTTTCCTTTTTAGCAAAGTATAATTTAGATGTAGTAAAACTCTTTTTAAACGTATACGGTGTGTGGAACCATTACCACGATCAAGGTAGAGAACACTGCTGTCAGCCTAAAAGTTTTCTTGAGGTTCCTTCAGTCCCTGTTCTTACCCCCAACCCCTGATCTGTTGGGTGGATACTCATCGCAGAGGAGCCTTTTCCATAAGATTACCAGAGTGCAGACTGAGGGGCTCCCGTGGTGCATTTTGCAGGTATCGCCTCCCTCCTGGAGTGACCGGAGATGTTTTATTCAGGGTTCCTGCTCCAGTTCCCAGTTGAATTCGAGAGTGGTTTCTTCCCAAGTCTGAATCGCCACCCTTCTTAGTCCTGATCATTATATTTGGAGCAAGGTTGTATCTTGCTCCACTGCTGCCTTGGGCCTGGTTTTCTATGTAACAGAGAAGGGATTTTTAAATGTTGTGGGTTTTTTTTTTTTTTTTAATGTTTATTTATTTTTGAGAGAGAGAGAGAGAGAGAGAGAGAGAGAGAGAGAGAGAGAGAGAGAACATGAGTGGGGGAGGGGCAGAGAGAGAAAGAGGGAGGGAGAGAGAGAGACACACACACAGAATCTGAAGCAGGGTCCAGACCCTGAGCTGTCAGCACAGAACCTGATGCAGGGCTCGAACTCACAAACCGTGAGATCATGACCTGAGCCGAAGTCGGATGCTCAACCCACTGAGCCACCCAGGCACCCCCAGAGAAGGGAATTTTAAATTCTTATTTTGTGCAGTCATAGCAGTTGGGCATGCGTACAGCTCTTCTAATACAGTAGAATTCCTCTCTTGTTTGTGTTCATATTACTCATTGCACAGTACTGGGTGCTATGTTAGAGCTTAAGATCTTACCAGTGAAATCCAATCTGTGCTAAGTAAATACAAATAAACTTAAAAAGAGCATTTTAAAATTATACAGTGTTTGTGTTCTCATTCTGAGTGTCAATGTGTGTTTGAAAGTACTAAAGAAAGAGAAAGAGAATCTGTACTAACCCCGAATGTTGGTTACATTTTTAAGATCAGCCATAGCATCGTTTTGATTATTGTTTTTAAAAAATGCATCGTAGCCTGTCCTCTCTGTTCCCCCTCCCTGCAGTTTAAGAAATATAAAACATTACAAATACAAGCTAAGCCCCCTTTGTACGCTTTCCTGTTCAGTTCTTCCTTACCTCTCCACAAAGGTAACTGCGCTCTTCAACTTAGTTTTCTCTTTCTAATGTCTAATTTTTTTTTTTTTAAAGATAAAGCTAATATTGTTCTCGTTTGGATTTATTTATGTAATCTTAAAGATTAATTTAGTCTTTGAGATTTGTGTACTAGTGTAAGGATACACAGACCAGTAGAATAGAATAGAGTCCAGATGAAACCCTCCCTTTTTGCTTACCTCCTGTGACAGAGGTGGTGATGTAGAGAAGTAGGGGAAGGAAAAAGGCCGTCCGGTAAATGGTGTTGGGACAGTTTGTTCCTGAGACAGGGGGGAAGTTGGATCCCTACTTGACACTGTAATCAGAAAGAAATTTCAGCCCATTTAAAGACTTAAACTTCAGGGGTGCCTGGGTGGCTCGGCTCAGGTCATGACCTCACAGTTCTCGAGTTGGAGGCCCACATAGAGCTCTGTGCCAACAGCAGGCAGCCTGCTTGGGATTCTGTCTCCCTGTCTCTCTGCCCCTCCCTGACTTGCGCTCGCGTGCGCTCTCTCGCTCTCTCTAAATGAATTAAAAAGAAAAAAGACCTAAACATGAAAAAGCAGAATTCTAACACTTTGGTAAAGAATATGGCTGAATATTTTTCCACTCAGTGGAGAAGAATTTCCTAAATAAGGTACATAAAATAGTGGTAGATACGATTACATTGAAGTTTAAAACCTCTGGGCAAAAATAGAACAAAGAAATAATATCCTGGATATCTTCTAAAGAACTCCGTACATTGGTTTAAAAAAAACAAAAACAATGAACAGAAGAGAAAACTTGACTAGCGGGGCAGCAAAACGTCACTGAAAGAGTTGCATCATGGCAAATGATAGTATTTTAGGGAAATATGAAAAACTAGGTAGTTGGGTAGGAGTTGGGCTGAAGATACTAGAGTCAAAGAAACCACTTAACTGATTTCAACAGGAAGTTATAAAAATTGGAATTAATTGGTATTACGTGTTCTCTAGTAAATGCTTTATGCTTAATACCCATAAGAGTTGTAAACAAAGGAAAAATAATTAAGGTTAATTTAGGAGCTATATAAATTACCGAAAATGATCTGTATGCGTATAACTTATTTAACAGTGTGTTTTGAGCTCTTTTATGATTTTTTTCTTTTATGGTATTTTGATTTACTGAGAACTTTATGTATTTTTAGACTTGCAGATTCTATGTTGTCATTAAGAAATATAAGTTAGTTGCTTCTCAATTAATATTTAGCTACGGTAGAGTAAGCATTTAAATGCTAGTAACTGTTACAAACATGCTGTACTGTTCCCTGTTTACGCTGTTTACTGTGTTTAGGAGATTGATTTACATTTATTTCTACATACAAAAATTTTGTTTTGATTTTTATTTTTGTATGGAAATAGCTGTGGGGCTATACCACAAAGGCGACTGTTAAAATAGCCTTTGTAACTCCTGGTATAGAGTGTGCTCCGGCAGTAACACCTGCTCTGCATTTGCATCCTGCCAAGGTGACTCCTCCTGGCCACGTTCCAGGCTGTGGTAGCTGCAGGCCAGGGGGAGAACTGGACCATGGAAGCGAGACTGTTCCCGGGCAGTAGGGAAGGGAAGGACTCCAGTTCTTTCTAGGGCTGGATCAGTACGGCACCATCTAAGCTCCCCTGAGGACAGAAAGGCAAGAAACCAACTGGAGAACAAGTGTAAGAGGAGAATGTAAATCTTCCTATTTGATTTGCCTGCTGATCTCTAAACTGGAGGACCAGATTCACTGTCCGGTTTTTGTTTCAAGGACACCAGAATTCAGATCTTCTCTAGTCTTAAAGTCATTGAAGTTTAATTTTAACTGTTAAAAGATTTTAAGAAGAGTGATAGAAGAGCAGGGAGATTTGAGGCCGGCCCTTGAACCCTGTGTGTCACGTCCTTCACACGTGGAACAAGACGGTTGGAATAGAAGTGGCTTTTTAATGGTTTTGTCCACGTCTGCCATTATTCTACAATGTTTCACCAGGTGTATTATTTTTAGTATCTGTGGCAAGCTATGTATTTTTGCTTTATTTTTATAATACTCTAGAGCTGTTAACAGCTCTGAGGAGATAGTATGGGTCTTTTGTGTCTTTTGTCTTAAAAAGTTTTCGTAGGTGTCCGCCACAAAAAATGGAAGACAGGGACTGAAGTGATAATTAAATCTTTATGATAGACATTTTTAGAGAAATGCTTTAAAAACTTCCCCTTGCCCCACTGTGAGTAACTTACTCTGTCATATATTCACGTTTTCACATATATTGTACTGTGAATGTAGTGAGAAAAGATAACAGTTAATGATTTGGGTTTACTTTTTTCAGTCAATTATGAACAATAGTTTTCCCTTTTCTTTTTATAGGTGATATGGAGAGCCCAGTGTTTGCACTTCCCCTGCTCTTAAAAATGGAACCCCTCATTGAAAAGCTTTTCATGTATTCTTTCTCTTGGAATTTTGAATGCTCACAGTGTGGGCACAAGTATCAAAGCAGGTTAGTTTTTCTCTTTTTATTTATTTTTTTAAATTTTAAATTTTTTATATTTTTCGTTTTTCTCTTTTTAAAAATGGACTCATTCTATTGAAAATAGTTCTGAGTAATAAAATTTTAATGAAACTTCGATTTGTGGCATTGCTTTCTCCCTGGTTCCTTCTGCCCTCAGTAAAATTTCCTACCAGGGTGCCTGGGTGGCTCAGGTGATTAAGCGTCCAGCTGCGGCTCAAGTCATGATGTCACGGTTCATGGGTTCAAGCCCCATGTCACGCCCTGTTCTGACAGCTTAGAGCTTGGAGCCTGCTTCAGATTCTGTGTCTCCCTCTCTCTCTGCCCCTCTCCCACTCACTCTCTGTCTCTTTCTGTCTCTCAGAAATAAATAAAAATGTTTAGAAAAAAATTTCCTACCATATCTTAAAGTCTCCCCACCAGTAAGATTAAAAGGAAAAATTTGAGGGGCGCCTGGGTGGCTCAGTCGGTAAGCATCTGACTTCGGCTCAGGTCATGATCTTACAGTCCATGAGTTCGAGCCCTGCATCGGGCTCTGTGCCGACAGCTCGGAGCCTGGAGCCTGGAGCCTGCTTCGGATTCTGTGTGTGTCTCTCTCTGCCCCTCCCCCACTCGTGCTCTGTCTCTTTCTCTCCCAAAAATAAACATTAAAAATACAAAAAAATAAGCAATCAATCACTGGAAAAATTTGAGCCCCAGAAACTGCAATTTGCTTGCTTCTTTCAACTGGAAGAGTAAAAAACCATGGTCTGCGGGGTTACTTAGTAGGAGTTTTCTTCCGTGGGGACAGATGGGAAGAGCAGTGCATTCTCCCACAACCCCCATTCTGGATTCCCTGCGGAGTAAGAATACTTCTTAGAATTGCCTGAAATGATCCGTGTTTTGTTTCCTCTGTTAGCAACTAGGGTTTTTGTTCGGTTACCTTTTTTAACCTCACGGAAACTGATTTGAGGCTCTGGGAGTCTGGCAGTAGTTCTGAGAAGAACTTAGGCTCTTCCGCTCCTCCGTGCAAGACCAGCCACCGCCAAAATCCTCTTGCATGTGAGCTGTCTCAGCCTGCTTCCTACTTCCCTGAAGCTCTGGGTGAGGATTAGAGGGGTCCTGGTGGGCGCACAATCATTTTATGCCCTGAGACTGGGACTTGAGAGGAACCATGGAGAAGAAAGCGGCAGAGGGTTTCTTTTGCTTCCATACACTGAGCCACATAACAAGGAGAGAAAGTTGGTTTGGAAAGAGGAGTCAGAGAAAGTTTTCATCACACATGACACCTTCACTCTGTCCATACGTGAGAAAGTTGCTGACTGGCAGTTAAACTCACCAAACTGGTTTTGTTGGTCATTTATTCAAATTACTGTCATGGAGATCGATACTTTCCTCTTGCCTTAAACTCACCCACCTACTAGCAAATTAGAAAATTCGGAGTCAAATTATTAAATAACATATTTAAAATTAAAATTATTTAACATTATTAAATAAAAATGTGAGAGAAAACCATTGAGATATTCATTATCTAAATTGAGATTATTTTTGGTATTTAAGGATCACTCAAGGAGAGTCAAGTCTGAGAGAATGTTCTAGGGAATGCAAGCAACAGAACCAGAAGACATTTGTTTTTTACCAGTTGACTCAGAAGTAGTAGAACAGAGTAAGAATGAGCATTCACTCACACCTAGGACTTAAAATAGTTTTCTGTAAGTGAGTATAAGAACAAGTTATCTATTTCTCGGTCTTCTGTCACTGGTTTATATAAATTATCTAATTTTCTCCTCATTTGACAGATAGGGAAACTGAACCTTGAAAAGGGGGTAAATAACACCCAAGGTGACACACACTAGTAGATGGCAAAACTCAGGCTTACGTTTTCTGGCCTCGATTTCTTGCTCACTGTAGTATACACACTCCCTAATCACCACCTGGATTTTAAGTAATACAAACAAGCTTGATGATTAAAATCAGCTTAATTACAGCTTTTCCAAAATCTACATCTGAGTTGTTTGACAGCTTTTCATTGAGTATGTTTTATGTGCCAGGAACTCAACAGAAATAATCTCTATCTGGCCAAATTCAGACCAGTTAGTTAGGGAGATAACATATAAACACATTATTGAGGGCCAGTGACTTAGTAATTATTTTGATCTGTTGGCTGCATTAAGTTACTTTGAATACTTTGAATACAAGAGCATTTTGGAGGTGTGTTAAAAAATCTCAGAGGGCTCAGGGGAAAGAAGCCACTGGCTGTTTGAGTTTGCTGGTTTCTGGTTTTATTTTTTTTAATTCCTTTGTTCTAAAAGTAAGTAGTTCTAGAGGAAAAGCTAACATGAAGTGGCGTTTCATTAAATCTTAATATATCATAGTTTAAAACTATTTCCACTTAATCCAACGTGAGAATATCCAGCAAACTCACTGGGTTTTGTGCTGCTTCTTTTGGTGCCAGTTTAAGATCTGTTACTTGATTTATAAGGTACATTCTGGAGGCAGTTATTTACAGGGTCTTTGGAGTCAGACTCCCTGGATTAAAATCTCAAGTCGGTCATTTATCGTCTGATATGCAGTCTGTTTCACTTTCCTCATCTGTAAAATGGGGATAAGAATAGTATCTGCCACTTAGGGTTGTTTGGGAGAGGAGCGTAAACGCCCTGCCCTGCACATAGTACGTGCTCAAAAACGTTAGCTGTCATGTGGAGCATGAACATTTATTTGCAGAGACAAACTCCCCCTTATAGACTAAAAAATGGGAGCCTTAACAGTCATCTGTGAGCACTAAAAATTTAGTAGAAATAAATCGTTCCATTTTGTTGATAACTTTATGCTGCTCACTTTTAAAATGTTAGCTTCCCTGAGAACTGCTGTATTTGTAATAGCCTGTGCTGATCTCACTTACGATTGATCGATATTTGTTGTTATTGTTTAGGAAAAAACTAATGTCTATTAGGTAATTAATTGCCCCTTTAAAGGTTTTTTTTTATTAAAGTAGACCCAATTGATGTAGTGTACATCTTGAAAGATCATTTTAGGTGCCTCTTGCCGTCAGGTATCTAGACTAAAGTGCAAATTTGGGACTTCTGTATCTGGGAAAACAAAATTCTGCCACAACTGGCATTCTAATTTTTTAAAGATCAAGAAAGTTAAGTTGTATGTGTTCGTGATTATACATTTGGAACTGTCTTTTTTCCTTTTTGGTTGTCCATACGGGTAGCCAGATTGTAATTTTGTAGGTAAGGGGTGAGCTCGTAATAAATTTGGAAGCGGTGGTTCTCAGCGAGGGGCTGTTTTGCACCTCGTGGGACGTTTGGCGGTGTTTGGAGCTAACGGTCGCTGCACTTGGAGGCTGTTACTGGCATCTAGTGGGTCGAGGCCAGAGATGGTGCTGAACAGCCCCAGTGCACGGGACAGATGCCTCACAGCAAAGAAATACCCAGCGCAAAATGTCAGTATTGTTCTTGAGAAACCCTGCCTTTCGTATTGTCTTCATCTCACAGCTGAAAAAGTACAGGAGTCGCTGTGGAGAGTCTTCACAAAGAGCTTTACTAGGGTGTGCGAGGAACGTTAGCATATTGATTTATCATGTGATATGGGGGAATAGGGAAGTATAAATAAATGAATGAAGGTTTAGGCATTGACTGAAATTAATGTAAACGAATTTAAGTTAATTTATGTCTTCTGTTTTACAGATACATGAAGAATCTGGTCACCTTTACAAATGTCATCCCTGAGTGGCACCCACTTAATGCTGCCCATTTTGGTCCATGTAACAATTGCAGGAATAAGTCACAGATAAGAAAAATGGTATTGGAAAAGTGAGTTAAAATTGTCTTACTATTTGTAGCACGAAATGAAGGTGGATTCAATTTGTAGAATTGAAACTGTTTGTCAGAAGTTTGAGTTGTTACGAATTGCCAAAATGCCTCTCCGTCGTGGACTCTGGCCGACAGCAAACTGTCCCAGGCAAAGTACCGCTGCACCTGTCTCAGGGTGACTGTCTGACCCCACTCTAATGGGGCCTTGCCTCCTTTTACCTTGTTTTCTCCCTTTAAGGATATTAGTCATCGGTTTTTGTCTCCTCTGCCAAGTGCCTGGAGTCACTAGAATTCTGGGATGTCCTTAATCTGATTTCAAGAACTAAGATGACTCAAAGGTGAACCAGAGGCTCATCTGTCTGAATTCCCATCTTCTCCCAGACTTCGGCCTGCTAATTCTTCATCCCCTTGGAAGCTTTCTGCTGCCTTTGAGCAGATGTGTTTTTAGTATATTTTGCTAGCTTTTCTATTTGTCCGCAGTGGGACCACTGGTCAGAATTACCTTTTCTAAAATTGCTACCAGAAGCCCATATTTTAAGCTCATGGGTCAGTTCCATTCTAGGCAGTTTGTCTCGTTTGTTAATACACTTCGCGCGAATTCATCCTGTAACCTTCGTGTTTAGTCATCCTCGCCTCTGACTCTCAGTAAAGAAATGTTTGGAGGTATAATGTGATATAAAGAAGCAGGGGCATTAACCTTTTCATACCTTTTCTGATGCCCTTGGATGTGCCAGGAAATCCCTCCAATCTTTTCCTAAAGAGTTGTTTTCATCCAGGTAATACATTCTTGGTTAATCTAATACTGCCAAGACCTAGAAGGAAAGAGAGCAGTGCCCCCCGACCTCCTCTCCCGTAAGCGTCTACTTTACACCTGTGAAGCGGTATTTACTTTGACGTTTCAGAACAGTGCACTTATTCCACCTTTTGTTTCTCTTTGTTTTCATTCTTTTTTCTTTTTAAAGCTTATTCCGCTTTGATGCAGTCTTTTTTTTTTTCAACATTTATTTATTTTTGAGAGACAGAGAGACAGAGCACAAGTGGGGAGGGGCAGAGAGAGAAGGAGACAGAATCCAAAGTAGGCTCCAGGCTCCGAGCTGTCAGCACAGAGCCCAATGCGGGGCTTGAACTCACGAACCGTGAGATCATGACTCGAGCTGAAGTTGGACCAAGCTCAACTGACTGAGCCACTCAGGCGCCCCATTCAACTTCTTTTATAGTTGTTGAAGACTAGGGTTCTTACACCAATCACTGGGCTCCGTCTGTTTTTAACCTCTCCCTGTCCTTGCAACATGATAACATTTTTTGTTATGAGTAATACTGATATCAGTACTGATTTTTGTAATCAGTACTCATTATTATTATGAATACATGTGTATTTCCTCTCCAGCCAAGCAGTATATGTGGTTGTATTTCATTTCTTTTAGAACTTCTAAGTCTTCCTGGAATTATTTCCTTGTGTTTTCATTTGCTTTCTTTATGTATGCATTGTGAAATTTTTCCAAATTCTTCAAACACTCATTGATACATTTTCTAAACACTTAAATGTTTCACAATTTTGGAATCCTCCCCCACGTTTTTTTCTAGAAACCTTTCTTCTGCCACCTTTCATCTTTTGCTCCAGTGTTCCGGTCTATACTGGTTCCTCTCTGAGCCTGGTGCATGGGAGCTCTGGATACACTCTTCCTGTCACTACCCTAGTTTTTAGCCCAGGGCCTTACCCCACATTCTGCAGTATCTGTTGCCCATCAGCGTTGAGTCTTCGAGGGGTTCTGTGACATGTATAAGCTCTTCTCCTGAGTGTGCCCACCCCACAGCACTCCCGTCACCGCTTCATCCATTCTGCTCAGTTACCACTTCCCTGTTGCCCTTTAATTTTTGCCTGCAGAATATTTGTTGTTTGCTTGTTTCCTCATGTCTTCTTCCCCTTCTTGGCCCTTTCGGTTTCTTTCCTTTCTTTCCCCCCATTCGCTATCATTTGATAGCATTTGAATGGAAAAGAAGAGGAGCTACCTTTAATGGAAAGTCCACAGTCTGTTTTGGTTGTCTGGGGTTTCAGACTTTGAGATTGAAGTGTTGTGGGAGTCTTTTTTGTTGACGCCCTGTCTTGAGAAGGAGGTAGAAGGGCAGCAGGGTGTGGGTATCTGCCATCCTGTACTGGACCGGTGGGTTGCTTGAGGCTGCCTGGTGTATGTGATTTCATCTAACACTTACACCTGCTTTTTCTCACGCACCAGCATTGAAGATCAACTTTTACTCCGATTTTGTTTGATCTGTTAATTGGATGCATTGCCACGTATGATTTTTAATTATACAAATAAGATGCATTACTTACATTAGAGATTCAGGCCCTGATCCAGAAACATATCCGTTGAATATAAGTGTTTCAATGTGAAATGTGTTTAGAGTTCTAACGGGCCAATTATAAGCCGAGTTTATAATTTGGACATTGACTGTATTCAAAAGTAAACTGAACTAGTGTGTAAAATTTCACTTAAATTTTAAATGACAGGGTCTTTTGAAGTCCTCTGAGTTTTTTACTTTGAAATTTATATTCTTTTTGTATTATTATTTTTTTAACGTGTATTTTTCGAGAGAGAGACAGAGACAGAGAGCGTGAGTGGGGCAGGGGCAGAGAGAGAGGGAGACACAGAATCTGAAGCAGGCTCCAGGCTCTGAGCTGTCAGCACAGAGTCTGATGCGGGGCTTGAACTCATGGACCGCGAGATCATGGCCTGAGCTGAAGTCGGATGCTTAGCTGGCTGAGCCACACAGGAGCCCCTGAAATTCATATTCAACAACAAGATTCAACAAATCAAGATTTATTGTTGTCGAATGGAATCTAGAAACAAATTTAATAGTTTTTAAGGATAACTTAAAAGTAATTAGATCCATTATGATATCATGTATAATTCAACCTTACAGTCAGCATTCTAAAAACTAATAGTATTGTGAGTTCCCCGAACACCTTGTCTCAGGTAATCCACACTCTAATATATTCCCATTGGAAAAAGAGTCCATTGATACATCAGATGAATTAAATCTAGCAAGGCCAGATCTGCTACTTTAAGTGTATTATTTAGGAATTATATTCAGAGCATGGTGATACGGAGCACCAACTTAGAATCTGATTTAATTTTACTTTACAGATCTTGAAAAAAACCTCATTACTAGGAGTCTAAGTCACACAGTACCCTGGATTGTAATTTGAAAAGTTTATTTATTTAAACTTCAGTTTTAACAGTTATTTTTTTTGTTGTTTTATAATCCAATTTTATTATTATTTTATGGAATCTTCATGTATCAGTGAACAGTACTATGTCATCTCTCCCTGTTATAGAGCGGGTACTCAATATTTTTTTAAAGTTTATTTTCTTTTATTTTTTTAATTTGCATCCAAGTTAGTTAGCATATAGTGCAACAATGATTTCAGGAGTAGATTCCTTAATGCCCCTTGCCCATTTAGCTCATCCTCCCCACGCCGGCTCCCATAACCCTCTGTTTGTGTGCCATATTTAAGAGTCTCATATGTTTTGTCCCCCTCCTTGTTTTTATATTATTTTTGCTTCCCTTCCATTGTGTTTATCTGTTCTGTGTCTTAAAGTCCTCGTATGAGTGAAGTCATATATTTGTCTTTCTCTGACTAATTTCACTTAGTATAATACCCTCCAGTTCTATCCACGTAGTTGCAAATGGCAAGTTTCATTCTTTTTGATTGCCGAGTAATACTCCATTGTGTGTGTGTGTGTGTGTGTGTGTGTGTGTGTGTGTGTGTGTATACACCACATCTTCTTTATCCATTCATCCATCGATGGACATTTGGGCTCTTTCCATACTTTGGCCATTGTTGATAATGCTGCTATAAACACTGGGGTGCATGTGCCCCTTCGAAACAGCACACCTGTATCCCTTGGATAGATACCTAGTAGTGTGATTGCTGGGTCGTAGGGCAGTTCTAGTTTTTGGTTTTTGAGGAACGTCCATACTGTTTTCTAGAGTGGCTGCACCCGTTTGCATTCCCACAGCAGTGCAAAAGAGAGCCTCTTTCTCCCCATCCTCACCAATATCTGTTGTTACCTGAGTTGTTAATGTTAGCCACTTACAGGTGTGAGGTGGTATCTTATTGTGCTTTTGATTTGTATTTCCCTGATGATGAGTGATGAACATTTTTTCATGTGTCGGTTATCCATCTGGATGTCTTTGAAGAAGTGTCTATTCATGTCTTTTGCCCATTTCTTCACTGGATTATTTGTTCCTTGGGTGTTGAGTTTGATAAGTTCTTTATAGATTTGGATACTAACCCTTTATCTGATATGTTGTTTGCAAATACCTCCTCCCATTCCGTTAGTTGCCTTTTAGTTTTGCCGATTGTTTCCTTTGTTACGCAGAAAGAAGGTTTTTATTTTGATGAGGTCCCAATTGTTCAGTTTTGCTTTTGTTTCCCTTGTCTCTGGAGACTTGTTGAGTAAAAAGTTGCCCCAGCCAGGATCAAAGAGGTTTTTGCCTGCTTTCTCCTCAAGGATTTTGATGGCTTCCTGTCTTACATTTAGGTCTTTCATCCATTTTGAGTTTATTTTTGGATATGGTGTAAGAAAGTGGTCCAGGTTTCTTTTTCTGCTTGTCGCTGTCCAGTTTTCCCAGCACCACTTGCTGAAGAGACTGTCTTTATTCCATTGGATATTCTTTCCTGCTTTGTCAAAGATTAGTTGGCCATAGGTTTGTGGGTCCATTTCTGGGTTCTCTATTCTGTTCCCTAGATCTGAGTGTCTGTTTTTGTGCCATGATTTTTTTTTTTTAATAACTTTTTGTAAAGGGTAGGGGAGTGATAGGAAGAGAATTAGATGTTTCTGTTCTGTGCTTATAGAGCTTATTAAAGTGTCATTAAAGTATCATTAAATTACAATGACTTTGAGACTTTCTTCCAAGCAGATAAATTGAACCATTCCCTTCAAAAGTTTGGTTGGAGTACTGACATATAAAATAGTTAAGGGGCGCCTGGGTGGCTCAGTCGGTTAAACGTCCGACTTCGGCTCAGGTCATGATCTCACGGTTTGTGAGTTCGAGCCCTGCATCGGGCTCTGTGCTGACAGCTCAGAGCCTGGAGCCTGCTTCGGATTCTGTGTCTCCCTCTCTCTGCCCCTCCTCCACTCACACTCTATCTCAAAAATAAATTAAAAAAACATTTTAAAAAAGTTAAAATTACGGGTTTTTGTTTTAAGTTTAAGAGAGAGAGGGAGAGTGCATGTGTGCATGAGTGGGGGGTCGTGCAGAGAGAGAGAGGGAGAGAGAGAATCCGAAGCAGGCTCTGTGCTGGTGAGCATGGAGCTCAACATGGGGCTCTATCTCATGAACCGTGAGATCATGACCTGAGCCAAAATCCAGAGTTGGACTCTTAACTGACTGTGCCACCCAGGCACTCCCAACTCTCACTTTAATTATACCTGATTTTACTCACATTTTTAAAAAAAATTTTTTTTTAATGTTTATTTTAGAGACAGCATGAATGGGGGAGGGGCAGAGAGGGAGACACAGAATCTGAAGCAGGCTGCAGGCTCTGAGCTGTCAGCACAGAGCCCTACATGGGGTTAGAACCCACGAACCGTGAGATCATGACCTGAGCCGAAGTCAGCACTTAACCAACTGAGCCACCCAGGCGCCCCTCAATTTTTGTCATAGAATCTGAAATATGAACTAGTTCAGTGATGTCATTAGATCTAGAATGTAATGAGGTTTAAAAATTATATTTGCAGATTTTTTTTGCCTAAAGCCTGTTATTACAGTTCAGGAGTATATATGCACATTGTTAAATCTGCATTTTCTAAAGTACAGATTATTACATTACATTAGTTGGGATAAAAATAAAAACTTGTACTCTATCTAGGCCGTTACATAAAACTGGCTGCTCTTTGTGGGATGGGGACTCTGTGTTGCCCTGCTGTCTGAGTAGCGGGGCAATTGGCACGGTTCTCTTGTGCTTCTTTCTCTTTTCTGTCTCTCTTCCTGAGGGTAGATCCTTCTAGTAGGAGGAGTTCAGCCTCAAGTTAAGGAGGTGAATGCAAACAGATCTTAGCTTGAAATCTCTTGTGACTCTCATTCCAATTCTGGTAACCTGTCCCATCCAGGTTTTTTATGGTTAAGTCTCAGCTTAAGTCAGTCTCAGCTCTGAGCATCATCCTCGACATGCTAGGCATTGCGAGTAGCAAGAAGCCTGAGAACAAAATCTATTGCCAGCTTAAGAGTAAAGTTGTACCCTCAGCGATGAGGCTGGAAATGAGACAAGCTGGAAGTACGGGTAGGAGAAATCTGTGAGTTAAAGGACGCTAGAGTCTAGGGACCCAGAGAGGAAAATAAACTCGAAGAGGAGGGGGCATATGCTTTATTTTATTGAATCCAAGATGCCATCGTTATAAATTGTACTGTTTTTTTAAATAGGCCATTAAGAAAAAAATACTGACCATTGAACACTTTCCGTGTGTAATTCACACTACTAAGGGGGCAAGTTTGCGTAATCTAGGGATCCAGGAGAGGATGTTTTAGTAACTAGCCACAGAAGGTATCCTGGGTGGCTCATCAGTTGGTTGAGCGTCCGTCTGACTTTGGCTCAGGTCATGATCTCACAGTCAGTGAGTTTGAGTCCAGCATTGGGCTCTGTGCCGACACAGCTCAGAGCCTGGAGCCTGTTTCAGATTCTGTGTCTCCTTCTCTCTATGCCCCTCCCCTGTTCATGCTCTCTGTCTCAAGAATAAACAAACATTAAACAAAAAAATTTTTTTTAAAAAGATTATCTTGAAAAGATACTAGTACTTAAGGAGTCAAGTAGGTCCCTGAAGCCTGCATATCAAGCTGTGAGAACATATCTGTACTTTCACTGTGGATCACTGATTCAGAGGCACATTTTCACATATTTAAAATGGGAGTATGTCTATAAATTGATGGCGTGGTAGAGTTTAGTTAGCAGTTCTCTTTCCTAGTGGTATATTTTATAATCAGTATTATCTTTTTTTTTCATTTTTTATTTTATTAATAAATATAGTATATTTAAATAATAAATATATTATAATAAATTTTATTTATTTGTTATTAAGAGACAGAGCGTGAACAGGGGAGGGGCAGAGAGAGAGACACACACACAGAATCGGAAGCAGGCTCCAGGCTCTGAGCTGTCAGCACAGAGCCCAATGCGGGGCTCAAACTCACAAATGCAAGATCATGACCTGAGCCGAAGTCGGACGCTCAATTGACTGAGCCACCCAGGCGCCTCTATAATCAGTATTATCTTAAAGTGATGCTACAGATATGATAAAAGAATAAAGGGGTTTAGCATTATAGACAGTTCTGCAGGACTTGTTATTTATAGGTACTTAAATTTTGAAGACTTGATTCTTTCCTCTAACAGAATGATCGATGAGATAATTTACTAATTGTTCCTTGTCTGAATAATCTGCATTTTGGACACTGATTCAAGTTCATTTCAGCTGAATAAGTTTTGATAAGTAAGTTTGACAGCTGTTTAAATATTGGGAAAAGGGGTATTTGACATTTTTCTTAAATCATGAGAGCTTTGTTAAATTTAGTTAATTTGAGGCCCATCTTTGGCTTCTGTTTTCTGGTTTGGCATGTGACTATAACGATAAAGTGTATTTTTTTTTTTTTTTTTTTTTAAGATTTTCAATGAAAGGTTTATTGTAATCAGTACGGGCTTGGGTTCCCCCCACCCCCACCCCCATCAAAGAGTTAATCAGCCCAAACAGTCCGATAAAGTGTATTTTTGAAATTAGGAATGTCTTGAAGTGTATGGTAAATCAACCAGTATGTTCTATTTTCTTGTCTACTTAGGTACAAATTAAGCTTCCTAAGGAGAAGTTTTACTTTGATGGACCACTCTGCTTCTTGAGATAAAAGTGAAATAGGACAAGTTATTAGCGTATTGGCAATTTTTTTAAATGTTTATTTCAGTGTCTTAGGTTTGTTACTTTGTTTTCCCATATTACCTATGCCATCTAACAAAAGTAATTCATTTGGGCCACTGGATGCCCAAGAAAATTCTAAAAGGTCTGGATTTTTCCCTGTGATTTTGCAGAATAGTTATGTTACTGTGAGGTCTTCTTTAAGCCAAAGCAGCAGTGTGGCTTACAGAGCAATTTTTGTTTAATGGTCTGTGTTAGAGCCTTATTGCATGATGGCTTCCAACTGTCGGTGATACCATTCTGAGAAGGGTTTACTGTTACATATTTCGTAGAGTGAGTTCTCCATTGCTAATTAAGGCACACATCTGGAGGTTCTCAAGAAAAATTAGTGCAGTTAGCCTTGAAAGCGTTATGTATGACTTCCTTGCTTCAGACTGTCTTTTGTATAACCAGGCACGGGCATGAAATTTGTTTGACTTTGCTTGCCTTCCTCTCCCACAGAGTATCTCCCATATTCATGTTGCACTTTGTGGAAGGCTTGCCACGAAATGACTTGCAGCGCTATTCATTCCATTTTGAAGGCTGTCTTTATCAAATAACTTCTGTAATTCAGTACCAAGCAAATAATCATTTTATAACGTGGATTTTAGATGCCGACGGTAAGTGTTTAAACCTTTTTCTTTTATGATAATAGGCATAGAGGCTAAATTCTAGATTTTTTTTTTTAAAAAGACAGATTTTGTCTTGACTCCTTTCCCTCTCACTTCTTGCCCTTGCCTTTAATTCTTCTGCCCCCTCCTCTCTGTCACTCTGGTTTAGAATCACTCCTGTCTTCTGCTGCTTTTGTATGGGGGTACATGTGCTTACGTGTATTTCTTTTCTAGGTGAAGAACGGGATCATATACTATTGTTAGTTTACAGTTTGCTTTTTTCCACTTCTTTTAAAAAGAGAGTGCATCGTACTGAAAGGTTTTTAACTGAGAATAAAAAAATTTTGCTTAGTTTACAATTGTTAGTCATAAATAAAACATCTATTTCTAAGACTATCGGACATTACAGATCATGTAGCCTTCTCTCCCCATGAAATAGAGTATCTGAACTCTGTAATTTGCTATAGCTGTGGTCAAGGTAAAGCCTTTATGTATGTATGTATGTATTTACTTATTTATTTATTTTAACGTTTATTTATTTTAGAGAGAGAGAGAGAGAGAGAGTCAGAGAGTGAGCAGGAGAGGGGTAGAGAGAGAGGGAGACCGAGAATCTGAAGCAGGCTCCAGGCTCCGCAGGGCTCGAACTCACGAGCTGAGCCGCAAGATCATGACCGGAGCTGAAGTCAGACGCTTAACCTACTGAGCCACCCAGGTGCCCCGTAAAGCCTTTATTTAAATAGTTAAACTTTTCAAAAGAAGATTAAATAGTACAGCCCATGAACTTTGCTAGGTTTTTCCTAAGATTTATCTAATATGGTTTAATATTGAGTGTGTTTCTCTCACAGTGTTCACTTTGTCTTAAACAAGATAACGCAGCCACTTAAAGTGTTGTATCAGGCTGTTGGTAAGGGGTCTTTTTGATATTTTCTGTTTTTCCATTTTCTATTATTTGGACACTTCTCATAGCTGATATTTTCCTCTTTGGGTGGTTTGGGTGGGTGGCACAATAATGTGTTATAAAAGCACTTTGCAAGCCAAAACTCACATTATAAATAAGATTACCTTAAAATTTTACTCTGCTTCAGCATTTGGAGGGAAGTGGTTCTCAATAACATAAACAAACTGGAAAAAAAAATTAATTTTTTACTGCATTCCAGGGAATCTGAAATCCTCTTCAGTAGGTTACATGGTTATATGGTTTCCAACATATAAAAATCAAATGGTTACCTTATAAAAAAGGTCATGGCTCCTCCCTCGAGCATTGAATCAGTCCCTGGGGATTAGGTCCAAATGTTAACCAAGTAATTCTAATGTGCATGTATGGTAGAGAACCACTGACATAAACAGACAACAGAGTCTCAGAAGTTTTAATGGGTATAGAAATAGTAGGTTCAGGTGGTTTATAAGGATATATGCACATAAACTTAGTGAATGGTTTTGTTGGGTTTTTTGTGTGTGTGTCTACAGGGTCTTAACCTCTTCCCTTGTCCTACCTACATGATTTCATTTTTGCTTGACAAATGAGAGAATAGAAGCTCAGAAATAAAACAACTAAACACATGAAAGCTCTAAAGTTTTTGTTTTTTTTAATCAGAAAAAAAAAATTAAAATAAGAATTCAAACAAATGTTGGTATTTGAGGTAACAGACTTCATGAAAATTCACAGATATGGAAAAAATCCCCCCTGTTTTTTTTTTTTGTTTGTTTATTTTTGAGAGAGAGAGAGGGACAGAGCACGAGCAGGGGAGTGGCAGAAAGAGAGGAAGACACAGAATCCGAAACAGGCTCCAGGCTCTGGGCTGTCAGCACAGAGCCCAATGCAGGGCTCAAACCCACACACCACGAGATCATGACCTGAGCCAAAGTCAGAAGCTTAACTGACTGAGCCACCCAGGCGCCTCAGAAAAAATCCATTTTCTGATGTTGTTGGATAAATTGGGCAATATATACTGTATTCCAAGTCACAAAAGTTAAATATTTAGACTTCTGTCTTGATTTTTGTGGGTAATTTAGGGAAGAGTAAACACTATCTCAGTTTTTAAAATTTCTGGATGTTAGTCCGTAACTTTAATTGTCCAAATAAAGACTTTAACCTTTGGCAGAAGGAAATGGTGACAACGATAAGGCCATGTTCTCAAGTGTTCTCCTTTGATGGATATTCAGGGATCCAGCAGTTAAAATGGCCAGAAGAAAATTAACCTAGCTGGTGCGTTTTGAATGTCTAACCTCATTTATTTAACTTCCTCATCCCCCAGGAACTTGGCTGGAATGTGATGACCTAAAAGGCCTATGTTCTGAAAGGCGTGAGAAATTTGAAGTTCTTGCTTCAGAGATCCATATTGTTATTTGGGAGAGAAGAACATCTGAGATGACAGATAAAACATCTGCCTGCCTTCCACTTAAAAAGACTAGTGATGAGCATGCTTTTGGTGATGAGGAACAAGCCTCTCCAGCGTGGTGTTCTGTGGGTGATGCTGCCTCCGCCGAGCTGTCCTCAGGAACTCTCCCCACCAGTGTGTCATTTGCTCCTAATACTCTTTCGCAGGGTCAGGCTGTAGCTCACGGACATCATTTACTTTCCGGTCCAGAAGGTTTGGGGGACGACAATATTTTATCTTTGACACTTGAAGAAATACAGGTTAACTCTGAAAGTTTCCCGTTTGAAAATAAACCTGTGGCAGAGAATGCAGGAGTTGGCAAAACAAAGGCTTTGCAATCACAGGAGTCACTACTGGCTTCTTTAGTATCCGCTCCATGTGTTGGAAACCTGACTCAAGACCAATTCATGGATTTAAAGCTTCCGTCTCAAACTGTAAATGCAAGCGTGCGATTTGCACCGCCGAATGCCGAAGACATGGGGATTGCTGCACCTGTGAATAATATCCCCGCTACTGATCCTGTACACGGTGGGCAGCCAGAAGTTGAGGGCACGGTGGCCCACGAGAAGGACACTCCATTGACACGGTTTCCTTCACCAAAGACTGAGAAACTAAAACCCGAACAACAGGTTACATCTCAGGTATCTAATTTGAAGAAAAACGAAACGGCAGCGTTTTCTAAACCTGTAACAGCAAAGCCACTGCAGAATCCATCTCTGAAAGACACTCCGAAGAAACCATTTGTAGGAAGTTGGGTTAAAGGCTTATTAAGCAAAGGTGCTTCTTTTATGCCACCTTGTGTTTCGGCTCGTAATAGGAACACTGTAACTGATTTGCAGCCTTCGGTTAAGGGGGCAAGTAATTTTGGTGGCTTTAAAACTAAGGGTGTGAGCCAAAAGGCTACCCGGGCATCCAGGAAAGCTAATAGGTGTGCAAGGAAGCCTCCTACGGTTAGCACCCCGCCACCAAGTCATCCACTGCCTGGTGGCACGACTTCTCATGTTCATGCTAATGTTACTGCTGATTCAGATGTTCTGAAGAAATGTGAAAACGCCCCCTACGGAGCTCACCGCAGTCACAGTTCCTGTGTCAAAGAACATGGTGTTTCTTCTGCCAACCACGGAGACTCAGTTGAGGGTCAGATTCATAAACTTCGTCTCAAACTTCTTAAAAAACTTAAGGCAAAAAAGAAGAAATTAGCTGCTCTTATGTCTTCCCCCCAAAACGGAGCGCTTCCAAGTGAAAGTTTAGAACATGTGTCCCATTGTGGGTCTCCAAACGATTGTGACTCGATAGAAGACTTGTTAAAAGAACTACAGTATCAGATCGATACCGCTGAGAATAAATCTGGATGCACCGCGGTTCCATACGGTGGTCAAAGTCATGAAGAAATTTTGGCAGAACTGTTGTCTCCTACAGCTGTTGTCTCAACAGAGCACTCGGCAAATGGGGAGGCTGATTTCAGGTATTTAGAAATGGGAGATGACCACGTCGCAGCACCAGTGCCTACTGAGTTAGACGACATTCCCCAAAATACACACCTGAGACAGGACCATAATTACTGTAGCCCCACCAAGAAGAATCCGTGTGAAGTTCAGCCAGACTCACTGACAAATAATGCCTGCGTTAGGACATTGAACTTGGAAAGTTCCATGAAGACTGATATTTTTGATGAGTTTTTTTCCACTTCGACGTTAAATTCTTTAGCAAATGACACATTAGACTTACCTCATTTTGATGAATATCTGTTTGAGAGTTGTTGATTGCATGCTATCTTCTTTTAGTTTAATATTTATTATGGCTCTTGGAAAACTTAATGTGTTATTAAGTAGTATTTATACACTGGCCTTGTCATGAACAAAATGTAAGCTACGCGAGGTTTTACCTTTGGTTCTACCCACAAAGCATGTAATCTGTTTTACAAATTAAAATGACCAGGAATTGGTTTTCCTTGTTTGCTTCATTTTGTATTGTAGGAGAGTGAGTTTTTCAAATGTTAAAAATGATACAGAGGAGTGTCTAGTTTCTGGCAGTTTTTACATTTGGGTACGTTAAATTTCTACATTTTAATTTTCGGTTACAGTGATTCAGGAGAAACACTAGTTTGTACAAACTTAAGTCATTGTACATGGGATATGAATGTGTGACTGGTAATGGTTCTATGGTCATAGATCCTACGCCCGTTTCTTATACCAGTCAAGTGCTGTGGAATGTAAACCTCCCCCAAAGAACTTTCCTTCTCTACTTAGTAAGGATGGCAGGAACCTTGTTACTAGAACTTTAAGTAACGTTACATGATCAATAAATGATCTCTAACAGGAAAATAATCTATTTTTGTGTTATATGCAAAGAGTCCACATGATCATAAATCTCATATTTTTCCCACACATTTATTTCCGCAAGCAAATTTGGACGCCATCCAACAGTTGTTCTAGGGAGAAAATAATAACCAAGTGCTTATAAAGCTTGCTGTATGTTACGTTCTGTTTTGTATGAAACACTAACTCATTGAAATCCCAACATTTCTGGGGCACCCGAGTGGCTCAGTCGGGTGAACGTCAGATCTTGATCTTGGCTCAGGATGTGATCTCACAGTTTGTGAGTTCAGGCCCCACGATGGGCTCTATGCTAGTGGCATGGAGCCTGCTTGGGATTCTGTCACCTCTCTGCCCCCTCCCCTCGTTTGTGCACACCGTCTCTCAAAATAAATAAACTTTAAAATCAAAACAAAAATCAACATTTCTGTGAGCAGGCTCCTTTTATCACATTTGACCTAAAAAAACAGCACAGAGCTTAGTAAGTCGTACAGCCGGGTTTGAGTAGCGTGGTTCCTGCAGCTGTTAGAAGCATGTGTTCCCCCTCAGGACCCACTTAAAATTTGGTTGCTTAAACAGCACCACTGCAATAGTGATTTGAGTTACTAGGGGTAGTTCCTAAGGTTTTAAGGGTGGCAGTCTTGGGATAGAGTACTCTGGTGCTCGGCACTTCGTGATTGATTTGTCCAGTTTGCTTTCTGTCCCCTCCCCCGCCCCCATTTTCTTTTTTTTATCACAAAAGTACCGCGTGTTTATTGTCAGGAGAAGCTTGGAACATCCAGAAAAATAGGAAGATTTTGAATCTTCGATCTTTACACTTAGTGGTAATAACTACCACGAACATTTTCACATTTGTATACAAATAGACTTTAAGAAAGAAATTCTACTCGACCTGTTTGTACAACGTTTTAACGTTTCGTGAGCATTTTCTCCATCTTAACAGCTTTGGCAACTTTGGGATAGCTCCATAATATTAGGTTGTACGGATTATCGTTTTACCAATCTTGAGATTTCAAGGTGATTTGTACTGTTTTGTTATTATTCATTGTGCCACAACAATTCTTGTTAAGTTTTTGCACAGATTTTTTCTTTCTTAGTTTTGTCTTATTTTCTGGGAGTGGAATTGCTGGGTCAGAGGATATGCATTTTTAAAGTCTTTTAATGATGGCATGATTGGCTTTCCTGAATCCTCACCAACACCAAGTAGTAGCATTGAGGGAGCAAAAAAACCTTGGCTGTTTTTTTGTTGTTGTTTTAACATTTTCATGATTACTAGTGCGGTTGAGTATAACTTTATATGACGCTATATACTTCTATAACGATTGGCCAGTTGACTTTCTCCAAGAACTTGCTTAATCATTTGATTATTTCTAGATTTCTGGTAAGTACCAAACAGTGTTGTAAACCTCAGAGATAAAGCAGTAAAAAAAGAAATTCTTGCCCTTTAGAAGGAGCTTGCCTTCTAAACAAGGAAATAAATATATCATGTTAAGTGGTAACAGATACAGTTGATGGTCACTTGTGGTGGTTCTCTTCTATGAAGTTTCCACAAGCGTTCCATGAATATGAAATACTGAACCACTGCTCCTAGGGGAATTGCAGGGTTAGGTTCCTGTGAGCCTCTGGTTGCAACATTATCGTCAACTGACCAACAAATAACCTTGTTCTTTCTGTGCTTCTGTTTAAAAACACCTCAGGTAACATATATCGTTGGTTCATTCCCATTGAGTACAAGGCCAACAGCACTTTAAGTCACGCCTGAAGGAAGCTTATCTAACACATAAGGCACATCACACCTGTCTTGTGCTTAGGAACATCAGACAGCAGTTTAACACTACACTTGAGGTACATTTTGAACAGTGAAATCACCAAAAACACGCAAAAGATGTGGCACTAGATACATTGTAAAAAGGACACTTACAGCATGAGAGCTGAATCAAGGCAGTGTTGACCTGTTAGACCTCACCTGGGGTCATATGTGTTGGGCGGCTCTGTGGGTGTCCCTAGTAACCACATTGTAAGTGTTGATTTTTAAGGTTATAAATCTAAGCATGTAGGCAAAATCACGAACAATCCGCATAATGAGGATTTAGTCAAATAGCACTGAATGCTGTGGAGGAAAACAGGTGAGAGCATGGGAGGACTCAGACTGAGTGGATTTGGAAAGTTTTCTTGGAGATGGGTGTCATTTGGCAGGGACTTCAGCGAAGTTAGGGAGTTGGGCCATGTGACTGTGTAGAGGAAGGGCATTCCAGGAAGAACAAAAGTCCAGAGGAGTGAGGGTGCTTGGCATGACTGAGGACTAGGAAAAGTCCATTGTGGTTGAGCAGAGACAAAGGGAAAGGGAATTAAAACACAAGATGAAGGAGGTTGGCAGAAGCCAGTTTTTGAATGGTTTTGTGGGCCATAGCGAAGACCTTGTTAACACTTGAGAATAATGGAGGCCACTAGAAGGTTTCAGGCAAGGGCAGGATATCTAGTCTTAGATTCAAAAGGATCCCTTACGCGTGGAGAATGACTATAGCCGGTCAGAGTAGAAGCCATAGTCTGTTACAGCCTCCCCAGAGTTGAGGGTGAGCCCTGTGGAGGTGTTGAAAAGTAGCTGGATTACTGTGGCATTTCAAAAGAAGAGCCAACGGGATGTGTTGATGGGTTGGATGTGGGGCAGAAAGAGGAGTCTCAGGTTTTATTGCCTGAGCAGACGGGTCATACTATTTACTGAGACGGGACAGGCTTGGGAAGGAAAAAATTTAAAGCAAAGCACTCACTCATTCAATTTTGAATATATGTGAGGTTCCCATTAGGCTGCCAAGTGGAGATAATCTAATAGGAAGAGGCGGACACTAGAGATTCCTACTTAGGAATTATGAATACGTGATCGTATTTAATGTCCAGTAAAGGATGGAGTCATTTAGGGAGTCGAAATAACTCTGGGGAACAGGAAGAGCCATGGAAGGGACGTGAGTGTGGTGTCCTGAAAAGGGAAGAAAGCTTTTTTTTTTTTTTTTTTGAGGCGGAGTGATGCTGATGTGTCAGATGCCGCTGAGAAGTAGTGGCAGGTGAGGACCGAGAATGACCGTTGGCTTTTGTAATTGGAAAGTCTTTGGTAACTTGGTGAGGACAGTTCAGTGGAGTTGGGACAAGTGTGAGTGGGCTCAAGAGAGAAGGGATTGAGAGAAAGTGCAGATAGAGACCTACCCTTTGGAAACATTCACCTGGTGCCCGGTGAGGGAGTGAGGGGTCAAGATTTTTGTTAATGTCTTTAAGACGGGAGATGTCATAGTACGTGTATGTGTGGACCTGAATGGATGTTGTAGATGAGAGGAGTGATAGCCGCCACAGTAAATTTCTCCAGGGCTGGGGACCCAGTGTATAAGAGGAGGTGTGACCTTAACGAGCTAGAAGGAGTTTATCCATTTTATTTTTTTTTTCATGTTTATTTTTGAGAGAGAGAGGCTCTGAAGCGAGCTCCCCACTGACAGCAGAGATCCCGATGTGGGGCTTGAACCCGCGAACTGTGAGATCATGACCTGAACTCAAGTTGAACGCTTACCTGAGCCACCCCAGAGCCCCCAGGTTTATCCACGTTAATACTAGAGAAGACAAATATATGGGTACAGATATTAGGAGATGTGATGATTGGGCAGTGAGGAAGGTCACATTTTTATTTTCTCAGGGATACAGTAATATTACCAGCTGAGTATGAGAGTTGGGGGAGTTGAACATTGAGTGAGAGAAGTTAGAATTTTTAGTCTGAGAGCTAATTGAACAGGGGCACGGCAATAGGCTCACTAGGCCGTACAGAGAACCCACCAGACGTTTATGGCCGTAAGTTTTAACCAAAATGAGCCAAGATGGTTGTTTTTCTCTAATCACATTTGCTGCTCAGGACAGAAAGAGTAGATGGGAAGTTGGATCCAGCCAAGGTTAGAGGTATTGCCAGGTAAATGGGACAGAGGAGAAAAGGAATTAAGGCTTTATGCAAGGAAAATGATTTTAAGGATGTGATAAGGAGGGCTAGAGGGACATAGGACAGGTGGTGATCATTTAAAAAGTGGTGGCAGATCTCAGTGGACTGGAGCTGGGTGCGAAGAATGCCAGCGCGGGACTAGTTGGAGTGAGTAAGAAAGCAGCGTGCTTGAAACTGAGCTTTTGGGAACAGTGCAGTTATTGGCGATGACAAGGTCTGAAGTGTGACAAGGGAAGTGCATGGCCAAGGGGCCATGAAAAGTGAGGAGATGAAGGAATCAAGAGGCCAGGATGGTGTTTGGATAGACTTTGTGGAAGGCGGAGTCATTTAAATGGCGGCAGGAGTCCTGGTGGAAAGAAATATTCTGTAAGCCAGGAGCTAAAATCCTCAAGGAAAGGCGGAATACCACGAAAATGGCCAATGGCCGCAAAGGAACAGCGTGGGTGGTTCAGTCTAATGGTCTGTGCTTCAAAGGCACGGGAGGGTTATAATGAAGAGGGGAACAGTGGTTGAAAAAGCAACTAGGAGAAATTTGATAGAAATTTTACATTATTTTATATTCTTTTCCTTTCGGCATTATGTTTTAGCCAGGTCGTTTCCACACCCCAAGTATACAAATATTTACATATATCTCCTGGTAAAGCTAGGTTTCTTTTCTTTCTTTTTTCTTTCTTTTTTTTTTCAGTCATGAATCTTTAATTCTTCTGGAATGTATTTTGATATGCTGCACTGAGGTTTTTCTCCCCTGATAGTAAATTTGTTTGAACACCATTTGCTGAATCAACTTACTGTTCTTTAACCATTCAGGATACACCATTCACCTATCTTTCATATTAAATGTAACAAATGTTCAATTCCTGTAGTAAGTTGAGGGGGAAATTTTGGTGCTCAGTGGTAGAATGCCAATTAAACAGTGTAAATCTCAATTTTCCAGGAGAAAATACGCTGGGAGGAAAGTCTATTAAATTTTAACTGTTTTGTCTTCCAGTTAACATTATTATAATAATGTACTCTGCAAGTCAGAAACACTGGACGAAAAGTGGAAGATTTATTAGAGTTTTGTTCTGTTTTTGTTCGCTTCCGGTTGTATTGAGATATAACTGACCTACATCTCTGCATAAGCTTAAGGTATACAGCATAATGCTTTGGCTTATAATCACAAAAATGATTACTGCAATCAAATTTAGGTAACTTTAGAGTTTTGCTAGGTACCACAAATACAAACAACACAAAATGGACTGCTTCTCCAAATGCAGAGCCTGGGGGCCAAAAAACATCGATCAATATGTGTTATGGCAGAGGATGACGAGGAAGGGTGGGATCCATCTGGGAGGTTAGGGAAAGCATCCCAAAGAAGTCACATTTAAACTAATGACTTCATTCCGAGCAGTTTCCAGAGGCAACCCCTCCTGTGGGTGCCTGTAAAGAGTCCCCCATAGTTGGTTGGCTCTGAACAGGCCTGCTCAGCGAGCTCATCTGTGACTCTTTCTGACTCTCTTTCACTTTTGAGCACCAGGACCTCCACACCCCTTCTCCCCAACCAGTGTTCCCTCAGGAAGCCACAGAAGAGGCAAAGGAGGCAGAACGACATACCAGGTTGTTTGTAATCCGAGCAGATCCACGAAAAGGGGCTTATCGACTTCTGCAACATAGCAAACGGGCTAAAGTGACAACAAATCTAGTACCGGAGAAGTGTAAAATACAGTCGTCAGGAGTTAAAATGTAACCACAGAAGCAAGAGGCCATCGAGAGAAAAGGAACTTGTGAAAGACTTCACATCTCAAGATGGAAATTCATTTTGTTTGGTTATTGCAGGTACCTAATAGCTTGGTAAAGCACCCTTCTTGCCAGCCTTCTCTTTTTAGTATACCTCCCCACCAGGCTTGGAGGCGGAGATCGTGGAATATGCTGAGGTTCAAGTGTCTACAACACCAGATATTTACTGCTCCCCCAGCCCTAAGGCAGTGTAAACCAGGCCAATTCAGCAGGATGGCAAAATGTTTGCAGCAGTAAACTGATGTCCCCGCTGGCCACGAAAGTTGTGGTTCCAGTAAAGAACCTCCTTGCTTGATGATTAATGGAGAAATTCTGTATTTCAAACTTCAGTTCTATGTTGAGTCACATCCAATGTAGATTTTCGCCTATGTAGTTTACACTCTAGTGAATTTCAATTATCAGACTAGCCTAAACTCTAGTATTAAAGTGAATATGTTGTTCAATTAGGTATAAATAAACACCCCTGTGCTCACACACACATATGATAATCTATAATAATCGACTTCCCAGCTTAGTACTAAGATAGTCGGTCTCCTTAAAGTGTGTGTTTGATTTACTTTGTCACTTTATCTTAGGGAATAACTAGTTTGAGTCCTCTTTGGCAGACGGTAATTTCTGTTCTGTTTTTACTAAAAAGAAAAAAAAAAGCAATGAAAAATGACTCAATTCCTCCAAGGGGGTAATAAAATATGACAGTTTGCTGGATGTCATTAAAGTAACTTGCAAGGAAAGAAATACAAATTGGTATCTGCTGTGCTGTAAATCCCTATAGAAGCAACCCTTAAAAGATCAATACAGTAAAGCCCTTCACATCAAGTCATTGCAGATTATAAAAATAAGGTATTAAGTGTTAAAACCCCAAAGCAGCCTTTTTGGGGGTCTGACGTCATTTATTACTAATTTTGCGTATCTACTTAATTGCTCAGCAAAAAAAAGAAAGAAAAAGAAAAATTGGTTTCTTGGTGGCTTGTCAATAGTATTAGACTATTCTAGTTCTTTGTATTACCTTAAAAGCTTCAGTTTAGTAATTTTTCCATCCCTAAACACTTTGGATTTGACATACTTTATAACCTTTATCACTAATCAGAATATAAATACAATAAATACAGGGGCGCCTGGGTGGCTCAGTCAGTTAAGTGTCAGACTTTGGCTCGGGTCATGATCTCACGGTTCACAGATTCGAGCCCCGAATCAAGCTCCGTGCTGGCTGCCTCTCTCTGTCTCTCCCTCTCTCTGTGCCCCTCCCCAGCTCACGCATGTGCACAAGCTCTCTCTTTCTCTCTCAAAATAAATAAAAACTTTTAAAAAAATGAAGACTGTTTCTGGGACTAGGTTTTTTTTTTTTTTTTTTTTTTTTTTCTTTTTGGGGCTAGGTTTTAGATGAACTCCATGGTGGAGAACCAGCCACAAGTACGGTAAACTGAAAGTGTGGGCAATGTATAATTTCTCCAATTTCAAGATTTCTTTAAGACCCCCCCTCCCCCCCCCCCCCCCTTAGGGGCGCCTGGGTGGCGCAGTCGGTTAAGCGTCCGACTTCAGCCAGGTCACGATCTCGCGGTCCATGAGTTCGAGCCCCGCGTCGGGCTCTGGGCTGATAGCTCAGAGCCTGGAGCCTGTTTCCGATTCTGTGTCTCCCTCTTTATCTGCCCCTCCCCCGTTCATGCTCTGTCTCTCTCTGTCCCAAAAATAAATAAACGTTGAAAAGAAAAATTAAAAAAAAAGACCCCTCCAACATCAAGCAACACTATCACCATTTCCTGGGTCACCCAGGCTGTAAATGTAGGCACCACCCTCCACATTTCCCTCTTGTTTCAGTCTCTAAATCTTATCCAGTCTTCCCTTGAATTACATCCTTCGTTTCTAAAGTCACCTCCTTGCCTCTCCTTTGAAATATAATTTCCTCTTAACTGTTCTCTGATCTCTTATTTTCCCTATTCTGTTGCCAGACCAACCATCAAGACTAAATTTCATTATATCCTGAAACAGAAACCTTTAACAGTTACTCCCTTACTTTATAGGGTAAAGTCTAGCCTCATCCTTTGGTCTTCAGGGCCCTTCCGCAAGCTAAGAACATTTTCAGTGCGCTCTATTTAAGTACATTTGTTCCATATTCTGGTTACGCTCCTCTGCTACCCACCCCCATCTTGTCTCCAAATTTTGCCAGCTTTAAATAGCTCTCCCCTGCCTTCTGGCCTGTCCAGATCTTTCAGGGTTGTTTCAAATCCTCCACGGAGACACAATCCAGCCTATCTATGTTGACTTCCTCCTTTACTGCCTGGGAACATTTTTCTGTGGCCCTCACGCTGGCACTTCATCATATGCATTTTTATCTGAGTATCTATCTCTGTTAATCACATACTCTGAGAAGGCAGGGAACGCATCTGTCCTGAGCATGTGCATGTGACAGGCCTGTGCTAGGTGAGCAAACAATGTGAATAAAGACGCAGTCACTACACTCCAGGGGTTCGTATTCTAGCGTAGGTGACAACTCCCTGTTTTCAGGGTAGCGGGATGAATGAATGGAGGAGGGGCATCAGGGGAGGCCTCCCTGAGAAGGTAACTCCTCTGCGGATGTTACCCAGGTGTGTACAGAGGGGGCGGGGACTGGCACATCAGGGTAACGGGAAAGACATCTGGGGGGTGGGGGGTACAGGGCAGCATGCGCCATTGAAGGAACTCCTGGTAAATGCATATAACCACTAGAAGTTTTCGTACAGGAACATGGTAGGAGACAAGGCCACAGATCATGAAAGCCTCTGTGTGTTAAGCTCAAGAATTTGAACTGCATCTTGAAGGAAGCAGTTTGGAATCTAAAATGATCACTAAGAACAGAAGTTGGTCTCTTCCCTCAAGGAGCTTATAACCTAGTATAAATACGATCAGCTTAAAGCGGAAGGATATGCTTTCTAAGGCCCCATAACTTAAGTATTAGCAAATATTATGCCTCCTTCACCTTGAAGTGTTAGACTAGATTTGGACAGTACATGAATGATCTTATGACCTAACTGCCTTCCCTTTTCTTGTTTCTACTATAATCTATCCATAAGTATGAGTGGAAAGCTTGGAATGTGGGGGGTGGGGGTGGGGGGCCGGCTACTGCTGAATCTGCCTGAAATTCTCCAAGTGCAACACTGTGTCTCCTTTTTTAGGGCTTCTCACTAGACAACAGAGGGTATTTTATTATCAACAATTATTTGATAAATAATTATCAGCCAGCATTTGCCAAGGCATTTCCTAAGAGACCGCCGAGTGACGCAGCTAACTTATTCCTTGTTCCGAGTCTCGCAGTTCTATCCAGGAAAAGTACATCCCAGAGACAAAGCACCCACCACATGACCTCAATCTTGGCAGGAACGAATTATAGCATCACGTTATCATATTATCGTGTGGTTCTCTATCTTTATAGAAAGTCTTATGTGAACCATCTGCTTGTAAAAGATCTGTGTCTTCTGTGAGACCGGAGTTGAAAACACGTCATTGGAAACCTTTTAGCAAGAATTCATACAAACAATTTCTGCCTGAGTTTAATTTCAGGGAAAATTGTGTCAGCGGTCTAACGCAAACATTAACACCTTTGCCTAGGTTCAAGTCCATTGTCCAAAACAGAGCTCCGTTTAGCACAGTCACGTGGGGTGATTATGCCCCCACACACTTTGAGGCGACTCCCCTTGCATATGTTCATCGAACAGCTCCTTGGATTCTTCTGGCAGTAGATAAGGCAGTACTGAGTAAGTACATTTACTTTTTGGTGGTATCCGATTTTCTGGGAGAAACTCACTTGTCAAGGGGCATTTATTTCCCCCCCCGTTACAGTTACTACTGTTGAAGCACAATCTTGGGCCGGTCTCCCGAAGACTGTGTGTAGGTTTCCTGTGGATAAATGACCACGGGAACTGAATGACCAAGGCACAAGCTGCCAGTCCGGACGCAGAGTCCCTCTTAGATCCGCCCCCGCCGTGCAACAAATACCGAGAGGACAAGGTCTTCCTCTAGCCTGGAAGCGTGGTGGCGTCGTACTCCCGTTCGACTAAAAATCTCAGGCTTGCCATTTTAAAATGGATCCGTATCGAGGTCATCTCAGGAAAATGAGCGCTGCCCGTCCCTGGGTGGGCTCGAACCACCAACCTTTCGGTTAACAGCCGAACGCGCTAACCGATTGCGCCACAGAGACCCAGCTACCAGGCCCGCCGCGCGGTGTGTACAGATTTCCGCGGCCGCGGAGGCTCTCGCCGCCCAGGGCGTAGCCGCGCGAGCCGGGCGGAGGAGCGCGCGGAGGAGCGCGCGGAGGAGCGTGCGGAGGCGGAGGCGGCGGGAGGGGCCACGGCTGCGGGCGGCCCTGCGCGGGCGCGGGCGCGCGGGCGCGGGGGCGCGGGCGCGGGCGCGGGCGCGAAGAGGCCGAGCCCGCGGCCGCGCGGGGAAGGGAGGTGGGGGGGACGAGGCGCGCCCCCGCGGGCGGCGCCGGCCCCGGCCCGAGCTCGTGAGCGCGCCCGCGCTGGGGCGCGAGCCCGGGGGACGCGGAGGGGCGCGCCCTGCGTCTCTGCGCGGGCCGCGTGCGGGGCGCCGCCGGGTGCCCGCGGCCCCCAGCAGACGCCGCCCTGGGTCCCGCGGGGAGAACTGGGCAAAGGGGTCCCGGTAGAGCCTGTGAGAGAAGAAGCAAGTGCGGTGTGGGCTCGGAGCACGGGGGCCGCGTGTGTCAGGCCCCAAACTTTAGGGCTGGCTTTCCCAAGCGTCGCGTGTGTCCCCTCGCCCCGAGGCTTCCCACCCCTCCTTCGGCACCACCCCTCACCGTTACCTTTTAATTCCGCAGACACCGTGCGTCTGTGCCCGGGCCGAATGTCGATCTGTGCTTGGGCTAAAGAATAAGATGTGTTTCCCTTCCTGAGCCCCAGCCGATGCCCGCTTGGAGGGCATGTGGCCTCCGTTGATCAGGCGGAGTTTAGGGGACATCAGAAGGGGGCTTCGTGGAGGGTGTGGCGATTAAGATAGCTGCAGACATCCTTCTGGGTGGCCAGTCCCTAGAGCTCGGTGGGGCCGCCTCCCCGCTCCTGGCCCTACAGCCTGGGGAGTCCACTCCAGCTCTCCAGGGCGTAAAGCCGGTCCTTGAGTGTTCCTGTTTCCGTGCAATTTGACCGGACACCCACTCCTCCCCCAAGTTCTTTTTCTCAGCATTCACCCCCCCCCCCCCCCCCCCCCCCCGTTTAGAAGCGCACGGTTCTGTGCCATTAAGTACATTTGTATCGCTGTGCAACGGCCACCACTATCCACTTCCAGAGCTTTGTCCTGGCCTCAACTGAGGCTCTCGACCCCTCAAGCGCGAGCGCCTCATTCCCCTCTTCCCCCCGACCCTGCCAATCACCCTTGTCCTTTCTGTCCCTATGACTTTGACTATAGGCAGCTCATGGGAGTGGAATCGGACGGTCTTTGTCCTTTTGCGACGACGACGGCTTATTTCACTTAGCGCAATGGCCTCAGAATTCAGCCACATTGTTGCCTGGGGCAGCATTTCCTTCCTTTCTCACGCTGAATCATGTCCCATTGTATGAATAGGCCACATCTTTACCCATTCATCCGTCTGGGGACACTTGGGTGGCTTCCGCCTTTGGGTTTTTGTGACTGATGCTGCAGTGATAGTGATCATGGCTGTGCAACCATCTCTTTGAGGCCTTGCCCTCAGTTCTTTTGGGGGTATCCCCAGCTGTATAATTGGTGAATTGTATGGTAATCCCCTTTTAAAAATTTTTGAGGCGCCATCACACCATTTTCCACACCGGCTGTGTGCCATTTTACGTTCCCGCCACCCCGGGTTTCTCTTTCTCCCTGTCCTCACCAACCTCCCTGCCCACCAGCCCCCCCCCCCCCCCCCGCTTTTTTTAAGTAGTCATCCCAATGGGTGCGAAGTGTTATCTCATTGTGGTTTTGGTGTGCATTTCCCTAACGATTAGTGATGCGGAACATCTTTTCCGAACCCATCTTCCTCTACTCGTTTCCTCCTAGCAAGCCAGCTCTGCTTTGTTGAGGAGTAAGCTGCGAGTGACAGAGGGCAGCGTCTGATAAGAGGGCAGCTTTTGACAAAGAGTGGAGACAGCGGACAAAGTGGAGGCGGCAGGGAAGCCTGAGCCGCGCCAGGAGAGGGGGTGAGGGAGGAGTCTTCTGAGGAGGGCCATCTAGAGATTTTGTCCTCACGAGGATCTTGTTCATCTGCGTTGGGCGACTTTGGGGGTCCGTTGTGTTTGTCCTGGCTCTGTAGGGATGTTTATGTATGTGTTGCTTGCGAGGGGCCAAGGGTGAAGGAGGGATTGATGACCTCCACCTTGTACGTATCGGAACGGCTGTTTTTGGAACTGCCTTTGCAAAAGTGAATTTAAGATTATGCTAATGTAACAGAACCTTCTATCTGCATTTTCGGTTTCTTAAGAACTGTGGGAATTCTTGTCTAAGTGTTGAAATAATGATCTCTTTTTTTGCATGATCCCTCTTAAAAGCACAGGGAGATCTTTCAGAGGTATGAGAAATAGAACTTTCTATAACTCCATTCAACTTTTATTTTCAGATTTGTTCTGCTGCTGCCCAAAGCACAATCTCAGTTAACTCAGGATTCTCTCTGTCTGCTTCTCTGGAGTTGTTTCCAAGGGCTGACACCTGGTTTTTAAACTTTTTAAAAAATGTTTATTTATTCATTTGGAGAGACAGAGAGAAAGAGAGAGCAGGGGAGGGGTAGAGAGAGAAAAGAGAGAGAATACCAGGCAGGCTCCTCATTGTGAGCACGAGCCTGATGCGGGGCTCGAACTCACGAACCGTGAGATCGTGACCTGAGCCCAAATCTAGAGTTGGACGCTCAACTGACTGCACCCCCCGGGCACCCCTCCAAGAGTTGGCACTTTGGAGGGGTGGTCGTTCATCTGGTGCTTGAGTCACACGGGCACACAGATTGCTGAGAAGGCCATTTTGCTCCTGTTGTGGGTCCCCTAGCTCTCCTGTGCATCCATTGAGGGATGGGGATCTCTTGTAAACTTGGTGCTGGTGCATCAACCATTCCATAAAGTCCTTCCTGGCCCAATCCCCTCTGCTTATGGAGCCTCGTTATGGCCTCCCCAGATTCGCATGTTAAAGTCTAATCTCCAGTGTGCTGGGTTTTGGAGGTGAGGCCTCCGGGAGGTACTTGGGTGAGCCCTCATGAATAGGATTAGTGCCCTTTTAAGAAGAGGCCAGAGAGCCAGCTCAACCTTTTCCCACCGTGTGAGGCCACGGCAAGCGGTCAGCAGTCTGCAACCCGGAAGAAGGCTCTCCCCAGAACCTGACCAGGCTAGCATCCCGATCTGAGACCTCCAGCCTTCGGAACTGGGAGAGAGAGGGTGCTGCTGTTTATAAGTTACCCGCTCTGTGGCACTTTGTGGTGACAGCCTGAGCCAACTCAGATAGGACCGCAAGCTTTTCTGTTCTCGTCATCCGTGCCCGCACCCCTCTGTTTCTCCTGCCCCTCGTGTGGCATGTGTAAGCGAGGTGTGTGTGTGAAAGGAAAAAGAAACAACACTAGATGTGCTCTTGATATCCCAGGTCCCGTCTGAAAGTCTGTGGGTGCCCTTCCAGTCAGACTCGTTTGAAAATATTATCTAATGTTCTCTATCAAGAGACCCTGGGGTCTCTCTTCCTCTGTCTTCACGTGGGTACAATGGTTTTCTGAAAAGAAGATGACTTAACAGGCCCGTTGTGTCTAAGAAGTTACAGGTGCTTATAAAACTCTAGAGCAGGCATTCCAGGAACTAGATGGTTCTGTGCATTGCAATTCCACTCTCCCACTAACATGTAAGCTCTCCAGGGACAGAGATTTTAGCCGGCTGTGCTCCCTGCTGAATCCCCAGCACCTACAACATTGTCTGCCACAGCAGGCACTCAATAACTATGTGCTGAGTCAATGAGGAAATAAAAGCCGTAAGCTCTCAAGTAAACTGGAAAAAAAGAAAATGTAACAGAAAAATTAAATTGCTAGTATAAGGAGCACTTACCAATTAATATGAAAAACCTCTTTGCAACTCAACCAAAAGAAATCAAACAAATGCAAAAGAATGGGGGCATGAATCGAATATTCCCGAAAGAGGAAATACACTTGACCATTATAATCATAGAAGTTTGGCTGTCAAAATCAAAATTAAATGGCATAAAAATTTTCTTTTTCCCAAGTAGCAAAAAAAAGAGAAAAGAGATAACACTAAAACACCATCATGGATATAGAGGCTGTTCTCACACAGGACTGATGGGTGTGAACTTGGAGTATTTTTTCTGGATGGCGGTTTGGTAGCATAAACATTAAACAATGCTTATCCCCTATCCTTCTAGAAGTTCTATGTTAGAAGTCACAAGAAAGCAAACAGAGATGTGACTAAAGTTTTTATTATCACAGTATTATATATCATAGTGATTAATAGGAAACGACCTGAACATCCCGCAATAGAAGAAAATGATGAATGTGGCATATTTAGAAGATAGAGTATTAGTTATACAGACATCAGAAATAATTTTTTAAAAGAATGTTAAAAACACATAGGTGTGATAAAGCGTGGTAAGTTAAAAGTAGGATAGAGAAACGTATAATCATAAAAACAATATTTTCTTTTTTTAAAAAAACCTATTTATTTATTTATTTATTTATTTATTTATTTATTTATTTATTTTAGAGAGAGAGAGAGAGAGAGAGAGAGGGACCAAGCAAGCGGAAGGTGCAGAGAGAAGGGGACAGAGGATCCGAAGCGGGCTCCACGCTGACAGCAGAGAACCTGATACGGGGCTCAAACTCACGAACCGCGAGATCATGACCTGAACTGAAGTCAGACGCTTAACTGACTAAGACACCCAGACGCTCCCATAAAGACAATATTTTCAAAGAAGATTTGGCAACAGAGCCTTGATAAAATGTCAAGTTCAAAGGTAAGATGGGGACTCGTCCAATCATGATAACTCAGAACTGCCCGGTGTTTTCTACGCATCTGGCTGGTACGGACGTGACATATATATCACCTCACTTAAACCCCTAGCAACCCTATGAGGCAGACTCTATGATTCTAATTTTGCAGGTGAAAGAATGTGCACAGGAAGCAATTTGTTCAGGTTATAGAGCCAGTGAGCGGTGGGACCAGGTTTCAGACCTGGAGTCAGGCTCCGGAGGCCACGCTTGTAACCTTGACCCACACAGCCTCTCACTGCCTGTGGGGCAGGAGCCCACAGGGCGGTGCGTGTGTGTGTGTGTGTGTGTGTGTGTGTAGTTTTGGTGAAACCTCCAAAAGAGTGTTAGTGGTTATGCCTGGGTGGTGGTTTGTATTTTCTTCTTTACCTCTTTTTGCTATTTCCTCAAGCATTTGCAGCGAGCAGTACTTTTAAGGAGCCAGTGATGAAAGGCGACAGCAGCAGTTTCCCGAAATTACAGGTAGAGGGTGGTAGGTGGTTATTCTCCACTTGGTCTGTCTGGGGCCAGAAGAGTGCCCGCGTGAGGTGGCGACTTGGGCAGCCCAGCATGCGGACTTGTGGGTCTTGGCCGAGCACAGCGTAACCGTCAACGCTGGCCTCTCTTCTCCAAGTCTTCAACCCCCTGAGAGAAGGGTGTCTGGGGAACGTGTAAACTTCTGCGGGGAGTTTTACAACGTGTGACTCTTCAGTAATGAATATGCTTTCATTTATTTATTAAAAAAATTTGTTTTAAACGCTTATTTATTTTTGAGAGAGAGAGAGAGAGAGAGAGAACAAGCAAGGCAGGGGCAGAGAGAGGGAGACACAGAATCCGAAGCAGGCTCCAGGCTCCGAGTTTCGGTACAGAGCCCAATGCGGGGCTCGAACCCACAAGCCGTGACATCATGACTTGAGCCAAGGTCGGCCGCTCAACCGCCTGAGCCACCCGGGCACCCCAAATATGCTTTCATTTAAAAAGAGATGTGGCGTGCCTGAGATTTTAGGTCACTCTTGTATTTCTTCTTAATGTTCAAAAACACTTCTTTGCATTAATCATTTGTCTTTTTCTACCATGAGTCGTTTTCATCTGGGAAGCATAACCCAACCTACTGGAGAGTATTAAGACTTTTCTCTTTAGCGTTGGTGAATATACTATGAAAAATTTCATACCTTTGGGGCTAAATGACAGCAGATACTTATTGAATCTTGTAAGGAACTGGGCTGGATGCTTCGGGGACCTCCCTTCTGCCCAAGACTCTCTGACACATCATTCCTGCCCACAGATCGCTTTAATCTACTTTGGGAACCAGGAGATATATAAAAACGTTTCAAGACAGCATGTGCCAACTGCATGGCACAGATGGTAAGTGTTTTAGGAATGTGAGGTGGGAATAATCACTGAACAGTCAGTAAACAATCAGTGGAAGAAGTGGGTCTTGGGCTGTCCTTGGCAGGATCCTTTAGCCGGGGAGGAGAAGGAACAGAGGCGGAGAACAGAAGATCAGCCCAGAGGAAGCAGAGGATTTACATAGGCTGCGATGGGACATAAAGAAAGCTAATTGGTGACAGAGTATGGAGGGCCCTGAATACCCAGCGAGAAAATTTGCATTACGAATGGTATTGTTCCTAAGAGTGGAAAATTTTTAATGACTTAAATACTCATCAAAGAGACAATGTACACATTTCTATGGCATATTTATCCAAAGTGCGGCGAGGATGCGGTGAAAATTTTGAGCAGAAGGCTTGATCACAGCCAGGTTCGGGGGACGTTTCGTCCAGCACGGGAGGATGGGAGAGCGAGCTGGAAGGAGGATGACCAGTTGGGTGACTGTTTCTATAAACTCGATGTGGAGAGAGGAGGCCTTGATGGGGCCACGGAGAATGGAAAGGACACGAAAGACAAAGGCAAGCAGTGGGATGCGGTTGATAAACATGCATGTTAGAGCCGTTGACTTGGTGCTACTGATGGCAATGACTCTGGCTTTCAGATCTAATGATTGCATAGGGTTTTTTTAATGTTTATTTATTAAATTTTTTTAACGCTTATTTATTTTTGAGAGACAGAGACATGAGCATGGGAGGGGCAGAGGGAGGAGGAGACACAGAATCCGAAGCAGGTGCCAGGCTCTGAGCCCGGCTCAGAGCAGGTGCCAGGCTCTGTGCAGGTGTCAGCACAGAGCCCGATGAGGGGCTCACACTCATGACCTGAGATCATGACCTGAGTCAAGGTCAGACACTTAACCGACTGAGCCACCCAGGCGCCACCCCCTCCCCCCACCCTTTTTAAAAAAGAAGTTCCACAATTTTTCTTACAGGTCTGCCATACAATAGAGGCTCAGCACAATTTTTTCAATACATGGGCTGTTCCAGGTGCCCTGTTGTATTGCTGTAGCCCTTACTAACAAGATTGTTTTTCTGATTTCTAATCTAAACATTGCTGTATGTTAAAACCCCATTTCTCAAGTGCATCTTTTGTGAAGAAGACTTACTTAGTCTCGCTGGTTGTACACTTCCGTGTGTGTAAAGTAAGGCATGCTTCAGCTTGGTTTCATTGTGATAAATGGTAACAACCCCTTTAACATTTGTCTTTAAGTCTGATCTCGCAATACAAATTTGCTTGTATGAGCAAGGTGCTTGTACAAAATAAAAATTGGATTTGTGTAATGTCCCGGAGACCAACAACCTGGAAAGACTTTATTTATTCGTGTATTTATTCATATATTAACTGAAGCGTTACTTTGTGCCCTAAGGAAGACAGGATGATGACCTCAGGGTAAGAGGGGATTTCATAAACACAACGTAAGTATGAACATAAAAGGTTGATGTATTTGATTACACTTAAAACGTATGTTAAATGAATGAGCAAAAAGTAAACATTTAAAAACCAAATCGACTGAGAGAAGACCTTGCAACACGTGTGCCCCACAAAGCCTTAGTATCCAGAATTCGTAAAGAATGCCTACCAATTAGCGGAAGAGGAACAACAAAACAGAAACGCAGGCAAACCCTCAGTGAAGAGGAAATCCGTATTGCCAGCAAACTCATGAGAAGACCTTCAACTCTTCTAATAATCTGGGAAGCAGCGTCGCAGTGAGACGTCATTTCACACCCACCAGACTGGCGGAATGTAAGAGACTTGAAAAACAATTGGTGAGGGTGGAACACTGGCACTTTTATCTCTTATGGATGAGAGCTGGCGCACATGCCCTGGAGAGCAATTTGTCAGTTTCCTGGTGAAGTTAGACTCCCTCCCTCCAGTGCAGAGTATCCCTCCTCCAGACTTGTACAGAAGGATGTATACAAGACTGTTTGATCCAATATTGTTCTTAACACTGAAACATTTTAAATGACTCTAATAGTCATCTAAAGGGTCTGTATAAATAAACATGGCATATTTAGACACTGCAATGCTATATAGCAGTTTCAATGTGTATATATCTAAAAATATAGTGTTGCAGAAAGCATAGGTACAGAAGTCCATGTGACTGGCAACAGATCAAATAATACAGAGCAGGTTATAGGGGAAAGTCGTGGACTTCCACATTTCCTCCCCTCCTTGAATCCCAAACTCAGAGAAAATGTTTTCTTTTCTTTTCCTTCCTTCCTTCCTTCCTTCCTTCCTTCCTTCCTTCCTTCCTCCCTCCCTCCCTCCCTCCCTCCCTCCCTCCCTCCCTCCCTCTTTTTCTTTTCTTTCTTCCCTCCTTTCTTTCCTACCTACCTTCCTTTCCTTCAAAACAGGTTCTTTATTTAGTTCTTCTTGTGGCTACCTTCAGAACTCTAGATTATATGTTGTTACCTCTATTTACCTATTTGGAAGACTTTTAACATCTTTTAACTCTTCAATATGAAGATTTTACTTTGCACTTCCCAGACTACCACCCTCTTCCCAGTATTAATATTTACATTTGTGATAGGCAGAGTTTTTGAGTTTATAAGTACTCCTCTGTGGTTCTCTGAATGTTCCATTTTCATAGCAACCTGTTCTTGTTGCATGGATACAAGAGGGCTGGGGGTGGGCCTATGGTTCAGCCTACAGACTTTCACTTAACATTTGGTTGTGGGTGTGGCATCAGCTGAGATTGCATCTGAGCCTGCAGTAGAGCCCCTCATTTGCCTGGTAAGCCCCAACGTTTTGCTCATAGATAAGGCGGAAAGACTGCCTAGCTGATGTGGGCTTCCACAGTGGTCTGTTCTCAAGCCAGTTATCTTTACCAACTAGGATTTGGATTCAGAGCTCTGGGTAAAGTGGGCGAGAAGGGGGCTGTCAGGCTGCAGGGGCCTCCAAATAGAGGCTTAAAGAAAGAGGGCTGAAATATTTTGTTTAGTATCTTTGGGTCTTGTTTTGTTTTGCATGGGAGTAAATGCTGAGTGCTGGCTTTCTGGGTCGTGACGGGAAAAATGGTGTGAAGGGTAGTTGTCCATGTAAGACATTCACAAGTTCTCTCTCTTTTCAGCCCACTTCTTGCTTCTGTCTTCTAGCCCAGCTGCTGACTCAGAGCCCAGAAACATGTCAGGGTTCTAGTAGGTAGATCAGCTTCCAGCATCTCTGCAACAACCACAGAAAATTCGAGACTGTGGCTTCTTTTTCAGTTTCATTAGTTAACTTGTTTCATTCTGTCTTGCAGCTTTCAAAACTTTTAGATACCTCTCTTATTGGAATGGCAGAAACCACCAGCTGAGCACCCAATATTCATACTATCTTTCTTACTCACAAAACCCCTCTATTGGGAGTGGTAGCTGAATAACACAGCCTCGCTTTCCTTGCACAGAGAAATGGCCAATGAAACGTAAGTAAGTGGAAGTCTTTAAGGCAGCCTGCCAGAAAAGAAAAAAAAAAGCAAAAAAAACCCCCCAATAACAACAACTCTTCAAAGAGACATTGGGCTCCTGGCTGGCTCAGTCAGTAGAGCGTGTGACTCCTGATCTTGGGGTTGTGAGTGTGAGACCCACACTGGGTGCAGAGATTACTTAAAAACCTTTAAGGACACCTGGGTGGCTCAGTCGGTTAAGTGTCTGACTCTTGATTTTGGCCCAGGTCATGATCTCATGGTTTCGTGGGCTTGAGCCCTGCTTTGGGCTCTGTGCTGGCAGCACGGAGCCTGCTTGGGATTCTCTCTCTCCCTCTCTCTCTGCCCCTGCCCCACTCATACTGTCTCTGTCTCTCTCAAAATAAATAAACTTAAAAAAAATTTTTTAAATAAAAATAAAAATCTTAAAAAAGAGAGAGAGAGAAAGAGATTGACAGACTCAGCCAGCATTTCTTCCTGCTTATCCTTCCCCCTTTATTTTCCTTCCTGTGTGGAATAGCTCTGTTTCTTGGAGCCGTGGCAGCCACTTTGGCACAACTAGGAAAGGTCAAGAACTCTTGGAGACCTCAGCCCTGGCATCTTTCTGTATTTTCAAATATTTGCCCCTTCAGAGGAGGATTAGATATCCTTGCCTGCTGCCTTGGGACTGTGGGAAGAATATACTTCCATGCTTCATTGTCAAGTTTGGCCATGTGATTTGCTTTGGCTGATAAAATATGAGTGTCAGAAACTTGCAGAGCATTGCACACGTCCACTCGCATTTTTGCTCTCTTCCCTTTGCTGTTAAAAAGGCACATCAAGGAGAGAAGTTGTTCCTTTAGCCCAGATTCCGTTATGAGAAGACATCTAGAAGTGACTGGCAACCTATAAAATCAGTTAGAAATAAACCTTTGTTGAGGCACCTGGCTGGCTCGGCTGGTAGTGTGTGTGACTCTTGATCTTGGGGTTGTGAGTTTGGGCCCCACGTAGAGCTCTACGCTGGCAGCATGGAGCCTACTTGGGATTCTCCCTCTCCCTCTCTCTCTGCCCCTCCCTCACTTGCACTGTCTCTGTCTCTCTCAAAATAAGTCAATAAACTTTTAAATAAATAAGTAAATAAATAAATAAAAAATAAATAAATAAATAAATAAATAAATAAATAAATAAATAAACAGGTAAATAAATAAACCTTTGTCATGGTAAGCCACGGAGATTTTAGGTTTTGTCACCACAGTGTTACGTAGTGAAAGTTGGCTTGTGCGATACGTAACAGGATACAGAAATCGTGGGTAACAAACGGCGTATTAGGTGTTGGTGTTTCAGAGCTGAAGGAAAAGGGTGAAAAGCGCTCACACATCCCAGAGAGAGACACTCGCTCAACCCGCAGCGCTTGGCATGATTTGGGGAGACCAGTTCTGAAATTCTGCACTTGTGACTGTTTGGATCCCCTTGGGAGCAGACACTGAACTGGTTACCAGTGCAGAGCAATGGCTGTAAAAACTGATGGAGGAAACAGGATTGGACGGGGACGCCCCAGACTGTGGTGGCAGTCTGAGGAAGTAGTAGCCAACCCAGTGGGGAGCTCTGGGCCAGCAGTTGTCCACCAGTGGGTACCACATGGGGCAGGCATGGCGAGGCCCTAGGGTGACCCCTGTCTGAGGTTCCACAGTGACCCCTCTGCTGGGGAGTCTGTACGTGTCTATCCCTTCAAGTGGGTGCTCCTTTTCCGGGTGATCTGCCACCACTCGGCTCAGTCCCCATCCCCAGAAGCAGTAAGCGCTGGCCTCTTCCTGCTTGCGTGTCCCCCCGGCAGGCAGTTCTCTGGGCAGGGATCCTCTGGGGCTCCCGACAGCTACCTTCCGCAGTGCCCATCTGGGCCGTGGAAAACCCTGTGCATCTCTTCCCTTTTTGTTAAGCTGTGGTAAAAACCATATCACAAACTTCACCATCTTGATCCTTTAAAATGTACAGGTCAGTAGGGTTAACTATATTCACATTGCTGTGCACAGGAACCATGTGCGTTTTTAGCCGACGAATTCCAGGAGCTCCCGCTGTTACCCTCATCCCGTGCCCCTGGCACCAGGGTCCATGCTTCCCAAACTGAAGACACACAAATCGAGCTCTAGCAAGATCCATCCCGCCGCCCTCTGCCCATCCTACAGCAGCACCAGGCACATGTCCTTCCGCGTGCGAGAGGGGCTCCCGCTTTCTTCCAGCGGTTCCCTTATATCTCCTTTCACTTGTTGCTTGATCTGGGGGGAAAAGCATCCAGCTCCTGTCTCAGGGAGGGGGAAGAGGGCATCTTTAGAGCTTTCAGGCTAACGTTTCTTAAAGAAAACTCCGTTCCTGGGTCCCTAGAAGTAGGTGATTTTTAGGTGATTGTGGAAGCCATGCAGGTGCTCTGGATTCTCTCTACAGGAAAGAACTCGCAGGGGCACCTGGGTGGCTCAGTCAGTTGAACGGCAGCCTTTGGCTCAGGTCGCGATCTCACGGTTTGTGAGTTTGAGCCCCCGTCAGGCTCGCTGCTGTCAACACGGAACCCACTTGGGATCCTCTGTTCCCCCTCTGTCTGCACCTCCCCCACTTGTGCTCTCTCTCTCTCTCTCTCTCTCTCAAAAAGAAAGAAAGAAAGAACTTGCTGCCAGAGGGGAGGGGTGGGGGAGATGAGCGATATAGACGAAGGGGATTAAGAGGTATAAACTTCCAGTTATGAAATCAATAAGGCACAGGGATGAGAAGAAGTCGTCAATAATGTTGTAAAAACGTTGGATGGTGACAGATGGTAACCACACTGGAGGTGGTGCGCGTTGTATAATGTACAGAACTGTTGACGCACTACCCTGAACACCTGAAACTAACATGACATTGTATGTCAATGAAGCTCCAATAAAAAGAAAAAAGGAAAGAAAGAATCTGCCGGGTGCCGTGAAGAGTGTGGACCTCTGGCCTCCGGCCGTGGCACCCTCAGCGTCTGCTACAGTATCTGAGCCAAGACCTTGAGCTTCTGTGAAGTTCCCAGCGGAGGGATTGTCTACGGGACAATCACAGCGGAACCTCCAAACTGGCTCGGAAGAGAAGTAGGCACGGGCTACCGTGGCAGTGGCCGCTGGACGGCAGAGAGAAGAGCAAACAGGACCAGCTAAGTAAGGAAACAGCACAGGCACTCCCTTCCCACCTCCACTCCCCGCTGCCCCCCATCTCTTCTTTCCTCTGGTCCTGGGAGTGAGATGGGGAGGAAGCAGTGCGGGGGGTCTCGCTGCTGGCCTTGGCCTGTGCATGTTCTCCATGAGCAAGCTCCGAGTCTCTGCTCTTGGGTTTTGCTCCGCACGCCCACTCCAGGGAGGAAAGGATAGCTCCCTGGCCTTGCACACGGAGTGCTGGTGTTTGGTGATGTCTCACAGGGAACATCCTGATTCACCCGGAGGGCTTGGTGAAGTCTCTGATGGGAGGAGCACAAGCAAGGCGGGACTTATCCACACCGGAGAAGACACTTGGAAGACAGAGGCTTAAAGTCTAGCCCAGGGAGACATTTCCTTCTACTCTGGAGCAGAATGAAGACGAGCTCTTGGCAATGTGGTTGAGGACAGACACAGTGGCAGAAGGAAATCCCCGGTGAGGGGAGGTGGACAGAGAGGAGATGACACAGAGAGGACAGAGACAGAGAGAGGGAGAGAGAGAAGGCAACAAGGAGAGGAGAATATAGAATGGAGAAGGTTCAGGATACCCCGATGCCAGATCTAACACTCGTATCCCAAATTAAAGGGCACGGGGATCTTGTTTTTAATTTTTTTTTAATGTTTATTTTTATTTTTGATACAGAGACAGAGCGCAAGCGGGAGAAGGGCAGAGAGGGAGGAGGGAGACACAGAATCTGAAGCAGGCTCCAGGCTCTGAGCTGTCAGCACAGAGCCCGACACGGGGCTCGAACTCACGGACCGCGAGATCATGACCTGAGCCGAAGTTGGACGCCCAACCGACTGAGCCACCCAGGCGCCCCAGGGCACGGGGATCTTTATACGTCCTGTGAGATACCTCCAGGTAGTGTTCCAGAGTCATGAACCGAACGATAGGTGGCCCCCCCCACCACCAATGCTGTGTAAGCACACTCTTTTCCATAATCACTCTTGCATAGCATTTTTTCATTTTTATTGATTTGCCTTAATTTAATACATGTATAAGAATATCTTCCATTTTAAAAAAATTTGCATTTCTTTAATAGCTTTGGAGGCTGTGCACTTGATTCCTTGGTGATTTACTCTGCCAATAAACATGTAATCCCTACCGGGAGCATGTTTTATCTGTGTAATAAACCATAATAAAAAATAAAAAGGAATCCGCTGACTATGAATGAGACACGTTGACAGGTACCGGGGTTAGAGAGGTTAGAGAGCAACTTGCAGTTTGGTGGGGGACCCTGGGCCTGTGCATCAAAGGGATTACAATCAAAAAAGGCAGAGTTTGGGGCGCCTGGGTGGCGCAGTCGGTTAAGCGTCCGACTTCAGCCAGGTCACGATCTCGCAGTCCGTGAGTTCGAGCCCCGCGTCAGGCTCTGGGCTGATGGCTCGGAGCCTGGAGCCTGTTTCCGATTCTGTGTCTCCCTCTCTCTCTGCCCCTCCCCCGTTCATGCTCTGTCTCTCTCTGTCCCAAAAATAAATAAACGTTGAAAAAAAAATTTTTTAAAAAGGCAGAGTTTATTGGACGCTGGCTGAGCGTTCCAGAACACAAATGCTGGGGGCGTTTCGTGTAGGGAGAGAGCAAGACTGTCGTGAGGGATGAGAACAGATACATTTGTGACCTTCATGAGCTCACCCCTGGCTCCGTGGCTGTGCCTGTCGGGGTGGGGACGGAAGTTCAGGCTGGCATAGCATCGCAGGTCTGTTCTCGGGGAGGCAGGAGGAGGTGGGCGCACAAAGGAAGGGCCGCGGGAGTGAAGGGACAGATGGACCAACGGCCAAGCGGATGAGGGTCGCACCACCCGCACGCCTGGGTTGCCTGAGCAGCCTGCCCTGCTTTGCCAGCCCTTCCGACCAATGTGTCCTGTCAGGGGCTGCTTCGGGAGAAGGAAGCCGGGAGGAAGCTTCCAGCACAGAGACCCAAAGGGAAATGGCTTTTACGCGCACGGGACTGTTGTCCTATCTTTCCATGTGGAGCGTATCCTAGAAAAGTCCCTTTCTCTGGCAGCGGTTCTAAGGGGAGGGAACGTCCTCTGCGACAGAATCCACAGCAGTGTTCATTCTCCCATTTATCAACCGCGGACTCCGTACCCGCCTCAGACCGTGTCCTCGCCGTTGCCTGGAGGACCCCTCGCTTCTGTCTTGCAACAACCACGCTCACCTAACTCTTCCTTGAAGTCTTAACCAGGATTCGAAGGGGGGGGAAAAAAAAGGAGGCCATTTCCCCAACCTGGCTCGGCTGGCCTTGCAGAGATTCTGAATTCCCTTCTGTGAGTCAGGCTGGGGGCAATGAATGGCTCTTGCCCCGAGTGCTGAGCACACAGTTCGAGAGCCCGGCCTCCTGTCCGTGTGTGCCCACTGAAAGCTATGAGGCGGAGGGGAGGGAGGCTCAGAAAGGCCGGCCCCAAAGTAACAGCCGCATGGCCTGTGTCCCCCCACCGTGGAGCCCAGGCAGGGGAGAGAAAAGCCACGGGGGGGGGGGGGGGGGAAGAGCTCCTGTGACAGAGGATGACGATAGGCAGATGGTGAGAAGCAGTTTCCAGAAACTGGGAAACAGCCCCATCTGACTGCAAGAGAAAGACCTACCGAAGGAGGGCAGGACGGAAACAGAAAACAGCTGGCCCGGCTGGGCTGGCAGGGACGGGCTTTCTCATTTTGCGGATGAGGAAACTGAGGCCCAGGGAGGGGAAGTGGTTTGCTCAAGAGCAGATTCTTTTTTTTTTTTTTTTAATTTTTTTTTTCAACGTTTATTTATTTTGGGGACAGAGAGAGACAGAGCATGAACGGGCGAGGGGCAGAGAGAGAGGGAGACACAGAATCGGAAACAGTCTCCAGGCTCCGAGCCATCAGCCCAGAGCCTGACGCGGGGCTCGAACTCACGGACCGCGAGATCGTGACCTGGCTGAAGTCGGACGCTTAACCAACTGCGCCACCCAGGCGCCCCTCAAGAGCAGGTTCTTGAAAGAATCCTCTGCTTTCGCCCTCCCTCTCCACTTCCTCACCTTCCCTGCTGTCCTGAGTCTGAACCGAAGGACAGGCAGGCTGGAAACCCCGTACAGAGGGGCCGGGGGTGAGGGAAGGTGAGAGAAGCTAAGTGTCCGGGCCTGCGTTTGCTTCTCATTCCGGGCCAGGAAGGCAAGATCTTTAAGACTGACTCTGCTCCCTTCTGCCGATCTCCCTCGGAGCTCTGCACCTCGAGAGAGAATCCCGGGGGCATCGTAGCTGTGTGAGCTGGGGCGGGGAGCCACAGGCGTGGTTGTGTGCAGAGCTCAGGCTCCCGCGGTTATGCAAGCGGGTGCTGAAACTCTCCGGCAACCCTTTCTCCTAACCCCTGTGAAGACATCTCTCCTGAGCATTTCACGTGAAGCTTCGGAGATAAGAAAGGCAGGACCCTGCACTTCTGCTCAGTTGCTGCCTCCTCCGGGAAGCCCTCCTTGTTGCAGCATGAATCCGGGCTCCCTCCAGGGGTCTGCTCACCCATAGTATTAGCCCTACTTTTCTGCCTTAGCCCACTCAGCCTGGGTTTGTTATATGGGCTTCTGTCTGCTTCCTTCTCTAGACGGGAAGTTGTTCGCATCTGTACCCTGCCTGCCTATGTCCCTGCACAAATGTGCTCCATGCTTTGGAGCCCGGAACCAGCTGTTAATGGAGGCACATTACACATCTTCGGTGGGCTCCCCGAGGGGTCTGAAGGGTGCAAAGAAGAGGCATTTGGGTGCAGAAATAGGAGGTGATTCTAAGAACGGGTGTGGAAGGAAAGACAAATGCAGTGCGTGGAGTGGAGGGTGAGTGGGAGGAAAGAAATGAAGTCGGAAGGGAAGGGCGGAGAGGAAGAGCCCAAGCACCAGGAAAGGAGAAGGGGAGGGGAAAGAGGAGGCGGACCTCGCCCACCGGGCTCTGCAGCAGGCTCTCTCCCTGCCCCGGACGCCTTGCACAGACGCACAACCTCAGCCAGACCTTCCTGGCGTTTTGTCTGGCATTCTAAAGCTCGGTCTTTTTTTTTTTTTTTTTAATTAATTATTTTTTTTAAATGTTTATTTATTTTTGACAGAGAGAGAGAGAGAGAGATAGAGCATGAGCGGGGGAGGGGCAGAGAGCGAGGGAGACATAGAATCTGAAACAGACTCCAGGCTCCGAGCTGTCAGCACAGAGCCCGACGCGGGGCTCGAACTCACGGACCGTGAGATCATGACCTGAGCCGAAGTCGGATGCTCAACCGACTGAGCCACCCAGGCGCCCCTAAAGCTCGGTCATTTAAAAAGATTTTTGATTCCTACCAATACTCTGATTTCGGACATTTGGAAAAAAAAAAAAAAAGTGATGGCCCTTGCATGCTGCCCTATTGAGATTAAGATAAATATATCAATTGAAACCATCTTCCCCTTAATAGTTATTTGTGGAATCAAAAATTCCCATGATCATTGAAGCTCTAACATCACGTTTGGCTGTTTCAGGATAAAGTTTGCATTTGATGCAAAATAACCATGAGGTGTATGTGTCTGTAGGTGCGGGTAATAGGATTTTTTAAAATCATTATACCTTTTGCCCTGTTGTTTCTGCCTTTACATCTTTCAAATCTGCTGCTGTTTGGTAACGATAGCCTGGGTCTCAGGAGTTTTTTGTTTGTTGTGGTTAGGAAGGCTTCTGCCCCCAAACTCACCTTCCATGTAAGAGTAGGAGTCAGTAGAGACATTTGGTTTGCATACACGTTTCATCTTATGGTCAATTTGTCCCAATATCCTGTACAGCCAAGGGCCTCTGTATAGTGTAGTGATTTAAAGTGTGGGCTCTGGGGGTTCCCCGGGTGGCTCCGTCGGTTGAGCGTCTGACTTTGGCTCAGGTCATGATCTCGAGGTTCATGAGTTCGAGCCCTGCGTTGGGCTCACTGCTATCAGCCTGCAGCCCAGAGCCCTCTTTGGATACTCTGTGTCCCTCTCTGTGCCCCTCCCCGGCTTGTGCTCTCCCCAAAATAAATAAATATTAAAAACAAAAGTGTGGGCTCTAGAGGCAGACTGTCTGGGTTTCTACCCCAGCTCGACTACTTATTATCTGTGTGTCCTCGGGCAAGCTCCCACACGGAGGCTTGTTATTCCATTTATGAAATAATAGTGATGCTTAACATATAAGGTTGTTGTGAAAATCCATCAGATAATATATGTAAAGTGCTTAGAACAGTGTCTGGCACATAATAAGTGCTTAGAAAATATTAGCTCTTATTATTAATAATCAACTGACGTATATTTCTTGAGTGGGGTGGTGGGTACCCGGTGTTCATTTTATTAAGCTTTAAAATGTGCATATGTCTTATAAATCCTTTTTATGTGTATGATATGTCTTGCATGCATTAAAATAAATGCATTAAAAATAAATGAGCATTTATGAGGTTTGTTTTAGCAATCATATGTCCCAGGGTTCCAGAAAACAATGAAATAAAATATTCCATCCCATTATTGGATTCATGTAGCAAACAATGGGACCGCCCAGGTATTCTTATTCATGATTCAAAAAAAAAAAAAAATACGGTAACTATAGAAATAGTACCGATTTTCTAGGAATTAATACATGAGCATGTATTTATTTTTTCCCTTCTTGGACCGATGGCAGGTTCTAGATTCATAGAGTCACTAGTATTGAATCATTGGTATGCCTGTCCTCTCCAGGCCGCTTCAGAGCGGGGAAGGACAGTACTCAGGTGAGGACTGATCCGTTTACCCAGGGAGGGATGCTGCTGAGAAGTCTCACCTGGCGAACTTGAACTTGATCTTAATTGACAGTCCTGTTCCTGTTTCCCTTGTTGGCTCTCAACGCCTTGAGTAGAAAGATGGAGGGGTTGGCGGTGAGGTTTCGTTCTGGGGACCAGGGGAGGGGGTCCAGATCTTTCTGGACAAAAGAGACACAGCTGTTCATCTCTGATGTAGTTTGAGGAGGTTAATGTTGCCCTCAGCAGCCTCTACAGCAGCCGCGGGGGTTCCGCCCCCTCACCCTGCAGGCTTGGAGAACATCTTCTTTTTTTTTTTTCATTTTTTTTTTCAACGTTTATTTATTTTTGGGACAGAGAGAGACAGAGCATGAATGGGCGAGGGGCAGAGAGAGAGGGAGACACAGAATCGGAAACAGTCTCCAGGCTCCGAGCCATCAGCCCAGAGCCTGACGCGGGGCTCGAACTCCCGGACCGCGAGATCGTGACCTGAGCTGAAGTCGGACGCTTAACCGACAGCGCCACCCAGGCGCCCCTGGAGAGCATCTTCTGAATTGCCCTTGAAATCTGTCGCTGTCATGCTCTTCCCTTTCCTGTGCTAATGGTTGGTTGTGTTAGAGTGCTTTGTGTACCTGTTTGTCTCCTCTGCTGGATTTCAAAAGTCTTAAAAGGAGACACTTCATCTCGTTTATCTTTAAATACCCACAGTGGCTTGCTCAGGGAGTGTTTGTTGAATGTATGAATGGCTGATTGGGTAGGTGAATGAATGAATGAATGAGTAGGAGCCATCATTAAAAAGCTGAGGATAAAGTGGAAAGATTGGGCCACAAAATCTTCCAGGTAAAATCTTTTTCAAAAATTAGGAATATTCTCGAATATTCCAATGTGCTGAGTTGACAGAGTAGAGAATTTTGGATGTGGCTCCATTTGTCTGGTCATTCATGAGAATTTACAAATGTTTCACTAGGCTGAGACACTGTGGCAGCAAGGACCATGTTTATCCCCCAAAGCTAGCACACAGTAGGCACATAGTATGATGCTAAGTGAAATATTCTCTTCTCTTGTAGGATTTAACCCAACCAGTAACCCTGACAGGAAGGAGGACACGTTCAATTCAATAAACCCATATACAGCATCTACTTCTGTAAGTACTTTCCCAAGGGCTGGGTGAACAAGAGAATAGATCATGGGTCCTTTCTTTCAGGGGTTTTTGGAGGTAGTTAGTTACATTTGTACCCAACTGTAACACAAGGCAGAATGTGATAAGCACTACCATAGAGGTTGAAATGCTAAGTGCTAAAAAAAAAAAAAAAAAAAAAAGAAAGAAAAGTGGGGTGTGCCTGAGTGGCTCAGTCAGTTACGCGTCTGACTCTTGATTTTGGCTCAGGTCATGATCCCAGGGTCGTGGGATTGGGCTCCGTGCTAGGTGTGGAAGTCACACCTTAAGATTTTCTGCTTGAGATTTTCTCCCTCTCTCTCTCCCTCTGCCTCTCCCCTCTCATTTTCTCCCTCTCTCTCTCTCAAAGAAAAAAGAAAAGAAGAGGAAAGAAAAGGGAAGAAAAGCGAAAAGAAAAGAAATGCTAAGTGGACCAGGAGGGGAGGAATTTATTAAAGCCTGTGGGATCTGGGAGGACTTCATGGCCGTGTGAGTCCTGGTTGGACAGGCAGGATTTTGTCAGGTAGAAACGGGAGGAGGACCATTTGTTCGACTGCAGTTCAGGGTGCGTAGGAAGAGACGGTGAGGGTCAAGGTGGAAAACTGTCTCCAAGATGGCGCCCAATGATCCTCAACTCCTGCTGTTCATGTTCTTTTGTAGTCCTCCCGGCATTGTCTCAGGGGTGGTCTGTGTGACCAACGGAAGTGATGGTGTGTGACTTCTAAGACTGTGCCACAGAAGATGTTGCCACTTCCCTTGCTGTTCTGTAGACCGCCTGATGTGGGGGAAGCTAGGTGCCTTGTGGTGACGACACCCAGCAGCCTAGGGATAGACCCGCGTGGGAAAGACCTGAAGCCTCCCGCCACGAGCCAGCGCCAACCTACTCCTGCTGTCTGTGTGAACCAGCCTTCTTGGAAGCTGATCCGCTAGAACTGGGTCAGAGCTCCGGGTGACCGCAGTCCCAGCTGATATCCTGACTGGCACTTAGGCGAGACCTTGAGCCAGAACCGCTCAGCTAAGAGGCTCCTGATTTTCTGACCCACGGTGACTGAGAGACAGTAGGTGTTCTCTTGATGCTTCAAGGCTTTGGTTTTGGGAGTCGTTTCATAGACAGCAATAGACACACGTACAGAAACGAAGGCTTGGAGAAGAGTTTGGGAAGAGCCTTCGTTTTTAAGGCGCCATACTTGTATGCAATGGGGGCGATGTTTTTTTAAAGGCGTAAAAGATGATGATGACTGTGAGGATGGGTGTAACCTAAGTTGGCCAAAGGAGTGCCGGAGCAGGAAGAAAATTTAAGAGGCCACCGCAGTCGTCCAGACGAGAGGTAATGAGAGAGCGGAAGCGGAGGCACCGCTGGGGGACCGGAGAATGGCACGTCCACGCAGGGGGGCGAAGGCGAAGAAGTCACGAAGGTGACTCCTGGGTTTTGAGCGCAGGAACACGGGGGAGCCATGATCTCATTTACCCAAAGAGGAAACACAGAAGGGAGCCCGCGTGGGTAGGAGTCAAGAAGTGGGGGTGTCTATCTCCTGGCGAGGAGAGCTCTCTGCGTCCAGAGCTCCGCGGAGGGCTGGCCACCAAGGCTCCTTCACAGATCGGGCTGGTCGAGAAGCCTCTCCCTGAAGGACGAGGCTGTTCCATTTCACCGCACATCTTCCCCACTGCCAAGTGTTCCCTGGTGACAGCCTCTGCCATCGGTATTTTTAGCATGTGGCCTTTCTGAGCCTGAAAAACAACATCCACTTCCTGGAACTTCTCCTCCAGCTGACAGCCAGTGACCCACGCGGGCGGGAGCTTCAGCTGGGCCTGACGGGCGACAGTCTGCCAATCTGCTAGGGGAGAGGAAGGCAGGCCGCAAGTTGGGCACGGAGGCCTCCACCCCGCTCCCTTCTGTCCTGCTCTTGAGGCCTAACGACGTCAGTGCACGTCAGAAGCTGAAAAGTGAGGAAGCCTGTGAATAAAGCCCAAGAGGCAGGAAGCTTCTCCTGAAATTTCCTTCTATGACAGCTACATCAAGTCTGAAGGTAGTACCTGGCCAGGTGACGTTAGAAAACCACCAGGGCATAAATATTGCTTTTATAGTAATCCTAGGACAGGCCTGCGTGAAAACCCCCTGGGACTCGTCACACGTGCTGTTGCATCCCGTGGAGTCAGATCTGAGGCAGAGCCAGAAAAGCATCAGGGGAAACGTGAGAGAGGGTGAGGGGTTTCTCCGATGGGGTCTGCAGCCCCGGGCCAAGGCTGGGGGCGGCGAGAACCCGCCGGACTGTTCCCCAGAGTTGTAAGAGTTCTCTGCCAGAATTTTCGAAATTGTGCTTTTTAGAGTTTATGAGCGTCTAAACGGGTTGGAATAAGCATTTTCGGTGCTGATTGACCCCTTAAGTAGGAGTACTACCTCGCCCCTCAGGACCCATATGCACAAATGTGTTTTGATGCTAAGTGGCATTTTATTTTATTTTATTTTATTTTATTTTATTTTATTTTATTTTATCATTTTTTTAAAGTTTATTTATTTATTTATTTTGAGACAGAGAGAGAGAGCCCAAGCAGGGGAGGGGCAGAGAGAGAGAGAGAAAATCCCAAGCAGGCTCCACACGGTCAGTGCCTGGAACCCAGTGCGGGGCTAGAGCTCAAAACCCATGAGCTCCTGACCTGAGCTGAAGTCAAGAGTCAGACGCTTAACCGACCGAGCCACCCGGATGCCCCCTCCAGTGGTGTTTTAAAAGTGGTTGCAGACCGATGGAAAAGACGAAAGGGTGGTTTTAGTACGGAACAAAGCGCTGGTGTCCCGTGGAGACCAGGTGACATCTCCGTGCCGTGTCTCAACAAAGGTGTAGCAGCAGCTCAAAGCAGGAATGCCAGCAAAGCTGCAGGGGACAGTCAGGGCCACTTTCTTGGTTTGAGGGTTGGGGGCTCAGCAAAACAATATCACGTGTCACTCCGAACGGGTGTGGTCCTCAGAACTGGGGGGGGGGGGTTGAAGAAAAAGAGCCACCCTTGGGGGGAATATAATCTTTGCGGCATCACCATCACCCCCCCCCCCCACCACCATCGGCAAAGCATTTACCTGGCGTGTGCCCGAGACGAGCGGTAGGGATGAGTAATACAAAGTTGTTGTTAGTGTGTTTCCATGAGAACTTCATGGACGTTGAGAATGTGTTGGGATCAGAACGCAAGGGTCCGTTGCTAATGATGTGAAGGCCCCACATGAATCTACTCTGGATGATGTGCTGCAGATGGCAACTGCAGGATTTTCTTTCTGGAACCTCAGCGGGGGCATAGGGGAGGATTTGGGGAGGACGCTTGCCCTGGAGCCGGAGGACAAGGCTATGTCTGTTGGGTAGTGATAAATGGGCAAGGGAGGAGATCTTCCACGGAAGGTCCTCTACTACCTTGAAAACTGCTTTGAGCTGATACCAAATCACCACATATGTGGCTGGGTTGGATACCAGGGTGCAGGATGGGGACAGAACCACCAGCGGGACCTCAGAAGGAGTCCAAGCACCAAGGATACGCCCCCTCTCCTCCCTTGGCAAACCTGACTCCTATTCTAGTTTGGGTTTCTTGGAACTTCAGAGATTTGGGTACGTTTGGTTCACACACCCAGTTTTCCAGCAGTGAGTTATTTTTTTTTTTAATGGTTATTTACTTTTGAGAAAGAAAGAGAGAGAGAGAGAAAGAGCAAGCAGGGGAGGGACAGAGAGAGAGGGAGACAGAGAATCCGAAGCAGACTCCAGGTTCTGAGCTGTCGGCACAGAGTCGATGCAGGACTTGAACTCGAGAGCCGTGAGATCGTGACCTGAGCCAAAGTCGGAGGCTTAGCCAACTGAGCCACCCAGGCGCCCCTGCAGCTGTGTTTTTAAAGCTGGTCCCAGGATGTCAGGAACATCTGGTAGCCCACCTTCCCCTGGGCCTGAGCTTCCCCTCAGGAATAACTATATGTGTCCTATTTCCATGCAACATGACTGGTAGGTACACAAAGCTTACCCACCTACGCAAGAAACGCCATTCAACTATATGATGAATGCAATTAATTTTACACGCTTTTACATGATGTAAGGACTTGCGGACGGAGGTATGCTGTGTACCACACTGCCTGCTGTTGATTCTTCATTTTCCTGTTATTATCTTTATCTTTTTTGCTCCAGTTTTTCCTTCCTGAATCAGGATGGATGGCATTAGCCACATTAAAAGAAACACGACGGCAGGGACTTAACCACATAAGGTTTTTTGCTTAGTTTAGTTTAGTTTTGTTTTTGAGATATTTACATGATGTAAATCCACATATTTTAAGTTTACTGTTCAGTGAGTTTTGGCAAAGGTGCTATATAGTTTATGAAACCACCCCATTGGTATATAAAACATGTTTATCACCCTAGGAAATGATCCTATGTCCCTTTCTTGTGAACCCTGACCCCTTCCCCTAGGCAGCCACTGTTGTGATTTCTCTTACCATAGCTTAGTTGTGCCTGCTTCTAGAACTTCATATAAATAGAACAATACTGAATGTATCCCTTTGTGTCTGACTTCTTCGATTCAACGTAATATTCATAGTATTCATCCACGTGGTTGAAAGTTTCAGTAGTCCTTTCCTTTTCACTGCTAAGTAGTATTCTAGTGCATAAATATGCCACACTTTTTGTACCCATTCTTTGGTTGATACACGTTCGGGCCGTTTTCAGTTCTTGCCTGTCGTGAATAGAGCATTTAAAAACATTCCTGTATACGTCTTTTAAGTTTTCACTTTTCTGGGGCAAATAACCAGAAGGAAAATGGTTGGGTAATAAATAGGTGCATATTTAATATTTCGAGAAACTGCCCATCGGTTTTTCCAAATGCCCACGATAATTTGAACGGCGACGTGTGAGCGTTCCGTTGCCCCGCATGCTCGCGGACAGCAGTGTTGCCAGTTTTAAAGGTTTTGGCCATCCTGGCGGATGTGAAATACCACGTGGTTGTGACTACATTTCACTGATAACCGGTGATGTTGAACGCCTTTCCATGCGCTCTTTGGTCATTTCTGCAGCTTTCTCTGTGACATCCCCGTTGAAGTCTTCAGCTCGCTCTTTAAAAACCCTGGGTTGCATTTCCCTTTGTTTTCTTTTCTTTTTAATTTACAGCAGTGTGTATATTGTGGATACAAGCTCTCTGCCCGATAACTGTGCTGCGAATATTTCCTCTCAGCTTGTGGTTTGCCTTCTCATATTCTTAATGTCTTTGACGAGTGGAAACTTTAAATTTTGATGAACTTCAGTAGATCAGGTTTTAATTGTATGGCCAGCATGGATCCATTTCTGGGCTCTCTGTTCTGTTCTATTGATCTACTTGTCTACTCTCACTTATGCCAGTTTCCACCTTCTTGATTCAGATGGGGTTTTTGGTTTGTTTCCAGAGGTAGGTGGGCCCGGGCTGGTAAAGCTGCTCAAGGAAGTTGTCTGCGCAGAGCCAGGTTCCTTCTGGCTCTCTGCTCCACCGTCTTCAATGAGTGGATTTTGTTTTTCTGGAAGCAAGATGGCTGCTTCGTCAATGGCGTCCCATTCTGGCCTCTGGCAGGAGGAAGAGGACAGACAGGTTAAGACTCAGCACCCTGCTGAGTCTGCCCCTTTATAATCGAAGAAAAAAAAAAATCCCAAACCCAAATAACCAAACCATCATAAAAACCTTCCGGAGGCCCCAATCAGGACTCTGTTCGCATCTCAGAACCGATCACATGGCCACCCCCTAGTGGCAACGGAGACTAGGGAGAGGAATATTTTCACGCTGTGCGACTAGTGTACCCACCACTGCGGCAGAAGGGGAGTGATCGCACCTATCACTTTGGACAAATCAGAACCCACCCTTGCAGCTGGATGTAGGTCAATCTCACAAACCAGGAGAGTGCTACAAAACGTCTTGGGGGAAAAATAAAGAGTGAGGACGGGGGTGCCTGGGTGGCTAAGTCGGTTCAGCGCCTGACTTCAGCTCAGGTCATGATCTCATGGCCTGTTTGAGCCCCGCATCGAGTTCTGTGCTGACAGCTCAGAGCCTGGAGCCTGCTTAGGATTCCGTGTCTCCCTCTCTCTCTGCCCCTCCCCTGCTTGCGCTCTCTCTTTTTCTCAAAAATAAGTAAACACGGAAAACTTTTATTTATTTATTTTTTCAACGTTTATTTATTTTTTGGGGGACAGAGAGAGACAGAGCATGAACGGGGGAGGGGCAGAGAGAGAGGGAGACACAGAATCGGAAACAGGCTCCAGGCTCCGAGCCATCAGCCCAGAGCCTGACGCGGGGCTCGAACTCACGGACCACGAGATAGTGACCTGGCTGAAGTCGGACGCTTAACCGACTGCGCCACCCAGGCGCCCCATACACGGAAAACTTTTAAAAAGAGAGTGAGGACAAAGAAACATCCAGAATATATATATATACATATGTATATATGTATATGTGTATATATGTGTGTGTGTGTATATATAATATATATGTTATTATATATATATGTTTACTTATATATATGTTTTTATATATATGTTTACTTATATATATGTTTACTTATATATATGTTTACTTATATATATATAAGTTATTATATATAATATTATATATATAAGTTATTATATATATAAGTTTATTTCATGGCTTCTCAACCCGGTAAGTGGTACGCAGGAGGGCATAAGATTCATGAACGGAGTTTTTCAACCTTCCTTCCACAAGGCTGCCCCTATTTGCAATAGAAGCAGCACTGTCTTATTCAGGTCATGAATTACATTTGCAAGTTTTTTTTTTTCAATATATGAAATTTATTGTCAGATTGGTTTCCATACAACACCCAGTGCTCATCCCAAAAGGTGCCCTCCTCAATACCCATCACCCACCCTCCCCTCCCTCCCACCCCCCATCAACCCTCAGTTTGTTCTCAGTTTTTAAGAGTCTCTTATACTTTGGCTCTCTTCCACTCTAACCTCTTTTTTATTTTTCCTTCCCCTCCCCCATGGGTTCCTGTTAAGTTTCTCAGGATCCACATAAGAGTGAAACCATATGGTATCTGTCTTTCTCTGTATGGCTTATTTCACTTAGCACCACACTCTCCAGTTCCATCCACGTCTACAAAGGGCCATATTTCATTCTTTCTCATTGCCACGTAGTATTCCATTGTGCATATAAACCACAATTTCTGTATCCATTCATCAGTTGATGGACATTTAGGCTCTTTCCACAATTTGGCTATTGTTGAGAGTGCTGCTATAAACATTGGGGTACAAGTGCCCCTATGCATCAGCACTCCTGTATCCCTTGGGTCAATTCCTAGCAGTGCTATTGCTGGGTCATAGGGTAGGTCTATTTTTAATTTTTTGAGGAACCTCCACACTGTTTTCCAGAGTGGCTGCACCAATTACATTTGCAAGTTTTGAATCTTTGAAAGGTAACCGCCTCGTGAATATCTTAACCGAATCTATTGTCTTAAAAACTCAAAGGCAGAGAAAGCATGATGGCAAATGTTTGGATCCTAGAGATGTCGGGGAGAACAACAGCCACTTCTGTTCAGAACCTGCTCTTCGTGCACTTAGTGACAGACTGTATTACCTTGTCCCACAGCAGGCACTGCTCAAGTTCCCAGCATGGATATTGTACCATTTCTTGCCTTGAGATCCCGTAAGTCTGTCTATACTGCCTGCTATTGAGTAATTCATTTAGCCTTTAATATTAACCTATTCTTGTTCTTGGAAGAAAATGATTCAAGGGACAGTCAAGTGCCTAGCAGGCCTTGACTCAAACAGTTTTCCATTTGGTGGGGTGAACTGAGGCACAAATATCTCCTGTCGCCGTGATAGCTAGTGACCGTTAAGAGTCGACTCGAGTTGGAACAACCCGTATTTACTGCTGTATTCATTTCCTAGAGCTGTCATAACAACGTACAATAAACTGGGAGGCCTCACACAACAGGAATTCATTCTGGAGGCTAGAAGTCCCAAATGGACATGTTGGCAGGCCATGCTCTCTCTGAAGGCTCCAGGAGAGAATCTTTTCCATGGTTTTCTCTCAACTCCTGGCATTGCCTGCAAACCTTGGCTTGTAGATCCATCACTCCAACCTGTGCCTCCATTGTCACATGTGCCTCTGTTGTCAGCCCCCCGTCCTCCGCCCCGAGTGTCTGTCTTCTTATAAGACACCAGTCATATTGGAAAATGGCCCCCCTGACCCCAGGATGATCTCATCCTAACTTAAATAACTACATCTGCAGTGACCCTTTTTGCAAATAAGATCACATTCTGAGGCTGCAGGCATTAGGACTTGAGGGTATCTTTCGGAGGATGCAATTCAACCAGTAACAGCTGCTAAGACATGTCATGGAGTTTGTAAGGTGGGCCGGGACCAAGGTGCCAGGATTTTTTATTCTGCAAGGTCCAGGAACAAAGCCATGCTAACAGGAAGAACACATTTGCCTCAAGTCAAGCCAGACTGGGTTGCTACTCCAGATCACAACGGATTACGTCGCTCTCATTGTTGGGGACTCTGAAGTGGAGTGAAACACCCACCACCACCATTGCCCTTGAATTAGAGCCCGACTCCAGCCGGAGGGGAAGAAGCCGGCTCGCAAAGACGCAGAACTGTAGGCAGGGAGCATTGTCAGGATTTTTGGGTCCCGGTCCTGGATGTGCCTAAGCCAACTTGCCTCCAGCCATGCCTGGGTATAAGAGCCCCCACATGTTCTTTGCTGCATTTCATTTTCTCCAATCCTAAATTGGCAAAAGTTGAGCAGAAGAGAGGTTGTGCATCTGAGCAAAGCCTGAGAAGCTGGACTTTCCAAGACATAAGAAGGAGAACTTTCTGGAGATGTGGGATGGTGGAAGGGGTGGGGGTTGAAGGGCTGGAAATGGTGGATGGGGAGGATTAGCTTTCTTTTTTATTTAAAAAAAACATTTTTTTTAACGTTTATATAATTTTGAGACAGAGAGAGACAGAGCATGAACGGGGGAGGGGCAGAGAGAGAGGGAGACACAGAATCGGAAGCAGGCTCCAGGCTCTGAGCCGTCAGCCCAGAGCCCGACGCGGGGCTCGAACCCACCGACCGTGAGATCGTGACCTGAGCTGAAGTCGGACGCGTAACCGACTGAGCCACCCAGGTGCCCCAGGATTAGCTTTCTAAAGAGGGGAAGGAGTGAGGGCACCGGGCTGCGAGGGTAGAGTAGGAGACAGATTAAGTGGGGGTGACACAGACGTTTGAAAAGAGGAAGTGTCCACGTGGGACACTTGTCCTTCTGTGGACCTGAACCTATGAGCCTTCCTCTCTGCAGGGTACAAGGAAATGAGTAAGTGAGATAACATTGCAACTTCGGGTCCTCTCCTTGCACCGCCTCTGACCCCACAGTCAGAAGACTGTACCAACCCCCATCCTCATCTGAAGTGTGTTTTGTCTGGTGAGGCTGGTGAGGCATGAGGCACCCAGGAAAGGAACAGAAATCGCTTCCCGGCACATGGGACTAGGGAAGTGAAGGTGCCACAGCTCCGGCAGAGGTGAGGCTGAAGGGGCACCCGCTCCCACTGTGGGGGCTCTGCAGGCCCTGATTTCCCCACCCCCACCTCTGCCCCTCTCTCCCCTCCCACCCCCGAGCCCCGTGCAAAGGGGGCGTTCAACACAGCTGGATGATCTTGCTAGAGCTCTGTAGAGTTGTTGTCACTGTAAACAGGGCCTCACACAACTCTGGGAAGTCAACAGAAGCAAAAAATGCTGGCATTTAACCGCAGCTCTCATGGAATGCACGGGAAAAGTCTGAAAACCTCTGAATTTGGGAAATCTTTAGGCCCCCTGGGGAGCCTTGGGAACATAGAAGATGTTGGCTGTCTCTGAGGTGCTCGTTGTGCGTGTGTGCGTGTGTGTGTGTGTGTGTGTGTGTGTGTGTGTTGGAGGCATCTTCTACGTGCCCCCCTACAAACCCACCTGAGTCTTCGGGCACATGCGGTGGTTTTAAGAGCCGACGGCTCCCAGAAGCGCGAAGGTCCTGGGACGTACGTCCAACTCCACCTACTTCTGAACCAAATTTCTTCTCCAGTCTTGTTCCATAAATCTGCATCATGGGGTCGCACTCCTAATCAGCAGCTAAGGGATTCTTACTTGCCTTGCACTAAATAATGGCGAGTCCCTGAAAGCTACTTTGTCGAGGGAACTCCCAGCCCTGGCTCTTTCTAAAGGGATGCTGAATAAGCATTAGGATAAGTGATGGATGTACTAACCTTAACAGAAAAAACCTGGGCCGCGTGTTCCGAGATTCATGAAGGGCTTAGACTATGTCTCCGTTCCTCTGGAGGGAGAGGCCAGAGGACCCCTTTTCCTCTCTCCTGAGAAAGACACCTGGGCAGGGAAGGGCTCCTTCCTCCTCACAGAAAGGCCTTTGCTGTGCAGGGGGAGGGGGAGGGCAAGGAGAGGGGGACATCCACAGGTGCGGAAACCAGGGGGGTGAGCGCTTCGTCATCGTTGTGTGTGAGTGATCCCTTTCCGCAGGCTGCACTCATTCTGTCCCGCTCTCCCTCCTCCCCTGGCTCCTGCCCGAGAGGCAGCGGCTGGCAGGGGGCTTGTCGGGGGGGGGACCCCTGCCAGGCTGCCAGCTGCCCGGGAGCCCAAGGGGTGCTCCGGGGACCAGCACGTGGTGTGCAGTTCGCTGTCGGGCTCTCGTGGCCGCGCCAGAGGGGAGGACCCTAGACGTGGGAAACATTGGCAGGTGGTGCCGTTGGGGGACTTCTTGTGGCCTCTTAGAAGACCGCCTGCCAACGGGCCCTGGGCATTTGGCAGAACGTCTCCACTTAGCTTACGGTCTCTGGTTCCTGTTGGGAAACTCAGGGCTTGCCAAAGTGTTCATTTTACTAAGTGAACAACGCCATTCTCGGCTTCTGTCTTGCTACTCACTGCAGTCTTGTGCCGTGCTCCCCCTTTTGAGCGTCTGTCAAGGTCGTGAGAGATTAGCCCTTGGCGGGGGCGGGGCCCTTCCGAGGTCAGATCGTTTCTCAACTGGCTATGGCGTGTCGCAAGATATAGGAGGGCTGTCCTGGTCCTTGGGCTCGCCACCTTGCTCCTTCTCCAGGTTGACGTGCGCCCATGACCGGTTGCCTAAGCCCCCCGGGGCCTCCATGAAGCCCCTAGGTCTCACTGGCTTTGGAGACTGACAAGTATGGCCTTAAGTACCGTGCTCTAACTTGCTGTGTGACCACGAACAAGTTGCTGGGGTTCTCTGAGCTTCACTCTTCTCATTTGCAAATGAGGGCAATCATCATAGGGACTTTGGAGACGTTGAGTACGAGCCACCTGGTACCGTGCCTGGTGTATTTACCGCACCAGATCTATGTTACCTTTTGCTATTAGGAAGATTCTCTGCTGTGAGGAATACGGCTGTGCCACAGTGCCCTGGCCAAGGTGAAGGTGGTGCTGCCTTCTCAGGCAGTGGGCGTGCAGAGCATCTCCACGTGCATCCGGGCTCGCTCGGGAACCTGGATGCTTCTCTGTCGGCGGCACCGTGCAGGGGAAAAGGCAGCCGCAACCTATTAGCAATTACGTTATTGTTATGATTCTCCGAAGCCAAAGCAACCTTGACTGGGACTTCGGTTTCACCTCCTGTTTACCGGGTGACCCCTCAGTCTCAGTGTTCTTCTCTGGATAAGGGGACAATAATACCTCTGCATAGGGTTGCTTTAAAGTCTAAATAAAGTGACGTGTGTAAGATTGCTTGCATTTAGCTGCATTCGATAAATATTCCCACATTGTCACTCACCTGTCTCCTTATTCTAGCTCTTGATTCTCTTGCCGGAAGTATGGACTTCAGACGACTAAGCTTGTTACGATCCTGTATAAAATGACCAGCCTTCTTAGGGCAGTTCAGAGAATCAAACGCTGTTTTGTTTGGTGAATAGTCTCCGTTAAATCTGTTTGAGTTGCTCAGGGTTGTCTTCGCTATGTCGGACTTCGCGGCGTGCGCTGGACAAGTGGGGCTCATGGACAAGTTCCACGTGAGTGAGGAGGGACAGGTGGGGCGGTTCTGCAGGTAAACTTGAGGCAAGTGCTCACTTGTGCATGTAATTCAAACACAGCCTGAGGACAACGAGGCTGTGGTTCAAATGCTCCTTTTTCCCTCTTTCCAAGGATACTTTTAAAATGTGTGTTTGCGTTTGGAAAATGTGACTGGCATTTGTTTTGAGTTTTATAGTGTCACACACTATCGGATACTGTGGATTACTTAAACCTTAAGCCCTCTGGCCGACTAAAAAAACAAACCTCTAAGTGGTTCTCAGCAACCTTCATATACAATGTAAATTGCAATATCTATCAGGATATGTGAGAACATCTGTTTTTCTTCTAATGCAGTAAACATATAAGGGTCTCTCGGGACATATTTTAAATAGACTTAATACAACATGCAGGAATGATAAGCAAAATATAATCACGGTCTTAAGGGAATGTGAGCATTTCATATTAATAACACTGGAAACTTATGTTTAATGCAGTGCTAAAAGTTGACAATTAAGCATGTGAGAGTCAGGAAATTCAATTAAAATTATCACAGTAATATGAATTTAGCCACATCCTGTATTGGTTATGAAATCCATTTAGCACCGCAAACAATAATGTTTTCGGCTGGTTTATTCAAAAGGAAAACAGGAACAAAAACACTCTAATGCTATATATATTCTGGTACTGTGGTCAGGCTAATTTCGCTGGGGGAAGAAGTTTAACTTCTGAGTCTTTAAATGCCCCGTCATTCGATCTGAGTATTCTCTTTCCTTGCCTGTTGCGTCATTTCTGTCAATAAAATAAGGCCCAGCAACCCCCACAGGACTTCTCCTCCCCTCTCCCTGCTCTCTGCGGAGGACAAGGACCCGTCTGCCGCCCGAGGGCACCCTCCTGGGATTAGAGCCGCTCTTCTAATTTGTCCCTCCACCTCTCTGCGGGCGCTGTGGTCGCAGGGATCGGAATTCTGTGCGGATGCTCCACCCCTCATCTCGAGCTGGGAACCCCTTGTGGCCATGTACTTGGGGGGAAATGAAGCTTGTAATTCCATTCTCCGTCACGGCACAGGGTTCGTGGACCCTTCACTGAGTCTACTCCACATGCCCCCCCCCCCCCCCCCCCGTTCTGCCGGCCGCAGAAGTCCCTCTAGTCCTTTGCTATCCGAGACCACGGAAGACGGGCGTTCATTTTTAATACACACACGTCCGCAGCAGGTCTAATATTGCCACCTCACTGTCGTGTTGCCACGCGACTGTGTGCGAGCTAGGGTGCTTATCAAGCATTCACTCGACGGTAGCCCGAGTCAACGTGGCACCGGGAACTTCAGCTGTGTGCCCACACGCTCCCCCCAGCAAAGGGCTGCAAGGGCAATGATAATGAAAGAGTCTCCAGAGAAACTTCTCAGGGAATTACACCAACACTCATCTGGAAGGTTGTCAGACCTCTGAGAATCACCCTTGGCTCCTCCTCCTTTTATCCCTCGTCCCTCGCTAACCCTTGCAGTGACTCTTCAAGAAACAGTCCTCCAACCCACCAACTTCTGCCCAAGGTCGCTGCCACCACGCCAAGTCTAACTCATCCCCTTTTCTCCATAGACCTCTGGCGCGGCCTCCCAGCTGCTCTCCCCGTCTCCACCCTGCTCAGCTGATGGCAAATGCCCATCCTGTTTCGAGACAACTCCCCTTAAAGTCCTGGAGTGGCTTCTCTCTGTTCCCAAGATCATTTTGAAACTCCTGGCCGCACTGGCGAGGCCCTCGGTGAAGCGGTTCCCCAGGCCCCTCCCCTCCCATCTCCTCAATCTAGTTTCCAGCTAAATGCCCAGCGTTTCAGTTCCTCAGCTGCCTTGTGACCTTTCTCCTGCTCGGGATCTTTGAACACATCATTTCCTCTTTCCTCTCGTCTCTGCTAAGCTGATTCCTACTCATCCTTCAGGTTTTAACATAGATGTACAGGTCGAAGATTTGTCAACCCTGCATAGAGCAAGGCTATGGGTGCCATTTTTGCTCATTTAGTGTCTCTGTGTCACATTCTGGTAGTTCTCATCGTATTTTATTATTTTATTTTGATGAAAAAATTATTTTAATGTTTATTTTGAGAGAGAGAGACAGAGTGTGAGCAGGGGAGGGGCAGACACACACACACACACACACACACACACGCACACACAGAATCCGAAGCAGGCTCCAGGCTCTGAGCTGGCAGCGCAGAGCCCGACACGGGGCTCGAACTCAAGAACTTCGAGATCATGACCTGAACCGAAGTTGGGTGTTCAACTGACTGAGCCACCCAGGTGCTCCTGTCATGATATTTTAAACTTCATTATTATCCCATTTTTTACAGTGATCTGCGATTAGGGTTCTTTGATGTTATTATGGTCATTGTTTTTGGGGTGCCGGGAACCACGCTGATATAAGAAGGTGAAACGAATGGATAGATGTGTGTGTTCTGACTGTTCCCCTAACCAACCGTCCCTGTCTCTCTCCCTCTCCTCAGGCCTCCCTGTGCCCTGAGACGCAACGATATTGAAATAAGGCCAGTGAGTCACCCGACAGCGGCCTTTAAGTGCTCAAATGGAAGGAAGAGTCGTATGTCTCTCACCTTAAATGAAAAGCTAGAAATGATGAAGCTTCGTGAGAAACGTGTGTTGAAAGCCGAGACAGGCTGAAAGCGAGGTCTCTTGGGCCCAACCGGCAGCCGAGTTGCGAATGAAAAAAGAAAGTTATCGAAGGCCCTTAAAAGTGCGGCTCTAGTGACCACACAAATAAGAAAGTGAAGCAGCCTTACTGCTGGTGTGGAGGAAGTCTGAGCGGTCTGGATAGAAGGCCAAACCACAGCATTCCCTGAAGCCAAAGCCTGATCCAGAGCAAGGCTTAGCTCTCTGTAACGCTATGAAAGCAGAGAGAGGTAAGGAAGCCACTCGAGTTTAAAACCAGCAGAGGTGGGTTCCGTGAGGTTTAAGGAAAGAGGCCGTCTCCGTAACATGAAAGTACAGGGTGAATCTGTAAGCACTCGTGTAGAAGCTACAGCAAGTTCTCCAGAAGATCTGCCGAAGATAATTCATGAAGGTGGCTACACTCCAGAACAGACTTTCAGTGTAGGCCAAAGTGCCTTCTGTTGGAAGAAGATGCCACCGAGGACTTTCAGAGCTGGAGAGGAGAAGTCAATGGCTGCCTTCAAAGCTTCAAAGGACAGGCTGACTCTCTCGTTAGGGGCCAGTGCAGCTGATCACTTGAAGCTGAAGTCAATGCACATTGTCCATTCCAAAAATCCTGGGGCCCTTAAGAACTATGCTAAATCTGCTCTGTCTGTGCTCTATAAGTGGATCAGCAAAGCCTGGAGGACAGCACATCTGTTTACAACATGGCTTACTGAATATTTGAAGCTACTGTTGAGATCTTCTGGTCAGAAAAAAAGATACCTTCCAACAATTCTGCTCACTGACAATTCACCTGTCACTCAAGAGCTCTGAAGGAGTTGTACAAGGAGATTAATATTTTTTTTGGATTAATGCTGTTTTCAGGCATGCTAATGCAACATCCATTCTATAGCTCATGAATCGAGAAGTAACTTTGACTTAGGAGTCTTAAGAAATACATCTTGTAAGGCTAGAGCTGCCATAAATAGTGATTTCTCTGATGGATCTGAGCAAAGTCCATTGAAAATCTTCTGGAAAGGATTCACTATTCTAGATGCCATTAAGAACATTCATGATTCATGGGAGGAGGTCAAAATATCAACACGCACAGGCGGTTGGCAGAAGTTGACTCCCACCCTCCTCTCATCTCCCTGCCTAGTTCTGGGTTAGTGTGGACTACAGGAGGCATTTGACATGAATTTGGAAGGTAGACGCGAACCAGCAGCCATCTTTTTATGCTTAGCAGTTAGGCAGGGCACATGGCTCTCTGGCACACACATTCTTGCCTATCTGCTGGCTCAACCAGTTGACTTAGGGCAGTTGGCTGGGCCCTCAGTTCTTGCAGCTTGTTCTAGGAACTCCTTCAGCTTCTCTGACTGGACTGTGACGAGGCTACCAGATTCTCTGGCAGAAAGCCGCAGTCATTGAGGTTTGGGCTTAAAGTCGGTGTGTGAAAGATATGGGTTCCAGCCTGTCCTCGTGGTTTCCTCACAGATTTTAGCGTCTGTCCAGTTCTTGCTTCCCCCGCTTCATGTACCTCTCTACCTGCCCCTGTTTGCCTGTCGGCTTGCCCTTTTAGATTTGAGGCTTCAGCACCAAATGGAGAACCACTTGTTCTCCACCAAGTGGAGAACGGAAGCTGTGCAGTTAAGGGTTGAACTGTGTCCTCCAAAAGACCTGTTGAAGTCCTAACCTCCCGTACCTCAGAATGTGACCTTGCTTGGTAATGGGGTCGTTGCAAATATAATGAATTAAGAAAGGTCACACTGGGGTAGGTTTTTTTTTTAATTTTTTTTTCAACGTTTTTTATTTATTTTTGGGACAGAGAGAGACAGAGCATGAACGGGGGAGGGGCAGAGAGAGAGGGAGACACAGAATCGGAAACAGGCTCCAGGCTCCGAGCCATCAGCCCAGAGCCCGACGCGGGGCTCGAACTCACGGACCGCGAGATCGTGACCTGGCCGAAGTCGGACGCTCAACCGACTGCGCCACCCAGGCGCCCCTAGGGTGGACTTTTGATCCAACATACTGTTGTCCTCATGAGAAGATGGCCATGTGAAGACAGAGACCTAAGGGATGAGCACTAGGTAGTGACAGGTACAGAGACTGAAGGGCTGCAGCTGCAAGCTAATGGACACCAAGGACTCTTGGCGACCACCAGAAGCTGGGGGGAGCAGAGAGGGACCTTCCCCTTATAGGTTTCAGAAGCTGATGGCCCCGCCAACACCTTGATTTTGGATTTCTTCTACTCTCCAGAACTGTGTCCCGATAGATTTCTATTGTCTTAAATTTCTTTACAGCGACCCTAGAAAACAAATACATTCACATAGACAGTTGTGTAAGCTCGGATCCCTATGACACATGCATATACATGTATGGATTATATGTATAAATATAAATATGTAAACATGTATAGAATCTTCTAGCAGCTCCGCTTCTCTGGTGAAACCCGGACTGTGACAAGACACGTGTTTTCATCCCTTTTGGACAAATATCTGAGAATGGACTGCCAGGTCATAGAGTGAATGTGGATTTAGCTTTTTAAGAAACTACCAAACTTTTTCCGAAGTGTTTTCATTTGTACTTTGCCCCTTTTTTACATTTACCACTTTACGCTCTGACCAGAAATGGGTTGGGTTAAAGTCCCATTTGCTCCACGTCCTTGCTGACCATTCCAGAAGGTTTATGGTGGGATCTTTTACTTTGCGTTTCCCGATGACTAATGACACCGAGCATCTTTTCACGCACTTATCGGCCATTTGTAGATCTTCTTTTGTGACATGTCTGTTCAAGTCATTTACCCATTTTTTTTTTAAACGGGGATTGTTCATCTTCTTATCACTGGCTGGGAATAAGTTCTTTATATATTCTGGAGAGACTACATCCTTCATCAAGTTTATGTATTACAAGTATTTTCTCCCTGTCTGTGGCTTGCCCTCTTATTCTCCGAATGGTGTCTTTTGAGGCACAAATGTTTTAAATTTTGATTTTTTTCTTTACCCAGCTCACACTTTTTGTGTCTTTAAAAAACAACGACAACTTTTTACAGCCTAGGGAATCAAGCCCATGGCATTGTAATAGCCTTGTCTGGTGACAGATGGCAGCTTCACTTGTGGTGAGCACAGGATAACATACAGACAAGTTGAATCACCATGTTGTATACCTGAAACTCATGTAATGTTGTATGTCAACTGTATACAGAATGAAAAAATGAAAGAAAAAATAAAAAAATAAAAAAATGAAAAACAAATGAAAGATAAAATGAAAAATAAATGAAAGAAAAATTTAAAAAATGGAAGAAAAACTACTTTGCCCTCCATACGGTCACAAAGACTTCCTTTTATTTTTTTCTTCCAGAAGCTTTGCAGTTTTCGTTTTTAGGTTTGGGTTGAAGACCCATTTCTAGTTATACGTGTGTGATTTGGGCGTAGGGTCAAGGTTCATTTTTCCCCCCCATGAATGGCCAGTTGTTCTAGAACCCTTTGTTTGAAAGACATTCCTTTCCTCATTGAATTACTCTGTCAAAAATTAACTGGGCGTATATGAGCCTCACAATTTTTTATTTCTATTAGAACTGAATGCGTCCACATCTGGTCATGCCCACTACTGGCCTCCTTTCCATAGAGAGCCTGTAAGGCAAGCTGATAGCTGGGGGAAAGGAACCCACACGAGATACCTGTTTTTGTATGACACACGTATGATGTTTTCTGCTCTTATGGGTGGCTTACTTAATCTTTCCACAAGCTCATAGCCACACACTGTGTTTTGTGTGTTTGTGATACGGGAGGGAAGACATTTCCTGGATGCTACCTCGGTTTCTTACAGTCTGCATTGAGTGTCTGCGGACTTCAGCTTCTATTCGTTTCTTTGCGCTGGTATTATCAGCTTATAGCTTGAGACTCTAGGACATGGAGATCGTATCTGTGAATGTCATTTTCCTTTGTAAAGCACCTAGCTCAATGCCCTGGGCGTGTGTGCAATTTAGTCAGTAGGACTGAGGTTATGGCCGATTCACTATCCCTCAGTTTCCTCATCTATTTATTGGCATGAAGGCTCATCTCTATTTAATTCAATTCAAGTCAGGACCATGGGCTGTTTGTTCACGTAAAGAAAGACCATCTGATAGTAGCTGGGGAAGGAGACTTGACAACTTTAATCAGGCTGATTTAGTTCTCTTGGAGACTATTGATGTGTGATATCTAGAACGCACCATGGCCTGGTCTTTGTTGATATCAACTATCTTTCAGATCAACGTGGTCTGAATAGTTTTTAGAATAGCTGAAATTAAAGGAACTGCTTTGTACCCCTCCACAGTATGCACCCGTGGGCCTGGGCTATATCTCTACATCCCAGCTAGAGTTGATGGCCCCAGCCCGGGAGAATTCTGTGCCTGCTGCCTCGCTCCCAGCACTTACGTACAGGGAAGTCTTCGTCCTGGTGAACACGGAGGGCCACCCTGTCTGGAAAGTGAAGGGAAGAGATATCATGGAACGGCAACATGTACTGGAGGGGAGATGAAGGATATGTGAATGTTGTTGCTTGACAGCCTACGAAGTGGCCCCGTGTTGCCATGGTGACGGAAGCCTGTTGACGCTAAGTGAGCAGCTCCCATGTTTTTTATAGCAGCTGGTCAGTGCCACTGCCTTCTCTGAATTGCTGCCCCCCTGAGTGGCTGCGTGGCCCCAGCTGTCCTGATCTCTGTTGACAAATGGTTGTCCTTCACAGTCAAACTACCAGCAGTACTCTAATTAATGAATGTGCTAATTATCCTTCCCTACTCCCAGCACATTTGTCTAACTAACCTGTCACACGCTGTAAGTGCAGCACAGGCATGATCACAGGGGTGCTGGGAGCAGGGATCTGGGAGCAGAGGGCTGGGCTCACAGCTCGGAGCCGTGGGATAGTTCTAGTTAAACTACCTTTACAACAGTGGGGTGTCTGGGGAATATGTTATTTCCTGTGACGTGTATTTGTTTTCCTTTCCTTCCTTTTAAAAAAATCTTTCTTGGGGCGCCTGGGTGGCTCCACCGGCGAAGCCTCTGACTTCAGCTCAGGTCATGATCCTGCAGTTCGTGAGTTCGAGCCCCGCGTCAGGCTCTGTGCTGACGGCTCGGAGCCTGGAGCCTGCTTCAGATTCTGTGTCCCTCTGTCTCTGCCCCTCCCCCTCTGTGCTCGCACACTCCGTGTCTCTAAAATAAAATAAACTGAACATTAAAAAAATAAAAAATAAATCTCTCTTTAGGGGCCTTGGGCCATTGATTAATGCCCTAGCCTCTGAGGGGCCCGCCCAGCACCGATGCAGAAGCACCAGCGAGTCCCGAACTCTGAAAACTGTTCCAGAAGCAGCATTCAGAGCGGTTGAGGACCTAGCCTTTGAAGCTAGAGGGGCCCGGGTTTGAATCCTGGTCCTGCTCCTTTACTACACGTGGGTCCTTAGGCATGGAGTTTAACCCCTCTGAACTTCAGTTCTAGCCCTTTGGGCAATGGGAGGAGTAACCTGTGCACACAGGGCGCTGTGTTGAGAAGCAAAAGCACAGGCCGATCAGGGCCTCGGGGCCCGTGCCCGGTCTGGTCTGGGCCCCGCCAGGCCCGGCTGCCCCCCCGGGGACCATCTCCTTAGCAGTGGGAAAGGAGAGCCCGCCGTGCGCTCCCCTCCCCCGCTCCCCGGGCGCCCCTCGTCTTTTTGTTCTGTCTCAGCAGCTCTCTATTGAGATGAATGGCATTTCCAGAGGCTTCACCTCTGATAAGTGTTCCTCTGCGGCGGCAGCGGGAATCTTAATGTGCGCCCTGTAATTTAACGGCCATCTCGGCTGACTATGAAAACGCTCTTCCCGGGTGAAGTGAACTCGCTCCCTCGGCACGTGCTCACGCTGCCAGGGTGACTCCGGGGAGCTCGGATGTGGCTGGCCCCCCGTGGGAGGGAGGGGGGTGCAGCTCCTGAACTCCTACCAGGGCCTTCTCTTCTAAAGGGGAGATGGCTGGGCATCACCCACCCCCACCGCCAACCCCCTCCCCCCCCCCCAATCCCCACACCCCCACCCCACCCCACTCCCACCTGGCGGGGCCCCTGGAGGCTTGGGAAGCAAGAGGAGAGGTTGCCCTTCTTGGAAGGCAGGAGCCCAGGCTGGGATGATTTTCAAAGACATCGTTGGACTCTGTCGATGCTGTTTGTTGTGTGCCTGTGGACACACACTTACACGCCAGAAACACAGACGCCCAAGCAGGAAGGAGACTAGGCTGAGCCTTAAAGACACCAGGCTGTACGAGAGAGACACTTCTTTGATAAGTGGGTGTTTCGATCTGGAATTACAAGGAGTGGACAGTCACAGTGTGATAGTGTTTACGTACACCTGGCATGCCTCCACCCCTCCCAATCTTTCTTTAGGGAACGATATGGAAACCCCCAGTTCATTCGTTTTCCTGCCATCTGGTTGTCCAAGGAATGATATGTGACTACCCAGAGCCCGTGAGATCGTTCTAAGAATTCAGATGAGAGAAGTCAGTCCTTTAGAGCGTGGGGAAAAGTGATCTGCAGAGAGAATAAAGCTGACAAACCAAGAGAAAGTTGAGAGAGGAAGAGAGAGATTGAAAGAGAGAGAGAACTCTATTTGAGAGAGAGAGAGAGAGAGAGAATGCCTGACCTCCAAGGCCCAACCACATCTCTGTTCTTTCCAACTTTTGGTTGCTTGGTTCCTTGGATTTTTTTGAGCCAATCATTTCCCCCCTTTTCTTTTTGCCCACGCTAGTTTGAGCTAAGTTGCCACTGTTTGCAACGGGAGTACTTTAAAAAGGGACTGGCCTTCGCCTCTGATGCATTATCTCTAAGTTATGATGAGCATTAGAAAGGCAACCTCTTGGGGCGCCTGGGTGGCACAGTCGGTTAAGCGTCCGACTTCAGCCAGGTCACGATCTCGCGGTCCGTGAGTTCGAGCCCCGCGTCAGGCTCTGGGCTGATGGCTCGGAGCCTGGAGCCTGTTTCTGATTCTGTGTCTCCCTCTCTCTCTGCCCCTCCCCCGTTCATGCTCTGTCTCTCTCTGTCCCAAAAATGAATAAACATTGAAAAAAAAAATTAAAAAAAAAAAAAAAAAAGAAAGGCAACCTCTTTATGAGGGTCAGACTCCTTATCTACACGGCCCTACACAGCTCCTGAAACTTCACCAAACTTCCCATACGAATCAGATCTCATTAAGGTGAATACACAAATCTCGCTGGTGCTGAGCCCCCTAAGCGGTCTTGTGACATCACACCTGGCAGAGTGCCCCAGGCACTCAGAGAGTACTCAAGAGTGTCAAGACCATATCTGGATCGCCCTAGCTACTGGCCTCCACGCTTCCAAGCTCTGGACACCGCCTCCACGGACGTCTGTCTCTTCTCTGTTGAACGGAGGACACTCAAGCCGGCCTCTCCCACACTGCGACGCAGCTCCCTGCGGCCACCGAGTATAGTGGCTAACGTTCTCTTTCAAAGTGAGGTTTTGATAAAAGCTCCACTCCGTCGCTGCTGAAGAGTTGTTGGGTCTGGGCCGAAGATCGCAGGAATCTCGCATTTTCTGTGTGGCTTCCGAGGGATTGCCATTTACACGGAGAAAGCTGTCCCGTAAAATGCCAGGTCACCACCTACCTGCCCCAGCGGGCTCACTCTTACACCTTCTCTCCTCTCTTATCATTAATTACACTGAGGCCATTGTAGGAAGGTGTTTTAACAATGAGCTCTGAGGGGTCAAGCCACGGTGTTTAATAATACTTCTGTTCAAAGTTTTCCTTAAGGGTCATCTGTAACCTCATTTCTGTTCCTTATCTAAATTCTTCGGTTTAGTTTTAATTCTCTTGTTGCCTTTTTTTTTTTTCCCTTGTGGAAATAGAGATGTCAGCTGTCCCCCTCTTACTCATTCATCCATTTATTCACCCATCCAGGCCTTATTCTGTGGCTGCTACTCTGGACCCTGCCATGTGTTATGTATTCAGGGTTTTTTCCTGGGAATCCAAGAAAGCAGTGACAGCATTCAAAACACAGATCTTTTTGCTGCTCTCTAAATAAAACACAAGTTTTGTTTTTAGTTTATTTATTTTTAGAGAGCGAGCGAGCGAGAGAACGCAAGCACGTTCCATGTTGTCAGCACAGAGCCCGACGTGGGGCCCCATCCCATGAACCGAGAGATCGTGACCTGAGCTGGAATCAGGGGTCAGACGCTTAACCAGCTGAGCCACCCAGGTGGCCCTAAAACATAAGTTTTATTTTGTCTTTCCTTCCGGCTCGGCTTCGAATCCCTGCTTCTCCTGACAGGTCACACTGAGCCAGGACACTTTGGTGGCTAGTTAAAAAAAAAAAAAAAAAAAAAGAAGAAGAAGAAGAAAAAGAAGAAGTCACTGTGTAACTGTGCTGGGACCTTTGGAAATTCTAGTGATGAAAGGCAGGGCCCTCACTTCCTCTTTCTGAGCAGCACAGGGTGTCACCAGACAGGAGCAGTCCTTGCCGGGGAGCCCGAAGCAAACATGGATCAGGAAACCGTGGGCAATATTGTCCTGTTGGCCATTGTCACCCTCATCAGCGTGGTCCAGAACGGTAAGGGAACGCCCTCACTCAGAGGGGGAGACAAAACCGATTTTGTTTGTCAATCGCTTGAAAGTCAGAGGCTCACACCGTTCTCTGTGTCTGTGCACACTTTTGCCCACTTCCCCCTTATTTGTATTTGTTTTCTTTTTGCTTTGAATGTATAGGATATATGCATTTATGCATGACTGGGGGTTTCCTTCTGGTATTTCTTGCACTTCAATGTTGGTGACTAACCATGTTTGTAAAGCCGGGGCTGCGATCTAGAAGCTTTATAAAAACCCTTACTAAAGTGTCTGCAGTCAGCCTTTTAACTATTAATTACTGAGGCCAGAGACCGGGTGGGAGGCAAGAAGCCTAGAAAGGGAAAGTGAAATACATGTTGTCCCAAGACACTGGGCTTTTGTTAAGCGCAGCTGGGCTGACTTCAGTGAAACTGACGTTACCTGTCACCTGTAGGCTAAAAAAAAAAAAAAAAAATTGAATTTGGATAGTGGGAGGAAGAAATCACCTTATTATCATTTATCTCTGTATTGCTTCTTTTTTCTTTGGAAGAAAGAGATTCTTGGTAATACTTTTTTTTTTTCCTAGCGATGTATAGTTTTGAAGCATTTTTCATACGCGTTATGTATTAACTATTAATGTAAAGAGAGAGAGGAAGCATTTTTTCTTGCGCGGGGTTTGCATTTCCATCCACCCCGCTATCACTTAAGAAAACCGAGCAAGGAAGAAAGAAATACGCAAGGTACCGGGACCTGAAAAAGACAAGACCGTGTAGCATTTTCTCTTTAAAGTTCCGAGTTAGGACTGCCACAGATTCTTTTTCTAAGTATTTCCAGTGGCTTTGTGTTTTGCAGTTTATTAAGATAGAGGAAAAAGGAAAGTAACTACCAAGGGCGGCTGTTACCACTTAATGGTAATTATTGCGTGTTCACACACTGTTGTCACACTTTGGAAATTTGTTTCACCAATTTGGGATCCTCTGTTATTTCCCCCCAACTTGAACCTGGACAGAGGCTGAGGATTAGCCTTCTGAGCCCTGAGTAAGGCTTCCCTGAGACCTCCCCACACCAGAAAGACCCGCTTTCCCCTAGTATGTTCCTCTGTGGAACAACAGTTGGCTGCTTTTTGACCCAACCATTTTCATGTTAAATCCACACAATAAAGTTGCAGCTCCGAGAGGGAACGGGTGGGTTGTTTAGTCTGCCATTCCTCGAGCCATTGCTATTTCCTGCAGGCGTCAGGAGCTCCCTTGGCCTTGCGAATCAGCAAGGGATTCATTTATTCAACGTGCAGGGACACCCCCGCCCCCTGCCCTTGTGATGGTCAGAGTCCTGGCTTTATGGGGACATAGCTGTGGGGCGGGTGTCCCAGGAAAGAAAGGATAGCGAAAAGAGATGACCAGGCAAGGTCAGTAGGAAGCCTTCAAAGCATTCTGGTTGGGTGAGTGGGCGGTGCTTTTCCAGCTCTGTGTAGGGTCTCCCCTCCCACCCTCCCCCTTGTAAATGGCAACGTAACTGACAAATACCGGTGGACCCGGGAGCCAGTGCCTTGTCACTGGCCAGTGTGGATGGGGCTAAGCTAGCTGGAAGGCTGTAGGTCACCCCGAACTGCTGCCTCTCGGTTCAGAGCTGAGCTGGGGGGAGGCCGCAGGGTCTCCTGTTGTGAGAATAGAGTCTCTTCATCGCTCCCGAGATGCAGAACCCGGTCCGGGCCTGTTGAGTGGGTCCCGGGCTCTTCCCCGAGTGCAAAGCAAGCCCTGATCCGACTTGAGGGGGACGGTGAAGTTCCTAATTATTTTTGGCAGATGAGATTAAGTCTTCTTCCTTGGTACGGTGTGGAAGGGGAGATGATAGGCGGCCAAATGTCTGAGCCTTAACAGCCGCGGCGTGGGGGCCTTGACTTTTGGCAGGCCATTTCAGAGAGATGGCGACACAACACAGTGGCCTCGCTGCTAGAGCTCCAGCCGCTGACGCGGGATGAAGGCTGCCCGGTGGGGAGCTGCAAACCTGGACCAGGGTGGAGCCACCATTTGGGGCCCGGAGACTTTTTCAGGCTCTTTTTGAAGCCACATGAAAGCCATGCTTTCCCTCTGAGGCCGAGACCCAGACTGCCGTGTGATGTGGAGACCGCTGGGTGAGGCCTTTTACTTGTGACCGTCAAATGTGCCCATGTCGGGGAACAAGACAAATCCAAACGACCCGGAAGAGAATATCTGTGCTCGCTTGTGTACACCTGGGCTTTGAGGCGAACGAATGCAAAGGTTCAAGTGCCTGTCCCGAACCTCTCTTTGCAATGCTAATTAACCTCAAGGCTGCAACCGTGGGTCTTCCTCAGAGAGTTCAGAAAATATGCAAAAACGGTGCCTTTCTCTCCCTGCCCCGCCAAATGCCACTTCAAACCCTTCCTCTTAGTTTTAAAAAATATTTCCGTGTTGTCGCCCGGCACCACAGACGTTGTCTTTGCCCCACGACAGAGAGGTCCGGTCTGCATGTGTCCGTGATGGTGTCCTGGGTCTGTGCTCCCTGTTCACTGTGTGAGAACCTCATTTCCCAGAAAGAGGCCAGAGCCCAGCCTTCCCCCAGAGCCCAGAACTTCCCCCTCCGACTCTGAAACGTTGTTGAGTCATCAAGATCTTTGAACCTGTGGCCCTCTTCCAGCTCGATCCAGCAAAACACAGATCTGGAAGCACAGAGCAAGTTTCAAATACGTCGTTCCAAGAAAGCGGGGCCCGAACCACCAAAGGCTGGCTTCCCAGGGAATGCAGATAGATGCATTTCCTATAAATAGCATCCAGAGGGCCTCGGACCCCTCCTGCCGAGGTGCCAGCAGTGTTGACATGCAAAAACACGCAGGCAATAAGCATGGGTTTGGAGAAAGTGATTCCCATAAGCAGCCCAACTAGTTAGCTTGAGAGGAGAAGGTGAGCCGAGGGGAAGGGCCACTGAGCCCATGCATGGAAGCCTGAGTGGCAGCAGAGAAGAGATGTCCTCCGGCAGGAGAGCCGTTCCGGCCGCCCTTCTGGTTGTGGGGAAAGGCGGTGGGAACTGGCATCATCCTCCCGCCTCAACTCTCTTCTTACCTTGAAGCCAGGAAGGGAGACATCGTGGCCCTGCTCTCGCAGGGGTTTGTGAGCATAGGACAAGGAGGGCTAGAGAGCTGGCGGGGAACACCTCCATTTCCGTGCCAGCCCTGGTATTCCCACCCCCACCACACACACTCGAAGTGAATCTCGCGGGCACCATATTGGAAGACCTAACGGCCCAACGTAGGGTTAAATGGGCCGTGGAAACAGGACTCAGGAGGCGCCCCCAAAGCAGAAATCTTATTTGCAGCATTCTCAACAGCTCCGGCCTGGACCCTCCCGTGATAGAGAGCTCACGGCTACTGGACTCCCCCTTTCCCTTGTTAGGTGTATTGGGAGTTTGCTTTGTGTCGAGCATGGTGCTTTGTGCTGGGCATAATACTATTTCACTGAATCCTTGCAGCCTGTGAATTATATCTATATCGATCGATCGATCGATCCTATTTTACAGATAAGCAAAGTGGGGCTTGGAGAGGCTAGAACAATGGTTGGACTGAGATTCAATCCAATTCCAAAAAGTAGATGCTTATGCTATGTTTATTGCCTCAAATTCATTTATTCAAACTCTCCCTACTCAAGAAGTTCTTTCTTACGCGTGCTGAAATCTACTGCCCTGTAACTTCTATCCACCGGTCCTGTTTCTATTGTCTGGAAAAGCTTGCTGCTTCTAGGTTTACAGAGTCAGCTATCCTGTCATCAATGTATCATTTCCTTTGTGACTTGGTTTCCAGAGTCCCTTGTCATTGGGTTACACCCTCCCACCCATCTTGCCCTGAGCTTTCTAAGATGCAGACAGACGCTTCCTGTACAGGGAAACTCACTCTTCCTGAGATCCAGACATCAATCCGATTAAGATAATCACAGGTGCATTATTCTTTTGAACATTTGTTATCGCACTGCTGGCTCGTATTAACTTTGTGCCTAACTAAGTCCTCAAGATCGTTTTATGTGATCCTGAGAAAGCTGTTTGCCTTCTCTGACTCCCAGCTTCCTCAACTGACAAGTGGGGCTACGATGACTTCCGTGCGTGTCTGTTGAATATATCGCACGGAGACGCGCCCGGGTGACCCAGTCGGTCAAGCGTCCAACCTTTGATCTCAGCTCAGGTCTTGGTCTCAGGGTTGTGAGTTCAAGCCCCACACTGGGCATGAAGCCTACCCAAAAAACAAACAAACAAACAAACAAAGCCACCCTGCAATGGAACAACCTAGGGAAAGTAGCCTGCGGTGCCCGGCATGCGGTGTGTGTGCTCTTTAGTGGTCGGCAGCCTTTTCTCTCTGTGTCTCTGACTCTGGCGCTATCTGTCTGGTTTGGCTCACCGTCAGCAGCTGGCCAAGATAAGCCTATCAATGGTCTCTGTGCTCGAGGTTTCTGTAACATGGCGGAAGATAACACGGGGGTGGGGTGTGAATGGGTGGCGAGGCGTGGGCAAAGGAAGGCAAATTCGTTCAAGTGTAGCTAAAAGGAGGGAGAGGGAAAGCCTCGTAGGCTGGGGCAGGCTTGCTTTTTTGTTTAATGGGTAGGAGAGATCCGAGTATGTTTCTAGGGTCAAGAGAAGGAGGAAAAAAGAGAGGGAAGGTTCAGGAATTGGGGAGAACACTGATGAGACAAAGGCCCGGAGAGGCGGCAGGAATGGGCTGGAAGTCACAGGTCGAGGGCAAGCCCTGCAAACGAGGAAGGGGTCTGTCTGAGCAAGGAGAGAGAGAAGGCAGGCAGGCACGGAGAACTATAGCCACGTCGTGCTGTTGGTTGCAGAAATCACCTCTGACTTTCTTAATACTATCTCTGCCACCTGTTCAGAGGCGAGGGCCTCTTAGGTTCTGGACCCTTAGGTTCGGAACCCTTAGGTTCTGGAAAGCCAGTGAGCAGGACTTCCTGCTGTCCTTTGTGCTAAGAAGAGACATTCAGAACAGAGAGATGTGTACTTAAACCCCGTGTGGCTCGTGGGTCCCCTGCGGTGAGCTGCAATGTGACAGCAACAGGAAGAAAATATCCTCATCTGCCCCCTTGGATCTGAGTCCCCAGCTTCACTGTTCCCCAGTGGGGTGGCTCTGAGAATGCCACCCAACCCCCCTGAGTCACTGGGGGCCTTGTCTACAAAGTGGAGACAGCATGGCTCACTCCGCGGAGTGGGCACAAGGCCCATCGAGGCCAGGTGTCTGCTGGAGGGCGATGCCCCCTGCTTACCAGCGGGCCCGTAGCTGCTATGCCCCCAGACAGGCACGTTGCTAGGGTACGGCTGTGCTTTTGCCCCAAAGGAAACCAGAGAAGGCTTTTATTCCTATACACGGTTGATAAGGCATCCATTTCACAGCTTTTTGAGGAGGCTAATATCAAGCTGATGAAAAGGGATCCCACAGGGACCCCTGATATTCTGGAAATAGGAGCAGAGGAGTAAAAGACGAGGGGAAGGGAGAGAGACCTCCATTCCTCCCCGCTCCATCCAATCTATAGACAGACCCTTGGGATTCTGGCTTCTCGGCAACTCCCCTCCCCACCCTCCCCCCAGCCCACCGCCCCACCCTTAGCGGGCTCCCTATCTTCCGCTGTCCCGGTCCTGGCCCCTCTGGACGCTCCCCATGCGGAAGACGGAGTGGCTTCCTGCTTCCACCACTTGCTCGGCTTATCCCTGCCAGTGACTCCTTGTGGCTCATGAGATGGGCATGAATTCTGTTTTCTTACCGCGGCTCACATCAAGGTGACAGTCACGCCACCAAATCCGGCAGGCGCTTCTCAACTATCCCCTTCTCCAGGCCTGGGCTCGCCTAGTGCTTTCTCGCTCTGTCCACCCTGTGGGCACCGCACGTGGCCCCCCCACCAGGCTCTGCGTTCCCCTCCATCCGCGGCTGGGCGCACTGGATAAATTTCATCTAAGTGTTTAGTTCGCGGTTTACGGTCTGCCTCCTCCTCTTCCACCCCCGCCAGAGCATGAGCTTCTCAGGCCAACGTCCTTTGTGTGTTTTGTTCTCGGATGCAAGCTAAGTGTCTGGCTCGTGGCAAGCCAGAGGTTAGTAGAGACAGCTGCTGAGTGAATTTCTGGCAAGTGACGTTGGACAGAAGACATTCGGGGCTGTTTGGAGGGCACACGGAGGAAACATTTAACGTTCTAGTAAAATAAGGGGACGGCAGGCTCATGAACGTGCCCATGGTAAACCAGATCCAAACCTTTCCCTCTGTCAGGGTTCTTTGCCCACAAGGTGGAGCATGAAAGCAAGACACAGAATGGGCGGAGCTTCCAGAGGACGGGAACACTTGCCTTTGAACGCGTCTACACTGCCAAGTGAGTTCGAACCCTGATACTGCAAACTAACAGAGTGGGGCCCTGGGCAAAGGGGGCCTTCCTACTGGAGTGAAGGCCACCGTCAAGGCTACATGTCTGTCGGGGTCGACCTTCAGAGTGCCAGGAAGGCAGAGCTCCCAGGGACGATTGAACCTCACCTGGGTGGGGGGTGTTGGGGGCACCCTTGGTCATCTTAATAAGGGCTAGTGTTTAAAGAAAGGAATTAGGGGTAGTGGGGGCGGGAGTGGGGAGAGGTGCGATCGCCGCAGCTCTCCCTGGTGCTCCAGAAGCCTCTGAGCCAGTCACGTAGCCACGGCGTTACCGACTTCCTGGGGAATTCGTCCAAAGGGACTACCGTGCAAACCAGCCATGCAAGCTCATCGGCTGGCTTTGGAGGCAACAGGTGGGACGCGATGGTGACAGCCTTCAGCTCACTGTCCCTTGCGTCCCCCTTGGGGGGACTTCTGGAGGTGTGCCGGGACCTTTGGTAACGCCCGCTCTTCTTGGGCAACTAGAACAAGAACAGAAAGAATGGGGGAGCTGTGCAATTCCTCCCCATCCCCCCCCACCCCCCGCCATTCTTTACTTTTGAATAAAAAAGCCGTTTGAAAATACCTGAGCAGCTCAGAGAAGGAGATGGGAGCTACTCGGGATGCAAATCTGAATGGACGTTATTCACACACGCGTTTTTCCTTTACGCAGAATGTATTTGAACAGCAGTTTCAGGCAGTGGCCTGTCTGCTTCTCTGTGCCTGTGACCAGGGGCCTGTCACGGGGAAAGGCTTCGGAGAGGAGCTGGCCAAGGAGCTGGCCTTCAGTGTCAACTCGGAGGTGGCTCTGATGGCCGCAGAGATCTTTCCACAGGGGCAGTCGTGGATACCCAAGGAAATTGTCACAGGCTGATATCCAGGTCCCTTCACCCTTTCTGAGCCCTTTGCCTTTTGGGCTCGGGACTTGAGGCCACTCCCGAGTGCGCGAAGCCCCTCCGAGACCTCCCCTTCACTCGGGCCCTCGCCACCTGCCGTGGGGCCCCCCTCGCTCACACTCTGCCGTCCGGAGGAGGGTCATTCCAGCAGTCTGGTCTCAGGGAAATCCTTTGCTAAACTACCTACGGGGATATTTCTCTTTTAACATGTGGACCTTCGGGGTATTAATTCTCAGAATCAGTCGAAAGAGTTTAAAGATGTGTCTGAAGCCATTTTAGACACTGACACTTAAAGGAGCGCAGGGAACGTACGTAGGGCGCACCTGTCTTTGTGCCATTTGCAGGGGGAGCCGTGAGAGCGCCTCTCAGACACTCTGCGTCCGAGAGGTGCGAAGAAGGTGTCTTTGATCAGGGACGACCCGAAACGCTCTCGGCAAACAACCCCGAAGGGCACATTGACGCTATTTGACTACTTGGGAAGGAGAAGCTTCTTTCTGCCCAGATCGCCGCGTTATTAGCAGTTGCACCGGGTGGCTCCGTTCCGGAGAGGCCGGGCGGCGCAGGTGACCTGCGGTGGTTTCCCCCCGCACCTCGTGCGGAAGTTCAGTTTCTGTTTTGGCAGCAACGAAGACGAAGAGGAGACGAAGAGGAGACGAAGAGGAGGAGGCCAGGCCGTCTGGGTTCTGCCGCGTCCCCCGGGGGGGGGGGGGGGGCCCGCTGGCTCTGCGCCTAAGGAGCGGCTCCGCCCATACCTGGCCCGGGGCGCCAGCCTCCAAATTGCAGAAGTCGCCCTTTGGTGGCCGCTGCGCTGCGTCATTTGGGAGGGCGGTTTGGAAGTTCCGCAAGGCTGCGGGGTTCCGGGAGGGAAGAAGGCGCTGGAGGACCGTGGTGGCCCATCCCGGCTGCGCCGGGGGTCCCCACGGTGTGGGCGCGTGGCCCAGCTCCCCAAAGCCACGCGTCTGTGCTTCACCTCCGTGGGAGGAGAGCCACAAGAATTAGGAGGAGAGGGAGCTGCAGAGCGGGAGCAGCTAAGGGAGAGAGACGGAGAATTTTCTGGAAGAGGGAGGCGGCCCAGACGCTGCTGTGGTTCTGTTACAAAGACCACTTCCTCCCTGACCCAACTGACGGCACTCTGTGTGCCTGTGGTGGTTTGTCCAAGGGCTGAAAGATCAGGGCCACGGGCCACCACGTGCTGGCAGAACCCAGAGGCGCCGGTGTGCGTCTGCCAGGAAGTTCCTGCCAAGGGGTCCTGTGTCATAGGGACTCTTCTCCGGCCGTGGCTCGTCTGGCCCCCAAAGCACCAAAGAGGGTGCGAGCTGAGCCGTGGACGTGCAGCAAGAAAAGAACAGGGATTTAATCTTGCTATCTAAAAAAATAAGAAATTAAGCTTTGCTCGGTTTCAATACACAGGTCGAGGGCGGTGTGTATGTGATCCCCGTCACAGGGTTGCACGATCAGATCTCCTGGTTGATGGGGTGTGAGATCATAAATGTTTCCAGACCACGGCTGTAAAGAAAAACTAGCGTAAAGGATAACTGATGCTGGCGGATTGAAACGCCTGATGCAGGCTTTTGAGCACCAAATATGACTGCCGAGTGATGCAGATGGTTCGAGATCGGGGCGCGGGGGGGGGGGGGCGTTGATAAACGGGTATCGCGGCTGGGTGTGGCCCATCGGCCCCAACGGGGCCCCGGTTAACGGTCTACGAGGGTAGAGCCGAGTCAGGGTTTGAGAGATAAAAAGAATCTTGACCTTGACTCTGTTCACGTGTGCAAGGCGTAGTCCAAAGCCCTGTTCCCAGATGATGCGCACAGCTAGAACAGAGCTTGATTTCTGGAGAAAAATCTCAGTTAAACTGACCCAAGATTCTTCCCCATGATGCTGGTAAGCACGGGCTGCAGAGAGGTGACGGGTCTCTGGAGAAATGTAATTTTCTACACATGTCCCACAGATTACACGTTCCTGGGCTGGTAACAGGTATTACAGAGGAGAGCAAGTTCTGTAAAACAGGACTTTTGAGAGCTTCTAAGGTACTGAGGAACACTGTGATTCTTGGTTCTCCAAGAAGGGGAAGTCTTTTTTGAGTACAGATACACCCCCTCCATCCTTTTTTTTGGGCAGATCATATCCAGGGTTTAGTGCTTCACAAAATGCATTTTTTGGAAAATGCCACCCTAATGTCCCTTCTCCCCTGCACCTCTCAAGATCCACTTTGTTTATTTTTATTTTTTTTAACATTTATCTATTTTTGAGAGAGAGAGAGAGAGAGAGAGAGGGTGGGGGAGGGGAAGAGAAAGAGGGAGACGCGGAATCCGAAGCAGGCTCCAGGCTCTGAGTTGTCAACACAGAACCCAACGCCGGGCTTGAACCCACGAACCGCAAGATCACGGCCTGAGCTGAAGTCGGACGCTTCACCGACTGAGCCACCCAGGCACCCTTCAGAATCCACTTTAGGCTCACTTCTAAGTAGGGTGGACTCGTAAATACCTTGAAGCTAATAGTTCTGCATTGATTCCATCCATTAGTATAGCTACTATTACCATTATTAGTGATAATTTACTTGCTTTAAGTTAACCTAAACAAAACCCTTAGTAAGTTCTCCTGCACTTATTCCCGAAGGTGGAGAAAAACAAAAGGGAAAATACGAGTCCCTTTCTCCATGAGCACACAGAGTGTCGTGCATCACATTGAACACAGCAGAGTGACTTGTCGACAAATCGGGCAAGTGCCTCAGAATCAGACCTGGGGAAATGAAAAGAGCCAAGATGGGTCTGCCAATTTTGTCTCGTAGAAAGAACGGCACAAAACCCTCCACAAAAGAAAATTTGGAGTAATAATAATTTGTCCGCAGGAAAGGCGTTTCCACTGGGGACTGTAAGAAGGAAGACATTGGAGAGGTAACAGTCACCGTTTATTGAATGCTTGTTCTGAGCTGGGCACTGCTCTATCTCATTTTATTTTCATAAGCCAGGGTGGTAATTACTTACGTCTCCACTCACCTCTTATAGATGAAGAAAACTGAGGCTCAGTGCACTCACGCGGCGGCAGAGTAGGCATCGGACCCAGGCTTTGTGCCTTTAAAGAGCGTGTGAACATCCATCCGGCTCCACCTCAAGGGACGGCCCTGTCACTGACCAATGCCACTTGAATTCAGCCCGGCGGTGGCTCTCTGCCAAGGAGGGACATATGCGTGGGGAGCTGTGGATCGAAGGCGGGTCAGAGACTCTGGATCGGAAAAAGACTGGCTTGAGCTAGATCGAGGGACAGGAGTTGGGAGTTTCATTCCAATCCAGACAGACCGTGTTTTATGAGGGACCCGGGTGACTTGAGACAACAGGCAGGAATGATTGAAGGACTGATCCAATGTCACATTACTATACCGTTCTCTCTAATGAGCAAATTCCTTAGATAATTAAGCATTTTGAAAAACTGCATCACCCAGCCCAAACCAGTACTCAAATACAAATAAAACCAGAAGCATGTGAATGAGGAGGATGTAGGGGCGATCTTTGGCATTAATAGATCATCAAAATTGTTGGAGCCTCAAGTATTAGATCCCATCAGACGTAGAACATTATTCAATTAAATAAATAATAACGTGCCCTAGTTTTCTAGGGTCACATTCTCAGTCCCAAGGCTGTGGGTTTGTTCCTCTAATACGTAATAGCTGTGACGTTGGGGCGCTCCATAGCTGCGTACGGGACCTGTTTCTTCGCTGAGTACTTCACCCCAAATGATAAGGTGGTTCAAGGCTCCTGCCCTTCCTCCGGGTCTGATTCTGAGGCGCTTGCCGGGTTTGTGGACAGGTCACTGTGCTGTGTTCAATATGATGCACCACACCATCAATGTGTTCGTGGAGAAAAGGACTCGTATTTTCCCTTTTGTTTTTCTCCACCTTTGGGAATGAGACACAGAAGTACTTACGTAAGTACTACTGTGTCCGCTAGATCAGTGAAACCCCTGGGTACCCAGCAAGCTCAGCGGGGCTGTGCTCTCTCCCCCTGTGCCTGTATCCCAGGGTAGGATACACTGCTTTCTTACCTTTAATTTCATTGACCTCTCCGGTGGCGGATCTTTTGATCATCAGAGGGACATGAAACTTCCTGTGGCCGGGGACACGGCACATCCTCTCTGGGTTCTCTGCGGGGGATGGACCAGGGCTCGGTCATTCCAGAGTCCTCAATGGTACCACTGAGGCATGAGACGCTATCAGTCTGAATAAGGGTCCGTCGCCGATTTAGGAGGAAAGTCATGAGAACCAGATGAGGGAGGGTCCAGATGAAGGAATCCAAGGAAGGAATTCGGATAAAAGGCCAAATACGCTTTGAAGAGTGCATCTTTGCTTTGCCTGTTAGTTCGAGTGACATGAGACCAGTGGTTTTCAAACTTGAGTGTGCTTCAGAGTCACCTAGAGGGCCTGTTAAAACAGCCGGCCTGTTAAAACACAGATTGCGGGGCCCCACCCCTGGAGTGTTTAATTCTGTAGGTCTCCGATGGGCATTAACACTTTCAGTTTTAGCAAGTTCCCAGGTATTCCGGATGCCTGCTGATCCAGGGACAACTCTTTGAGGACCACCTCACTAGAGCATCAACTCTTAAAGCTTACGTGGATCTTAGAGTTACTATCAGTCTCTTAGCGTTTCAGGTGGGAAAACTGCATCCAAAGTGATTATTTTGCCATTGACAAACAGATGGTGAATGTCAGGTCAGAGGCGAAGCCTTAGTCACGTGCCCTTTCCACTCCATCGCGCTGCCCTACCCCATTCACGCTTCCATGTCTTGTAAGGTGGTTTTTCCACGGATGTACGTGTATATTTTTTTTCTTTTTTCAAGTTTTTATCCAAGGTATAGTTAGTTAAAATATAGTGTCATATTGTCTTCAGGAGTTGAATTTAGTGATTCATCACTTACATACAACACCCGGTGCTCAACGCGACAAGTGCCCTCCCTGAATGCCCATCACCCATCTAGCCCATCCCCTACCCACCTCCCTCCCTCAACCCTCAGTTTGTTCTCATCATAAAGAGTCCCTTGTGATTTGTTTCCCTCTCTCTTTTTTTCCCCCTTCCCGTATGTATGTACATCTATTTTGTTTCTCAAATTCTATATATGAGTAAAATCATAGGGTATTTGTCTTTCTCTGCCTGACTTATTTTGCTCAGCATATCCTCTGGCTCCATCCACGTCATTGCACATAGCATGAGTAATACTCCATTGTATTTATGTATACCACGTCTTCTTTCTCCATTCATCAGCTGATGGACATTTGGGCTCTTTTCATAGTTTGGCTATTGTTGATAGTGCTGCTGTGAACTTTGGGGTACATGCACTGCCTTTGAAACTGTACTTTTGTATCCTTTGGGTAACTACTTAGGAGCGCAATTGCTGGGTCGTAGGGTAGTTCTATTTTTAACTTTTTGAGGAACCTCCATATGTTCTCCAGAGTGGCTGCATCAGTTTGCATTCCCACCAACAATGCGAAAGGGTTCCCCTTTCTCCACATCCTCGCCAACATCTGTTGTTTCCAGAGTTGTTCATTTTAGCCATTCTGACAGGTGTGAGGTGGTGTCTCATTGTGGTTTTGATTTGTATTTCCCTGATGATGAGTGAGGTTGAACATCTTTTCATATGTCTGTTAGCCATCTGGATGTCTTCTTTGGAAAAACATCTATTCATGTCTTCTTATCATTTTTTCCTCTTCCTTCCTTCCTTCCTTCCTTCCTTCCTTCCTTCCTTCCTTCCTCTTTCTTTCTTTCTTTCTTTCTTTCTTTCTTTCTTTCTTTCTTTCTTTCTTTCCTTTCTTTTTGAGGATGGGGAAGGACAGAGGAAGAGAGAGAATCTTAAGCAGTTTCCGTAACCAGTGAGGAGCCCGGCATGGGGCTCGATCTCATGACTGTGAGATTGTTACCTAAGCCAACATCAAGAGCTGGACTGACTTAACTGACTCAACCTACTGAGCCACTCAGGCACCCCTTCTGCCCATTTCTTAACTGGTCTTTTTTTTGGGGGGGGGGTGTTGAGTTTGATAAGTTCTTTATAGATTTTGGATACTAATGCTTTATCAAATATCTTCTCCCATTCTGTAGGCTGCCTTTTAGTTTTGTTGTTTGTTTCCTTCACTGTGCAGAAGCTTTTTATCTTGATGAAGCTCCAGGAGTTCATTTTTGCTTCTTGCGACATGTCTAGTAAGACGTTGCTACCGCCGAGGTCAGAGAAGTTGCTGCCATGTTCTCCTCTAGGATTTTGATGGTTTCCTTTCTCACATTTAGGTCTTTCATCCATTTTGAATTTATTTTTGTGTATGCTGTAAGAAAGTGGTCCAGTTTCATTCTTCTGCACCTTGTTCTTCAGTTCTCCCAACACCATTTGTTGAGGAGACTGTCTTTTTTCCATTGGGTATTCTTTCCTGCTCTGTCAAAGGTGAGTTGACCATGTAGTGGTAGGCCCATTTCTGGATCTTCTATTCTGTTCCACTGATCTATGTGTCTGTTTTTGTGTCAGTACCTTACTGTCTTGATGACTACAGCTTTGTAATATAGCTAGAGGTCCCAAATTGTGATGCCTCTAGATTTGTTTTTCTTTTTCAGGATTGCTTTGGCTATTCGGAGTGTTCTGTGGTTCCATACATATTTTAAGACTGTTTGTTCTAGCTCTGTGAAAAATGCTGATGGTATTTTGATAGGGATTGCATTACATGTATGGATTGCTTTGGGTAGTATAGACATTTTAACAATGGTTGTTCTTCCAGTCCATAAGCATGGAATATTTTTCCAGTTCTTTGTGTCCTCTTCAAGATATTCCATAACTGTTCTACGGAATCAGTCGTAGAATGGTATACGACTGAGTCGTAGAAAATATCTGTACCTCTTTGGCTAGGTTTTACCTCTTTGGCTAGGTTTTACCTCTTTGGCTAGGTTTATTCCGAGGTATCTTACCTCGGATATTTTATGTCTTTGGCTAGGTTTATTCCAAGGTATCTTATTGTTTTTGTGTGATTGTAAATGGAATCAATTCCTTGATTTCTTTTTCTGCTGCTTCATGATTGGCGTATAGAAACGCAACGGATTTCTGTACATTGATTTCACATCCTGCGACTCTGCTGAATTCGTATTAGTTCCACCAATTTTTTGGTGGAGTCTTTCCGGTGTTCTACATAGAATATCATGTTGTTTGCGAATAATGAAAGTTTGATTTCATTCTTGCTGATTTGGATGCCTTTTATTTCCTTTTGTTGTCTGCTGAGGCTAAGACTTCCAGTACTATGTTAAATAGTGAATGGTGAGAGTGAACATCCCTGTCTTGTTCCCGACCACAGAGGGAACACTCTCAGTTTTTCCCCATTGAGTATGATATTACCTGTGGGTGTTTTCATATGTGGCCTTTAGGATGTTGAAGTATGTTCCATCTGGCCCTACTTTGTTGGGGATTTTTATCAATGTGGATGCGCGTATTGATGGTCCTGACCGAGACTGTCAACTTCTCCAGAGGATCTTTGCTATTTTTTTAGTGTAGTCGAAGAGCTAACAGATATAGTTACAGAGTTGGACTGACCAGGACGTGCATCCTGGCCCCACCACCTTGTAGCTCAGTGACACTCAGCAGTTAGTCAACTTCTCCCAACCTCAGTTTCTCATGTGAAAATGAGGGTAACTGGGGTAGACTGAATAAAGAGCCCCCAAACATCTTTACCTCCCAATCCCGGGAACCTGTAGGTTCTGTTACATAGCAAGAAAGAATTCAGATTGTCAACCACCTGACCTTAAAATCAAGAGATTACTCTGGATTATTTGGGTGGAACCAATGGGATCACCAGGGTTCTTTTCCTTTTAATTTTTTTTTAATGTTTATTTATTTTTGAGAGAGAGACAGAGAGTGAGTGGGGGAGGGGCAGAGAGAGAGACACACACACAGAATCTGAAGCAGGTTCCAGGCTCAGGTGTTAGCACAGAGCCCGACGCGGGGCTCAAGCCCGTGAACTGCGAGATCATGGCCTGAGGAAGTCAGATGCTTAACCGACTGAGCCACCCAGGCACCCCTAACAAGGGTTCTTTAACTGTGAAGGAAGGAGGCGGAGGAGTGGGTGTCAGAAAGACCCTCTCGGCCACTGCTCCCTTTGAGGTTGGAAGGGGGTCACAAGCCAAGGAATGCAGGTGATCTCTAGAAGCTGAGAAAGGCAAGGCAAAACGGATTCTTCCCTAGGGTCTCCAGCGGGCTTGCAGCCATGCTGACCCACCTTGACCGTGGCCCAGTGAGACCCATTTGGACTTCTGACCTCCAGATGATTTATCTTGTTTTAAGCCCCGACGTTTGGGGCTACCTGTTCCAGCAGCCGCAGAAAATGCATGCAGTCACCCTGCGCGCTCACACGGCTGCGGTGAGTGTCCGGGGGGACAAAGGGTGTAAAATATCAGCATGGTGGCTGGTGTGAGGGGAGAGCCCCTCCCCGAGAGCGAAGACTGAGCCCTGAACACGGCGATCGCATCACCAGCACGAGACCTTCCTGAGCGTCAGCTTTTCTGAATCGACCCTGGTTTCTTTCACGCCCGAAGCTCATCTCCCCCCCCCCCCCCCCCCCCCCCCCCCCCCCCCCCGCCTCGCCTGTGGGTCTGAGCTGACTTGTGTGTCTGACAAAGGTTTCTCAGTTGGGCTCCTCTCTCCTGCACCCCCCACCCCCCACCCCCAATCCTGACAGCTGCCACAGCCCTGCTGTCTGTGTTGCTCACTTTTCAATTCCAAGAAGCACTTTGGCACAGCCAGGAGCAGGAACCCTGCCAAAACGAATCCATCAAGAAACCGAGTCTCCGACTGGCTTCACTGAGGAAGGGACTAAGTGGATTCTGAGCATGTATTTGCTTTATGCCACTGCCTATGTCTCATGCGGCAGCCGGGTCCTACCGGTAGATATAAGTGGAGTCATGAATGGGGTTCGTGCTTCATGTGTGATGGTGATTATCGGCTTGGGGTTTCAGGTGATTTTCAGACGGTGCCGCGGTAGCGTGTTTCCTGATGCTTCTTCTCCTTATTTTTTTTATTCTACAGCCAAAACTGTGTGGACGCGTACCCCACGTTCCTTGTCGTGCTCTGGAGCGCGGGGCTGCTCTGCAGCCAAGGTAACTCTGGCTTCTCCTTGTGTGTTCTCTTTCTGGAGCGTGCGCCGTGGGGAGGTTCAAGCGCGGGCTCTTTTGTTGAAAAGACTTTGCCTGACCTCCAGCTCCGATCCCCGTGAAGCCCTCGGAGAGGTGAGAACCCTCGGGAGGTCGTGTTTCAGGCATGCTCTGCGCCTGTGCGGAGCGGGTGCGATAATGCATTGCTAATGCTTGCTCCCCGGTGGCTGGTGGAGAGCTCCTGCGCCGACAAGGGTGGTTTAAGGCTAAATGTGACTCAGAATCCTTAAGCAGTGTTAGCGCAGATACAAGGGCATTATAAATGAGGGCGCCTGAGGGATCTATTCTGGGACCGCCGTCACTCTGCTCTTCTGCTAATAAGCTTGCAGGGTGGCAGGTCCTCTGTCGGGCCTGGGTCTGCGGAGCCACGGGCCGGATTCCAGGTCCCCAGCCTTCTCCGGGATTAGCAGCCGCCCATGGTCTTGACTTCAGTAGGTTGACTCCCAGAGTTGACCTGGAAAGGACCAGGAAACCAGAGTCGTGTTTTTCGGGTCCCCTTTGGAGATCGGCACTGTGCCTGGCCGGGGCAGGGGTGGGGGTGGGGCTGGTGTGACCTGGCCAGATTCCACAATGTGGCCCCCTGCAGGAGTGTGTAAGAAAAGGTCACAAGTGTCCCCCGAGGGACTCTCTAATCCTTACCTCTTCTCCCACTTGACGGAGTAGGTAGAGGGCGTATTATCTCCCTCTGTTATCTTTTTGTTAAGTTTCTTTATTTCTTTTTGAGAGTGGTGGAGAGAGCGAGTGGGGGAGGGGCAGAGAGAGATTGGGAGAGGGAGAGTCCCACACAGGCTCTGAACCCAAACCGAGAGCCAGACGCTTAACCCCGCGGAGCCACCCAGGCGCCCCTCCCTCTATTCGCCTGGAGAACACTTTGGTTCGGGGAGATGAGATGACGGGCTCAAGGTTACTCAGCTGGTGAATAACAGAGCCAGAAACAGAGCCCAGGTCTCTGGCGCTAAGTCCTGGATTTTGCACCAGGGCTTTTCTGCATTATCCACGTATATGATGCATAGACCTTGAGCACCTCCTACGTGACAAGCCCTGTGCTTAGATACACAGTGATAAATAACAAGACGTAGTGGCCGAGCACATGGCACTTGGTGAGATGAACCACAGGAAAAAAAGCGAAAGGATACATCGTTGCCGAGAGTGAGAAGTGCCATGAAGGAAGGGAATCAGGCGCAGGGACAGAGAACAGAGGTGAGGGATGGCAGCAGAAACCCCTTCAGGGACAGCATGTGGCCTCCTCCTGTGCTCCATAAGGCTGTCATCACTCACTATTTATTTACCACTATCTATCCCGAGTGAAATAAGAAACGTGTCTGGCGTCACCTGAAAAATCAAGCCAAACTATGCTTATACGAGGAGTTACGATTCCTTTTAGGTCCTAGATGATACTCGATAGAGGCGGATGTAGAGTTGTTCTAGCTAGATAAATACAAAGGGAGTGTGAAGGTGTTTCAGAGCCCCGGAACTATGCATTTTCTGCCAAACAATTGTTGGCATTGCTAGGGGTCAAAAGTGTCAGTAAACCCTCTTCGGTAATCGTCATTTCTTATGCTCTATAGTAAATTACTGGATTGTTTAGTCAAAAGGAACCTCAGAGATCATTCTCGCCCAGATTCTTTGCTTTACAGGAGCAGGAGCCCGAGTCCCAGAGGGACAAGCGGTTTGCTCAAACCTCAGAATTTTCGAGTCCAGATTCGAACCCACTGTGCCTTTCCTGCTGTTCCAGGCGGCCTGGTGGGTCCACGAGGCATGAGCACAGCCATTTTCCACCCCTGACTCTTGTGAGCTCATGTTCAGTTTAGCTCCTGTTGAGAGAGAGATGTGCTGGTAAGTTAGAGCAGAGCCATCCAGATGGGACAAACCAGGAAAAACTTTGTTCAGGGCAGATTGTGAATTGTGACAGTTTCGTGACTTTCAGATAATAGCATGAACTTCATAAGTGGTTTCTTTTGTGTTTTGGTTCTCTTACCTGTCACATAACACTAGTATTTTGGGAGGGTCTGGGGACTGACAGACTGGAGACAGTTCTTTTTTTTTTTTTTTTTTTTTTTTTTTTTAATTTTTTAAGTGTTTTCTTTCTTTATTTTGAGAGACAGAGGGAGAGAGAGAGAGAGCACACATGCATGAGCAGGGGAGGGGCAGAGACAGAGGGAGAGAGAGAATCCCAAGCAGGCTCTGCGCAGTCAGCACAAAGCCTGATGGGAGGGCTCTAACACACGAACTGTGAGATCATGACCTGAGCCAAAATCAAGAGTCAGATACTTAATCAAACGAGCCACTCAGGCATCCCTAGAGACTATTGTGAGGACACTCACTGCTGGTGTTGTGACCCTGGGCTGTTCTTCATTCATCCTTCCTAAGCCTCAGTTTCCCCATTTGTAAAGCAGGAATAATTGAGTTCCCAGGGTGCTTGAGAGACTGTGCATAAAGTCCCTGACATAGTGCATGGCATATATCACATTGAACCATAGAAAACTGCTGATGCCTGACAGTTTAGGATCCACAAAAATGGCAGTTCATATAGTTCAACCTAACAATAGAAGCCCAGTAAATGTGATTATCGATGGCACTGGTGGTGGTAACACGGTTTTAAAATTATACAAACTTGGTTTCAGATTCCACCTTGTTAAAACATAAAATTCAACCGAATAAATTGGAAGACCTAATCGGCTTCATTAAAGGATTCACGAATCCAGCATCCCATCTAGCAAGTGGGGGGGGGGGGAGGAGAGAGGGGGGCAGAGGGGTTGTACAAAATGGAAGGTTTTTATAGGAAGGAGGGTGAGGCAAGAAAGTTGTTAGCAAAAGAAAAGGATTTTTCCGGGCAAGGTTTCTTTGCCTTAGAGAGGAGAGGAGGGGCCCTTATCCTGCAGACCTCACCTTCCTTCCATCCCCCACGTGGGAGAGGGCCCATGCGACCCATGACTGCCTTGGCTCGGATCAGAAAATTCCTGACTACAGATTAAGACTGCATTTTGGAGGGAGATGGAAATTGCTATCAGGTTAGATAGGAAGCCTGGTTTGGGGACTTGGCCTAACTGATGCCATTTTGGGTGTGTGGTTTTCTTTTTAACAATCTTTTCTTTGGCTTACTTGATGTTTATTAATTCACTTAACAAATAATTTTTGAAAGCCACTATGTGCCAGGCGCCATGCCAAGCACAGAGATGATGGCTGGCCAAAGATGTGTGTCCTCATGGGTCTTTTGGTCTGGTAAGTGCAGCTGGGCAAACTGACTTCCTTGAGCCTAAATTTCCTCATCTGCCCAGTGGCGACAGTGATACGCTCTTTACCAGGGGGCTGGGAGGATTGGAGACCCAAGTACCCAAAGTGCCTGGGGGCAGTGCCTGACATATAAAAAGCACTCTGTCGACACAATTAATTTGGCATTTGAATAATGCTGGGAGGTCTTCAGGGTGCTTTTATACCCATCACTTATATCACCCTCATAATTATTCCTGAGAGGTAGGAAAGCTGCAATCACCCCTTTGTCCAGAGGTAGAATGAGTTAAGTATTAGCTCTTGATCCGAATGGTTCTTGTGAGGTTGGGTTTTCTAACTCTCAAATCCAAGGTCCAGGACTCCCGATGCTCACGGGTGCTCCTCAGGGGACTAGAAAGCAAAGGGAATCTCCTTCCCTAGAGATGTTTTCTGAATTGGCAGCAATTTTTCAGAAAAGGTTGAGCATTGCACTGCCTGGTGGCCCAGAGGGGAAGGGTATACTTTTAAGAGAGCCAGCCTAGAGCTGGGTTTGGGGTTCCGGGTCTGGTTCCCCATCCCCTGCCCCGGACCACATCACACACACACGCGCGCACACATACACACCAACACACACACCACCCATCCCACCTGGCAGTCTTACACAAGCCCTTTGACCCCTGAAGCCCAAGTTTTCACATCTCGAATAAGCAAAGATGATACTGGTCATGTGCGAAGGATTCAGATTACATGATGGGCAGGAAAACACTTTGTAAACTGTACCACGACGCCCATAGAAAGTAACATTACTATCATCGAGGTTCTAGGTTTCTACCAGCCCTGGGCATTTGCTGAAGTTCAGCCCCAGCTGCCAGCACTTGAGGCTTCTGCTAGATTTTTCGACCAACATTCGTTGTATAATGACTGGATTAATACCATGCTAACTTAGCATGTTCCGGCATCTGTGAAACTCACACGGGTGTTTCCCTTTCTCCACTTAGTTCCCGCCGCCTTTGCTGGCCTGATGTACCTGTTCGTGAGGCAAAAATACTTCGTCGGCTACCTGGGGGAGAGAACTCAGAGGTAGGCCACTGGGACTGTTTAAGAACCAGGGTGTGAGCCACGCTTTTTGAGCAAGAAGAGGGATCGTTCACCACCATATTCTGCCCAAGATTTAAGGCTCTGGGCGGCGGGGGGGGGGTGTCACTCGGGGCTGGAGGGTGAGGGCTATAGTATCCCTCCCCCTTTTCCCCCTGAACTTTGCGGGCTCGGCGAATACCGCCGGGGGACTTGATTCCTACGCCCAGTAACAAATTCCTCCACATGGCGTCGGGCCCACGAAGGATGCTTTCACACCGCACGCTGCCCATTCTGCACCCCCTCTGCCCCCTGCTCTACTCCCACCCTTCAGAGTCTGACTTTCTGGGTCTGGCTTCCCAAGGCCTCCGGTGAGTGAAGCATTTCATTGTTTGCCTAAAGAAATGAGAACTAAAACGTGCCCCTTGTGATCAGTTCTCTCGAGTAACAGATTTTCCAGGGACCAGCAGGAAGAATGTTGCGAAAATAGGACGCACGAACACTCAGAGGACGGAGCCTGTGAATAGAGTCCCCGTTGCACTGCTGATGGAGGCTGCCAGACAGAAAGCCCCAGAGCAGCAGCTATAACTTTGGCTACACCCGGTTTGGGAAATCCGGATTTCCATAAAATAAATGAGGATACTTACAGGAGACATGTTATAGTCTGCCACCAGTTCCTCAGGATTCTTGTTAGAATTTTATTTATTTATTTATTTTTTGAGAGAAAGAGAGAGTGAGTGAGCAGCAGAGGGGCAGAGAGAGGCGGAGAGGGCGAGAGAGAATCCCAAGCAGGCTCCGCGTGGCCAGCGCAGAGCCCGATGTGGGGCTTGAACTCGTGAACCGTGAGATCGTGACCTGAGCTGAAATCAAGAGTCGGACGCTTAACTGACTGAGCCACCCCCAGGCGCTCCCGCTTCTTTCGAATTCTTAATGTACCAGCAGGGCTCCAGGAGCCAGGCGTGTGTTCTGGGAGGCTGCCGCCTGCCCGAGTGGTGACTCCAGCCCTCCCCTCCATTTTTCTCCCTTGTCTAGTTTCACGTCCCCCCCCCCCCCCCCCCCCCCCCCCCCCCCGTCTCTTACGATTGCACCCTCCTCTCGCGGTTAATGGGCTCTCCGTTTAGATAACATCTGCAGCGGTGACAAAGGCATTGACATCCCGGGAGGTCGGCAGGTGAAAGCATTCTGTCTGGGGACCTTGGGAGCCTGTGAAACTAAATGGCCGGGGGCCGGGGGGTGATGGCGAGCTGCGGCCAAGAGAAGAAATGACTCGTCTCTCAGAGATTCTTTCCTGGGCTCGTCTGCTATTCATTCCTCTCTAGTGGGGTTCTTATTTACCCTTGAAAACCACAGTTCCATTGCCTCGCTTACCCTTATCAACACTCTCATAAGTGATATTGCTCATTCTCTTCCACTCTGGAAAGCCTCTATTCCGCCTTTTCCCGGGAGAGCACCTGTGGTCAAGAAGCGAGGGGTGGTGGGGTGTCTCTCAGTAAAATAAGGGGGCGCTGCTCTCTTGGGCTGCCTCCCCGTGCATCCCTGTCTTCCTCCGCAGAGTCTCCGGGGTCTGGCCCAGTCACTGTTCTCCTCGCCTGTCACCTCTCGCCTGAGATCTCAGAGTTGCTTTAATTCTAAGACAATCTGTGGAGCACGACAACATTTGTTGATTTGCCCGTAGGCTCTCTGCATTTTAAAGGTAATCGCTGCTAGGGAAGGAACCGAGGTGGCAAAAAATAATAAGATCTAGACTTAAAATCTTAAAAATACTAGACTTCCCTGGACCTCATTAAAATGTAATTGGCCTAATCTCTTAAATCCTGTCCTGGTCTCCCCCGTGAGATCCCACCGGCCCCTTTACCACTGTCTGTGGTGCCTTCGGAGCCTTCTCACCTGTCCCGCACCCACAGCCTTCATTACTCATCCATCACGGGGCTCCTTCCTGCTGAGACCGGACACGGCCTCACAATACTTCTGAACACAGAGTTCGGAGCTATTGGCATCAGGAGAAATGACATCTATGGGATGAAATGTCTAATCCTAATCTAGACCGACATATAGTTTGAGGTAGATGCAGCCCCGAGAGCCTCCATGGCTAGGTCCAAGAGGATTTTCAATTCTGCCTTCTGGAAACTATGTGCTAATACCCTCTTCCGCCGTGGCCCCCCTCCTTCGGATCCCCACTTCCGTCCCTGGGCCGTGTCGCACTTGTTCTCTGCAGATGCTCTAATGGCCAAATGTCTTCGGGATCTGCTTTATTTCTTGGGCTCACCATAGAGGAAGAGACTGCTCAGGGAGACCCTTCCAGGAATTTCTCCTGGGGGCTGTCAATCATCTTTGCTCCTCCCCAGAAGTTGCTTTGGCCCTATCCACATCAGAAGTTCTAGTGTCATTTTGGGTGCAGTGGGTGGGCATGACATTCCTTGATGTGTCTCCCCCACCAAAGCTTCTTCCTTCTGGAATTTTGGAGCCCCCACCTTTGTCCCTCCTAGAAGCTTATGGCTCTGATTCTCAGTCCCACATCCTACTCCCTGACACTTTTCTCCCTGTTTTGATTAGGTAGTTTGTAGCATCTCAAACCACATGAATTTCAGGGGTGCCTGGGTAGCTCAGTAGGTTAAGCGTCCGACTCTTGATTTCAGCTCAGGTCTCAGATCTCAGATCTCAGGGCCGTGAGATCGAGCCCTGTGTTGGGTTCTGTCCTGACAGCATGCAGCCTGCCAGAGATTCTCTTTCCCTCTGTCTCTCTGCCCCTCCCCCGCTCACTGTCTGACTCTCAAAAAAAAATGAATTTTAGTTTCTTCCCCTTTCATTCTAAGCTACTATCGGGACCCAAACTCAGTGGCAGTTGGCATTATATTACAAGACTATTTGCCTTTTATCATCTACCTTTACTTGACTTTTTTAAAAAAAATGTTTATTTATTTTTGAAAGAGAGAGAGAAAGAGAGAAAGAGAGAACATGAACAGGGGAAGGGCAGAGAGAGAAAGAGACATAGACTCCAGGCTCTGAACTGTCAGCGCAGAGCCCGACGCGGGGCTCGAGCCCACAAACCGCAAGATCATGACTGGAGCCCAAATCGGATGCTTGACCGACTGAGCCCCCCAGGCACCCGTACCTTTACTTGACTTTTATCATGTACCTTCCCTAGCTGGTACCAAGCTGCTCTCTCTTCCCGTCCCTCAGGGCCCTGTTCCCTGTTGGAGCTCCCACTAAAGTCCCTCTGTGCATTTTGAAGTTCTTAACCTAGCGGTGGACGAACAAGGATTGGCAACTCAGGTTAACCAGCCCCACCTTCACTCCCCATGCACTCAGCACCCGTGTAGCCAATATTTACTGACCACCCCTCCCCCGGGGTGGTAAGAGTCCGTTGCTGAGATGATAATAAACATGACAAAACCCTTGCCCTCAAAGAGGCCCGGGGTCTGCTAGAGTCAGGAGCAGTACCAAAATTACTCACCTTATAGAAACAATAACGGGCACAGTTTTCAAAAGTCCCGATCCCTCATAGCCATTTTCCCCTTTCGTGTCAATATTTTAGAATCTCTTCCTCCCCTCCCCCACCTGAAGTGTGGACTCTGGGTTACTTCACCAGAGTTAGAGAATGAACTTGCTTTCTTGGAACCCCCGGGGTGAGTGTATGGGTACCAAGGCTGGTGTTTCTTTTTTTTTTTTTTTTAATTTTTTTTTTTAACGTTTATTTATTTTTGAGACAGAGAGAGACAGAGCATGAACGGGGGAGGGGCAGAGAGAGAGGGAGACACAGAACCGGAAGCAGGCTCCAGGCTCTGAGCGGTCAGCACAGAGCCCAACGAGGGGCTCAAACTCACGGACCGTGAGATCATGACCTGAGCCGAAGTCGGCCGCTTAACCGACTGAGCCACCCAGGCGCCCCTCAAGGCTGGTGTTTCTAAAGTGCAACCCACCAACCAACAACCAAGTGCACCAAGAATTGCCTGGGGGTGCTTGTTAAAAATAGACATTCCTGGGCCTCACCCTGAATGTACCGAATCAGAATCTCTAGGGAGGGAGCCTGGGAGTATGCATTTTAACAACTTCTGCACACAGTGTGGGAATCACTGAAGGCTGTTCATGCCTCTTTTCTAAGAATGATTCATTTGACAAAAATCTCTGGAGGGCCTGATTTATTGGAGATATGTGGGTGAGCAGAGGAACAATATCTTGTTCTCGTGGGCCTTACAATTTTTATTCCCTTTAGAAGTTACCGGGTTTAAAGTGGTATTTCCTTTCTGAAAAGAACAGAATTTTAAGGCCAGATGGGACCATGCAGTTTTCTTTTTTCCACCCACATTTTGTATATATTTTTATGTGAGGCGGGGGAGGGTCAGCGACTTGCCCAAGGCCACACAGCAGGGAGGGGGGGCTGGAGCTCAGGGGTCCTGGTGCCTGGCCCCAGCTACACCTCACACCACACCTCCTCCTCCTCGAAGTTTTAGGCACATTCGAGATGGGAATTGTCTGTCATAATGCCTTTTTGAATTTTTTATTTTATTTTATTTATTTTTGATAGGGAGAGACAGAGCACAAGTTGGGGGGCGGGGGCGCAGAGAGAGAAGGAGACACAGAATCCGAAACAGGTTCCAGGCTCCGAGCTGTCCGCACAGAGCCCGACGCGGGGCTCGAACTCACAAATGGTGAGAGATCGTGACCTGGGCAGAAGTTGGATGCTCAACCGACTGAGCCACCCGGGTGCCCCTGTCATAATGCCTTTTTGATGTTTTCACGTAGGTTTGATGCTGTGTGTGTGTGTGTGTAAGAGAGGGGGAATACATTTATTTCGAAACGTAACAACAAAATCCTAGTCTCCAAAGGAGCCCTCGGGAAGGTAGACAGAGCAGGACTCTGGCCTCACCCAGACAGGTTTGAATTCCCACTTTGCCTCTTCCTGGCTGTGTGCCCTTAGGCACATCATTCAACCTGTCTCTTCTCAGTTTCCCCACCTGGATAATGGGTTACCAATACTTCACAAAGTCACAGATATAAAATGCTTGTCCCTCAGATGCTTCGTTTATTTCTGACCTTCCCTGCCCCATTTAGAGAGAACTGTGCATCAGCTTCCAGAGACAATCATAGAGATGCCTTGGGTTTCAGTCTAATTATGCAGGACGTGTCCCGCGGGCCCCCCCCCACCCCGGCCCTTCCTTCTGCCCCCACCGCGCCCACCGCCAGGCTGGACAGATTTCAAACTGAGGCTCCCGAAGTGCCCGAGGTGGGGACCCCCATTCACACTCAGCCCTCCGGGTGGTGGGCACGTGCTGAACCCTTGCCTTCCATGCCCTTCGCACGGTCCGGGAAGAGTTAAGGCACCACACAGCCGTCTCCTCGGGGGCGGGATGCCTTGAGACCTTTGAAAAATGCTGCCCCGAAGTCGAGAACACCACTATTTCAGCAGCAGGCGCTGCCATTTCATCCTTCACCGCAGATTTATCTCGAGCACATTCTGAAACAGCTTTGCAGATCGCTTTTTCTTGTTTCTGTAATGAGCATATGGTGGCCTCATTCCTGTGATAAATCTGAGCCACCACAATATTTGACTTTTCACAAGTTAATTTCCCTGCGCCCTCTATTCTCTGGCTAAAAGACAGCCCTTCCTTAGACTCTGTTACTTTCTCATCAGCATTAGCAGGTGACTGTATTTGTCCGCCAGGGCCACTGTAATCAAGTACCACGGACAGCGTGGCTCAGACAACAGAGATTGATTGTCTCCGGAGGGTAGAAATCTGAGATCAAGGTGTTGGCTGCCTTGTTTCTTCTGACGCCTCCCTCCTTGGCTCACAGGTGGCCATCTTTCCCCTGTGTCTTCTTCTGTGTGGGTCTGTGTTCAGATTTTCTCTTCTTTTTTATTTTTATTTTTTTTATTTTTTTTTATTTTTGGGACAGAGAGAGACAGAGCATGAACGGGGGAGGGGCAGAGAGAGAGGGAGACACAGAATCGGAAACAGGCTCCAGGCTCCGAGCCATCAGCCCAGAGCCCGACGCGGGGCTCGAACTCACGGACCGCGAGATCGTGACCTGGCTGAAGTCGGACGCTTAACCGACTGCGCCACCCAGGCGCCCCTGGATTTTCTCTTCTTAAAGGACACCAGCCATATTGAGTCAGGGTCCACCCTGGTGATAACATTTTTACCTTAATTACCTCTTTAAAGATTCTGTCTCTAAACACGGTCATGTCCTGAGGAATTGGGGTTAGGATTTCAACATATGAAAGGGGGGGGGGGGAGGACACAATTTAGCCCACCATGCTCTCTTTAGAGAGCATATTATTTTTCTCCCCAATAAAGAAACAGGAGGTCTCACTTCGTGAGCATGACTGTAAACAGGGAACCGAGGACAGAAGAACAGGTCAGAACGGGGCAGAAGAACACAGCGGGCCAAGGAGCAGGGACAATGTCGGCCAGCCATGTTTCTCAAGCTTTAATGGCCTGTGAGTCACGGAGGGACTTGTCAAAACGCAGATTTGGATCCGCTGAATCCAGAGAGGGACCTGCGATTCTGCATTTCTTAACAAGCCCCCGGTGGATGCCAACGCTGCTGGTCCGCGGCCCACACTTTGAGTAGCAAGGAAACAGTCGCACCGCTGAACGTTTTTCAGACCCTTGACGTAGGGAAGTTAGGAGTTCCGTGATGAAGCTTTGGGGTCCATTTCAAAAAGATAAAATTTCTAACGTCGAGCCTGGGGATGCCAAATTCTGCTCTCTCTCTTGATTATGTCAAAAACCATAATGCTCAGCAGCACTGACGCACCTGTTTAGCTGAGCTGGCTGTTCTCGTTGAACAGCCATGATTGCCAAAGGGTCCCCTCACTGGGTCGTGACTAACAGCCTTAACGAGCCATTTGGCTGGACTTTCCAAACGCACTAACGCTACCCGGGTTGGATCCGGCCACAGCGGTCACAAAAGGATCGTTCAGAGGGAAGCCAGGGCAGCCGCTGTGCACAATTAGGTGGTCACCTATCACTGGGGAGCTGCCTCCTGACCCCAGCTGATGACTTGCCTAAGCAGCGTAGGATTTAGAGCCTTTGAGAGAAGAATAGGAATGTACTAAAACGTCTCTGCCCCACCTCCATTCGCTTAAAATGTAAGAGCCTGTCTTCCGCTGCTAGGGGTCCAGCTTTCATTAGTGTGAACATGGCTCATTCCCAAGCAGCCTCAGAAGAATAGATTGAACCCTCGGATCCTGAAGCACCTTTTAGATTCCACCAGCCTCACTGGTTCGTGAAACCAGCCCCTGTCTCGGAGAGGCACTTCAGTCCTGGGTGAGACGCAGCGGCCAGCACGGCTTCGCAGGCACTCCTGGAGCAGAGCGGCTGCAGAAAGGGTCGGAACGAGTCACTGGGGTTCCTAATCCCGGGTCAGAAGGCCTGACGACCGACCGACAGCACCCACTGCCTTCACGCCATCAGGGTTCAGAAGGACACTGGGGGAACGCAGGGAAGCTGTAGGGCAGAGCCCTAACGATGATGGGGTTTGGGGTCTCGGCTCTCGTAGCTTGGTTCTGAAATACGTTCAGTGACTAATAGTAGCAGAGACCCTTCCATTCTTCATAGGAAGTCAGTGGAGCATGCCTGAGTAAAAGGAACTATAATCGAAACCCCTTGTGTCTCAAATTGGTGACGTTCTTTGTTAAGCCCACCTCAGTTGCCGCTTCTACCGTTTTCTCTCTTTTGCAGCACACCGGGCTACATATTTGGGAAGCGAATCATACTGTTCCTGTTCCTCATGTCCCTTGCCGGAATCTTCAACTATTATCTCATCTTCTTTTTCGGAAGTGACTTCGAAAACTACATAAAGACAGTAACCACCACCGTCTCCCCTCTACTCCTCATCCCCTGACTCTCCGCCGAATACAGGGTCGGCACTTCCATCTGATCGATACCTAAAGTCATCATAACTCAGCCCTTGGAAAGATAGAGCTCCTCTTTAGACAGCTGTAAATCGAATGACCATCTGGGCTCCGCAGCTTGAGTTAACCTTGCTTTCCCCGGAAGAAAATAACTTAGTGTCCGCTCCCCCGCCCTTGAGAATGGCAGTGGCCCCGTATCTCTTACTCCGACCCGTTCGGTAGTTCTGTAGGTTTCCTGAGTTACCCCACTTCCCGAAGATGTTTGGTGACCACATTTATGTTTTCCTCAAATAAAGCGCAGAGACATGTTTCAGGCTGGGGGTCGAGTTTTTTTGTGGGTTTCTTGCTACATTTGAACACCTAGTCGGTTTTCGTCAACCTCGACGACGATAATAGAAAATACACTGTCCTTACACGCAGGCGTGCCTGGAAGGCATTCACCAAAATGTCAATTAGGATTATCTTGGGCTGAAGCGATTTGGGGGTGAGTTTTACTCTGTGTTTATGTTTTCCTGTGTTATTTGCAGCAAATAAATGGCACTCAGCACAGAACCAGAAGAGACACAGCCGGAGCGTGGCCTTTCTGGGAAGCCTTTCCCATCTCCCGGTTGGTCTAGTGCTGCCCTCTGACCTCCCACAGCACCCTCTGAACATCTCAACCGCAGCACATCCATATTACGATGGAAAGATGTTTATTAGCGCGTGTCGCCCCGTCCCACTAAATCATTAGCTCTTGGATATCCCTGATGTCCCATCTATTTTGCTTTTCCTGTGCCAAGCTCGGAGACTGTCACATCGCAGGCATCCTGCCTCAAGCTAGTTCGGAACTCAAACAGACGTCCTGCAAAGTGGTGTATGGTAGGGGGCAGTTGGGGTGTTTTAGGAGATTAAGATGTTTTCTTTCGATGTTTTAATGGGATTAATTGTGGAGAAATGCAAAAGCAAAAACGAAAACAAACCCCCCGCCCCCCACACTATCCTTCCTTAGACAGACTTCCTGAAGGATCTTTTGTTGACTTCCTTAAGAATCCTTCACACACCCGAGGATTAGGTTGGCATCTTTATGTGCTAGCATCGTGCCCAGCACCCATCGTATCATCTCAGTTTAAAATGTGCTGTGGGGCGCCTGGGTGGCTCAGTAGGTTGAGCGTCGGGTCATGATTTTGCAGTTCGTAAATTCGAGCCCCGTATCGGGCTCACCGCTGTCAGCGAGGGAGCCCACTTCAGATCCTCTGTCCCCTGTCTCTCTGCCCTCCCTTGCTTGTGTGCTCTCTTTTGGAAATAAACATCTAAAACAAAACAAAACGAAACATGCCGTAACTCAGTGTCAGAGCCTAGGATAATGCCGGGCCCATTGTGGGGCCCCCAGGTATTGGTTGAACAAATGAATAAATGAATGAATGAGTTTATAAATCACTGGCTAGCAGTATTTAATAAAATATGTCTGTAGAGCGAGCCATTTCCCATATTGAGGATGGATTCACGGTGGTGCAACTGTCACACACACACACACACACACACACACACACAAGGTGTCCCTTGTCACAATTTAGATAATAGCTGGGTGTGGTCAAGGGTCCAGGACTCCCGACAGAGAGAAGCCAGCAACTCCTGAGGACTGAGCTCTCGGCTGAGGTGAACAGCGATGGATGAGTCCCTGCCACCCCCGCTGAGTGTCATGATGGTCACAGTCTTAGGCAGAATGAGACAAATCCAGGGGCCACAGCTCCCCAGTTTTCTCCGAGTTGCCTGCTTGGGGCGTGAAGGGAATGAAACATGGAATCCGGCCCGTGTGATGTCTGGATCAAGGTGCTTCGCATGCGATGCCCAAGGCAAGCAGATTTCTCAGTTCAGGGGAAAACCCCCATGTGGGCATGGTTTCCTAGGCCTATCTGATGGTCCAGACTAAAGCCCCGCTTGGGGTCTTCTGGCCAAACCCCAACCAGCAGAAGCTTCTCCATGCCCATGACTCCAGCAGAGTTGCTTCCGCTCTTAGCTCTCTGTAGAGACCAGGACCCAAATGTCCTACTGGGCAGTGGGAAGGAAAGGGCTTCGCAGACTGCAAGGTGGAGGGGGCTCCAGGGGCCACCTCAGCCTGGCTTGGTGTGGAGGGCAACAAGGTGACCAGGCATCCATGTTTGCCTGGGACTAAGAGATTTCCTGGGAGGAGACGCTTTCGGTTTTAAAACTGGGACAGTCCTGGGAAAACCAAGATGAGTGGGTTGCTCTAAAGGCAAGCTGGGCCAGGATATGCTCGGGGGAGCCTGGGGACCCCTTAGCTCCCAGAGGCCGCACCGTCCGAACTGACCATGGGACCTCCAGAGTGCAAAGACAGGAAATGACGTCATGGCCCCTCAGAGGCTCTGCGGACTCTGGCTTGGGTGGAGAGTCCACGACTGAGGGCACTCAGGGGTTGAGGTGCAGGTAGAGGAGACTTGACTGTTATGAAGAAGAGGGTCTCGGGCAGAACTCCTGCTGTCTGGTCGGAGGCGACCCTGCCTAGTGGTCAGACTCTGTCTTCAGAGTTCCAGGCCTGGGCTCAACCCTTGCCCTGTCACCCCCTCCATTCTGTGACTTCCCCCCAAGCCTCCAGTTTTGCATTTATTAAATTGGGATAATAATAGCGTCAAAATATGGGGTTGCTATAAAGAGAGAAAGCAATTGAAAAATTTTAGCATATAATACGTGCTGAATATTATCATCTGGTATTGCTATACTTAATATATTTATTATCGTTACGTTGTTTGATTCATTTTCTATTGCTGCATAAGAAACTCCCACAACCTTAGTTGATTATCACCCCATACGTTGCCACCTCACCGTTTCATTGGGTCAGAAGTTATATGCTTGAGCTGGGTCCTCTGTTCAGGGTCTCAGCAGGCCATAATCAACATGTCGGCCTGGGATGCAATCTCCGCTGAGGCTTGGCATTCTCTTCAGGCTCACTGGTTGTAGGCAGAACTTGGTTCTTTGCCACTCCAGAAGAAAAGCCCTCAGCTCCTGGTAGCCCCTTCCCTGACACGTGGGCTTCTGCACAACATGGCATTTTTACCTCTTTAAGGCCAACAGGAGAGCAACATTGGTGCCTTTTTCATCTGTGACCTCTAGACCCACTTTTATAAGGTTCTCCTGATTAGGCCAGGCCCACCCAGGTCAAGCTCACCTTTGATGAACTTAAAATCAACTGCTTTGGCACCACAGGACATTGCAAAACCCCTTCACTTTTACCTTATAATGTAACTTAGTGAGATTACAATCTAGGCCCTGCTCACCCTCGAGGCGGGGGGCAGATGATACAGAAGGGTGAGTCATTTTAGGATTCTGACTACCCAGCTTACCTTCCAGTCTCAGAGGAGCCAAAGGGAGCGGGATGGATGGTGAGATTATGGGTCTTCTGGGCAGAAGCAGGGTGGAGTGTGTGTGTGTGTGTGTGTGTGTGCTCGTGCACGTGTGAACATTTGGGTGAGAATTCTATTAGGAAGGAGGCTGGGGTCTCTCCCAACTCCTTAGGAGCAGGGAAGCTTCATTCATAACCTTTTCTATCCCCTGTGGGAAACAGTGCAGTGATAGAACAGATAAAGCTGAGACAAACAAGAAGTGAACCCCACCCTCCCCTTCCATTTTGACTAAAATACGCTATTTTCATAAGAATGTCCCTGACTGGCTGTCCCCGTTGCCCGAGCCGACGTTATGTCTCTCCTGGACCATTTCCGTAGCCACCTCCGTTGGGTGTTACATCACATGCCCTCGCTTGAAACCTGCCAGGGCATTTTTATCACTCTTAGGATAAACCCCAAGTGCCTTGATGTGGCCTTCCAGGGCATCTGCGGTTGGTGGCCGTGTTCCTTCGAGCTGCCCGCCTTGGCTCACTGGGCGTCAGCCCCGCTGGCCCTCCTGCTGCCGGCTGTAATGCGGGGCTCCTCCCCCAGGTGCTCAGGTGCCCTCCCTCCTTGCGCTCAGAGTCTGCCAGTGGTCACCTCCTCACAGAGCCCTCCAAAACCAGTGCGGAGTCTACATAGAAATGCAATTCCTCCTCTGCTCCACCCTCCATCTCCTACCTTTGTTTTACTTTTTCTTCTCTGTCGCCTGAAGTTAGATCACTTATTTAGTCCCCTACTTGTCCATTGTCTGTCTCCTGTGCTAGGATAGAAGCTTCCAAAGGGCAGGGATTTTGTCTGTATTGCTCATTCCTCTATTCCCATGGCCTAGAACAGTGCTAGGCAGATAATCAGTGCTCCAGACATACAGAATGCGTCCATGGAAGAATGGACTGGGTTGGATGATTGTGTCTACTGGCTTAAGTGACTGGGAGGTAGGTTGCAGTGGTGATGGCTAAAGGGCTGTGAGCAAATTCAGGACAGGGGGCCTTACAGATGATCTTAAATTTGAGTAAGCCAAACTCCAGCTAGGGGACCCGTTAGAAAATGGAAATCCCTCAGCACCACCCCCAGAGATATGATCTGGTAGGTTAGGGATTGGGCCCAGGAATTCACATTCTTATTAAGATTCTCTGGAGTTTCCTGATGCAGATAGTTGAAGACCACTCTTCCAGAAGCTTTTCGTTCTACAGCTGTACCACCCAATATGGCGGCTACTAGCCCTTGAAAGATGGCTCCTCTAAACTGAGATGTGCTGTAAACGTAGAGTGCACACCAGATTTCAAAGATTTAATACCAAAAATGTAAAGTATCTCATTTATAATGTTTATGTATGGATCACACGTTGCAATGATACTCTCGTGGCTGTAGGTGTTAAGTAAAATGTATTACTAGAATTAATTTCACCTGTTTCTTTGTACTTTTCTTTTTTTAAAAAAAAAATTTTTTTTTCAACGTTTATTTATTTTTGGAACAGAGAGAGACAGAGCATGAACGGGGGAGGGGCAGAGAGAGAGGGAGACAGAATCGGAAACAGGCTCCAGGCTCCGAGCCATCAGCCCAGAGCCCGATGCGGGGCTCGAACTCACGGACCGCGAGATCGTGACCTGGCTGAAGTCGGACGCTTAACCGACTGCGCCACCCAGGCGCCCCTCTTTGTACTTTTCTTAATCTGACTGCTAGAAATTTTAAATTACATATACAGCTCACATTATGTTCCTATTGATCTAGAAGTTCTACGGGAGCCAGCAAGCCTCACAGCTGAAATAAGTGCTGGTCCCCACCCTGCGCACTTATCTTCAGGGATGATTTCTTGCAGACAATATTGAAAAATGTGCCGATGAAAGTTACCACAAGAAGCAAACTGGTCCTGTCTGAATCTGGAAATAGTTCTTTGAAGCTTGTTACCATATGATCACGAGAGTGTTTCATTAAGTATTTCTGATCACAGATGTGGCACATTATTAAAATATCATTTTTACGGTCACCCTAGAGGCGAGGGTTATCTGAATATGGAGAGAGAAACAGCTTGTGGGAGCTGTTGTATAAATGAAATTACTAGAAAGCAGTGCACTCGATTGCATATTGGCTTGGGGGCTTATTCTTATTAAAATGTTTAGATAGCAGTTTCTGTTCATTTTCTGCAGAATTGCTCTCCAAATTAAAAATTTGGCTTGGCACACCAATAGACCAGAGTCCCGGGAGAAGTTTATCCTCCTTTTCTTCTCGTTATCCTTGCCTAAGCACTTAGATGCCGTGCTGATAGGGAGCGCAGAAGGTCTGCACGGAGCACACGCGTTTGAATTTCCTGCAGCCCTGCAAATGGGCGCACTCGAACTTGCCTAAAAAAGTCAGCGCGGGCTTCAGGCATATCACAAGGTCTATCTATAGGAAAGCAACCACTCTGTCTCTCTTATGATAATTTTTAGAAACAATTTTTAACGGAAATCGGCCTTCATAGTTGAAGACTTGCAAAAATGGACTAGAAGCCACTGCATAAACAAAATGAAATATAAGCCTTCGCAGAATTCAGACTAATAAGTGACTTCTCAGCCAATGAACAAGACAGCAGAAGACTGAACCTTTGGTTCAAGATGACTTCCTTCCCTACGTGTATGTTTGCTTGCTCGACGTCAACAGGATGGCAACCAGAACGCGGCCACAGCAACTGTCTGGAAACGTCTATTCTCACCTGGAGCCCAAGAGCCACGCCCACTGGGCACACAGCCTCCCTCCCTCCCCTCAATTATATTCAAATTTACCGATGCTTCAGCTGGTGTGAAAAGAGTGCTAGCTGATGCTATTGACCGTGAAGTGGGATGATTGACCGTGAAGTGGGATGATTCTTGTAACTTCCGTCAGCAAAAGGCCTTATTAGCAGTGGGGTTGGGGAGCTGGCGAAAAGTGTGTGTGTGTGTGTGTGTGTGTGTGTGTGTGTGTGTGTGTGATTCGTTCGCGCCTACAGAGAGGACAAAACCCACAATAACATTTTGTGATTCAGCTGACACATCCTTTCTCTCTGTCTCTCAATCACCTAGGTTAATGAGGACAACAGAAAACATAGTTAATGCCTGAACCTACTCTCATCATAATCCTTTGTTTCAAAGCCCTTCCTTTCCTGAGATCACTACCTTCACTCTTCCCTGTCGTGAGGCTGTTATTGAGGAATTAAATGGGGGGAGGCCAGGCAGAAAAAGGAAGTGGGCCGCGAGAAAGTCAAGAGTTGCGTGGGTACTCTTCTAGAATGTTCCGCATTACTTCAGTGAGGGATTCTTTTTTTTTTTTTAATTTTTTTTTCAACGTTTATTTATTTTTGGGACAGAGAGAGACAGAGCATGAACGGGGGAGGGACAGAGAGAGAGGGAGACACAGAATCAGAAACAGGCTCCAGGCTCTGAGCCACCAGCCCAGAGCCTGACGCAGGGCTCGAACTCACGGACCGCGAGATCGTGACCTGGCTGAAGTCGGACGCTTAACCGACTGTGCCACCCAGGCGCCCCATAGTGAGGGATTCTTAGCTAGTGTGTTACTATGAAACAAGTCAAATAGATCTCTGACCTTGATAAAGTGCTAACGAATTAATTAATTTAAAAAGTAGCCATTACTTGTTACTTATATTCCTCCTTTTTTTCAAGTTTACTTATTTATTTTAAGAGAGAAAGCAAGCAGAAGCTGGGGAGGGGAAGAGAGAGAAGGAGAGGGAGAGAATCCCAGGCTGGCTCCGCACTGTCAGCGCAGAGCCCGACTCAGAACTCGAACTCACAAGCTGTGAGATCGTGACCTGAGCCGAAATCAAGAGTCTGACGCTTAACCTACAGAGCCACCCAGGCGCCCCTCTGTTGGAAGCATTTTAAAGCATCGCATCAGAAAAGCTCCTACCACTGACAGATATATGCAAGATAGATATGGCTTTTCATATAAAACACAAGGCTTGAAAGTCACGTCTCCCACTGTGTACTTGAGTCAACCTCCTCTGTGATTTGGGGAGACTGGTAGGAAGGTTTGAGAGGTGCTAGACTGTGAACACAGGGCTCAACAGCAGATCATGAGTAAACCATTTTGACTGGAGTGAAAGATCGCCCCAAAGGAAGGTCCACGGGTTAAGGTCGCGGACTCTTCAGTGCCGCCCAGCCTGCGGGATTTGGATGCTCTCAGTTGAGGGTTGTTGAAAGGGTTTGTTTTTGTTTTTAAGAGAATGATGCCTTGTGCAAAGCAGGATTTTCATAGAAAAACCTGGCGGCTTTACTGAAGATAGCCGAGGAAAGGAAATATCTAGATGGGGGAGGAGGAACGCGCTGGAGATCGTTGGTAGGTGAAAATTTCAATGGTTTAAATGCAAGACGGGGCCTGGCCCAAGATGGAGAAGCGAGTAGAAGATGTAACATTTTGAATAAATAAGAGGGAGCATGACTGGTTGCATGGAAGCAAGGAAGGGAGAAGGAAAGTAAAAGAGAATTCTGGGTTTTGAGTCTGGATGAGGAGAGAATCAGTCTGTAATTAAATTCCCAGAGTGCCCCTACCATATCCCAGGCCGGGGGCTAGGGGCTGGGCATCGACAGTGACAAAGAGAGACAAGATCACCCTTGAGGAACATTTATTCTAAGGGGACAGTAAGCAGCCAGAGAGGTCGAGGAATCACCGGCGCAACAGAGGTTACAGACGCGTAAGAGTGAACAGCTTTGACTTACAGTTCTGCGTGAGACGTCAAGAGAAATGAAAATCAAGGGACACTGAAAAGCCACTTATAATTAGGAGAAGTAAGAATTGCTGAGCACTTAATAACAGCCATGACCATGCTTTTATTACTTTCTCACTTGTGGACTTTTGCCCCAAGGTTAAAGAGCTGGCAAGGAGCAGATCCCGGATCCAAGTTCAAGTCTTTTATTTATTTATTTATTTATTTATTTATTTATTTATATCTTAGAGAGAGAGAGCATGGGGAGGGGGTAGAGGGAGAGAGAGAGAGAGAGAGAGAGAGAATTTTAAGCAGGTTTCACGCTCAACACAGAGCCCAACATGGGGCTCGATCCCACGACCCTGGGATCATGACCTGAGCTGAAATCAAGAGTTCGATGTTCAACTGACTGAGCCACCCAGGCTTCTAAGTCTACCTCTTTTTAAGGTCATTGTGAACTGACCTTATCCAAAAGGTCCAACCACGACTCGTGGGTAATTTGGGGCATATAATGGCACTGGGGCATTGAAGGTGGGTGAGAGTTAGCTATGTCCTCGGCCTCATTATCTTGTTATCAAGGAAGCAATTCTCAGGCCAGATTTGGCCACAAATATAGATCTTTTATTAAACAAACCTCCCTTTAGAAAGCAGGCCTGGGACAGTTCATATAACTGCGAGCTCGGGGATTCCTCTCGTCTAAAAGCTTCTTTTGAGTCAGATGCCGTCCCTAAGGACATGGTCTCAAGCCTCACTGTATTCCTACAGCCTGTTCACACCTGGGCTGGGGAGCACCTGCCCAATATTTACCCAGTCCTCAAAATATGAATACGTTTAATTTGAACACCGAGAGCCCATAAACCAGCAAGCCTCTCTTTTGGCCAACAGAAACTCACTTCTCATGGGGGCGCCTGGGCGGCTCAGTCAGTTAAGCCTCCAACTTTGGCTCAGATCCTGATCTCACGGTTCGTGAGTTTGAGCCCCATGTTGGGCTCTCTGCTCTCAGCACAGAGCTTGTTTTGTATCCTCTTTCCCCCTCTCTCTCTGCTCCTCCCTCTCTTGCACTGTCTCAAAAATAAATAAACAGGGGCACCTGGGCGAGCTTAGTCGGTTGACCGTCCGACTTCATCTCAGGTCATGATCTCACACTCCGTGGGTTCCAGCCTCGCGTCGGGCTCTGTGCTGACAGCTCAGAGCCTGGAGCCTGCTTCAGATTCTGTGTCTCCCTCCCTCTCTGCCTCTCTCCTGCTCATGTTCTCTCTCTGTCTCAAAAATAAATAAATAAAAACATTTAAAAAAAAAATAAACACTTAAAGAAATTCACTTCTGATACTCACTATTCTGAGTTTTAAAGCCTCAAGTGGTGATTGAGATCAGAAGAGCTGATGGCTTTCTGATGTAATACGCTTCGAGGCTGAATTTCTCTATTGCCCCTGAATTTCTTTCTTTTCTTTTCCTTTTTTTTTTTTCCTGCATGTATTTATTTTTGAGAGACAGAGAGAGAGCGCAAGTGGGAGAGGGGCAGACAGGAGGAGACAAAGAATCTGAAGCAGGTTCCAGGCTCCGAGCTGTCAGCACAGAGCCGGCTGCGGGGCTTCAACTCATGAACCATGAGATTATGACCTGAGCTGAAGTCGGACGCTTAATCGACTGAGCCATCCAGGCGCGCCACCCGCCCCTGAATTTCTAAGGGCTACTAAATGCCCCTAGAGTTGAGACTTCCAGTAATACAAACTCATGTTCTCATGCTCAATGTCCAACTATTTTAAAGTAAATTAGGAACATCGTAAAATAAACCCATACGTTGAACTGTTTGTTATTCCATAAAACTGTAATATGGATTTTTTAAAAAAATGGTAGCAATAAACTGTAAAGCACCTATATTATTCTTTTTGACCAGGAAATCTTTTTTTTTTCAACGTTTTTTTAAATTTTATTTTTGGGACAGAGAGAGACAGAGCATGAACAGGGGAGGGGCAGAGAGAGAGGGAGACACAGAATCGGAAACAGGCTCCAGGCTCCGAGCCATCAGCCCAGAGCCTGACGCGGGGCTCGAACTCACGGACCGCGAGATCGTGACCTGGCTGAAGTCGGACACCCAACCGACTGCGCCACCCAGGCGCCCCTGACCAGGAAATCTTGACCTCACGGCCCAAGCATGAAAATAACACATAATAACCAGCTGTCATGATGGGTGAGACTGTGCCAAGGGCTTCAGATGTATCTACTCATTTAACCTTCGGAACAAACCGATGAGGCAGGTGTCATTATTCCATGCCCATTGTACAAAGGGGGAAAGCGAAAGTGTACCTTAAAGAGAACAAGTCATTTGACCCAGGTCGGACAGCTTGAAACTCATGGACTTGGGATCCAGGTCTGGACCTTGGGGGTGGGGAAGCTCAAAAACCCAGGATTGTGGATGTGTGGGCATCCATATCGTACGTGATGTTTCTGGGGATGGAGGGTGGGGAAGGGCTGTGGTAAGTTTCTATGACTTTCAATGGACTCTTGACGACTTCCAGCCCCACGATCTAAACCAGCACCATCAGAATCCAGACGCCTTGCCTGACAACTGCCTGTCATAAGTTCATCTTCCTAATGGATGCACGAGGTAGATGTTTCATTTTCTCTTCCGCGGATAGACATACTGAACCGGGTCTTTGAATCTAAAAACACAGCCACATTATCCTAATTTATGGAAAGCATGTCAGGTAAGAAAAATCACGTTCATAAGAAATCAATTGATCTTTTGTATTTATAATTGACTTTTCTGAATTTTCCAATGTAGGATTGGGCTCAAAGAGAACAGGATGGCTCCACACTGTGAAAAATAAAAATATGTTTAAAAGTGTTTAAAGTTGTTTCTCTGCTAAAGACAAGAGACTTTAAGGCATTTTCCTGATAATGGCCTTACAAGCCTTCCAGACTTTATAGGTAATTTCTAACTCCATGGTCCTTTGCCGTTTGAAAAGATAATCTACTCCCCGTATTTATCTGGACCAAAGTGAAATGATCATGTTTCCTTTGGCTTTGGTGGGGTGTTGACAGAACGGATAATTGAAATATCTTACTGTTGCTAAGGCAAACTGACTTGAAAAAGAAGAGGCGGGGGGAGGTAGAGGAAGTAGATATTTTCTTGAAACAATTTGTCCTTCAATCTTCCTTCTGAGCTATTTTGAGCTGTAGTGAAATAGTATTTCAAGAATTCGTACAAAAAGAGAATATACGGTTTCTCTTATCCCTTCCCTAGTCTGGTCATACACCGTTATCTTAAAAATTGTTTGAATTGATATAGAAAAAGGCATCTAACTTGTACAGTAACTTGAAGCAGATTCTGCTTACACGTGCCCAGCAATCTGCTGCTTTACCGCCCAGCCCGTCCGCACTCCAGAAATGAGGCTAAAAGAGGCAAATCCTTGATTGTCCTTTGAGGCTCATCTGCCCCTTACGCAAAAAGTTCCAGGGAGCACCGACGCTCGGCTCAGTCTAATATGAGGATTGGGTTATATTATGCAGAAATTCATGAACTTCCCACTGTAATGTTTGGGTATGCAAAATTGAGAAGTATTTTGGGTTACTATATCAGACTGAGGGAGAAATTGGTGTGGAAATTGATTTTTCCAAAGCCTCAACATTTCAAATGCAAAACCTCTTTTATCTGGTTACTTCTGGGGAAGTAACAGCTGGGAGCTAATGAATGGGAAGAGACACCAAGATAGCTCCGCGTTGGTTGGCCCCGATTCCACTCACACCACCAGTCCCAGCAGATGCTTAATCATGAGGCTGAGCACCTAGAAAAAGTCTCCTCTGACTGGCAGCGGGTGGCCGGTGTGCTTTGGGGCCACTTTCTCAGAGGCTGTCATGGTCAGATGCTGATTTATTTACATCTTCTTGCCTGATGGCCGCCTTCCGTACCCCTCCCATCCCCCACGCCTATGTGAACCACCGCAAAGGGGAAGCATTTCAGGCTGGAGCTCAGGAAGAGAGGCTTTTTAACATGAATGGTTTCCTCCTTCCTCAGACACCTAGGGCATTTGCCTTTATTTCTTCTCTAAATATTTCATTTGTGTTTACCCCGGTCCCAGTTTCCTCTACTGCACTATAAATTCCGTGAGACAAATGCCTTTGTTGTACATTTCTCATTTCTCATATGTAAGTGTATATATATATATATATATATATATATATATATATACACACACACATATACACACATACTCATATATATGTGTGCATATATATATATATATATATAGAGAGAGAGAGTTTATTTATTTATTTGGAGAGAGCACATGCAAGTGGGGGAAGGGCAGAAAGAGAGGGAGAGAATCCGAAGCAGGCTCCCCACTGTCAGCACAGAGCCCTGGCCTGATGCAAGGCTTGAAACCATCCAATACGAAATCATGACCTGAGCCGAAATCAAGAGTTGGGTGCTTAACCCAGTGAGCCACCCAGGCTCTCTTCTCTTGTATATATTTTATTTTATTTTTATTTTTGAGAGAGACAGAGCATGAGCAGGGGAAGGGCAGAGAGATGGGAGACATAGAATCAGAAGTAGGCTCCAGGCTCTGAGCTGTCAGCACAGAGCCCGACGTGGGGCTCGAACTCACAGACCGTGAGCTCAGGACCTGAGCTGAAGTCGGGTGCTTAAACTGACTGAGCCACCCGGGCGCCCCTCCTTTGTATATTTTTATTTATTTATTTTTTTTAATTTTATTTAATTAATTAATTTATTTATTTTTCCTCCCTTGTATATTTTTAACCATAAGGAGAGTGCTGAGTTTAGTAGATAGCCAATGAGGACGGATGGATTAACTCCTTCTTTTGATGTGACAGAAATTTTGGGGGATGTTGTGTTTTCTCTAGCAGAAAGCTTCATGAGGACAGAAACTATGCATTTATCATTTTTGCGCCTTATGTGAGATCCGGTTTAATTTATCGGTCAGGATACACGCTCAGTAATTATCCTGGAAGAGACTGAACAGATAAGGCAATGATGGGCGGGCCAAGTTTCGTGATGGCCTTGCCAGAACAATTCATAGTGTTAGAAAACATCAGTGGGTGGTATTTAGATTTCCTTCCTTGCATGGGACCCCTTACCTCGCATGGTTTGACCACTCTCTTCTCCTGAAACTCTTTCTCCCTTTGGCTTCTGACACGACTCTGCATGCCTGCTTATCTTCCTAACTCAACCTTCTTTGCTGACTCCTCCCCAAGCTCCCCCACTGCGGAGAGTTTGGGCTTGGAAGGGAGGATCTCTCGGATGTGTTCTTACATTTAAACCGAATCCCTGAGTATTCTTCTTCACATTTGCCAATTTCTAAGATTCTCTCTCTTATTTTTTTTTCATCTCCAGGCCTTTTGTTTGTGTTCAAACCTCCAGACTAAAATATCCAATTGCCCACTTGTCTACGTCATACATCCGAAACAGAACCCCCCCTTGCTCCAGCCCCCAAATCACTTTCTCCTCCAGGGGTCATCATTTCAACCCATGGCAGATCTGTACTAATGGCTTGGGACAAAGCCTTGGAGTCAACTCTGACTCTGCTTTCTGCACATCCAGTTCTGAGCAAACTCTGTCAGTGTTACCTTCAACAGACATTCAAAAAAAAAAAAAAAAATCTGACCGTCCTTACCCCCCTGCCAATCTCTGCTCTGTTCTCAGCTTCCGCCATCACTTCAAGGGGAGCTCTGTGAGGGTGCCCACCTCGTCCGTTTTGTTCGTTGTGGTATCTTCAGTTCCCGGTGCATTGCCTGGCACATCGTAGGTGCTTGGTTCTTGCCTAGATTATTGTAGTAATTCCCTGACTCTGGATTTCCCAACCTCAGCGCTACTCACGTTCTGGGCTGGGTAATTCTGTTGTGGGGGCTTTGTGGGTGCTGTCGCAGGCCAGCATGCATCCCTGGCCTCTCCCCCTGGATTCCAGTTGCACTCACCCCTTCCGCCTCAAGTTGTGGCAGCCAAAAATGTCTCCAGACGTTGTCAAATGTCCACTAGGGGGCAGAACCACCACCATAGCTGGTCTTCTGCTTTCTGCGGGGACCCCATGGTGTCTGAGCAGCCGGAGTGATTCTTTAAACACGATGAGTCAAATCATTGCTTCCCATCCACTCAGAGTAAAATTCAAATACCTTACAACACCCGTAAGGCCCCTTTCTTCTCCTCTGACCTCGTCCGTCACCACTGCTCTCTCGTCTCGGATCCACTCCTTCCTCGTCTTCCAGATATGCCAGGCGTGTTCCTGCCTGAGGGCCTCTACACTTGCTGCCCCCACTGCCTCGGATACCCTGCTCCCAGACCCCTCATGGACCTATAAAGCAGCATGGTTCTATTCCTGGGTGCTCCATATTTCTCGACCTTACTGCCTCTTGATGGACAAATGTGCCTAGAATAGCGCCCGGCAGTGGTTAGGTGGTCAAAACACGTGTGTTGAGTCAGAGACAAATGGATGGACGGGTGAGACGCAGAAGACACTGGTTTATTGAGGCCTTTCATGGCCTTCGTCCTCTTCTGTCTTTCGCTCTCTTGTAATTCTTGCCAAATCACGATTGGTTCTCCGTCTTCCTAACGTTGAATATATGACCGAAACTCTACAGATGAAACAAACCAACATGGACAACCAAAAGCCTCACGGGGAATATCTTTCAGAGACTAGCTTGGACTCCGCCCCATTTATGTCCCAGGATTTGGGTTTATTTGGGGTTAGCAGCACAGCTCAGTGAACGGTTCCTACAGTTTGGAGGTGGACTCCCTGGGTACATCCAGGCAACTCCTTACCCCGGTGTGGTCATGGGCAAGTTACTTTTCCCGCCTGCGCTCCAGGCTTTTGTCTGCAAAACGGGATAGTGTATGACAGAATTCCTAGAGCTATGGTGAGAATTAGGGGAATTAATTATACATGTCAAGTGCTTAGGCATGTGGCAAGCCCTGGATCAATATTCACTAGCATTATCAGTCTGTGTATATGCTGTCTTCATGAGGATTTCTTCATGATGCTGCCTTCAGAAGACTCTGTTGCCTGGTGATACGACAAAGCTTTGAAAAAGTTTCTGCAAGACTCATACAGCGGCAGCCTATGTGCCGTTCTGGGCACTGGGGATATGGGTTGAGTAGGACAAATAAGATCTCTGTCCTCCTGGAATTTACGTTTTCTTTTGAGGATACAGACAATAAACAGATAAATAACAAAGCATGAGCTAGTGGTAAGTGTGATGATAAAAATAAAATAAAAGAGGGTGAGGAGAGGGGGAGGGGTGGGGGAGGGACTTACTTTAGGTTTCATGATCTCAAAAAGCTGCTCTCCAAGGCAATTGGAAGCTGTTACCTGAATGACAAAAGGCAGCAGCCAGCCAAACACCGAGGGCAAGAATTTTTCCAACACAGTAACCAGTTCATGCAGAGCCTTGAGCAGGGATCAGGCTTGGTGTGTTTGAGGAGAAGAAGGCGGGCCAGTGTTGGTAGGGTGGGGTGAATGCCGTTGGGGAGAGTAGGAGAAGAAAGTGAGGTCAGAGAGGTCGAGTCATGAGCATTGTAGCCCGCACCAAGGGGTGTGGATATGTTTTTTCGAGGGCTGGGAATCGTGGGAAGGCTTAAAATGACATTTTAAGAATTTAAGAATGACATTTTACAAAGATCCCTCTGGCTGCTGCTGGGTTGAGCATGGCCTGCCGTGAGGCAAGCCTTAAAATAGGGACACCAGTGGGGGACAGTGACAAGTAAAACACGTGGCCAATGCGGGTGATTATGATGGAGGTTCTGGCACAATGTGATGCTTAGGTGCAGCTCCGAATCTTGTTACTAACACGAGGCATCATAACACCAGCCAGCATGTGGTGCTAGGTGTCTCAGACCAAACCTCCCGACCCAGGATGGTGATTGCCTTACCCCTTCAGCCCTCTTGCCTTTTCTCTCGGAGATTTTACTGCAAACTTGTCATGTGATCAGTGTGGGGGAAAAGGGGTGAGGTTAGATTCCTTTTGCCTCTGGAACTTTCTCCCATGGCTCCTAGGAATATTAAGATAAGCTAAAATTGTGTCGAATCTAAAGGGAGAGAACAACAGTGTCTAAGTAAAGACCCACCAAGAATTCTGTGCCGCCAGCGGACTATTTACTAAATATCAGCTTTTGGACAACGACAGTAGCTATATGTGAATGATATTTGTTTCGAGAATCTTGAAAAAAAAAAACCACAGAGAATTCTTCTAAAGGTTGAAAACAGCAAGGCCCCTTGTACCCCCGTTCCATAAATTCTGTTATGAATGAGGTTGTATGTTTCACATTTAATAAACAGTCACTGGCTTGGAAGGATTTCTTTTCTGGATCTAATGGACTGAAGGCCAAAGTTGTTTTTTTTTCCCCCCCGTTCTAATTCACACCACTATTTATAGACCTACCATTTTCCATACTTAGCATACTTTCCAGAATGCAGGAAAGAGGCCAAATGAAGTTGCTACAGGTCTTATGCCTCCTGGTTATCCGCACGAGGCAAACCGCCCTGACAGTGAGCCTGAGTCCCTGAAACAATGGTCTTTGATCAGCCCATGTCAGCAACCTCCTCCATCTGTCCAGACTAGATCAATTACTGGGCAGTCTGCTTTAGGGTTGCCAGATGAAATTACGGGACATGCAGTTAAATTTGAAGATAAGATTTTAAAAGATGAATAATGGTTTAGTACCAGTATGTCCCAAGTTTTATAGGGACAGATAGTAGTTGTTTATTTGAAATTCAAACTTAACTGGACATCCTGTGCTTTTATTTGAGGAAGTGGCAAGCCCAGCCCTGGTTGGGGATGGGTGTGAAGCATTTCCAGCAGTAGGGGCCGCTTAACGCGACACATTGGCTGCCTCGTTGGGCCTGTCCATCTCTGGTCACCTACTGCCCTCAACCCAGCTGGATTGCAAATGGGTATTGTCACTGGAGTGACCAGCTGTCTGTACCTACCTTCCGGTGTCTCAATTAGACTCTCAGCCCTATATTTAGGACATTCTCTCCTTTCCCTATAGTAGGAACCCTATAGTAGAAGCTATTTTCCATCCATCCATCCATCCATCCATCCATCCAATAAGTATTTATAGAACACCTTTTAAGTACCAGAGACCAGGCAGAAAATCCATAATCTCCCTGGGAACATGTCATGTGGACAATTCATGCTCTGTCTTGGAGCCAGCTTCTTGGAAGGCCTCCAGAGCATAGGAAGCAGCTGTTGCAATGAACAAAACAGCTCTGATCCCAGCATCTCTGGACTTGTCCAACTGAGCCTATATATCTCGGATGCCACGAGTTGCCCTGGAACTAGCCCTGACCTGTGAGACGTGGCACAGCGAAGCTGAAAGCCAGACAGGACCGTCCTGTCCTATCTGTTAGGGAAGGCTACTTGTAACAAACAGACTTCGACATGTATAATCACACTAGAAGTTTATTTTCTGTTCAAGTAATACTCTGGGCAGGTACAGAGATTTGTGGGGGAACCCACTCAGCACAGTCATTCATGGACTTGAACCGGTGGAGGCTCTGCTACCTTCACCAGGTCACTGATCTTTTCCAAGGTTGCCTGGGGGTCATCATCAGCCCAGCCGGTCATAAGAGGGTCAGGGCGTGGAGGTGTGCATGGGAGATTTGACCAAGCCTGGAAGGGGCCTACATTGTTTCCTCTCAGATCCCTTGGACAGCCACATGGCCGCTCCTAGTTGCAAGGGAGGCCATGCAACGTGTGCCCAGGAAGAAGAAACCAACACGGACTCAGCTAACTTCTCTGAGCCTCAGTTCCCTCACCTGCGAAATACTCCACCGATTGCCAGTTGGTAAAGTGACGGCTGGGACCCACCACCGGCAGGTCTGACAACGTTCCCCAACTCCCCGATTTGCCAGCATCGGACTTCCCACCCCCAGTCTGGAGATAAAGGAGGTCCGATCCCTCTTCCATTTGCACAACTGCCTGCTTCTTGGTTCTCACCCTTCTCAGACCAGCTGCCTAGAGCCAAGCCACTTTATCTCACAGGTTGTGTTCCAGGAGTTCACTTACTGGAACTTTGCAACTTGGAGTGCACTCTTCCATAAAAGCAGCTGTACGGGGATCACGGCCAGGGCCCGGCCTCCATCTTCTGGCCCGAGGCAACTCTAAGGGGTGGGCTGGAGAGAGCCGCTGGCACCCGGGCCGTTCCCACGGTAGCATCTGAGAAGGCTCTGCAGCAGGGAGCACGGGTGGAGTTCGGGGCCCCAGAGGCTTTGTGAGTGGCTGGTTCCCATGGCAACCATGGGGTGGCCTCCACAGCTGCTGGGAACTGAGTAGCCCTGGTTAGAAGCTAACAGTAGGCTTGTAAGCCTGGAGCTGCCTGTGGCTGCAACCCGGAGCAAGGCGCCCTTCCGGCTGGGGTCGTTCATTACCAGCACGCCCTCTGCAGCCCTGCGTCCATGTCATTGAAACAAATACCTATTGATCATCTGCTTCCCAAACACCGTGGTGGATCCTGAGAACCCAGGAATAAGACACAGCCCTGGTGTGCCAGCCTCAAGGGGTGAGATAAACACACATCCACAACAGAGAAGGACAGTGCCATGTGACCCAGGCAGGGGACAGGTAGTCGGGAGGCTCTGGGAGGAGAGCTTTGGTCTAACCCGTGGCCACGGCATGTGCAGAAGCATGGAGTGAAGCTTCAAGGACACTTTGACGAGGTCACGTGGGGGGGGGAGTGTGTATGTGTGTGTGTGTGTGTGTGTGTGTGCGCAGGGGGATGGCATGGGAGCTGTTGGCAGGCATCGGATCTGGAGCACCCTAAGGACCTTGGGTCATGTGGGCCCAGAAGCCTTCTTAGAGATGAGCATTCGAGGAGGGTGAGTCCAGTGGTTCCATGAATATTTTCAAAAATGTTATCTAGTTTTAGATTCCTTGAATTCACATAAAGGGAAGAAAACCTTAGGGATATTTCTCTAATGTTTGGCACATCTTACCCACTGACGAAACCCACGTCCACTATCCAAATGAGCATGACCGTGCTTTGGCCTGGAGACTTAAGTTGTAACCCTCTGCAAAGTTGGAAGACTTGTCCTTGCAGGGTCTGTCCTGCAGGGGGCGTCTCTGTGCATAGTGGATATTCTTTCTCTTGGCTCTTCACCCCCTGGCATCTGCACTCCAACCTGAGGCCCACCTTAAGGTCCAGATGTCCACCCTCCCTCGATGACCAACTGTCCCGGTTTTAGTACCAAAAGTCCCACGTCCCACGAAACGTCTCAGTCCCAGCGTTAACCTTCAGGCCAGAGAGGAAAGTCTGAGCCCAGACCTCAGGTTTATAGGATGTTGACCGGCAGGTGAAGAACAGAGAGGGAGTTGGTTTTGGAGCCAGGCCTGCCCAACGGAAGCTTGATTTCTCTGCCTAATCTTTTTCTGTGTGATGTTGGAGAAGTTACTTCACCTTTCTGAACACTAGCTTCTCATCTGTTATAGGTGAAAAAAGAGTATGTATCTTTTTTTTAAATTTTTTTTAACGTTTTTATTTATTTTTGAGACAGAGAGAGACAGAGCATGAATGGGGGAGGGGCAGAGAGAGAAGGAGACACAGAATCGGAAGCAGGCTCCAGGCTCTGAGCCATCAGCCCAGAGCCCGACGCGGGGCTTGAACTCCCAGACCGTGAGATCGTGACCTGAGCTGAAGTCAGATGCTTAACCGACTGAGCCACCCAGGCGCCCCAAGAATACATATCTTAAGGGAATGGAAATAATGTACGTTAAACACTGTCACGTAGGAAGTGCTCAGTAAATGGTGTTATTTTCTAGGGGAAGGCATATCAACAGTCACCATATAATGTGAAAAAGTGTGTTGAGCTTTTATACTGAAGGTTGAGGATACAAAGGAGCAGAGCTGCCTCTGGGGGTCAGAGAAGTCCTTCAATTGCTACCACCTGACAAAACTCCCAGATGTGACTCTCCTGCCTCTCACACACCCACTGTGGACTGTGATTAAAAATTCGAGAAAAAGGAAATGCAAAATAGTGAGAACATACTGAATAGCAAACAGAATTTGAGGAGTGAGCTAATAGACACCAAGTACAAGCAGTCTCCTAACGCCAGGTCAGTTCATGTAGGGGAAGAACCTGTAAGTGGGAGAGTGTAAAACCTGCACGTGCTCTGGAGCAGAGAACTGGGCAGGCCTAGTGGGAGAGCACAGGTATTCTAGAATTCTCAGGAAGTTCTGGAATATTCCAGTATATTCTGGAGTGCACTTCCCGTGGGTGAAGCCGGAGGGCAGGGTGAACACAATTATGTTTGTGAGGAGTGGGTTTGTTGACTTGTCTGCTTGTGGGGTGACCCGAGGAAGATCACAGCAGCCTTGTAGTAACATCTGGAGAGTTCTGGCCCTTTAAAGAGACCGGGGCTGTAGGTAGTGATGAAAACTTCCTCTGAGAGTGTAGCCAGGTCTCAACTGTACCACGATTTCTTTCCCGGAAAGCCCGAATAATATTAAATGTGGAAAATTGGTACCTCCTCCCCCACCCCCTCCATACTTGGATGTCTCCTCTTCAAGTTCATCGTCTGGGCTGAAGCTGTTGAGAAGATACTATTCTTTCTTGTTCAGGAATTGTAGCTCCATGACACTCGAGAATGTCGTTGACAATAACACGTAGCAAGATTAGGGATGAGCACGTCTCCAGCCTCTCAAGAATCCAACCTTCCAAGAATGCTTCATTTCTTAGGACCAATGGTTCCAGTAATGGTGATGGGGAAGATGGTGCTGGAAGGAACAGCTGGATCTTGTGTCTTTGCCTCAGATGCCATCCAAAATGGTGGACAATTAAGCATCAGCCGCATACCCTCCCCAGAGCTGTGTGAGGCGGCAGCTTATTAACAAGGGCAAGTCTGGGTCTGCTGTCCTGTGGGGACCCGAGCACATGTTCTGCCCTGACTTCTCTGTTAAACCTTCTCTGTACCCTTCACCTCTGTGAGGGACCAAACATCATTACCAGGACCCCATGCACACCTTTAACTGTTGAGCCTCTACTTGGGGGACCACTGATAGGTGACAGTGACCCCTGGGCATTTAAAATGTAAGCTCCTGGGGCGCCTGGGTGGCTCTGTCGGTTGAGCGTCCGAATTCGGCTCAGGTCATGATCTCACGGTCTGTGAGCTCGAGCCCCGCGACGGGCTCTGTGCTGACAGCTTGGAGCCTGGAGCCTGCTTCCCATTCTGTGTCTCCCAATCTCTCTGCCCCTCCCCTACTCACGCTCTGTCTTTCTCTCTCTGTCAAAAATAAACATTAAAAAAAATTTTTTTTTTAAATGTAAGCTCCTTAAGGTATAAATGTCTGTGACAGCAGCATCTCACCAGGGCTTTATCTCACCAAAGTGGCCCTGGCAGCAAGTGGAGGGACTTCTGTATGCTTGGCATTTTTTCTATGCGTGATTTGCATTACTAAATAGAGTAAATTCCCAAGTAGGGCCCCCGGAGCTCAGTCCCATAAAAGGTGGGCGTGTGCTGTAAGGAGTTAGGCGGAATGGCCAGGGGAGGTGGGCAGGAGCCCATCACCTTCTCTGTCTATCCATCCGATCTTCTGTTGTCGTGAGTGCCTTATCATGGGGCCTCCTTACGTATCATATAGAAACATCCTTTCCACCAAGTGCAAAGAGAGCAAGTTTTCCCTGCCATTCCCGGTGTAGTTTTGTGGTTGCGAGAGATTTGCAGGCAGATACGTCATGGTTGGAGCTGCGGGGGGAAGAGCTCTGTCCAGATGGGCTGACCCCGGCACCACAGCCCCTTCCTGTCACCCTGCAAGGCGTCCCTGTGCGGGATGGGGCTGCCTCTGGTGCACACCTGCTGAGCCCCCGCGCTGCCAAGCAGCCCTTCAGAACAGCGCCTGGGTGCCCCCTCCCCCGAGGGCCTGCTAGCGAGCAGGGTAGGGCTTCTGGATCCCATTAGGACGCAGCTGTCCCGGTCTGGACACCGCGAGCAGAGCGTGGGCCTGGTTTCCATCACTTGGGTGTTGATTTGGCCTGTAATCATCATCAGAGGGCACATTCCAGGTTCGTGGTTTAAGAAAAAGCACACTTTTGCCTGCAGCTGAGGAGCCGTTCCGTTCCGAGCCTTTAATGCTTCTGGCTGAGCGCTGTGGCTCCTCCCATCTGAATCTGACCATGCAGCTTTGATTTCCGAGGCAGGCGGCCCTGGTGCTTGGAAAGGCACACCGGCCCCTTTTCTGGATATCCCCAAGTGCTTAAAAGTGCAAATGTGGCCAGAAAAATGTGTGCCGGGTTACTGTGCCAGGGATTCCGCTGGGAGGCCTCGGGCTCTGCATCTTTACTGGAAACACCCAATAAACCACCGGCCTCAAGGCTCTGTTGTTTTCAGTGCAGGGCTTACTTACATGCAGTCTCCTTCAGGCCACCAGGGGACCTTTGGCCAGATTGCCGCTTGAAGCCCCACGCCAGGGCAGCTTCCCGGACCCCCAGCCTGCTCCAACAGAGCCAACTGGTTTGCTCTTACACGCAGGGGTGGGTTCTCGATGCATGAACTCACTCTCCTCTGCACATCAGGATGACACTCGGGGGCAGGGGAAGTGGATGAGCTCTGCTCTCCGCCGGGCGGAGTCCCAGGATGTACCCCGGGGGGCCAAGGGACAGAGTTTGTCTCCGGGTGCAACGAACCCACCTTCTCCGTTTCTCTAAGTGATAACTAGCCCGGGCAATAGCAGCCAGCTATCTGACAATCAAGGACGGATGGAACTTCTATTGGCCAGCTAACCAGAAAATTAAGGCTTCTGTTTTAAATAGCCTCCCTTAAGAAAAACATAGCACACTTTAGCCACAGGCAGGTTCTGTCGTTGCTGAGTCCCCCAAGGAGGCTGTGGGCTTGGCTGACCCACAGTTAGAGGGTGGCCTTCGAGGCTGAGCTCAGGGTATCACAGCAGATGACACAGCGCAGAAAAGCCAGCGCTGGCCGTGGGGGCCAGTGACAAACAAGTGGGGGCTAGATTCTGATGCTCTAGAATCTGGCTGGGGTCAACTCAGGATCAGTGGTGCGGGAGGATTTGAAACAAAAATGTAACCAGTCGGGGGGCCTCTGGTCTTAACAACAGCTGAAGGCAGGACGTGCAGATACAATTGCACTATCCCTAAATTAAGTCAACATTTCACCCATCGCAAGGCCTTTTTCTCAACAAGTAAGCTCGCCCACGGCTAAGGTTTCACCACTGTCAGGGCAATGACCAATGACCCGATGGGTCACCGTGGATGTAAAATTCGTAGTCATTAGGGCCGGTGTCTGTCAACTTCTGATGAACAGTTGAGGGCAACCTAATCTGATTTCACCCACACACACCTTACATTTTTAAGCTGTAGGATGTCGTGAGTCTTTGACAAGAATGTTAGGCCGTGATATGTCTCTCTCAATGCTGTGCCTACCTGACATAATGTTAACATGATGGTAAAGCTGAATTTTTAAAAAATGTTTATTTATTTATTTTTGACAGAAAGAGAGAGAGAGAGAGAGAGAGAGAGAGAGAATGCACACAAGTCGGGGAGGGGCAGAGAGAGGGGGAGACACAGAATCCGAAGCAGGCTCCAGGCTCTGAGCTGTCAGCACAGAGCCTGACACGGGGCTCGAACTCATGAACCATGAGGTCATGACCTGAGCCAAAGCCAGCCGCTTAACCAGCTGAGCCACCCAGGCGCCCCCAAAGTTGAATTTTGAACTGCAGGCACCGGGAACTTCAGAGGACCCCATGCAGAGGGAAGTTGGGGAGAGAGCCGAGACTGACTCCAGTGAAGGGATAAGTGAGTTCTCCTGGATTCGCCAGGAATCAGAGGCCAGACGGGATGACCTGGGAACACAGGCTGTGATGCCCGAAAGAGAACAGAACCCTTCCAGGCCTAGCTTTGCCACCAGCTGTTGTGCGAATCCTGAAGCTGGCTTGCTGGCCCGGAATAGTGCCTTAGTGTTCTCGCTACCCAAGCCCTTCTTTGATGAAACTACCTGCTGTGTCCCCCGACGCCAGCCACTTGGACCAAAATGGGGCTGTCATCCCTTTCTGTGACTCTGCCTCCCTGGCCTCAGTCCCCTTGAGGGGAGGACGTCGGAGACGGTCCCTCCCTGACATTTATCGGAACTGCAGCTGGTGGAGGAGAGGGGTCCTCACTGGGAGGGAGAGAACAGCCTGGATGCCGCCGGTGGTCGTGTCCCCCACATCCTGGAGGGAAAGATCCACTACCTTTTGGTGACAGTGAAGCTAACATGCAGAGAGAAGCATGTGGCAGAAGTGGCTGGAAGGTTCTGTCTGAATTTAGGTCCCTGCTCCAGCCGTTCCCGAGGCTAGGGTGCATCGCCGTCATTCGGTTGTCTGAATCGAAGTGCGCCTCGTTTCACCCAAGTTCAAGTTGTGGTCCCCGCTATTCATGCTACTTGTCAGCAGTTTGTTAGCATTCTACATGTCCTATTGTTACCATTATTTCTGGTGCACAGTTTTGGGCACCTTTTGGCAGCCAAGCACCCATTTTCCTCGGCAACTCCCCGCGTGCGGGGTTGGCGTGGGCAGGAATCATACTGTGCTAAGGCTCAGAAGACAGAGAAGGCTTTGCGTCTTACCATCGGAATCCGGTGCCGAAATCCCGTTTTCAGCTCCTGTTTCAACAACTGAGTCAATAGTCAGTTATACTCAGTTATAAGTAGCATTTAGATCAGAAACCAGATTTCCCCCCCTGCCTTCCTATCCATCCTACAAATCTCCGTTCAGATCAACAAATAATGGAGGAGCACGTACCATGCTGGAGACAGAAAGGTAAGTCCCGTCTTGGAGGCAGACCCGTTAGTGTGTCTGATACACTGATCGCTTCCTACGACTCAAAGGATCCTTCAGCAGACTCCCCAAATACGCTCCAAATAAAGTGTGGTCTGGGACGAGCTTTCAAGGCCCCACATGACTTTCTACAGCTAGCCCGTCATCCTTGCCTTCTGGGTTCCTGTGGCTAGTCCCCACGCTCGCCCAGTGGCCTGCCTCGGGAGGACTGGCCTCCATGATGCTGAGAAGGTACTTCCCTCACCCGCCGCCCCCGACCGTCCATATCCTACCCACCCGTAGGGTCCAACTCATGTCCTTCCCTCTTTAATTCTTCCCAAATCTGGTTCTTTGACACCTTCCTGGTGGGATTTCGCCACCATTTATTCTTAAGCTTTCTCAAACATGGTTGTTTTACATCGTGTCCTTATCCTGTATCCAGTCGTCTCTGGGTAAACCATGCTGTCCTTGAGGCCTGCCAGCAGCTAGGTCACGTGCATGCAGAGTATCCCCAGGGCAGCAGACAGGGCTAGGGCAGAAGGTCTGGGTTTGAGTCTCGGTTGTGGGATCGTGGGCAGCTGTCCAACCCTTCTTCTCTAGAGGGCTGCCTCCGCGCACGGCTCCCTCTGGTCCCTCCGCCTGCAATGTACCTAAACCCCTCCTCTTGCCGGCCCGACAGCCTCTGCTGTCTACAGTTCTTGGCTCAAGGCTTCCTTCATTAGAGGGACCTCCCCAGTCACCCTGCTTCCCACCAGAGATCCTCCCTCTGGACTCCCAATCCTGGGCATGCCCCTAACTGAGTCTTGTCACCCCGTGCTGGCCTCCATGTTAAGCTGCCTGCCTTCCCTGCCTGCCAGGAGCCCCTGAGGTCAGAAAGGCCATTCAATTTCTCTCTGGTCCCCAGGGTTACTGAGGACCTGGGGTCTGGCGAGGACTTAATACTGGTTCGTTTTATGAATACGAAGGGGGTCTGCCTACCCCACAGCAGAAGATCTCCCAAGTAAAGAACAAAAAATAAGAATTCTATCATAACGACAGCGGACTAAATGGCCACGTGCCTGGCGCTGTTCTGGACCTCTGTCACATATCATCTAACGGCAGAGCCCAAGAGGTAAGGACTATCCTTATCTCTGTTGTAAAGATGCGTGTAATAAATGACACAAACCTAAAAGTCTAAAATGGACGTGTCAGCAAGACTATACTCCTTCCGGATGTTCTGGGAGAGAATCCTTTCCTCGCCCTTTTCAGTTTCTGGAGGCTGCCCATTTCCCTCGGTTCCCGGCCACACGGCTCCAACCTCCCAACCATGGGCTTCTCTTGTCTCATCCCCTATGACTGACCCTGACCCTCCTCTCTCCCCTTTATAAGGACCCTGGTGATGACACTGAGTCCACCCAGATAAGGCAGGGTGTTCTCCCCACCTCAGGACCCTCCGTGTAATCACATCTGCAAGGTCCCTTTGACCACGTGAGGTCACACATTCACTGCAGGTGTTAGAACAAGGGCACCTTCTGCAGCCGCCGTTCTGCCCACCTCGTGAAGACGCCGAGAAACACAGAAGCCTTCCGCGACATGTGCTGAGGGCCATAAAGCACTTTCTATGTAGAAGATCTTAATGTCCCCCGTAGCTTCAAGCACTCGGGAGGTGCTCAGTGAATGCTTTTGAGTTACTGAAGTGACTCTTACAAAGTGAAGTGAATTGTCCCAGGAGCTACTGCAATACTTGCTCGGAAATCTAAAAAACAGTTTTCCAGCGTTGTTTATTGTCTTTGAATTCTAGAGGCCCTCTTCGTCTCATTTTTTCAATGATCCTGTGAGCATTGGACCACTGCTTAGTTACTGGTTATTCCCTAGGAGCTCTCCACGAGGCGGCATAACCTTGTTTACCATCTCAGGGAACAAGGTCGTCCTGACTATCCCTGAATAAGAAAGTATTGCATTCCGGCTGCAACGAAAACAGTGACCGGACAGATCCTTCTGTCTGGGAATGTGGATCGGAGGCACGAAGTTTCTATTCCCAGGCCGCCATCCCTTCGTTCAGCCTGCCATTTAGCGTTTGTTGCGTGCCTTCCGTGGGCCAACCCTTGGACGACAACCCTTGGAGCGCCTCGGCGGAGCTCACCGTTTGCAGAGGGGACGAGTGTCTACACGTGCAATTATGAGGTCGTCCGGAAGGAGTAGGACCGGGTGAGAAGAAGGCTGTGCCAGTCTGGCTGCATCTGAAGAGCCGAGGCGCCGACCCAGGTAAGGAGGAACTTCCAGAAGTAAATGTGGCTGCCGGCGATCCAGGGAACAGAGGGCGGAAGGGCCTGCGGTGGCCGGTGGATCCAGAGGTCTGTGTGCGAAGCAGAGGGACAGTGCCTGCAAATGGGCGGGGCTTGAAGATGAAGGTAGGGTGGGCTTCCTCTCTCTCTGCCTGGAGGTAGCACAGTACCTCAATCCTGCATCTATTTTCTTTTGTCTCTGATGTCCTTCCATTCCCTTGAGTCTTAATATATACATCTTTTGAGATAGCACAGAACATATTTTCCCAGTGGGCATCCACGAGGCATCAGGAAGGGGTTTAGCATCGACCTAGTCGGGAAGCTCGGAGGCATTCCCTGGAGACAGGAGCCTTCTCCCTGGTCTCAAGGATAGCCAGTCTCCGAGAGCATGTCACCGGCAAGGCTTCCGGGTTAAAAAGAGCAGGACTGGTTCCCTTTCTCCATTGGTACAGGGCCCGACTCTGGCTTCGTCCCCTGGTTCCGGCGCTGAGTAGCCGTAAAACTCTGAGGACACTATTTCACCTCTCTGACCTCTGTTTCTTGGTGACAACCACAGTGTCTTCTCTGGCTGTTGTAAGGATTAAAACATTCCGTGCATGCGAAGTTCTTAGCCTAGCGCCTGGAGCTTAATGGGCACACAAGAAATGTGCCAATTCCCTTCACTGGGAAGCTCTGCCCAAGGAAAGTGTTAATTACCGTTGCTTTCTCTTCCTCCCGATTCAAGAATTTGTTTCCAAGACAATGAACAGACCGCAGGATTCTGCTACCTGACAGCCATCGGTAGCCAGCAGACTCCCCATCTTTGGCCTCAACGCTGTCTCTCGAAGCTGGGACCCTTAGGTGCCAGCGTGTTTCTCCATGGCTCCTGGTGCACCCAGATCCATGGTAGTTACGCAAGAGATGTGCATAAATATTTACCGCGCTCAGAGCCACCCCCAGCATGGGGGGGGGGCTCAGAAGAAAATCTGAGAGGCAAGGCAGCTCTGGCGACCTCCACCCCTAGCTTGGGGGATCATATGTCTCGAGGGGAGGTCTCATCGACAGACCGGGCAACTTGTTGCTTTGAGAATCGAGCGATAATTATCTCCGCTCAACATCAGGAGCGACTGACTATCAGGGCACGACACATCACTGGTGGAACTTAGGCAGTTCGAATGGTTCCCTGACCCCGTTTCTCTGAGTGTGCAGGTACACGCCCAAGTTCCTGGTGTGGACACCCAGCAAGAATGCTGCCGGCAGGCAGGGGAGGAATGGATCCGCTGAAGCACCAGCCAAGCACTTGGTATGAGATTTCATCTCATTGATGCCGCAGGAACATCATGACTATTATTATTTTTTCTGTTTTGCAGGTAAGGCCATCTGTGGCTCAGAGGAGGAGACTAATGTACCCAAGATCGCATATCTATAAAAGGCAGGGCCAGGATCTGGCTCCTGGCTCCTTGCCTCTAAAGGCTTGGCACAGAGGAAAGACGAACACAAGAAGAAAATCCCAGCATCTTTGAAAGCCTCCCGAGGAGGTGGGTCCCACGTGGGTGCTACAGTGGCCAACAGGCCCCGGGTGCATCCGATAGTCAGAGGTTGAGAATTCTTTTTGCTACAGGCATCCCTGATCCCCGTGCCTGTCTGTAAATTTCTTCCACCCAATATGGCTCCCGCAGTGTCTCTCTAGGAGTGTGAATAGGATAGGGCCAGACCCACATGCCAAACAGGCAGCCCCGGGGGGACAAAGGCCATCTCCAGGGTAACTGAAATCCACACTCGTAAGCACTTTGTGGAGAGACTCTAATACCCTCTTGGATTCTACCCGGGAGCACTGAGGTGAAGACACCAATGTGCGCAAGAAGATTCAGAGTCCAGAAGGCTGGCAGGCACAGCGTGCTGACTGCTCCATGGGGACAGCGTGCCTTGGGGGTCCCCTGTGGCCTTCGGGCCTGCCCTCTCCAATGGGAGCCCAGTATTTCTATACCTGGAGAGAAAGCCTTCGGGGACCGTCACAGGAGGCCAGGAGGCCTGCGTGCCTCAGGGGCTCAGAGGCAGGTGCAGGAACCCTTCCTGGTCTTTCCTGCCATTCCCCCTACCCTCCGAAGAAATCCTGAGTTTGTAGCGGGCAGTGCTGGTGGCGGTCGCGGTGGGGGAGAGTCTGTATTTTTAACAAGCTTTGCCGGTGATTTTGATGTGGGAGGTCTGTGGGCCCTATTTTGAAAACTCCCGCTTTCCCCGCCGACACAGCTTCCAGTGGATTCTCTGGCCACGGTGACACTTCTGAGAGCCATTTGGAGTCTCAGGACATTCTCTAGGAAACAAATCTATGCCGAAGTCCGTAGGAATCTTTACCGGACTCATCATCGGGGAGTTGTGGAGGGCCCTGTTAAGGCCCTGGGGGCTGGGCTGTGCAGGGAGCAGTGCCCTGACCAAGAATAGCGTCCCCTCTCCTTCCCCCAGAGCCCACCCAGAGATGGCCAAGCAGGGGTTCGGAGCAGGAGGGCGTCCCTGCAGGGTTAAGGCCCTGAAAGGGTTAACGGTCTCCCCAGAAGCCTGGGTTCCAAGGAGAGTTGGAGCACTGGGCCTTTCTGCTGGCCCGCTGGGCCCACCAGCCAGCACCTCTGTTCTGGTGCCTGCCCCCTCGGGGCTGAGACCCTGAGCCTCCCCCCTTCTCCCTTCCCCCAGGCGGGGTGCTCCGTTCAGGACACAGTTAGCCAGAACCCTCGGGACAAAGAAGCTTCCTTTGAGAAACACATGCTTGGAGGGGGACTAGGTCTGTGTCTACACAACAACGCTTCCCAGTGTTCTGAAAAGGAAAACAAAATAAACAAATGTGTGAGGTAGCGATGAAGACATTCAAAATATTTCCCTCTAGAGCCGGAGAAACCTGACGGCGAAAAAACAGAACTGATTTTGCTGCCCCCCCTCCCCCACCTTACACCCGCTTCAATTTAGGCTCCTTGTTGCTTTCTGGATCTTTCAGGGTTATAACCGCTATCTCAATGACTAATAGAGAACTCCATTAGGCCCTTTCTTTATGAAGGGAATTAATGACTTCGAAAATTTAGTGCTTTGTAAACATAGTAGGGGAAGCATTTCCCCAGGCTCGCGGATTCCTTGGCAGGGAGGGAAGCTGGTTAGGAAAGTAAATGTTTCCAGCTTGCCGAGAGGCCCCCCCTTCACCGAGCACTGTCTGCTTCTTGTAAAGCCCGGCCCCACGACACTGGGGTGTTTCAGAGTCCTAAAAAAAGGAGTCAGAGTAAAACCAAAAGAAGCAAGAGCCAGAGAGAATGAGACGCATCTGCAGAGTCGAAAAAAAGACCAACTGGTGGGATTTTCTAACATAGATGAATTTTTTCCGGTAAAAATGTGCGTCCTCGGTACATGCACCTTTTGACCCGAATTAGAGAAATCGGTTGTTTACCCAGCCCAAACCCACAGACTAATCACCCTCTCTGTTCTCTTAAATTTGTAGGCCTGGCCAATGACATAACACCTTCAGCAATGAAAAACCTCTCAGGAAAAAAAATAAAAGAAAAGAAGAAAAAAATAAAAAGCCTCTCAGGACAGACATTCAGAAGCGAGCCCGGGAAAGCGAGCCCGGGACTGTGGGATCAGGACGGTGGGGTTTCATTGCTGGCATCCACATGGCAAGTTGCTAACACTTGAGGGAGGGGAGGTGATGGGGGAGAGAAGGGAAAAACTTTCCTTGTCCACCAAGGCTTTCTCCTTCAAAGCTGCCTTCTCCAGAGACCAGCCTTTTCTGGCCCAGTCCCTTCCTCCTCAAGAAAACCGCAGCAACACCAGTTCAGCAAATGCTCACATCACTGAAAGTCAGTCAGTCCCACTCGAGGACCCGGGTAATGGAACTACCCAGGCCCGACCCAGGGGACTCATTCGTTCCTCCCCTGCATCTTGGTTAGGTTGTGCTAACTCATTCGTTCATTTACCAAACAGGGCTGAGCACCTATTGTGTCCAGCTTGGGGTCAAACCTTTGAGATTCAGGAAAGGAGGCCTTCAAAAAGGCTACCAATCCTTGTAACAGCAACACCAGCAGCCAAAACGTGTACTGCTTTGGGAGTATCTGAGTTTTTGAGACAAACCGCTGTGACTTTCTTAATCCGTTTCAAAGGGACCAGCCGGGTTGGCGAAACGATACTGCTGGTTTGCATGACTTAGGTCTTCTGAGAGAGAGAGAGAAGAAAAAAAAAAAAAAAGTTTAAATGTGTAAACCAAAGTGAGTTTTTTTAAACAACGAATCTGTTGCTTCAGCCGTCCGAGACGTTAGAATATACTTTCTGAAATTAGAAAATCAGGAAAGTGAGGTTGGGTATGACATACAAAAGAGAAAAGTCTAGAAGACGCGACTTGGAGGTGTCCAGGTAACAGGGTAAGCAAATTAAGGGTGATAGGAAGTGGAAAGTTATTGGGACATGTCACCAGTCAGGCAGTCTGGCAGAGAACGTTAAAAGTCTCCTTTCCTGCCTAGGATCACACAGGTAACAAACATTCACGCACACTCCGGCCTGGTGCCGTGCCACAGGAAGGACGTATCTGATGTCTGTTTTATTTTATTTGCCGTTTGCCCTGTTCCACAAAGGATTTAAGGCAGTTTACAAAAGAGACACAAGCTATAAGCTTCATACACACTAAAAACAAGAGCAGGAGAAAAAAAAACAAAGAATGGAGACGTAACAAGGAGCCAGGAGTGAGGTGAGGAAAAATACAAAGTTTACCGAGCCGGTTGACAGACTTCCTTCCAAAGGGCCACAAGTCGGGCACCAGGAGTAAACAGAAAAGGGAAACGGATGAATGTTGAGATAAAAGCAGGTCAGCTGCTTAGGAAACCACTATTTTTGGAACCAAGGAAAGAGGGGCATTTCTCCTAAGCGCCTTTCCTCACCCTCTGGTTAGTTACTAAGCCACAACCTTAATGGCATCCTGTGTCTGACCCACCCCTCCGGCAGTTCAGAATTTAGAACTGTGGCTCTTGCTTGAGATTTCCGTTCACTTTTTCTTGGCGTGTCGTGTGCTCCTTGAACACCCCACACCTGGGAACATATTTATTCAATGTAGACCTACTTTGGTCCGGACGATGGAACCTTCCAGAATCTGTCCTACACATTAGTGCAACAGTGTAGAAAATATCACCAGTGGCCCAATTTTTCAGCGCCCACATTGTAACGAAGGTGCTGACAATGTGCGTACTAATCCAAAAAATCAGTACGAAGCAAGGCTACTCGACAGGTCTGGAGGATCTGGACACCATACCCAGGCAAGCCCCCCAAGCTTCAGCCTGTTTGAGGAGGGGACAGGACTCGGCGGCATATAGGCAAACTTGAGACCCATCCCGGAGCTGATCTACACGCCCTGGAGACCGAAATGGGTGGTTTGATGTTTCAAAATGGTAACAACCCTTCATTCTATCCATTAGCTGTTTTCCCTGCTCTGGTCACATTAAGCGTGTTTAATTGATGCTGTATGGAAGCTTCCTCATGTTAGAGGATAAATAAGCTGTTCCCTTTATTTATTTATTTATTTATTTATTTATTCAATATATGAAATTTATTGTCAAATTGGTTTCCATACAACGCCCAGTGCTCATCCCAAAAGGTGCCCTCCTCAATACCCATCACCCACCCCCCAAGCTGTTCCCTTTAATAGAAGCCTGGAGCTTTCCTTGGGAGGAGGGCACTTTGGGAACAGCCTTCTCATTAAAGGGCCATGACAACCAAGGGTTTCCCCACCCGCGCCCTCTCGGACGCTCCCGGAGTAGGGAAGGGCGGACGCGCCCTCTAGTGGCCGCTTTCGGAACGTCCCCCTCGGGCGCGCTCTGCCGCTGCGGGCGCTCTGGGAGGAGAAGCCCGGCATCGCAGAGGTTAACCAAGAGCTTGCTGGAGGCCGCTTTGGCTCCTTCCAGCCAGGCTGAGCCTTTCCGGGAGGGTGATCGCAAAGAGGCCTGGGCTGATGGCAGGCAAGAAACCCTGTTAGTAAAGAGGCGGCGTAACCTCACTGCACAGAGCAGCGTGCCTTTGCTGCAGGACCCCCCCCCCCCACCACCTGCCGCAGACCCCGGGGGTCTCCGCATCCCTGGGTTCTGTCTCTCTACAGCTAAGCCTCTCTCCCTTTACTGCGGAAGGCCTGGGACGCCCTTGCCAGCCAGGATTCCTTCAGACTGCCTCTGCCCCCTGATGCTGGCAGATTTTTCCTTTTCCTTCGCTGCTGCAGGATTCCCCGGACAACCCAGAGGTGGGATGGGGGTGGGGGTGGGGGGTCTTTCCGGCCTCCGACCTCAGGATGACCCTTCCTATTATTGAAACCTAGCTAAGAATTTAATAGGTTTTTGCAAATGAGCCCGGGGAACCATTTCTAATAGGATTTCCGCCAGAAAATGTTCCCAAATTTTAAACAACCATCATGCATATAATTCATTCATGAGATAAAGACTTCCCTTGCTTCTCCTGCCCAACATCCCTCTGGCTCTCTTCCGCAGGTCAAGTTCATGGACTCCTATTTCCTAGGTCAAGGGCGAGGGGCCCCTGGTGTGGCTTAGGCTGGGCCACTTGGATCTGGATCTACCTGGGCAAGTCTGATGGACGGTGAGGAGGATGGGCCAGAAGCTGGGTGCAGTGGCTACCCAGGGCATGTAAAGGGCACCGGGGTGTACCGCTCAGACCCCCTTCCAGGAAGGGCTCAGGCCCCGGCCACAATGAGCATGGCGGGGTGACGGGTCCTTCAGGATAGACCTCAGCTTTCAAACCTGGCCCTACTCTGCTTAGGACTGCGGAGGCCAACATGTGGTCCAGGGGCCCAGCGCTTCTGTCCAGCGTGGGACCCTTCTGCTAGTCGTCTGTGCTCCAGAACCCCAGCGGGCAGCTCCTGGGTAGGTTTCCCTCCTGCCTGACTGTTCTGTTTCTCCAACACCCCCCCACCCCCACCCCCCTCCCCCGTCTCTCCTGCAGGAGTTTCTCAGCTACCCCCTGCATGCCTAACTCCAGCTTGGGGCCTTTTCTGGAGAGCCCAGCCCAATAGATTGATGTATCCGATGGAATCAATGCCAGGGTCCCTGACGTTTGGGGGATTGCAAACCCCTTTTGAGAACAGGACACTAACTGTGGAAGTCTCCCCAAGAAATGCGTGCTCGCGTGGGCGCACACACGCTCAGTTTCGCAGACTGCAGACCCCCCAGCCTCCCAGGGGCCTTCGCGGTCACGTTGAGAACCCCGGACTTGAGGGAGGTGGGGAGGGTGGGAGGGCTGGAGGGCTGGAAGGGAGGGGGAGGGGAGAAGGGGGCGGGGAGAGCTAATGGCAGAGCTTCAAGCATTTGGAGAGGAGGCTTAATTCTAATTTCTGCCTCAGATCTGACCCTCAGCGCAGCCTCCCATGAGCTCCTGGATGCGGTGAGAAAAAAATCGGAAGCCAATTCCCTTAAGTGCTCCGCAAGGCCCTGGAGGCAGGCTGCCCGGCTTGGCCCCATATGGCTCTGGCACAATGAGGGCTCAGAGAGCAGACTGGCTCGGCCTTGGAGTGCAGGGGCCCAGTCGCCCATCTGGCAGGGGTGGGGGAAGGGACCCCCATTCTCTGGGGAGACCGCGGTAGACACACAGCACTTGCTATATCCCGGGCACAGAGAAGCCCTCACGTGTAGTGAGGGGCTGATTTAATGCACACGCAACCCCATGTGGAGTCACCTAAAGTGACTGATGCACAGAGAAGGTTGGCAACCTGCTAAAATCGCACAGCTAAAGAGCAGCAGAGGTAGGATCTGAACCCACGTTGTGTGGGTCTGTGTTTTTTTTTTATCCCTGTCTGTGCCGGCTCTGTGCTTGTCAAGAACTTAGACACTGGTGTCAGAGGGCTTTGGATACATTCCCAGCTCCTCCTCTGCCTAAGTCATGTGAGCTCACTAGGTTTCCTACCTCTTTGTGACTCAGTTCCCTCAACGCAGTAGAAAGTGATATTAATCCTACCTCATAGAGACGTGTGCGGTGTGAGTGAGCCAATCACGTCAAGGGTTTTTGCTGCCACACAGAAAAATGTTCCAAATGATGTGGCATACAGGTGAAGTCTTTGGACTTATGCCATCCACAGAGCTCGACCGACGTGCCCTCTTTCTTTCTTTCTTTCTTTCTTTCTTTCTTTCTTTCTTTTTCTTTTTTTTTAAGTTTATTTATTTATTTTGTGTGTGTGAGAGAGAGAGAGAAAAAACACAAGTGGGGGAGGGGCAGAGAGAGAGGGAGGGAGGCACAGAATCCGAAGCGGGCTCCGGGCTCTGAGCTGGAAGCACAGAGCCCGATGTGGGGCTCGAACTCATGAACCGGGAGGTCACGACCTGAGCCGAGATCGAAAGTCAGACACGTAACCGACTGAGCCACCCAGGCGTCCCTCAGAGTCCTTTGTGCCCCAACTCCTTAGGCCAGCTCAGCCCAGCCCAGCCACATAAAGCCTTGAGGTAGGAGGCCTGAATCCAGCCACAGAGTTCAGGAAACCAGGTGAGGTTTTTTCCACGGATTCCTTGCCCGGCACGCAGCTCCAGGTCTCTCGATTGCCTCAGTGCTGTGTCTTCCAAGAGTTTCCGTGCCAGGAGCCTGCCCCAGCCCCTGCACATTCCTGCCAGTGCCTGAATTAATAATGCTGTCGTTGCCCTCAGAGACGAGGGACGTGTGGGAGAAGGCTGAGGGTACGCTGTCGTCCCCCCAGGCCTTCTGGAAAGCCAGAGTCAACCCACCCGAGGGGGAAGGGAGGCCCCACGGCTGTGTAGGTGCCACCTGCCTTACATCGGCCCAGTCTCCCAGTCTGTGGACTTAGAACAGTTATGGGGAGTGTTGCTTGCTTTTGTCAAAGGATTCCCTTCTAGTGAGTTTAAAGGCCTGGGATTAATACAAATTTAATCAACACGAAACTTTTCTACTACACATGTTTTTTGTGTGTAAGGGCATACGCACTCACAATCGGTAGCACTGAGCACCCGTTCCACAAAAATATTTCTACAGGCAGATGAAAGAGATTCTCAGTTGTGAAGACAGTTCTAAAGGCAGGTTAGATGAAAGCTAGGGGCTGAGGGTAGGGGCTGTGTAGACAGCAGAGTGCGGGATGCAGGACCGGGAAGAAAGGAGGATTTTTTTTTTTTTTTGGAATGGATTTTCCCCATTTAAAAAAATCACGTTTTTAAATTATGTTTTATAGATTTGTTTTAAAACATGATATGAAATAATTAAACGCACAATGTAATTTCACTGTAGAATCTGAGTTCTATCAAATAGGACCTCAAATACTCAAACGCCTTCAATGGAGGCTTTTCTTAAGCGAACTAAATTTCCGTGTCTTACTTCTCATTTCAGAATTCATTAATCCTGTCTCCTTAGAGGCCTTTCTCCCCCCTGGCATATCAAGGCATGAAGAGCGAGAGAGTGTGGTTCTCACATTAGCTGGAGCAAGGAGGTACCTCTAAGCACTAAAAGTAGCCAGTTCATCCTGAACTTTCTTTCTCTGTTTGCGGATTCAGAACTCAGCTCACTTAGGATCTTTCACTGAGAGGTTTTGTCCCTCTACCCCCGCAAGTAAATTGGTGCGCATGTATTTTTCCTAACAAACGACGTTTAATTAAATCCGTTAATTTGACGGTAAGTGCACCAGGAAGGTTTGCTTTTTAAAACTGCCCTAAAGTTAATACTTTTCATCTGTATTCTTTTCTGTTTGCTTTTACTGCATAAATGGTCAGTGCTTATGGGGCACCTGGGTGGCTCAGTCGGTTAAGCATCTGACTTCGGCTCAGGTCATGATCTCGAGGTTCGTGAGGTTGAGCCCCGCATCGGGCTTTGTGCTGACAGCTCAGAGCCTGGAGCCTGCTTCGGATTCTGTGTCTCCCTCTCTCTCTGCTCCTCCCCAGCTCATGCTCTGTCTCTCTCTCTCTGTCAAAAATAAATAAACATTGAAAAAGAAAATATTTTTAAAAACATTAAAAAAACTTAAAAAAAAAAATAAAACTGCCCTAAAGTTAACACCTTTCATTTGTATTCTTTTCTGTTTGCTTTTACTGCACAAATGGTCAGTGCTTATGATATGCCAAGCACTTTATGGGAAAATAACATTGAACAAGATTATGTTGAACAAAGCTTTTCTGAAGCTTTGATCTATCTACCTATTATCTATCTATCTATCTATCTATCGATCGATCTTCGGATCTATCGGTCTATCTATCTATCTATCCATCTATCTATCTAAATATCTATCATCTATCAATTATCTATCTATCTATCTATCTATCTATCTATCTATCTTATATCCGTCTATCAATTATCTACCAATCATCCATCTATTTATCTGTCTATCTACTATATATCTATCTATCCGTCTATCGATCTATCATCAATCTATCTATGTATCTATCCGTCTATCTTCCTATCTATCTATCCGTCTATCCATCTATTTATCAATCATCTATCAATTATCTATTTATGTATCTATCTATCTATCTATCTATCTATCTATCATCTATTTTTCTTAGTAGGCTTCAGGCCCAGCACAGAGCCCAACGAGACCTGAGATGAGACCAAGAGTCAGACTCCCAACTGACCGAGCCACCGGGCGCTCCTGAAGCTTTAATTTTAGGACGAGCAAACTTTTGAAATGAGTGAACTGATGTCAGAGTCTTCTAGTGGAGAGTGTGTCGTTAGAGGTAGGGGGCTACCAGGATGGGTCCCCTGGGAAGACCTTCCAGTGGGGTGGGGGCGTCTGAGTTGAGATGTGAATGCCAGGGTAGAGCCAGCTGAGTAGACGTAGGGCAGGATGGCAAGGGTGAAGGCATGGAGTTGGGACAGGGTCAGTGAGTCCAGAGAACAGAAGCACCACGGTAGCTTGAGCCGAGTGAGGAAATGCCCCCAGAGTGGTTAGCAGGGCTCCGAGTGTCATGCTCAGTGTAGGCTTTCACTGTCAAAGCCTCGGGAAGTTGTGGGAGACTTTTAAACTAGGAAGTGACTTGATCCGATTTATAAAGACCCTCTGTTGTCAAGGGTTTGCTGCAAATTAGTGTGGGGAAAAAGGGGAAGTGGGTCGTGGTATAGTTACAACAAGACTGGCCGTGGGTTGGTAAGTACTGAGGTGAGGCGATAGCTGGGGCTGGGGGATATTATACCCTCGTTTGTTCTGTGCGTGCTTGAAAACGGCTATTACAAAATACACGAGAGAAGTCTTTAAACTGCAAAAGAAACAAACTGGGGAAAGTACCCTCTAAATGGCAAATGGGCATACCAGACAACTAGGGACAGCTTTGCCCCAGAGCCCTCTGAAGTTTATTCCGAGTAGCCAATCCTAAGCCTGCTTCCCCTGCCTTGTCCATTCCTTCCTGTGGGAAAAACCACAATAAAGGCTCTTACCCACAGTCCCCTGTCTCTGCCACCTGCCTGACCCTGATGCTTCCCCGGGTGGCCCTCCTCTGGGAAACTGAAGGTCACAGACTCCGTTTACAATGCAGTTACCTCCTGATCTGCTGGCCTCACCATACCTGAAGAGTCATGCAGCTTATATCTTAAAGCAGAGGGCCGGGGTGCCTGGGTGGCTCAGTCCGTAAGCATCCGACTCTTGATTTCGGCTCAGGTCACGGTCTCATGGTTGTGAGATCGAGCCCCACGTCAGACACTGTGCTGGGCACGGAGCCTGCTTAGGATTCTCTCTCCCTCTCCCTCTGTCCCTCCCCTGCTCTTGTACGTGCCATCTCTCAAAGATGAATGAATGAATGAATGAATGATAAGACAGAGAACGGCTACCTGTTGCTACTTAAGAGCCCTCCTCCCCAGGCGGACGACCCTCACCGCTAGCAGCCTGACGTGCTGTCCTCCGGTTTGTCAAGCTGCCTGCGGTTCTGTCTGCACGAATCTGTCCGCCACCAACCTCCTGCTTCAAAGGCGCGTGTCTCAGAGGGGTGTGGTTGTCAGTCCTTTATGACTGAGAGTCCGTCCTGGAGGACCTCTCTGTTCCTGGCACCCAAGTATAAGCCGGGGTGAGAAAGGAGAGAGAGAGAGATGGAGAAAGAGAAGGATCATTTACCAAACGGAGCTCTCTTGGGGCCGACGGGGCTGGACGTCAGGATATGTCCGAATAGGACGTGGAGGATAGGGCGGGCCGCAGAGTGAGGGGTGGGGCGCAGCCAGCAAGGGCCACGTCCGGGCACTATTGCCACCAGGGCCTTCCAGAGAAGGGCCGAGAGTGAAACAGAAGACAAAGGAAGCAGAAGGTACAGGTGACGTCCTACTCGTGCCCTTAAACAGGGCCACCACAGTGGACACCTCTGGGCGGCCTGGAATTTGTGCTGCACTCGGGCCTTCCAAGGGGGTGTGAGAAGTGGGTGATATGAAGACGTGGGGGTCATTCTCTGGCCCACGGCTGTGGCAGGGGCCCTCGTGTTCCCCTTGTGAGAGCCGTTGTTGGAAGAGGCTGCCCGCCGGGGGTTCCATCTCGCATCCCCCACGCCAGACCCTGTCTCCCCGTGGGACCGTGGGACTGCCTGTCCGACTGAGGGTAAGCCGTGTCTCTGCGGACCGAGCAGGTGAGGGGTCCAGGCGAGTCCGCTGTCTTCCTGCCCACCTGTGGTGAACGGGGAGGCCGGGTGTTGAAGATGAAGCGTCACATGACAGGAGGATCTTTGAATGACTCTTTGGAGGGCCGTGCAATCCAGAACATTCCTATCGGGCTCTGCAGGGATTGAAGCTTGTGACATTTGGGGGTTATTTGTACAGCCTATTCTGACCAATACAACTGCCTGCTCTGAGTGGACGGAAATCTCATGGATCATTAAAATAGTAAATAATGCCCAAATCATAGGTTAGCCCATAATAAGAACTCTGGTCTGACCAAGGCTCGTGTGGGGTCAGTTAAAGAGAAGCAGAAGGCTCCTTGTGGGTTTGTAACCTGTTCAGGAGCTTCCCAGGTGAGATCTGAAACTGGGGGGCAGGGAGACACCGACTCCAGGTTGGTAGGGGCTGTTTCAGTAAGCAAACGGAACGGGGCGCCTGGGTGGCTCAGTCGGTTAAGCGTCCTACTTTGGCTCGGGTCATGATCTCACGGTTTGTGGGTTCGAGCCCCGAGTTGGGCTCTGAGCTGACAGCTTGGAGCCTGCTTCTGGCTTCTGTGTCTCCCTCTCTCTCTGCCCCTCCCCCGCTCACGCTCCGTCTCTGTCTCTCTCAAAAATAAATAAACATTAAAAAAAAAAAAAACCTAAGTAGGTAAAACAAGAAGTAAAACAGCTACGTTGTATCAAGGGCTATGACGGAGTCCAAAAAAAAAAAAAAAAAATCTGAGACAGAATAACTGATGGATATTGTAAGGAGGAGGCAGGGGGAACTCTCCCCCAGGGCCTCACGGAAGAAAAGGGGTGGGCTGCGAGCAGAGGCGGGGTGGAGGTCAGGACTGGGAGAAAGCAGAGGATGCAGAAGGAGGGCATGAGGCATTCCGGGCAGAAGGGGCTGCTTGTGCAAAGGCCCTGAGGCCGTAAGGCTGTATATGTCTGAGCAGCTGAACCGACCAGTGTGAGACGAGGTGGGAGCGAGGGAAAGTGGCATGAAACGAGGCAGGAAGAGCCAAAGGCTGGACGAAGCAGGGCCTGGGCAATGGTGAGAATTTGGGCTTTTATTCTCCTTTCAGTGTCACGGCTTCCTGGCCTTTTTGTTTCAACGGGCCCACCTTCGTCTTCCATCCAAACGTTAGGGAAATCTTACAGATGGCCCCTTTCCGGTTTTGCCCTGAGTGGGTGTTCGTCCGCTCCAGGCTGGGCGAATCCCCACGGAGCTTCATTTTCTCCATCTCCTCTAATTCCCAGCTGAGGGGGGCTGGCACCAGACGCAGACTATGTGGCTTCCCAACACACCAAAGGCAGGAGCCGGGCTTGTTGGGTAACCGGACCGGTCACGGCTGCTGGAGCTTTCCATCGGCGCTCCCCCAGGAGCCGAGTCAGCCGGCTGCTGCCAGGAACCTCCACACCCCGTGCTTTGGGGGTCGGGAGAGGCACACGCATGCACGCACACGCCAGCACTGTCCCCCCGGAGCGCGGGCTTGAAGCCAGCATCAGTGGGGAGCAACCCACGGAGGACAAGAACGTAGCAATTCCCTGGCCGCACTGCAGAGCGGGCCTGACGCCTCCCGTCCCGGGCGTGGGGCCAGGTGGGCAGGCCCTGCCACGGGGTGACGGAGGCCACACCAGGGCATGACCGAGGCCTGCCCCGACATGCTCTCCGACACCAGCTGGCAGCAGCCACGCTCTGCCCTTAGGAGCACTCGCACGACAGTCCAAACCATCAGCTGCCGCGAGAGCCACATCGCTTCTGACAGGCGGGCCGCGACAGGGCCAGCGCCGGCCAGCGGGCAGGTGCAGAGGGCTCCATCCTGCGGCTCTTCTCCGAGGGCACGGCATGTTTCTTCCCCGCCCAATTAACTCCCCAGAGACCCATCCAGAAGGACTGGATTTGTCATGAAAACCGACCCGACAGGATTCGTAGAGAGCTGGCTGCCACAGAGGGGAGGCTGGGATCCAAGGCGCTCCTTCCCAGCGGGTCATTTGCCTGACTTCAGCAGAAATGCACAGCAGATAACCCAGAGCCGCACGAGCACCTGCAATGGAAGAATTCAGAATCACGAGTAATGGGTCTAAATTGGCAGGCTTTCACGAGAGTCCCACAAATCTCCAAGTAGACAGCTGCCATGGGTCACGTAAAATGTACGTAGCTTTAATATACAGTTTCATTTTGCTTGAATATCAGCCTGGGTGCAGAGAATCAAAGAACGGCTCGGGGTAGAGAATTCAATATGAGAATCCAGCCGGGGCTGCCAAGCCATATATGTGCTAATGTTGCAGTTTCGACACCGGACTTAAGGTCAAGATTAATTCAGTGAAGAATAATCATTTCACAATGTCATAGACACCTTCTGAGTTGCAGAGCAGAAGGCATCCAGGAGGGTAGATGAGGCATGGAGTGTGTTTTGCCAAATGGCCAAAGTGGGGAATTCTTTGGACGGACAGCCATATTTTTCTTTGCCTCAACTGCTCAAGTCGGCTGCTGCAGCACAAAGGCGGCCAAGGACAGTGCGTAAATGGTGACGCTGTGTTCTAATAGAACTTTATTTGTGGACGCTAACATTTGAGTTTCACATAATTTTCACATGTTGTGAAATACTCTTCTTTTAACTTTTCCCTAACATTTAAAAATGTAAAGGTCATTCTCAGCTCATCAGCAGAGCAAAAAATAGTTGTTATTCTGACCCCTGAAATGATATAAGGATTCCCTAAGCCATTGTGAGCCCATTTTCAACAAAAAAACCAACTCACGGTCGACCTCGGTTTAGCTGTTCTCTTATCCTTTCTTCCTCCCTGCTGCAGTCTTGGAAGCAAACTCTAATCACCAAATTATTTCATCCGTATCCGTATTTCAGTATTTATCTCTAAAAGAGGACTCTAGGGGCGCCTGGGTGACTCAGTCGGTTAAGCGTCCGACTTCGGCTCAGGTCACGATCTCGCGGTCCGTGAGTTCGAGCCCCGCGTGGGGCTCTGGGCTGATGGCTCGGAGCCTGGAGCCTGCTTCCCATTCTGTGTCTCCCTCTCTCTCTCTCCCTCCCCCGTTCATGCTCTGTCTCTGTCTGAAAAATAAATAAACGTTAAAAAAAAATAAAAATAAATAAAAATAAAAGAGGACTCTAATTTTAAACATAAAACCACAGTGTCATCATCACATCTGAAAATATCAATGATAATTCCTTAATATCAGAAAATATCGAATTAGTATTAGATTTTTCCAGCTGTTTCATGAATGTTTATTTTTATTTTTATTTAAAAAAATTTTTTTAATGTTTATTTATTTTTAAGAGACAGAGACAGAGCATGAACGGGGGAGGGGCAGAGAGTGAGGGAGGCACAGAATCCGAAGCAGGCTCCAGGCTCCGAGCTGTCAGCACGGAACCCGATGCAGGGCTCGAGCTCACCAACCACGAGATCATGACCTGAACCAAAGTCGGACACAACCGATTGAGCCACCCAGTCGCCCCTCATGAAAGTTTATTATTACAGATTTTGTGTTTTCTTCCCCACCGTTTATTTGGGCTGGGATCTAGAGGAGATCCTTAAATGGCAATTGCACGATCTGTTCCTAAGTCTCTTCATCTGTGAGTTCCTTCTATCTCTCTGTTATTTTTCTTTACAAATGATTTGCTAAAGAAATTGTGTTTTGTTCTGCAGGGTTTCCTATAGTCTGTATTTCTGATTGCACCCCTGTGTTGTCGGACATAATGCATTGTTCTCCGTATTTCCTAGGGTACAGCGGTATTTTCTGCCATTTGGAAGTTAGAGGTAAGAGCTTCAGGAGATTCGAGTTTTCTTTTGTTTTTGGTCTTGCGTTCTTCCATCAGGAGGTACGTAACGTAACGTGTGGTTATTTCTTTTTTGTGTGTGGTTGGCAGCTGTTGGCGATTATTGCCTAGATCAATTCTTATTTTTTTAAAAATAGGCTATTTTTTAAAAACAGTTTTAGATTTACAGAAAAACTGAGCATTAGTACAGAGAGTTTCCCAGATACCCCCTCACTGCTCCCCACAGTTTCCCCTAGATTAACATGTTGCTTTAGTGTGGTACGTTTGTTACAACTGATGAATCAATATTGATACAGGCTTGGGGCGCCTGGGTGGCGCAGTCGGTTGAGCGTCCGACTTCAGCCAGGTCACGATCTCGCGGTCTGTGAGTTCGAGCCCCGCGTCGGGCTCTGGGCTGATGGCTCAGAGCCTGGAGCCTGTTTCCCATTCTGTGTCTCCCTCTCTCTCTGCCCCTCCCCCGTTCATGCTCTGTCTCTCTCTGTCTCAAAAATAAATAAATGTTGAAAAAAAAATTAAAAAAATATTGATTAATTATTGATAATAAAATATTATTATTATGGCTTATTTTGTCCACAGTTTACATTAAGGCTTACTCTTTGTTTTGTACAATTCTATGGCTTTGACAAACGTATAAGGCCATGGACCCACCATTACAGGATTGTGCAGAATAATGTCACTGCCTTAAAAATTCTCTGTGCTCCACCTGTCTAACCACCCCACACCTCTAAACCCTTGGCAACCACTGATCTTTTTACCGTCTCCACAGTTTTGCCTTTTCTGGAATGTCATATAGTTCGAGCCATACCGTGTGCAGCCTTTTCAGACTGGCTTCTTTCACTTAGCAACATGCGGATGTTTTTTTCCGTCTCTTTCTGTGGCTTCTTAGCTCATTCTTTTTATTGCTGAATAATATTCTGTTGTATGGATGTACCGAACTTTGTTTACCATTTCAACTACTAAACGTTCCAGTTTTGGGCAATCATGAAGGAAATTGCTATAAATATTTGTGGGCAAGTTTTTGTGTGGACCTAAGTTTTCAACTCGCTTGGGTAAAAACCAAAGAGCACTATCGTTGGATCATGTGGTGAGAATATTTTAGTTGTCAAGAAACCGACAAGCTGTATTTCCAAGTGGTTGCATCATTTTTGCATTCCCACCAGCAAATGAAAGAGAGTTGCTGTGGTCCCATATCCTGGCCAGCTTTTGATCTTGTCAGGTTGTTTGATTTGAGCCATTTTAATAGGTGCAGAGTAAAATCTCACCGTTGTTGTAGTTTGTGATTCTCTAATGACGTGGGGGGAAGTAGCTTTTCATATCCTTGTTTGCCATCTTATCTCTTCTTTGGTGAGGTGTCTGTTCAGACCTTTTGCCCATTTTTAAAGTGGGTTGTTTGTTTTCTTATTCTTTTTTTTTTTCTTATTCTTGAGTTGTAATGGTTCTTTAAATATTTTAGATACAAGTCCTTTGTCAATTACATGTTTTGCAAATATTTCCTCCCAGTCTGTGGCTTATGTTTTAACAATGTCTTTCGCAGAGCAGAGGTTTTTTATTTTTTTTTTAAATTTTTTTTTATGTTTATTTATTTTTGAGACAGAGAGTGACAGAGCATGAACGGGGGAGGGTCAGAGAGAGGGAGACACAGAATCTGAAACAGGCTCCAGGCTCTGAGCGGTCAGCACAGAGCCCGACGCGGGGCTCGAACTCACGGACCACGAGATCATGACCTGAGCCGAAGTCGGCCGCTCAACCGACAGAGCCACCCAGGCGCCCCAGAAGTTTTTAATTTAATAAAGCCCTGCTTCTTGATTTTTCCCCCCATGGATCATGCTTTTCATGTTGTATCTAAAAACATCACCAAACCCAAGGTGATTTAGATTTTCTCCTTTGTTGTCTTCTAGGAGTTTTATAATTCCGCATTTTACATTTAGGCTTAGAATCCATTTTGAGCTTGTTTCTAGGAAAGGTGTAAGTTCTGGGTTCATTCTTTTTTGCATGTGGACGTCCAGGTGTTTCAGTATGATTTGTGGAAAAGATTCCTTTCCTCGCCGAGTTGTTTTGCTTCTTTGTCAAAGATCAACTAACTGTATTTAAGTGGGTCTGTTTCTGGACACTGTGTCCTGTTTTATTGATCTCTTTGTCTACTTTCTCACCAATACCACGCCATCTTGATTAGCATGGCTTTCTAGTAGGTCTTGAAGTCAGGTAGCACGACTCCTCCCACTGTGTTCTTCTTCAGCACTTTGTTAGCTATCCGGGGCCTTCCGCTTTTCCATAAAAACTTTAGGATCCGTTTTTTGATATCCACAACATAACTTGCTGGAATTTTGATTGGGATTGCATTGAATCTGTAGATCAGGTTGGGAAGAATTGACTTCATAATAATATATTTTTTTAATTTTTTTTAACATTTATTTATTTTTGAGACAGAGAGAGACAGAGCATGAACGGGGGAGGATCAGAGAGAGAGGGAGACGCAGAATCCGAAACAGGCGCCAGGCTCTGAGCTGTCAGCACGGAGCCCGATGCGGGGCTCAAACTCACGAACCATGAAATCATGACCTGAGCCGAAGTCAGACGCTTAGCCGACTGAGCCACCCAGGTGCCCCGTAATAATATTGATTCTTCTTACCTGCGAACATGAAATATCTCTCATTTATTCAGATGTTCTTTGATTTCTTTCATCCGAGTTTTGTAGCTCATATGGTTCCTGTGCGTATTATGTTAGACTTGCACCTGTTACATTTTCTTGGTGCTAATGTAAATGGCATCAAGTGATTCAGTTCACATTCCAGTTTTTCATTCATCCATTCATTTTTTTTTTTTAGGAATTGAAGAATGGTCATGCTCTTCCATTCCTTCTTCATTTATTAGCTGACACACTTTTATGTAGAAAAATTCCTCTTATCAACTCGTTGGCTACTCAGACATATGGAGCATTTAGCAAAGGAAGGATAAATGGAGTGGTTCCCTAACACCTCCAACATTTACCAATGAGTTTTTCCTTAAGCATTATCAGGAAAAAACATTTTATATATTTCAGCCTATTACATGTCATATCCATAATGGTGCTCAAAGCATCCCCTTAGCAATGGGGGCCTTTTCAATTGACGTCTGACGTGATAGTTTCTCTGATAGTTTCTTTATTTCCTTAGGTGATAGGATGGTCCTGATTCTTCTTCTGACCTGTTATCAGCCATTTCTCCAAGGAGCCCAAGTGTTTAGAAGCCACCAAGATATGCCTCTCTGGGGCGCCTGGGTGGCTCAGTTGGTTGAGTGTCTGACTTTGGCTCAAGTCATGATCTCATGGTTTGTGAGTTCAAGCCCCGCATCAGGCTTTGTGCTGATAGCTCAGAGCCTGGAGCCTGCATCCAATTCTGTGTCTCTGGCTCTCTCTGCCCCTCCCCTGCTCACACTCTGTCTCTCTCTCTCTCTTAAAAATAAATAAATATTAAAAAAATTTTTGCCTTAAAGGTATGCCTTCCTACCTTTTCAGTGGGCAGAATCAGGAATCATACATTTTATTTGTTTAAGATAAAATATATCATGGGGCGCCTGGGTGGCTCAGTCGGTTAAGCGTCCGACTTCGGCTCAGTTCATGATCTCACAGTTTGTGGGTTTGAGCCCCGTGTTGGGCTCTGTGCTGACGGCTCAGAGCCTGGAGCCTGCTTCAGATTCTGTGTCTCCCTCTCTCTCTCTGCCCCTCCCCGGCTCGCACTCTGTCTCTGTCTCTCTCTCAAAAATAAATAAACATTAAAATTTTTTTTTTAAAAAGATAAAATATATCATGAGTTTATGCAGATACGATCATTTTAGAACTGTGAGGTTTTTACTTAATCTTATTGGCTTTGTAGATGTCTTTTCTTTCTTCCATGCTGATATTGCTTTATCCCACCATACACACGTATCATCTCAGAATAACAGTGTTATTGAAAACAGTTTAGGTTTTTTTTTTTTTTTCTTTTCCAGCCCTTGTCCTTAGGGTATATCTCATTAGACATCTACAATAAAATAATGGTGTTTGAAAATTTGCTGGTATAGTTCCTCTTTGTGTGGTTATGCCACCGAGAAGGTGTGGGGTGAAGTTTACTTCAACTTGGTTTTGCTTTTTAAAAATTCACGTATTTAAAAATAGTTAACGTGCATTCGTCTCTTCATATTTTTTAGAAATATTTTTGCTAGCTTATCTTTGGAATGAATTCCTAAAAGTGGAATCACTGCTTCCAAAGGCAAGTACATGTGTGATTTTGCTCAATACTGCCAACTCCCCCTCTATTTGGTTGTACTATTTCACATTTTACTGGAAACAAAAATCTGACGTCCCACCTTGAAGTTTCTTTGTAACGTGTGTTAGGGCATGTTATGTGTTTCCTTATATTTTGTTTTATCCTGGAAACAGCCCCAGGAGTTAGGTATTGTTCTCACCCTGACTTTATAGATGGGGGAACTGAGGCTCCAGAGGGCTGAAATGTCCTGCACACAACAAGAAAGGAGTTGATTATGGCCCTGATGGTATGCGTAGCCGCAAAGGACCCTTGGGTGAGACTCAATATCCTGCCTCTACGCCCAGTGGCTGTCTACCTGCCAGCTTCCTGGAGGCTATGGGAATTTGCCAAGTATTTTTCCAGTGCAGGTTAGAAGTGTGAGATAGCCGGGCGCCTGGGTGACTCAGTCGGTTGAGCGTCCAACTTCAGCTCAGGTCATGATCTCGCAGTTTGTGGGTTCGAGCCCTGCGTCGGGCTCTGTGCTGACAGCTCGGAGCCTAGAGCCTGCTTCGGATTCTGTGTCTTCCTCTCTCTCTGCCCCTCCCCCACTGGTGCTCTCTGTCTTTCTGTCTTTCTCTCTTTCTCTCAAAAATAAATAAACATTTTTAAAAATTTTTTTTAAAAAAAGAAGTGTGAAATAGTTGACGCGCCCTGGGGCGTGCCTCAGCCAATGGGAACAGGAGCCCTGCATGTGAAGGCACAATTGCGAGACCCTTCTACATCATTCCTCAGGAGACTCCAGTAGGATTGAGCCCCCTGTCACAGCGGTAACCTGCTCAGTAACTCAGCTTTAGTGGCTTTGCCTTCCTTCCTGTCTCCCTCCTTCCTTCTTCCTGGGATCACTTTCCAAATAAGTGAACTGGACCCGAGTCTCTGATGTAGGCTTTGTTTCTGGGGAAACCCAAACTAGACAAACAGAAAGAGCATCTATCCAGCTCTGAGCCATGCTGACCCATGCTTCTGGCACCTGGAGGGCCTGGTGTGTCAAACGTAGCATGTAGACTTTGGCTTCCCCGGAATGCAGCCCCCCAGTCCTATGGGGCCATCCCATAGCCAAGCCATGGTCCTCTCCCCTATAACTATGGTCACATCGCACTCCTGGAGCAGATGTGCCGGGAAGTTCGGTTTTATCAAGGACCACTCTGTGATGTTTGCTCTAGAGAGTCTCCAGCCCTACCCCACCCCCAACTGCCCCAACTATTGCTTTGTATGAGCTAAAAGGCTGTGTCTGGAAGAGGACCCTAGGTTCTTGATCACTGGTGTGGGGATAGGGCTGTGGCTCTGGACTGGCCTCAGTATTCCTTGGTTAAGAAGGTATTTGCTCATGATGCTATGGTCTTTTTTTGATGTCTGGAAGGGAGCCATTGGACACGGGTCTTCTAGGTACAAAGCCTAGGAGAAGCGAAGGAGATCCCAGGATCTATTGGCAATGCCAGTGCGGTTGCCTAGGTGCCTTGATCGTCTAGATGCCCTCTGCAAAGGCTGAGTGACCCATGAGGTATGTACTTGAAATTGTACTTGAATTGAGATTGCTTAATTCAGAGAGGGACCACTTCTCAGAGACAGAGTCACTCTCACCTTACGTGGCCTGGCCTGGTTGGTTCCCTTTGAGGCCACATACCCAGAGCCCTTCACGCTCATGGGACAGCTCCTCACCTGAACCTCATGGGGCATTTCCCACCTCTACCCATGTAAACCATTGACACAGAGACCAAAGTGCTCCTCTGGAGGGTTGCAGACTCAGTCCTCTCTGCCCCGAGGTAAGAGAAGGAGAGAAATAGGTTAGATGAGGTGTAGGATTTGTATTTAATAAACAGCTCTTTGTGTTTCTTTGTTTTGTTTTTGGTTGGATTCTCCTCTCCCACATAGAATCTGAGGGTGAGGGCATGGCCCTGGCAGGGACGGTTGACAATGAATTTGTTCATTCATGTATTTACCAAATGGCTCCAGGCAAGAGGCCCACAACAGAGACAAGGATGGTCCTGTGGGGACTGACCCAGTCCTTTTGGTGGAGAGGGGATACACTTAAGTAAGAACACATTCACAAGGGAGTGACAGTTAGGATGAGGGGAGTGGAGGGTACCATGGAAACGATGTGACAGGTGCTTTAAAGGATGAGAGGGGACCAGGGGATTCCCAGAAGGGAGAGCTAAGCCGAGGCTGGAGGTATAAGATTGAGTTCCACCAAGAGGCAGGACTGGGGAAAAGAAGATCCTGGACAGGAGCAGATAACACATCCGGAGGCAAGAGAGGAAACACAAGGCATTGAAAAAATGGAAAGGATTGCCGAAGGCTGTGAATTGTAGTCCGTGTGAATATAGTTATCAGAGTTGCGGATGGCTTCCTCTGAAGTCTGGCATCAGCTTCTGGGCCACCAGGTTCTGAAAATTCACATCCATGGTATGATGGTACATATCTTACATTCTACCACTTTCTGGGGCGTGGTGCTGCCCACTGAGACATTCTGACTTAGGAAGAAATACCTATCTCTTCACATCTTTTTATCTCCCAGCCTGGCGTGAGCCACGATGGGCCAAAATGTGGGAGTGACTGGGTCCACTGGGAAATTGGGAATGCTGGCCTCCCAGTGAAAAGCAGCATAAAAAAAAAATGCAGGCTAAACAGCGGTTTGATTAGAGAAAACTCTATCTGGGAAGAGAGAAGAAGGAAGGCCTACTTTTCAAGAGTGTTCAAGAACCCGAATTTGCATTTGTTTACGAGAACAAAAAGTTGGCTGGTGAGTTAAAGGACTGGTAATTATACTGTACCTCCGTCAACATGTTCTCAGGGGGCTGCTAAATAAAAATAAAGATCTTTGCCCCAAGATCATATGTATCCTGGACCTGCCTGATAGAGGTTAATAAAATTAGTGAGCAAGATAAATGTGCAGAGAGACCGGAGCGCGCTTCTTTGATTTTGTAGAAGAGAGCCACAAAAATAAAACTCTGGGGCCCATTCCATCTTAATCACGACAGACACTGAGCCGGCCTCCTGCTTCGCTGAGTCAGCCTGATCTCTTGGAACGGACCAAGGCACAAGTAAGCACATTTGACCGAACCTTTGTGATAAATGACTTTAAAAAAAATTGGAATCCTGTGTTATTAGTGGTTCGCCATAATTAAGCCTACTTCTGAAGGCTTCTGTTACGAAGAAATAGCAATGACCCTTTAATTTAGCTGTTAAAATCATAGATGGATTGCATAGAACAATGAACCGGTGTGCATATTAAATTTAGGAACGTTGATTTCAAGTTCCGTGACTCATACCATTTCTACACGGCAGAATTATTTTCCAGAAGCCCGAGTTTCCTTCTATTCTCTCTCTCTCTCTTTCTTTTTTTTAGTGTTTATTTATTTTGAGCATGGGAGAGAGAGAGAGAGAGAGAGAGAGAGTGCAAATGGGGGAGGGGCAGAAAGAGAGGGAGAGAGAATCCCATGCAGGCCCGAGCTGTCAGTGCAGAGCCTTACTCCAGGCCCGACTCAAGGCCCGACCCGGGGCCAGCGCAGGCCTTGAACCCACAAACCTTGAGATCATGACCTGAGCCGACACCAAGAGTTGGATGCTTAACCAACAGAGCCACCCAGGCGCCCCATCGGGGTCGTATGGCCATGGACCTATTCTCTCTTTTGTCTTACTCGTTTATGCCTGTGACGTCAATGACCAGCTAGACAATGATGAATTCCAAACGTCTTCTGGTTCACATCTCTCATCCACATATCTCCAAATGGCTGCTCAGCATCACCATTCAGATGCTTCACGGCCACCTCATCCAGCAAGTCTGGTCCACTTCTAGCCAAGGACACCACGTCCGTCACATTATGCAAGTCAAAAGTCTAGAAGTTCTTTATTGACACCCACCCTCCTACCCAGAAATCCAATCATTCCCAATGCCTGCCTCTCCTACCTCCTATTTAACTCTTGCATCGGTCCCTTTTTTTCCAGCTGCCCTTCACCCACTTTCCTAGTCTGATGCCAGCTACTCACGGCCCAGCTGGCTTCCTGACTGGGCTCCGTGTCTACCTCTGCTTTTGCACCTCCTTCATTGTGTTCCCAGGTTGCTACCTGAACATTTCTCCCGGGTGAACGTCTGATTGCGTCGCTCTTTCTTCTAAACCTTCGATAGGTCCCGGTTGCACTGGGGATAAAGACAGCGTTCTCGAAAGGGGCTCCCAAGGCTCCATCACACCAGGTCCTACCTGCACCTGTCCTGGAAGCTTCTGTTCAGACCACACCTGTCTTCTTTGCACATCGAATCACAGGGCCGTGTTTTCTGCCCGTTCTTTGCACATGCCGCCCCTGTGGCCTTCCTGATCCTGCCCATCCCTCGTGTCTGAGCTCAGGCACACCCCTTTCTCACTCACACCCTCTGTGATCTCCAGCCCGGGCCAGGTGTCTTGTCACGTGTCTCAGAGAGCCGCTCGTCTGTGCTAACACTCGGCGCGGCCTCTGGATATACATCGATCTGTCATTACTTGAGTCTCCCTTGCTAGCCCGGGCCTTCATGAGACTAGGAACTATATCTGTTCTTAACCAGTGTATGCTCAGCCGCTTGCAAGGTGCCGGGCACGACGTGCCTGCTCTATACATGCCCGTTGAATGAATAAAGCCACCAAGTTGCCTCCAGAAAGGGCCTTTGATGTCTGTGCCAACCCATCAGAATAATGGCAGCTCTGGAAAAAAAGTACATATTTGATGTCACAGAGAAGAATCCTAACAGAAAAGAATGCTCTGAACCTTCTAAGGCACATATACGAGGGAAACGGAGTCTAGCTTCTCAGCTTAATGACGAGTTTGATGCTTCTTTTCCCGTAGGATTGGGACGAATGTAACATGACCGTAGGTATAATTAGCCCTGGTGTTCGTGCCTTACCTTGGGCACTTATCAGTTGTTGTGGAGGTGAATCTCGAGTCCTAATGTATCATTAAAGTAGATGTTAAAATTGCCATGACATCATAGCAATAATGATGGGAATATTTATGACTGAGCTTTCTGACGTGTGCACTTGCAACGTCTCCTCTGTTAAGCGTTACTCTAACTCCGGGATAATTGTTGGGCTGGTTATCTGTTAAAACAATGCGGAGACACATTTCAGGCAGGAACTGGAAGCCATTGCACGATCGCCTGCTCTAAGCGGAAAATAATGAATACATTGAGATTTGCTCCCAGCGGTTCAGAACTAATCCTGAACGAATAATAAACTAGGTCATACAGTTAGGTCTACAGAGACTAAGTACATCCTCTGAGCCATTAAGACCCTCTGAAAGCAGTAGTGCTTCAGAATGGGAGAAGCTAGTTAATTTCCACATAGGCAGATGACCTCAGGGAACCTTAGTCAGATTTTCGAAATGTCACAAAGACATTGAACGCTGGTGTCTTGGATTAAGCAAGGGTCAAGAGTACGGTGGGAAGAGGAGGAACTCCATGTGTGTGTGTGTGTGTGGTGCATATACGCGTGTTGGCCAAGAAAAAATCTGTGGGTATATTTTGGGCACATAACTCCCATTGATAGTCATAGGAATTGAACACCCAGACAAAGAGAGAAATGCAAACTCATCCCCAGGGCAGAGTGTGTATTAGCTACATAAAAGAAGATAGAACCAGGGACTTGCCAGGTGAGTCCAAGAGGAGGAACATATCCTGAAACATTAATAAGCATCACCTTCTACAAAATGGAGAGATGGAGACGTGGAACATGGCACACAAGACCCATCCGTTCAACAATCTTAATGCTGATGGATGTGGTATTATTCTCCCAGCAGTGTGTGTGGCCCGAGAGATACGCTGTTCCTGCTTTCTGCGCTTGGAACACCTTACACACCAATGGACATTTTTCTGGAACTGGAGACACAAACTGACATAGCTAAATAAGAAAAGTGAGGGCCTTAATCTGGCTTTGCTCCAGTTTGCTCACAGCTTCATCTTCCTAATATTTAAAATAAAAAGAAAATCTCTCATTTTCATTCATCAGGCTGGGCCTCTGCCGTAAAAGCAAAATCTAATTCATTTTAGCCAAATTTTGACCATTTTGACTCATTTAGGGGGTCAAGGAAGTAGAATGTGTTGGATTGATTTCTTTCCCCTGGGACTTCTCCAGGGGGCCCGTTGTACAGGGATTCGCAGGTAGAAGTCATATCTATTTTCTTGGTTATTAGACGCCTTCCCTTTCATCCTGAAAGGGAATGTCTTTGAAATAAATCTAAGGGAGTAGTTCCTAAACCCAGCTGATGAATAGAATCACCTGGGGGACTTTAAAAACATACAGATTCCTGGATCCCATCCCAGAGCTGCTGAAGTGGAGACTCTGGGCAGGGCCGGGAAAGATTGTCCCCAGGAGATTGTCGTGCAATCAGCCTGGGCCAGCAATTGGCGGAGGCCTCCGGCTTCTCCCCTAGCAGAGTGACCTGAAGGAAATAACCCTAGGGTCACGTCCTGGCCTTTTAGAGGAAGAGAAATTAGCCTCTGAGGCAGCAGGTGGCTATTATCTCCAAGTCTTTAGAGCATTTAGAGCATCTCTAAGTCTTTAGAGCATTTTCCGGCTGTTTAATTGGGAGCGATTCTGGTCCAGTGTATAACTGGATGTTCAAGGCTTCAGCTTTCCTTGGGTGGCTCCCAGGTAGCTGCTGCCTAATAGGTTCGTTCCACGCCAGCCCCTGTGCTCTGCTTCCCAAATCCAGAGCGTTCTTCAAGGCCCCGCCAAAGATCCACCTCCTCCATGAAAACAGCAATGACTGCGTTAGCATCTTCTCCCTCTGAGAATACCCTGGGCTAGTCAGAGGCATATAATTTAACACTTAATTGTTTTCTAATTGCTTCTGATCTGTTCTGTTCCCTCACCCTATTATAAGCAGCTCAAGGGTGGAGACCACGGTTCTCAGCGACTTTAACAAGGCTGGTTGCCTGCTTGGCTCACCACCCTGGCCCCAGAGTCCCAAATTGGCATGAAGCTGGTTCTCCATGAATATTTGTTGAATTAATGGATTTGGTGGTGGAATGACTACCGGAACATTTAGTAAGAAAACCAACGCCTGTTTACAAATTACCCCATAATGTGCTCTATTCTATTTCATTAAATCACCTTGTGATAGATACGCACCAAATGCCTCTGCTGTGCCTGGCCCTGTCCTAGGTGCTGGGGATACAGCCATGAATGTCTTTTATCATGCAGTATGTGCTACCTTTTCAAACAGGGCAAATTAAAAGCTTACGAAAGTGGAAGTGCTCTTCCAAGTTCTGGAAGCTATGAAAAACAGGGCTGAGATCGGCTCAATAATAATCATAACCCAGAGAAACATAGGATGACAATCCAGTGCCTGTGATTAGATTTCGCAAAATTCTAGCCCAAAGTAGCCCGATGTACTAGAACAGAGCCACAGAGAAGACTGGTTTTCTTCCCTTCCAGAGCCTTCTTCACCACACTTTCGGAGCAATAGAGGCCTCTACAAACTAGCATCGTGGCTCATTTTCAGTTTGGTGTGTTTTCTGTTAAACGTTCAGCTCTGGGGCAGCATGCGCTGGACAAGGCCAAGTCGTGCCCACAGGCCATTGGCGTCCTCTGATGTCTTGTCCCTATGTGGCAGACTTCTAGAGCCGAGATGTCATGACCTCCCTCTGGGCAAGTTGATTTAAAACCAACCAAGACTGGATGATTTGGCCTAAACAAAGCATAGTATTGGTTTTGCAGAAATGAATTCCCTTTTTCTATAAATTGACTTTGGTTTTCAAAATGTGTGGACTCTGTGGGCCCTTCCTGCTCCACATTTCACCTTTCTGTTACCTTTCCGTGCACACATAAAGGCAGCGGCAGGCATGTCAGGGACCCAATGCCATACTTTTCTCAGCACATGGCTTCAGCCACTCGGGCTTGTGGTAATTACGGGACGAACTGATTGCAGCAGAAGAAGCCCACAGAGATTTCTACCGCCAAGTAATTAGGGCCAGAGAGGTTCCACAGGCCATTAGTGTCACTTTCGGGAACAGGATTTTACAAACATTGTGGCAGGCACTTGATCCAAAGTCCCATGTCTTTTCAAGTAGGAATGAATATCAAAGAGAGAGAGAGAGAGAGATGAATGAAAGAACAAAGGGAGAGAAATTAATCCAAGCAGAGATCAGGAGGAAAGACAGGGAGAAGCAGAGAAAGCCTTAGGTTTGGGTGGTTGTCCATTTATCAAAGACGACAACCAATGTATGTATTCATGTAAAGAATCGCTTAGTTGTTTTGACCTCGTGGTTGTCCCTGAAGAAAGGGGTGATTGTCACACGGGAAGGCAAACTTTGCTAGGCAGATTGCTATCCAAATGACAGCACTTTGTTTCACATTGGCTCCTCTTCTATTGGGAGTCGATTGTTCTAATGCGATCCCTGGAGTCCTAGGCACGGAACTGCGTGTCACCGAGCCTCTGGTGGTTCACTAAGTCATCCTCAAGAGTTCAAGTCATTCTTCCCCGCAAAGGGTGTCTTGGTGAAGTTTGGGTCATTATTTTGAAGCATTAGTAAAATGGGTTCAGTTTCAACAAATGGTCTATCCTCTGACGTCCAGGGGGGGATAGGGCTGGGAGAGGCAGGGAAAGGACGTGTCCTCCACTATCACATTCCCAGTATTTTCAGATATATTGACATTCTGATTTCCTTTCAACAGAGATGTCACCACGTTCTACCGTGGCGAAAGTCAGACCTGTCCCTGGGTGGAGCCCAGCGTGGATTTCTGGCCACCTGTACACCTGGAATTTCCTGATCTGATGTCACTAAATATTTTCAGTAAAGGCAATTATTATGTGACAAAATAAAAAAAAAACCCTCATTTTCATACCTTTGTAAAACTTGATGATGAAACAGATCAGAAAAAATGATGGCTGTGCTGACATTTTTGTTTTAGAAACTGGGTCACTCCAGGGGACCCCAGAAATCTTAGGCTACGTACTCTCACCTTGGTTATCTATCTACCTATCTATCCATAGCTGATGTAACAATTATCTATCTCTTATCTGTCAACCATCTATCATCTACCTATCTTTTGACCTATCCATCTATTCTACTTATCATTTATTTATCTATCAATCACCTATTTATCTTGTCTGCCGATCACATATATTATCTATCATCTATCTATCTATCTATCTGTCATCTATCTTTGTAGCATTCATTTCTGCACAGCAAACTCTCCCCCAGGTTCTGGGAAACTCTGCATCATGTCCTCATATACATCTCAGAGTGCAGCATTGGTCTGTAATCCTTAGGTTATTCCTCCAGACTGGGCTGGTTCCTCGGCGTTTAGGCCTCCTGAAAAATACTGAAAGCTGAGGCCCAGCCAATCAACACCTCAGTAGGGGTTGTGCTAAAATTGACTCTGTTTGATACGGTCAGTGAAGCTTGTCTTGGGGACAACCTGTTAGTTCCCCAACTTGAAAACGATTCTCCTTGTGAAGTTCCTGTGGACAGGCTGTTCTCCGGCACAGCTAACATTAGCCAGCCGATGACCTCCAGGGGCCAGAGGCCTGCTCTGTCAGACGAGGCTGGGCCCTGGGCTCACACGAAGTCACAGGTGGGGCCAGACCCTGTGAAAGCTAGTGGATTCCTACTCTGTGTACATCTCAGGCTTTTCCACAAAGCCCTCCGCAAAGCCCACAAAGCTGCCAGAGGCAGAAGGTCACTCTTCTCTGGTGCTCCCCTTGGCGCTTTGTCTTTGGGTCTCCAATAATACTTGCAGCGTGACCATTTATTTTCACGCCTGTCACCCGTGTCACCCAGCCCACGCAGACCCTGGGCTTCCCCGGGACGGAGACTGTGTCGATTCATCCTTGTTTTTTTCAAGACTAGAAGAACTCTCAGGTCTGCATGGCATCGCTTTTATTTCGTGTTTGTTGCACAAACAAATGAAGCATAAATGAGAGGACGCGGGTGCTGGTGGCATGGGACTCCTCTCTGACAGTTGTCGCATCTGATTTTCAATCTCCCTGTCTCACCAGTCTCCACCGACCTCATACGGAGTCTTTCCCTAACCTTCAGATCTCTCCCAGTCCTCCTTAGTTCCCAGGGAAAACGTGACAGGGGCGGGCGAGAGAGCCAGCAACGTACCCTGCATCAGGTGGCAGAGACCACAGGATGCTGGGGTGACAAGCCCCCCGCCGCCACCCCCCGACTCGGTGCTTAAAACAGCAAAGCGTTGTGGGTTTTTTATTTTATTTTTTTTTTAATTTTTTGAAATTTAGTTTCTCACTCTAAATGTGTATCACTGATTGTCTGGACCTCTCTCTGGGACCTGCGTGAGGGAGCAGCTGCTCCGATCAATAAGACAGGTAAAAATACGGCAGCGAATCTCTCACTGGTTCGTGAAATCTCCTCACAGAAGTGTGAGGAGTATTTACGTTTCATTGTTCAAACCAAATCACACAGCCACACAAAATTTCTGGGGCGGGAGGCGGCGCTAGGAAATGCAATTCTGTCTTGTGCCTAAGAGGAAAACCGAAAATATTTGGTAGAAGGTACTCGTGATTACCACAGCTCGAACAAGTGTGCCTGTGTGTGTGTGCACACGTCTGCGCGTGTGTGCGTGTATGGGGGGAAGGATGGGACTCAACTGCCTTGCTTCTTGTTTTGCGGAATGTCACCTTACTACGCTGGGGCTCCTTTGCTCCCAGTTTTCTGACCCCTTAACACCTCCTGCCACAAAAGGAACCCCAAAATGAAGGCGACACCTAGGATTCTCCTTACCCTCTGTCCAAATACTCAGACCTTGAGAACCACCCTCTACGAGGGGCGCTATCCCGGACTTTTCCTTTATCATTTATATGTATCAACGCCACCCCCAGATCTACTGTGGTGACAGAGGAGGGAACAGGAGGGAGGGCTGACAGCCTGGTGGGAACGCAGGTCGGCAGGGCTGAGGGCCCCCAGGAGCTGGGACTTTAAGGCTCAGGCGGTCTCTACAAATGGTCTGTTGCCCTGTCCCGTCCTGTGAGCTGGAACCCACTCCTCTCCTGTTTGTTCCTGCCTCCCTGCGATTTCAGCCACGGGGTGAGAGTCTCCTGTGTCCTCTTACCTTTTGTTCTCTTTCGGCTTACCTCTCCCTTTCCGACCCTGGGCTGATAGTCACCCCCATTCCAAAGACAGCTCTCAGAGGTGGCTTGGACTTTAGCTCCCCTGCCATAGTCTTCCTCGACTCTATCCTTCACCACCAAACCCCTCCAAGTAAAATAGAATCTCACGAAGACTAGTGCACCTGCTAAGAAGTCAACGCCTCAAGACAGGCCTTCCAGACCCCCATCCCAACCTCTTTTAAGGCCTCTTGTACAGGTGAGTGTTGTGGTCACATCTGTTCCTGGACTCGGTTACTTGACACTTTGGTTTCATGGCCTGACAGAGCTGTGACCTGCCCCCAGTCAACTTGGCCAGGACGGACCTGCGGTAGTTCAGGTCCCTGACCGTCGTGCCTTGTAGGAAAGCTCCGGAGAATTAAACATAATATGATCACTCTTTCCCAGTAAAGGTGGGATTGAGAGGGGAGAGGAGTGACTCTCTTAAAGCAAAGGTTCTCAAAGTGTGGCCCCTGGACCAGCAGTACCATTGCCATCTGAGAACTGGTTGGAAATGCAAATTCTTGGGCCTACCCTAGACCTACTGAAGAAACTCTGGTGATCCGGAGGCGGAAATCCGTGCTTTACCAAGCTCTGTGGGGAATCCCGATGCACGCTCAAGTTGAAGAACCACTGGCTTCAAACCGAGGCTGGTCTTCAGCCTTCTGCATTCGAAGCGCTTGGGTGGCCTTTTAAAAACTCATACCCCTGTGGGGCACCCGGGTGGCTCAGCCAGTTAAGTGTCTGACATCGGCTCAGGTCAAGATCTCACGGTTCGTGGGCTCGAGCCCCGCATGTGGCTCCACACAGTGTGGAGCCTGCTTGGGATTCTCTCTCCCTCCCTCTCTCTCTGCCCCTTCCCCACCCGTGCCTTCTCTCTCTCTCTCCCAAAATAAATAAATAAATAAATAAATAAATAACTCATTCACTCACTCACTCACTCACACCTTGACACCAACCTCAGACCTACTGGATCAGAGTCTCTGAGATCCACCAAGAATCTCCATTTTAATAAATGCCCCTGGGGAGCCTATGGTCATTAAAGTTTGCAGAAACACTGATGGAAAGCCTAGGGAGTCAGGGCCTGGAAGGCTTGGGAAAATCAGAGTTATTCCAACCACAGGAAACAAGACCAAAAAAACCAGACAAGTATTGGGCAGCCAAGTAGCATAAATGCGGTCAGTTTTTGACCATCTGGTTGGAGGATTTAGGGGCCCTTTAACTCCCATACGTTTCTGTTTAACCTCAGTTATGATATCACAAGCTCCCAATGGCTTTCTGGCTGGACATTGGTATCTCTTGAAACATTTGCCTTAGTTCTTTCTGAGAGCTGGCCTTAAGGAGAGGTCCCAGGGCCCCCGGCCTAATTCCTCAACCTGCCACCGTGCAGGTGGAGGCCCCTTGGGGGGCCTGTTCCGTGGGCACCGCTGTCACCTTACTCCGACCACAGGGCGGGGAGGGGACGTCGCTCTCCTGGGTGTAGAGCGGTTCCCTCCCTTAATGCCTCTTTGTAGAGCAGAGACCAGGCTGAAATTACAAACAGGGCTCTACTGAAGGTTCCGGGGCAAATGGAAGGGAAGCATAACACAGAAAATGTCCCCCTGTCCCGTAGACCCAGACCCACCACGGCATATCTCACAGGACAGGCCTCCTGCATTCTTCCAGACTTGCATAAATGTTCCCCAGATCTCTGTGCCTCAGAAAGAGGACTAACATGGACCTTGGGCTTGGAAGTGAGCTGGACGTTTCCTTTCCTGTCCAGGGTTGGCTGCCTCCAGGCACGGCTGGCTGGAGGGGCATTTGTTCCTTTCAAGGAAAGGTCCGCTTTCACCCTCGGTCCCTTTTAGGTGTTCTGAGAAGCGGATGCCAGGCCAAGATGACACATGAGAGACGGGTTGGGGGAAATGTGTGGAAAGCACAAAGGGGGAAAGAGTCAAAGCGGGCAGAGCCTGCAGACAGGGAGGCAGGGCTGACATCCGCGGAGGGACAGGGAAGGAAGATTGGCTGGGCAGGGTCTCCAAACGCTGTACAGTTTGGAGAGGGTCTTTCCAAGCTTCTGGGGAGACCTCAAGCAAAGGACGTCTGTTGGAATGACGAGCAGCAATGTCCCGGCCCTAGAACCCACGAGGCTTAGTCATTGGCTGGAAGCATCCAGGGGAAGTGAAGGCTCTGGAGGGGCCAGAGGTGCGGCAGCTGGAGACCCTCGGTCAGCTACGCCTGCTGCAGCAGTCGCTCTTGGAGGCAGAGCTGAAAGGCACTGCCCGTGGCCGCCACGGCACCCCCTCCTTGTGCCAGGCTGAATTCCTTCTCCAGGCAAGTGTGGGGAATATGGTTCTTGTGGGCCTTTCTTCCCAAGGAGAAACTTAGGAGGAGGCTAGAGGGAAGAACTCCCTCTTCTATCAGTGCAAGCAACACTACAACGATCAAGGTCTTTTTTTCTTTGCTTCGCTTTTTAAATTCCCTCCTCCCAGGGCGCCTGGGTGGCTCAGTCGGATAAGTGTTTGACGTCGCCCAGGTCATGATCTCACGGTTTGTGAGTCTGAGCCCCGCAAATCCTGGAGCCTGTTCCGGATTCTGTGTCTCCCTCTCTCTCTCTCTGCCCCTTCCCGGCTCGCGCTCTGTCTGTCTGTCTCTCTCTCAAAAAATGAATGGACGTGAAAAAAACTAAAAAATAATAATAATAAATTCCCCTCTCCCTAAGCTATCAGGTCAACAGGTCACCCCCTCATTCCTGAGGCTCTGGGTTCTTGGTGACCCCATCCTTGTTGGGGCCAGGACAGATGCTACATGTGTTCATCCACAGTTGCAACTGGGCGAGGGCATGCCAAGAGACATGCCAAGGCCCATCTGGGCTCCCCACATATTCCAGCCCACCCTTGCTGAAGAAAGGCAGTCCCGCCTCCTCCTGCCGACCAGCGTCAATCACCCCTGCCAATATGGCGGTTCTTCTTCCTATTGGCCGCTGGACACAAGGTGTCCAAAGTGCCCCGGCTGCAGCCATAACTTGTACTTCAAAGGGACCCTTGTGGTGTCCCCTGGGAAGAGTGTATCCCCTTTGGGGGCCAGGGTCTCTAACCCTGCAGAGCCCAGAGTTGTGGGGACAGAAAGCACAGAGTCTCTTCTGTGGCCTGAATGTGTCCCCTGAAAATTCATGTGCTGAGATCTGCTAGGGAAAACCACACTCCTGTGCCTCTCAGCCCTCCCCCACAGTGATACTTCACCTCTGACACCAGACATGTGGGTCTCCCACACGTTAAGCAACCCTGCACCACCCGCTGGGTGTCCTCCAATTTAACTCAATTCAGACGCTCTCCCCCTGGAGCAGGCTTCAGATCCCACAGGTTGTGGGCTCAGTCCCACAAGACTGCCCCCTGCCTTCAGACGCCAATCCAAGTCGTTACCTGTCCTTCTGACCGGTGAACTGAAAGACTCCCTTCTTGGGTGTGATTAATTTGCTAGAGCAGCTCACAGAACTCAGAAAAAACTACAATTTATTTACTAGATTACCAGCCTGTTACAAAGGATATTAAAGAATACAAATGCACCATGGACGGTCCAGGCTGCCCCCAAATGTGTCGCTTTGGCATATTGACTATTTTTCTTTAATTTTTTTTTAATGTTTATTTATTTCTGAGAGAGAGAGAGACAGAGACAGAGCGTGAGCAGGGGAGGGGCAGAGAGAGGGGGAGACACAGAATCTGAAGCAGGCTCCAGGTTCCGAGCTGTCAGCACAGAGCCAGATGCGGGGCTCGAACTCACCGCAAGGTCATGACCTGAGCCAAAGTCGGACGCCCAGCTGACTGAGCCACTCAGGCGCCCTGGCATATCGACAACTTTAAATAAAAGTTACTTAAGAGCCAGCCTGTGCAAAAAGGACACTCTCCCTCCTCTGTCTCCCTGGAAGCAGGAAATAAATCTCCTTTGTGAAAGGTACCTTCCCTGCACCAGGAGGTAAGAGACATCCTTATCACTAGAGATGAGAAATTCAGAGCAGAGGAGGCTATATAAACACTGCTTGTTACTTTTACTAATTTACTCCCCCAGTCCAAATGCTGTTTAGAAGTCCTTACTAAACGAAGTTCCCCAAGTTAAATATTCTCTGTCCTGTCAACTCCTCACACATTTACTGTCTTGTCTAAAAGGTAGATAAACTGCCTACTATGGTCATTTCTTTGAGTCTCAATTTCATTCTATTGGGGCTCCTTGCACACATAATAAAACTGTTTTGTTTTTTTTTTTCTCCAGTTACTCTGTCTCAAGTCAATTTAATTCTTAGTCCTGCTGGAAGACCTGGAAGGTGGAGGAAGAATTTTTCCTTCCTTTCAACACCCAGGTGAAGGGATACACAGGGCACGGTCCAGAAGGGTCCAAAGCTCAGGAGCTTGTGAGTTTGGGATGTACCACCCTCCTGACAGGTAGATGCATTCTTGTTTACCAGCCCAGAAACTTTCTGAGCCCCGTTCTTTTGGGTTTTTTTCCTGGAAGGTTCATTGCATGGATGTAATTGATTAAATCATTGGCTATTGGTTATTGATCTCAATTTTCAACCCTCTAATTGCGTAGTTGGGTTCCCTGGCACCTTTCCCAAAGTCACGGCATTAACATAAACTCAGGTGCGGAGGAAAGGGGCTTGTTATGAATATCAAAGACACCCATTTCAGCTTTATCTCTTTGGACTATTTTATTGTCCTTTTTTTTCTTTTTTAGTGGGGGGGCAGGTGCATGCACGCCAGCAAGAGAGGGGCAGAGGGAGAAGGAGAGAGAATCTCAAGCAGGCTCCACACTCAGTGTAGAGTCTGACTCAAGGCTCGATCCCACGAACCGTGAGATCATGACCTGAGCCCAAATCGAGTTGGATGCTTAACCAACTGAGCCACCCAGGCATAGGACCTGGGAACAAAGATGTCCCTATAGCTCTTATCACTCAGGGCATTACAAAGTGCCAGGAACCATGGAAGAAGACCACATATAATAAATTTCAACATCAGATCCTAATGCCCATCATAGGTATTCAGAGGTGAGGTCTTTGGGGGGCGGTGAGTAGGTCATGAGGGTGGAGACTCATAACTGAGATTAATGCCCCAATAAAAAAGGCTCTAGAGAAATCCTTGGCCCTTCTGCCACATAGGAACATAACAAGAACTCTGTGGTGCAGAAGAGGGCCCTCACCTGAGCACGCTGGCACCCTGACCATGGACTTGCAGCCTCCAGAGCCGGGAGAAAGAAGTCTCTGTTGTTCATAAGCCACCCAGTCTCTGGTATTTAGTTACTGCCCTGAAAGGACTAAGGCAGTCCCCAAGTGGGTCATTGGGAGTCATGGGAAGTGGGTTTTCTATTTGCTATAACTAATTACCTTAAACTCAGTGGCCGAAAGCAACACAAATTCATTATCTTATAGTTCTGTCGATCGGCAGCTACCATAGGTCTCACTGGGCTGAGATCTAAATGCTGGCCGGGCCACAAATCTCTCTGGAGGTCCTAGGGGAGAATCTGTTTTCTTAACTTCTTCACCTTCTAGAGGCTACTCACGTCCCTTGGCTCGTGGCCTCTTCCTCCGCCTTTAAAGCAAGTGACATTGATCTCTCAGACCATTCTTTCACAGTCACACGGCCCTCTGACCTTAGCTAGGAACGATCATTCAACAGTAAGGACCCACATGACCATGGGATTACTGGATAATCCTGGACAATCTCCCCATCTCAAGGTCCTTGACTTAATCCCATCTGCAAAGTTGCTTTTGCTATCTCAGGTAACCTATTCACAGGTCTGGAGACTGGGCCACGGACATCTTTGGGAGGCCCTTTCTCCGCCTGCTATAGTGGGGTGGGTGCAAGGCCTGTGCAGCATCTTGCCACTCAGGAGAAGTGCCAGTTCTGAACCACCTCTGTAGGTGCTGAGCATTCAGGGGGTCTGCAGAGCTGAAATCCTAGAGGACATCCCAAGTTTCAAGATCCCCGATTTTTTCCAACCATTGCCCCCCAATTAGCATAAAGAACCCACTTTGACTGAGCAGGCTGACCTCACTCTGTCCTCTAATCTGCTAGGGCTCCCGCTGACCACACCCAACCAAAGACCAGAGGGTAAGGCAGCCCCTCATGTGGTCAGACAGGTGAGTTTCCTAGGACAGGGAGCGAATACTGAGCAGCCAGGGCCGGGGGGTGGGGACGGCAGCCACATATCCCCTGCTTGTGTAGGTCAGGTGCAGCCCAAGGTCACGCAAACAGCTGAATAAAGAAGATAAATAACAATTCATCTTTCATTGGTTGACTAAGCAAATTTTTTTGGAGTCAGTGTAGTGCTAGGTGCTGGAGATAGAAAGATGAGCAAGTAGGTAACTTTGTTCCTTGTTGGGCGTTCTGAACAGTTAAAGCCACTGAACGAAGTAAGGCTTGGGAGCTGACGCAGTGTTTATCCGGGCCTCCGATTGCTGACAGATAATTGAGCTAGAAGACACAGGTGCTATTCTGAGTAAGAACCTGCCTATGGGTAATGATTGAGAGATGCTAGAAGGATCCACTAACCCACTGGAGACCGAATCCCATAATTTGAGTTCAGAGATGGGTCTTAAAGGATTTTTTGCTTTTTAAAAAAATTTTTTAAATGTTTATTTATTTTTGAGAGAGAGATAGAGCATGAGCAGGGGAGGGGCAGAGAGAGAGGGAGGGCCCAACGCTGGGCTCAAACCCATGAATCGTGAGATCGTGACCTGAGCCGAAAGCAAGAGTTGGACGCTCAGGAGACTGAGCCACCCAGGCGACCCCAGGGTATTCTGCTTTTAAGGGTCCGCTATGAAAATGCAAATCTAGCCCTAGGAATGAGTAATTCCTTCCGTCTTAGGCTCTTAACCCTGGCTGCACTTGGCAATCACCAGGAGAGCCTTAGAACACAGACACCTGGGCCACCCCTAGAGCTCCTGTTCAGTTGGCCAATGGCAGTCGGGGCTGAGAGCCATGAGCGCCACGGCTGAATCTGTTCTCCGAGAGCCAGCTATGAGCAACACTGGGGCCAAGGGCAGAGGCAGACTTAAGAATCGAGAGGGTAAACCAGAAGGCCAAAGACCTTTATGGTTCTGTCTAGTGCTGCCCACACGAGTAGAGACGGCTCCAGAACCTGCAAAGGGTCTTGGGATCTAACTGCCATGCCAGGCGGAGGCAAGGGATCCTGTCTGTTGGGATGAAGATGTTTCGGTGGATGTGTATCTGAGGGTGCACATTGTTCCACAGGGCAGGGGGCAGGGGGGCCCCCTCTGGGGCAGGGCCAGTGCAGGGTGACATGAGGGGGGGTCCCTCAGGACCCACAGACACGGGCTGGGTCCTGTCTTTATTCACAATTTCGATATTTTTGTTCATCATGGATGCTTTGCATTAATTTTGGTGTTTTAAAACACTGCATTAAAATATTATTTACCCTGATCGCTAAATTCTTTGGCGTGTGCTCAGTTTTGCACCAGACGCCAGGGAGACCCACCCTCCTTTCTCCCCGGGCCCTGTTCTGGGAAAGGGAGTACCGTTCACTGCAGCATTAGTGGGGGCAGCTTATGGCTGTGGGACCCGGCTTTCCCGTAGGGAGGTCTTGGATATGAACCGCGGCCTCAGCTGGGTGACCTTGGACAGCCCCCTTCTGGGCCAGGGGTGCCCGAGGGGGAGGGGGAGGGGGAGGGGGAGGGGGAGGGCGAAGGTGCGGCCTCCCCCGCTGGCTCCCCCGGGGCTGCCTCCCCCAGGCCCCTGCCTGCGCACCATTGTCTGGCTCCTTCGGCGTCCTCTGCTCACAGAAGGCCCCTTTGTCCCGGCCGCACCTGACTGCTGGCGGAGGTGGCGACTGGTGAGGCGCGCCTGGCACGCAGCCAGGGCGCTTTCAGCAATAACAGCGTTAGTCATGCCTCTTCCAGAAACCGCCTCGTAAACCGCTTCTGGGTCTGGGTGGCCCTGCGCGAGTGCTTTTCATTTCCTCTCCGGGTTGATTTTTAAAGGCAGGCTGCTTTTTGGTGCCAGAGCCAGTGCGGGTCAGGCTTGGGTCCGCTCCCTGATGGTCCTCGGGAGGGTCGCCCCCCCCCCCCACCCCGGGGGCCCCTGCTGAGCTGGAGCTGAACCTTTTGCTGCCACAGCCACCCTGGGGGCCTGAGGGCTCCAAATGTGCGTCTCCAGGGTCGCCCTTGGGTTCTGACGATCACCTTGGAGCCAGCTCCTTTGTTCCAGCAGCGGGGCGCTGCCTCAGGGGGGACACTGCTCAGGGCTACTGGGATTCCTGGTCATCGCCAGCCTACCATCCGAGGGAGAGGGCATCATGTGAGTCTTTAGAACAGGCATGATGGGAGTAAAGCTATTTGCCCTGCGTGTGAGAATGTGACAGCCCTGAACTAGATGGGGGGGGGTTGCTTAGGGGTGGGGGCAGGAACATTTGAAGCAAGGTCGTCGGTGCAACTAGAAATGGGAGCAGGGTGGCTGAGGGCGTCTTTAGGGTTGTTCACAGAGACCTGCGTTTTCCTCTTCTCCCGGGCATGAGGTGGGATGGCATTTTCTTGTCTTGGTGAGCTCGGGCATTTGCATGGGAGTGACTGTAAGTTTTCAAAGCCTCTGCTTTGCTTTGCAACATTCTTTCCCTTTGCCATGGCAACTGGCGATGTCCTAGATAGTGGCCTCCCCCTCCCGCACCCCCCCCCCCCCATCAGCCTGGGTCCTGGAGCGAGGACCCGAGAGGCCGACGGCTGGCTGGCTGACGCTGGGGGTTATTTGCTATCTCAGCGTGACCCAGCCCTTGGGGACCGCGGCACTGACCCACCCCTCCCAGCAGCTCGCCGGCCTCGGTGACAGGCCGCAGAAATAAAATTTCCTGTCCTCCTGTTAAACCTGCAGAGTTTCCCTTTGCGACTGTGCAGAAGGAAGTCTCTGCAGGGGGTCGGAGGGCATCCTGACCCTGTGGCAGACCACGGCTCTCTAAATGTCCCCGTCCTGCCCATGTTTGGAAACTCAGATGGAATATTATTTACACCATGAAGTCTTCCGCAAATAGGGGAGACAGGTTGGGCGCGTAAAAACCCAGGACCCACAGTTAAATTTGATTTTCAGATAAACAGTGCAAAACAATGCGTAATGTTTTAGTGCAGTGTGTCCCAAGCAGTATTTGTGTTGTACTTATATTAACAAAACAAAACAAAACAAAACAAGAAACCAGCGTTGTTAATCTGGAATGCAAGTTTAACTGGGCATCTTGATTTTTATCTGACAGTCTTACCCATAAACCTTCCTTTCCTCTAAATACAGAACATTTTAGTTCTATTTATCGATTTCTATCAGACACTGTGACAACCGCGGTCCCGTTTTATCTGTCCCGTTGGACTTTGGGCGTCTGGAGGGCACAACCATACGTGAGGTGCTGTCGTCTCCTCCACGGCACCAAACCCAAACCCCTCACACAGCATGGGGATTAACTCAGGGGATTGGAGGTGACAAAAGGCTCCTTGAGGTCCCGAAAGAAAAAAAAACATCAAAAGTAGAGAGGGTTAGACGTTTGTGCCCTGTCCCATTTTCCTGCCTCTTTCCAAAGGTTAGCAGGATCTAGCATTTTATACCTTGCTGCAGCCGCGGTCCCAGCCCCTGGAACAGAAGGCCTAGTTTTGTTTTAGGTTGCCCTCATCATTTCCAAGCAGACCCATTTCCGACTGCTTTGCTTCAGGTCCCCCCGCCGCTCTGGGGAGGGCATGTCCCTGGGCACAGGAGGCACTCTGTTTGGGAGGGTGAGAGGTCCTGGGGCCTTCCAGAGCCTCCAGCTTCTACACTGACTCCCAAGGCACCCCTGCCGGTGCGGGGCTGTGGCGGTGACCCTAGGGATGACCCCCATGGCGGACTCTGCCTGAGCAGCAGGGTCTCTGGTGGGGCACACGTCTCCCCCTTCAACCTTGCAAACCGGCGTGGGAGCCCTTGAGGTCCTGCAGGCTGGACTCCTGCTGGCACCTGCCATTTAGCCCTCGGAGAAGTGTCAACATCCTGAGAGCAGACGTTTCTCACCTCTCAGGGCCAAGACGCAGCTGAACTTTTACCTCGCTCTTCCTTCTCAGGGTGAGAAGGTGCATATGCCTCTCCCAAGCTGTTTCTGTTCCTCCTCCATCACAGAAGCTTGGATGGGACGGAGCTCCCCCCGCCCCCCTTGCTAGCCATGTTTGCCCCCAGTTCCTGGGATATTGTGGGGGAAGGAGAAGACTAACCCGATTTACAGAATGATGTGGAACCTTAGACTACTACCTAGTACCGCGAGTTGGGATCCTCCTAATCCGACTCAGAAGAGTAAACGTTCATGAAAGCTTATCCAACCAACGAATTTCTCTGCATTGCATTATTTCCCCCCAGATTCATTCCAGTTTACATTTCCTGCCATCTCCATAACAGCCTGTACCCCCAGAATGAGCACGGGGAGCCATAATCAACAGAACTAGAATGGGGATGCTCTTGGTACTTCCGCGTGTGGGTCTCTTATCTTCTTCTTGTAAGCCCTTGAAGTATGACAGTTGCATTTGGCCCCGAAAATGGGCCGAGGTGGATCTCCTATGGGCCCCCAGCACTCTTGGTACTTACGTCCCTGTGACGACATCCCAACAGCTAGGTCCCAACGGCCAGTGTCCGTGCATCACGCACGCACAAGGTGCACACGAGGATACACAGCCCTGCAAAGAGAACATGGCGACACTGAAACGAGGAAGTGAGTGTGAAGACGAGCACCGGGTTCCAGACCTCCTCTGACTCCAGTTCCCAGTTTCTTCCGAATTTTCCTTCTCCTCCCTGAATCTTACAGGTGTTCCTTGACTTCTGCCCCAGAACAGCTCAAGCATAGGACAGACTCCTCCCTCTTTTTTTTTTTTTCAATTGGGGAGAGAGAGAGAGAGAGCAAGAACCAGTGGGGGACAGGCAGAGAGAGAAGGAGACACAGAATCTGAAACAGGTTCCGGGCTCTGAGCTGTCAGCACAGAGCCTGATGTGGGGCTCGAACTCACGAAGCTGACCTAGCAGATCATTGAAATACAAATACTAGGCTTTCTGTGCTGAAAAATCCTCTTGGCCATTTCCACCACCGCCTGCCTTAGCCTCCCGTGGTGCTGGGGTGTCCTCCCCTCCAGTTTCTTCCTGCCCCAGGCCCCCCACTCACAGGAAGTTGTGACCAGGAAGGGAGGGCTTTTGAGATCCTGCTCATGTTCTGTCTTGACTTTGGTGATGGTTATGCAGAGATTTGCTTTATAATTATTTTTAAAATGTCTGTTTATTTATTTTGGGCGGGGGAGGGATAGAGAGAGAGGGAGAGAGAGAATCCCAAGCAGGGCCCGAGCTGCCAGCACAGAGCCAGATGAAGGGCTCAATCCCACGGACCGCGAGGTCATGACCTGAGCCAAGATCAAGAATCCGACGCTCAACCGACTGAGCCACCCGGGCGCCCCAAATACCTGTTTTTGAAACGGGACATATGTGACTCGCTCACTCTCCTGTATGTACAATAAATACACCTTAACTCTTCTATACGTACAATAAACACAGCTTACATTTAAAAAAAAAAAAAAAAAAACGAGGAAAACATTCCCGTTCATTTCTTATCACGGTTCGGCTATCTCTTGTTTACTTCCTTCTAACCACATCTTAGGGCCTAATCTTCAAAAAAGAGCAGTTTATCTGGGTATTTCGCTAAGTGGAGGCAGCTCTTCCCTGAAGAGGCATGTCTTAACATGAGATAAAACTCAGCAGGACGGTTACCACACAGTCCTGACAGCAGCCTCGGTCCAGGATGGCCACAGTGTTGGGTGTGAGGGGCAAAAGGCAGGGGACAAAGAGAGAGAGGGCAGCTGGGCTCAGTCGGAAGGGCCTGGCAGGCCGGGCTGTGGCATGTGCCTCTTACCTTAGGGGCGGAAAAGGGCCACGGGTCTGAGCGAGGGTTAGTTCAGACTGCATCAGAGGCCTCGGTGGGGGTACTTTAGAGCCTGGGGGGCCAGCCGGGAGGGGCTGCAATGAGTTCAGGTGGGAGGGTGGGCAGGAGCTGGCTCAGCGGGGTGCAGAGAAAGGCACGGACAGGATCTGGGCTTCGGGGATAGAGTGTGCAGGGCTGAGCGGCCCCTTCAGTGTGGCGTGGTGGCGGGGAGAGCCCGAGATGCTGTCAGGTTTCTCGCTGGTCCCGTCACTCTGTGAGATGGAGAAGGTAGAGGGGGGCAGCCTGAAGGTGGGCGCGCACAGGCAGATCGCAAGGAAACGGGGATTGGAGACTCAGAGCCCCGAGGCAGGCGCAGAAACAGGCTGCTAGCTCTTTTCCTTTTCGCTCCTCTGGGGATCAGAATCTACCTCCCGGTTAGTTCAGATGGCACAGAGCCAATTGTGCCCCTCCGTCTCTGTCACCATCCTAGGCAGGGACGAAAGTGGAGAACAGGCAAGAAAGAGAAGAAGAAAACAGAAAGGAGCCCGAGGCAGTACAGGCAGAGGAAGGCAGGAGGCAGGAGGGGAAGAGGGAAAGGGGGGGTGTGGGAAGGATGGAATGGGGTACAAGCGGCTGTGCCTGCCATAGGCAGTAATTCTTTCCCCAGAGGCTTCGTTCATTCATTCACTCATCCGTTCACTCCTCCATTCGTTCAGGAAGTGGTGTTTGCGTACCTACTACGTGCAGGCTCTGTGCACAGGCTCCGTGGAGCTTCCCCGATAAACGGATCAGACGTGCTCCTGATCCAGGTGGAGTTCATAATCTGATCGGCGAGGCAGCTAATGAGCAAATAAACACAAATGAAACATACAATTACAAATTTCGATAAAGCTATCTACGAAGGAAGAGTAAAGAAGGCTATGGGAGCATACCGGGGGGGTTGAGCTTCCGGAAGCGCGTGTGATGCTCTAAGGCAGAGTCTGGGAAGGCCTGTCAATGGAAGGATGAAAACTTCCCAGCCAGGCTGTGATAGTCAAAACAGCTGGTAACCACCAACCCCAGATCTCTACGGCTTAACATTAAAAGTTGACTTTTCACTCACATTAAATTGGCCGAGGATCCGGGTAACCCTTCAGAGCAGCTGTCCTCCACATGTGGCTCGGCGGGTCTACGGGGCTTTGATCTTACGGCAACTCCACGTTCACTCGTCTTCCAAGAGCGCTGCGGTGGGGAACGGAGCGTGGAGACGTGCGCCCCAGCGCTGAATGCCGCTGAAGGGACATGAGTCCGCTGACATTTCACTGCCAAAGCAAATCTCATGGCCGCCCCTAATTTCAAGGAGACGTGAGCCCGGAAGGAGAGAGACCCAGAAATCTTGGCGAGTGCCAGGAACGTCTACCGCATAGGCCAGGAATGGGGAGAAGGGCATTCCAGGGGGCAAGGGGCTCAGAAAACACACGGTGGGTGGAGTGGAGTGAGCAAAGGGGGGGTAGTGAGAGTTGATTGAAGAGGTGGTCAGGCTTAGCTCGTATACAGGAAGGATTATATGTTCTAAGTACAAATGAATGTTTTAAAGCAAGGGATTCTGGGCCTATGATTCATTGTTTAAGAAGGTGGCTTGGGCGATTGTATGGAGACGTGGAGAAAGAGGCTCTTTGACGTAGTCCGGGCTCGAAACCATAGTGGCTCACAGGAGGCTGGTAGACGGGGAGACATGGTAGGATAGAGACCAGCTTGGTGGTGGAAATGGTGAAGTTGGGTGGCAGATTGGAATGCAGGGAGAAGAAGGGTCCAGGAAGGCAGTACGTTTTGGGGCTTAAGCAACTTAAAGAATGGAGATGCCATGCACGAAGACAGGGAGGCTGGGGGAGGCAGAGGCTGTGAGTGTGTGTGTGAGAGGTGTGTGTGTGTTCATGTGCACCTGTTTAGGGGGGAGCTCTGGGGTTTGGTTTTATACAGTGCAGGTAGTGCAGGTGGCGCTACCTATGGAACACCCAACAGAAATGCCACGTGGGCAGCTGGATACAAGTTCTGGATCTCTGTGATATCAAGACCAGGTGAGTGAAACCTCCCTGTTGCGCCTATAGAGAAGCAGGGGACTCAGCACAACACTGGATTCTCTTCTCTCACTCCAAGGCCAACTACGAATGTTGCCGACTGTTTTAAAATGTGGGGTATTGGGACACTTGGGGGGCTCAACCGGTTACACGTCCGACTTCGGCTCGGGTCACGATCTCACGGTTCGTGAGTTTGAGCCCCACGTCGGGCTCTGTGCTGACAGCTCGGAGCCTGGAGCCTGCTTCAGCTTCTGTGTCTCCCTCTCTCTCCGCCCCTCCCCTGCTTGCACTCTGTCTCTCTCTCTCTCTCTCTCTCTCTCTCTCAAAAATAAACATTTAAAAAATTTAAGTATAGAAATTTGGGGCATGGGAAGGCCAACAGAACAGATGACTTCCATGGAAAGATAATGAATCAGACCCAGTTTCCAGGAAAAGCCGGCCTGTCTTAGCACACAGGGCCACGCAGGGAATCACCAGCGTCGGTCAGGAGACAGAGGGAGGAGGGGAGAGCTGTGAGCCAGGGTCTTCATTGTAGTTTCCATGGGAAGGAATGGATGAGGCAGGGTCAGCAGATTTAGGGTCGGCTAGTTTGAGTAATGTCAGCAGGCTTTGGGACACAGGGCTGACCCCAGTTGTCCGGTCCTTGGCTCTGGGGTCATTAGTACAGATGGATAGGGGCCCAGGGTGTGAGACCCCAATGGAGGAGGTGGAGTGTGTGTGTGAGCTCTGGATTAGCTGGTTTGCCTTTGAAGAGCCTGTTCCTGGGCCAGTTATTTACCAACTCAAGGACTCGATTCAACCTGGAGAGGTGGGGGTCAGTCCCTCTGGGGCCAGCAAGGCCCCACATGTCAAAGCGTCAGAACGCAAGCTGATAAAAGACACGGTTAATGACCTGCCACCTGGGTACCACATTTCCCCACCGTGCACCTAAAGGTGACCTAACGTGCAGCCACGCTTCGAGGAAGGATGTTTAATGACATTTGAAAAAGCACTTGCGAGCTGTGTTGTCAAGAGATATATCCCCACACACTTACCACCCACACTTTGGCCAGTCACCTGCTCTCAGAGCTGCATGTCACAGCACGGCCTACATAGCTGCCCCCTCCCTCCCAACCCCCACCACACCGCCGCAGAACAAGTCCGTCTCTTGGCCTCAGTGACCCTGTAAATGAGGCTGGCGTGGGCCAAACATCTGAATGCGATGCAAAAGCCTCGGTTTTATATTTAATTCTAATTTGCTCTTCTGAGAAGTGTTATATTCTCGAGAGAGAGATGGGTTGCCTGGGAGATGTGGTTCTCAGGCCAGAATCTCTGTTGTCTACGAAGCGGTGTGGACATTATTTAAAGCCCCCCATACAATGGGACGACTGGAGAAGAGATCACTCGAATAGATGAAGGTGTTGGGGAGGCAGAGGCATGGGCGTGAGCCTCCCTGCACGTTCTTGTCCTGTGTGCCAGACTGCAGGGCTTCTGAGCTCGTCGCAGACGCCTAAGTAGGTCAAGGTGCCCACGGTGTGACTTCCACACAACCGCAACCGTTCGCTCCCCGGGAGGAGGGGGAGAGGCTTGTCAGTCGCTTGCTAGGAGGTTTTCTGCTCGCTCAAAAATGCCGGCCCTTGACCCTGAGTCCCTCTGCTGCTGTGCTATCCAGTGGGCGCCCAGCACCCATCTGGGCCCGTCGTGTGGCTCTGCAGAGTCGGGGCGGGGAGCTGGTGCAAACATACCGACCCTCCGTGAGGTGAGGCTGCTGTGAGTAACAGAGTGTCTCCATCTCTGACCCAGGAGACCCATGTCTTCTGTCGGCATCCATGAAAGGTCTTTGCTCTCACGGAGGCAAGATCTCAGCCACTCCCCGGGTCTTGACGTAAGAACGCGGCCCTTGTTTTCAAGTGTCACTAGCTAGCGTGTGCCACAAAGCAATCATCAGCCCCCTAACAAGGGAACTTGTGGCTTTGGTGAGAAGGACACCTGGTGATGAACGCTAATGGCTCTTTTAACAAAGAACAGCAGCTCCGACTTCATTTGGATCTTGGGCTGTCGGGCATAAATAAGATGACATTAATCTGAAAGAAGGAACCAAAATGTAGTCAGAACGCTCTGGGTTTTCTTTTCTTTTCTTTTCTTTTTTTTTTTTAAAGCATTTCTTGTGATTACAATGTTCCTGGCAAATTAATGATGCTTTGTGTTAAAAAAATGAAAACTCCTGTGGCAAGAAGGCTGGTGGGAGAGGAAGAGCTTAAGCTCGGGGTCGATCCGCCTAAGCCAGGGGCCACAGCTTCGTGCCCTTGGCGCTCCCCACCCCCCGGGGCGGCCCCCTGCGCCTCCGGGCAGGTTGTTGGAGCAGGTGCTGGCGGTGGGAGGGTGGTGGGCTAGCCCAGCGCGGCGCTGCACCCTCCCTGTCTGAAGTGGCTGTCAGTTAACAGTAACACTCTGGGGGCCCGGACGACGCCCCCTTGGGTACAGTGAGGGGAACAACACGTGAGAGGAAGGCGAACCCCCTGCTAAGGGATAGTGGACACCCTCTCCTTTGTCAGTCTCCATCTCTGACCCGCCAGTAAGTGAGCCTTGATGTGGCCGGTCTTCCCCAAGTGCAGAGTGAGGGCAGCTAGGGAGGTGTCTTAGCCTATTTGGGCTGTGCTGACGTCGTGCCACAGGCTGGGTGGCTTGGGAGCAAGAGTCCTGGAGGCCGGAAGTCCAAGATCAGGGTGCAGCACGGTGGTGGGAGCCCTGGCGTCGGGCTGTGTCCTCGTATGCCTACGGTGGCGAAGGAGAGCCGGAGCTCTCGGAGCCCGATCCCGTTCCCGTAGCCTCCACCTTCGTGACCTAAGCAGCACCCAAAGGTCTCACCTCTGAATACCATTACCTTTCGGGGTTAGGATTTCAACGTACGAATTTAGAGGGACACGAACATTTCGGCCGCCGCAGCAGGTGACTGAACGGTTATAGTCCTTCTAGCCACCTTTGCCAGGGCACAAACGAACAACAAACCCCGAAGTCCCCAGAACCCTGTCCGCCTGCACGGAGCCGCAGAATAAAAAGAGGGCAGTCCTTGCGGCTCTGGCGGGGCTCCTGAGACACGAGGGCAGTGGCACACGGTAGGACAGGCGTCGCGTGGGCTGCGAGCGCCAGGCGCGCTCTGCGGGTGGGTGCCGGTGCTCGGCGTGGTCCGTCCCTGCTGCTCGGTCATGCCTGCCCCACCTTCCTGAGTGTCTGCGTCCCCATCCTGGGACTCCTGCCTGCTGTCTTGCCCAGGGCCTCCTTCTCTGCTTCCTTCTCAGTCACATCGTGGCTCTATTTCTGTCCTTTTGTTCTTCTTCCTTTTTTTTTTTTTTTTTTTTTTTTAATGCTCTGGTTTGAGTTCTTTGGGCACCGTGTAGATGTGTGAATCATACGTTGAAACAATTTTTTTCTTTTTTCTTTTTGTGTTCCATGCGATTAGGCAAAAAAGCCCCCAAGTAGCTTGGAAACACCCAAGCCTACTCGGCTCCTTGCCCACTCGGCACCTTACCCGATCCTGCAACAGCCCTCTGAAATACCACCAGACTCATTTTACAGAGAAGCTGGGGCTCACCGAGGTCAAGTAAGCGGCCCAGGGCCGCACGGTGGTGTGGAGCTGTGCCTGGCTCCCATGCTCGCACTCCTCATCCCTGTAGAGTGGCGCCCCGTTCAGTGTGGCCGAAGGGGCGTGAGCCGGGAGCGGAGGGAAGACCTTGACATCCGGGCCGCCCGCTCGCACGTGTGGGTCTCGACCTCTCCCCTACCGGCTCTGTGACTGAGCTCCCCTGGGGTTCACAACGGGGCGTCTCAGAGGGTCGTCGCAAGATCGTCGTACGCGGCAGCCGGTGCCCGCACGACCCGCCCCCCACGCCCCCGCATCTCCTCTGCTCTTCCCCTTGCGAAGCCCACCCACCTTCGTCACTGGCGCCACCTTCTGCTCCAACACACCGGGGGGGCCTTACCTGAGGACCCTCGCTTGTCCCGTCTCTCTGTATCCGGGACCTCATTTCTCCAGATGCACGGTTGGCTCACTCCTCGTCCGCTCTAGGGTTTTACTCAAAGGTCGCCCTCTTGGCGAAGGGTTCCTTGGCCTCTGTTCTTGAAATCTCAAACCTTCCCCCCAGCCACGCTCTCAGCCTTCCTCCTCTGCTTTATCTGCTCCCCAGGACGCCCGGCTTTCCAACACCATGCTAATTCTGCCTGCAAATCTTTCCCGGCTGGAAAGTAAATTCCGTGAGGTCACACAATTTTGTCTTTTTGTTCACCGCTGTTGCCTCAACTCCTAGAACACCACAGACGACAAACACTTGTCAAGGAAATCAGTATTATTATTATCACCTCTTTCTTTCTTTTTGGATAGTACTGGAACAGAAACATAACCAAAACTATCTTCAGTGGCCGGCAGGTCCTCGGCCCATCTCACAAGGGGTTCACTGGCTTCTCTGTGAGTAGAATGTCTGCAATTTCATTCTTTTTTTTTTTTTTAATGTTTATTTATTTTGTGAGGGGGGGGGAGAGAGAGAGTTAGCAGGAGAAGGGCAGAGAGAGAGAGGGAGAGAGAATCCCAAGCAGGCTGCATGCTGTCAACACAGAGCCCAATGCGGGGTTCGAACTCACTAACCATGAGATCACGACCTGAGCCGAGTGGGGCTGAGCCACCCAGATGCACCTAAAGATTTTATTTTATTTAAAAAAAAATTTTTTTTAACATTTATTTATTTTGAGACAGAGAGAGACAGAGCATGAATGGGGGGAGGGCCAGAGAGAGAGGGAGACACAGAATCTGAAGCAGGCTCCAGGCTCTGAGCCGTCGGCACAGCCTGATGCGGGGCTCGAACTCATGGACCGTGAGATCGTGACCTGAGCGAAGTCGGACGCTCAACCGACTGAGCCACCCAGGCGCCCCTAAAGATTTTATTTTTAAGTAATCCCTACACCCAGCGTGGGGATCTAACTTACAACCCCAGGGTTAAAGGGTTGCACGCTCTGCTGACTGAGCCATCCAGGAGTCCCATCGTGAATCAGCTTTCTTATTTCTTTTTATCCGTGTTCCATCTGAAATATGTGTGTGTGCTTACATATATATATATTTTTTTTTTGACAAAAATCTCCCCCTAGAAAACACACATAGGGTTCTTCTTAACTTCCCTTTTGTTGGGAGGTATCCCCCCTTCCACAATCCCCCCTTCCCCCCATATGGTCCAACTAAGGGGGTCTCTTTTCAATGACACTTGCGGTAGACTGTTTGACTCTTCTTCCGCTGGTGATGCCCCTCCTTCAGAAGGATGAAGCATTTCCACATTATTGCTCTCAGGCTGGGCCATGAAACCGAGGAGCAAAAATGACAGGTGCCACGTTTTTTGAGCAGCAGCCCTCGGGACCACTGACCGGTCTGCTGCACTTCCTTTTCTCTTTTCTTTGGCCACGAGGGCTGCTCCTTGAACTTGACTCCGTGGGTGAAGTGGGTGTGGAGCTGAGCCACAGCGAGTGGTGATGAACACGTAGCATGAAAGGGAAAAAACCTGTATTTTTATCATGAGAACAATAGAGAGAGAAGGGCAGAGAGAAGGAGGATGAGAGCATCTTGGGCCCTGTTTTCCCTGAGGCCCCTGGAGATGTCCCGGCTCGTGCCTTCCTGAAGCCCAATTCTTGGATTCTGTAAAGCAATCCTTTGTTTTTCTAATATACTTCCTGTGTGATTGTTGTCGTTGTTTATGTTTGCTTGAGTTGGGTTCTACTAAGAATATATAAGAATACATCATCTGTTCCCCCCAAATATCTTTGGGTTCTAGATCAAAACATAGAAAAGGAAAGAAATTCCACGGAAAGGACTCGTAGTCGCGTGACTGTGCCTGTTGTTCTAGATGCATATGTGTTTTGGTGATAGGATACTAGTTTACCACCAAATCCTATTAAAGGCAAATCCATAAGTAAAGTGAACTTTAATCGTATTTCTGGTTTTTCATTCCTCTGCTTCTCTAGTTCCCACCCCTCCTCCATCAGCCAAAAGTTTTTGTAGCATTGAAAAGAAGAAGAGAGGGGCCCCAGGGTGGCTCAGGTGGATGAGTGTCTGACTCTTGATTTTGGCTCAGGTCATGATCTCATGGCTCGTGGGATCGAGCCCCAAGTCTGGCTCCACGCTGACCGCGTGGTGTTCCCTCTCTCCCTCTCCCTCTGTCCCTCCCCAGCTCGTGTTCTCTCTCTGTCTCAAATAAATAAATAAAACTTAATAAAAAAGAGGATAAAAGGAATTTCATCCAACAAGAAGAAACAAGATTCAGCTTTCCTTTAAGATATTGAAGAATTACATCTCATAAAAATGCTCATAAAGGTCTTGGTTAAAAATAAAAACACTCATATTGGCTCTAATATAGACAGACACAGTGCTGAGCTCCCCTAAATGAGAGTGGAGATTAGAATTCTGGCAGCATTTACGGAGTTCTTTATTAATAGCTTTCTGTGGCAGCGAAGTTTGTCATGAAGAGATACCCTTTGGCCAGTACAGAGAGAGGTTTTCGGAGGCACAGACGGTCAGGAGCTGGCTCAGAGTGGGCCAAGGTACGGGCCTAAGTAGTATTTGGGTACGCTATTATTCTCTCATGATATGTGAGAAATCAGATGTACTTTCAGCTGCCACAGCGCGTGCCCAAATATTTCTGAATAAACTAAACGTAAGAACCTCTTGGGGTGCCTGGGTGGCTTAGGTAAGAGTCTGACTCTTGGTTTCGGCTCAGGTCACGATCTCACGGTTCCTGAGTTTGAGCCCTGCCTAGGGCTCTGCGCCGACAGCAGAGAGGCTGTTTGAGATTCTCTCTCTCCCTCTCTCTCCGCCCCTCTCCCCCTCAAAATAAAGACATAAACATGAAAAAAATTACGAATCTCTTCAACATATTGAAACCTCTCTGTGGCAGGGTAAGTGTTACACTTACCTTACCTCATTTTAATGCTCTGTGACGGTTCGTTTTATGTCTTGACTTGGCGAGGCTATAATACCAAGCTATTTAATCAAAGACAAATGTAGGTGTGGAGAGAGAGAGACAGACAGACGGAGTGCGAGCAGGGGAGGGGCAGAGAGAGAGGGAAACACAGAATCCGAAGCGGGCTCCAGGCTCTGAGCTGTTCCGCACAGAGCCCGACGCGGGGCTCAAACTCACGGACCGCGAGATCATGACCTGAGCCGAAGTTGGAGGCTTCACTGACTGAGCCACCCGCAGGCGCCCCAAGAATATGCCATTTCTGTAGCCATTTGCCGAAGGGTTCCCCGGAGTTAGGGTCGAAGACTGACTCTTGATTCTCAGAGAACCAGCTTCTTCACAGCCTGACATTGCCAACAAACCAATTGCTGGCCACTGTGTTGGCACCTTCAACTTTTCCTGCCACGGCTAACTGTCGCCGGCCTGGGCCCCCAGCCCCACCCTCGGTACCCGGGCTGCGTGCCTCCCCCACACTTGCTATAACCGCTACTTGTCTGTCTTCCCCACATTCTTGCCTGGAGACGAGACCATGTGTCAGTCTTGTTCACCATGAGTTCCAGGCATGTAACTCAGTGCTTGGCACATGCTTCTGCCTGATAAGCTTGTGATACGGGAAGTCACGAATAGCTGCTGTGAATGTTTCCACTTTGCAGGGTGATTTAAACTTGTCTCCAGCCTCCCTTTGGGAGGAAGTGCTGTAAAGGGTCCAAGAAGGGCCCCACGACCTGCAGTTCTGGATCCAGACCTCTGATCTCCGCCCTTGGATTAGCTGTTTGTGAATGAACGAGCAACCCGCTGTCCACGATCAGTGGAACTCTGCTCTGGGCCTGCCTGCTCTGGGCAGGAAGGGGCAGCCGGAGAGCACCGAGGGTGCTCCTGGGTGGTCCTTACACGGGGGACCCACGCTCACTGCGCGCCCCTTGGGGCATGCTGTCAGAATCAATAAGTTAGGAGTGGATTTGCCAAGTCCTGCCACTGACTATATAATGAGAGCGAACCTTTCAAAAATGAGCGCTCCCTTAGACTGAGGCGACAGGCACAGGACCGACAGGCAGAAAGTGGCACTCAGGATAGAGAGGGCCGGGCCAGACAAGGATGGGGAGAGCTGGGTGTTTATCATGTGACTGTCAGGCTGTCACCCAGAGTCGGCTGGGGAAACCCTACAGAGTCGAGTGACCTGGAGGTGGCACGTAAATTCATGATGTAGCGAAGAGAGTACTGGCTTGGGAGTTTGACGATCTGGGCAAGTCCTTAAACCCTCCAGGCCTTAATTTTCATCATCAGGGTAATCGGTCACCAGGGCCTCCCTGAACGTTGAGATAAGATTGCCTCAAACGGCCACCTGGACAGCTGGGGTGTCCAAAGTCCCCACTGAGTTTGCACAAAGCCCCGGACCTCCACTCCTGGTTCTCTCCCTCTCTCCCTTCCCGAGAGGGCCGCCTCCCTCTCACCAAACCTGGACCCCGAGCTCAGCGTCTCCAGTCGCCTTCCTGTGCCTTCCACTCTCGCAAAGATCTGCAGACCACGAGGTGATGGGCATGCGGGGTCCACAGCTGTGTCCCTTTCCTCCTGGTCCTGCTCTCAGAACTACTGAGGTGGGGTCTGTGAGCCCAGCAGCCTCGCACCAATGCCATTTTCACCTCCACTCACCGCCGTGGCCGCACCTGTGGACCTGGAACGCCAACGCCGTTGGGTGCCCTGCGATCCTCACTGCCCTTTGCATGTTGCGCCCCGCATGGGGCACCTGGGCCCTACTCCGTGTGATCATGTCGTCCAGAGAGTTAGGCTACACAATCAGCCCCCCGGGATGCTGGCCTGAGAGAGAGATCTGGTGTCTGTCACCGCCACATGCAGGAGCACACCTCCCTTTCTGCCCTGCGATCACAGAGCCATGCAGGCCCGCGTGCCTCCCTCTTATCCGAGGCGGATCCTCGGTGCTTCGGCGAACACGGTCATGGTTACGGTCCTGTTCTCCCAAGGTGGTGGGTGAATCCCAGGGTGGACGCAGCCACAGGCCACGCTGGGCGTCCCCTGCAGAGGAACGGGGGACTCTCTGGCTCAGGTGTCAGGAAACTTGATTCGAGAGCAGGTTCCAGAATGGACCAGCTATGTGACCTTAAGGCAAGTCTCTGACTCTGCTGAGCAGCAGTTTCCACTTAAAATGGCAATGAAGTCATGATTTCCATTTCTTCCACAGCTTGTATGAGGCTCAAACGAGCGAGCATATGTGAAAGAACACACTCTATTTCACAAGCACTCTCCATATAAGGTGTTAGAAAAACACAAACCGTACAGAGGGAGCTTATCTCGAAATTTTCAGATTTCGGCTTCTCCCCCCCCCCCCCGCCCCCCATCTCTGCCTGGAATGGAGGTGTGCTGGAGCTGAGCTCGATTTTTGCCATTTTTTTTTTTTTTTTTTTTTATGGAGGGAAACTTGGCATCGCATTTCAAAATTGCTCACATAAGAGGGAAGTTGAAAACATGACTTCCCTGGAGTTAGTGCTTAGTTAGAGTCTTATCTTGAAACGCATTGAAACGTGGTGACGGAGTTGGGGTGGAGTTTTTGACATGTCCAAGTGACACGCCCTTGGTGTTGAGTGTGGGTTTTAGCACAGCGCTGAGGGCCGTCCTTCTGAGGCCAGGCTGTCTGGATGCCCACTGGACAGTGTCAGTGCAGGCCAGGTCAAAGTCAGCCGCTTCGGCCAACCCACGTAACTTAGCAGGATCATCGGCGGAAGGTTTGACCGAACCTTCCCCCGCGTCGGGGTGCCCACGCTGTGTCTGTGAGCCAACTGTTGCTTTCTGATCTCACAGGCATGCTACTTCCTGCCGGGAGATTTCTCCTACGGGTCCGTCACCTGACCCTCAGCGCTTTCCGCAGCATGGCCGGTCTACCTGTCTGTGCTTCTTTAGCGTTGGTATATCCTGGTCTCTCTCCTCTGAGGACAGGAAATCGAGGTTCGGTTCGGGTGTCAAGTTTGAGAGGTCCTTTTGACATCTGAGTAGATAGTTATATATAATACTGGTTATCCATGGCTGTGTAACGAATTATGCTTAAACTTACTGGCTTAAAACAAACCAAACATTTGGTATCTCACGGTTTCTATGGGTCAGGTGTCTGGGTGTGGCTCAGCTGGGGCCTCTGCTTCGGGGTTTGGGGTCTCTCGTGGGACTGTAATCAAGGAGCTGTGTTTTCATCTGAAGGTTCTACTGGGGAGGACCCGCTTCCGCACTTACTCATGTGGCCGTTGGCAGATTCGGTTCCTCCCAGCTATCGGACTAAGGGCTTCAGATCCTCACCGGTTGATGGCTAGAAGCAGCTCCCAGTTCCTGGCCATCAGGGCCACATAGCGTAGCTCACAGCATAGCAGCTGGCCTCCATCGTGGTGAGCAGGTGAGAGAGGAAGTCAGCAGGATGGACACCTAATCTCAGATCACCCACATCCCGTCACGTTGGCCGTCTCCTATTTGTCAGAAGTCACTAGATCCGGCCTACAGTCAACGGGAGTCGTGAACACCAGCAAGTGGGGATCACCGGGGTCATCCCAGAGGCTGCCTTGCACAAGATGCAGGCCTGGTGTTCTGGGGAGCGGACTGGGCCGCACACAGCTTTTTTGTGACCTGCCAGGCCAGTTAGAGATGAGATAGCACCAGTGAGGTCAGATAGGTGGCATGGGCTGGGATTGATTAGAAATGTACACGAAGAAGTGGAAAACCACACCGGCATACCGTTCAGGAGGTCAGGGGGGAAGGGGAGTGAGCCACGATACCCAAATCCGACTCCCGGTACTTTGTTCTTAAAGAGGTCGTTTATTGAAATGAGGATCCCTTTCCCAATCCTTGGTGCTCGGCAACCCTCCCTTCACCCTCTCGATCCTGAGCAAATTAAATAATGGAACAATGACATGGCCATGTCCTCACAGGTGCGTCCCCCCTCCACCCCTCAATGGGAGGCTTTGGCTTTCCAGAAGCCCCTGGAGAACGGGGAAGGAAGGAGAGGCAGAGGGCAGGCTGCACACGCTATCTGTGCAACAGACTAAGGTTAGCTGCTTCCCAGTCTTTGATCAGTGTGTTTAGGCCCCAGCAGGCAGAGCTGGTTGAGTCAGCATCAGCAAGCTGTGGGAGCAAACAGTTTGACTTTGCTCCGAGTCCCCCTAGAGCTGAATTCCCAGCCAGGCAGTCAAATGAGAAAAGGTGCAATTAAAGCAAATAGAAACAAGGAAGGGAAGTAATGACAGGCTAGCAGTGGATTAGCTGCAGTGTGTGGACAAGCGTTTCCTGCCTCCTAGGGCATTCCTCTGGCTGAATATCCCGGGCATTCATTCATTCATTCATTCAGGAAATAGTTACTGGGCACCTTCTATGCTTCAAGTTCAGTGTGGGCACTGGGGTGGGACAGTAAGGCGGGAGCCGACAATGGTCTGGTCGTCGGGGCGCTTACGGTCTAGCAGAGGAGGCAGATGTGAACGAGACGGCCGCACCAACGCGTAAACATTGGAGGGTTGGAAACCGACAGCAAGTCTCTCCTTGACCTGAATTTCGCCAGGCTCTCTGAGCCCTCGTCTTAAGTAAGCTTCGACCTTGGCCCTCTTCCTGTCCTTGCGGGCCCTGCATCGTCCAGTCCTAGCAAGAATCCTGCTAAATAAGTTTAGCGAGAATCCCCCCCCCCCCCCCGCCCCCTTGAGATCTGATCTCCCTGGCCTGCCTTCAGCTTGGATCCTGTTAAGTCTGTTTGGTAAGAATGGCCCTGCCCTTGATGTGTCCTCTTAGTAATGTTCCTTATCCTGCCCCCTCACTCTGCTCACTGGCTGTAAACTCCTACTTCTCCTGGTCTTGGGCGGTGAGCCCCATCGTTCTTTCCTATTGTGAAAGTCTTGACACCTATCGCAATAGTCCTGAGTAAGTCTTCATTACCATTGTGACAAGTGTCAGGATAAGTTTTTCTTTACCTTAGCTGCTGTGAAGGTGAAATACTTTGTGCTGTGGAAGCGAATGAATGGGGGAATCTGACCTTATCAGGGAAGTCAAGGAAGGCCTATGGGAGGAAATGGTGCTTAGATCTTAGATCCTAAGGCAGGATAGAAGCTGAACCTTAAGAATCTCCCAAAACTTGGAAATAACGCGAGAGGATGGTGGCCTGACCTTTCAGTGCCAAACTGGAACATTGCGGAAAAGGCTCTCTAGAGCCAGATACCAAGTCTGACCTACTATTCACTGTTGACCAAAGCCGAAGCTGTGTGAGGTTAGAAGCTTTCATTGCTAGGTCGTGAATGACTTTTTGTCTTAGCAGAGATGCAAACATTTCCGTCCCCTCGAAAACACAGCCTAACAGGTTACAGCTGTATAGCCCCGGAGGACGTTAACTTGCTCTGTATCTAACTTCACAAACTTATTGTAACATTCCTTTCCTGAGAGAGCATATACACGTCTGTTGCACAAATGCTCTTGGAATCGGTTTTACCATCCTGCTGGGTTCCTCATTAGTGAGGAAAAGAACTTTAAGCACGTGTTCAGTATAGATTTGTACGGAAGTCATGCTTTTAATGATTTAAACATCATTTAAGACATCACTCGGGCAGGGGTGGGTAGAGGATGTCAGAGAAGCATGGTCGGTACTGAGTTACTGGGGACCCAGGACCTGGCCTTCGAGGACTCTGAGAAAACTTGGGAAAATGGAGGAGGTGGTAACTGTGTTCTTGGAGTTGCCGGACTTGTGAGTTGAAAAGTACATCACTGGGGCACCTGGGAGGCTCCGCTGGTTAAATGTCCCACTCTTGATTTCAGCTCAGCCACGAACTCACGCTTTGTGGGATAGAGCCCCGCGTGGGGCTGTGTGCTGACAGCACGGAGCTTCTTGGGATTCTGCCTCCCTCTCTCTCTGCCCCTCCCCTGCTTAAGCTTTCTCTCTTTTATAAATAAATAAACATTTTTTAAAATTTTTTTTTAACGTTTATTTATTTTTGAGACAGAGAGAGACAGAGCATGAATGGGGGAGGGGCAGAGAGAGAGGGAGACACAGAATCGGAAGCAGGCTCCAGGCTCTGAGCCATCAGCCCAGAGCCCAAGGCGGGGCTCGAACTCATGGACCATGAGATTGTGACCTGAGCTGAAGTCAGATGTTTAACCAACTGAGCCACCCAGGAGCCCCTTCCTTTCTTTTCTAACTTTACATTTCTTTAAAAAAAATTTTAGGGGCGCCTGGGTGGCGCAGTCGGTTAAGCGTCCGACTTCAGCCAGGTCACGATCTCGCGGTCCGTGAGTTCGAGCCCCGCGTCAGGCTCTGGGCTGATGGCTCAGAGCCTGGAGCCTGTTTCCGATTCTGTGTCTCCCTCTCTCTCTGCCCCTCCCCCGTTCATGCTCTGTCTCTCTCTGTCCCAAAAATAAATAAACCTTGAAAAAAAAAATTTAAAAAAAATTTTTAAATGTTTATTTTATTATTATTATTATTATTATTTTTTTTTGAGAGAGAGAGCGTGAGTGGGGAAGGGACAGAGAGAGAAGGAGACACAGAATCGGAAGCAGGCTCCAGGCTCTGAGCCATCAGCCCAGAGCCCGACGCGGGGCTCGAAATCACGGACCGCGAGATCGTAACCTGAGTTGAAGTCGGACGCTTAACCGACTGAGCCACCCAGGCGCCCCAACATTTTTTAAAAAGTATGTTACTAGGGGCGCCTGGGTGGCGCAGTCAGTTAAGCGTCCGACTTCAGCCAGGTCACGATCTCGCGGTCCGGGAGTTCGAGCCCCGCGTCAGGCTCTGGGCTGATGGCTCAGAGCCTGGAGCCTGTTTCCGATTCTGTGTCTCCCTCTCTCTCTGCCCCTCCCCCGTTCATGCTCTGTCTCTCTCTGTCCCAAAAATAAATAAACGTTGAAAAAAAAAATTTTAAAAAAAAAAAAAAAAAAAAAAAAGTATGTTACTAAACAGCGAGGTGACACTTTGCGAGGGCCACGCTGTCTCCCACTCGGCCATTCCTTTTTTTATTTGCTGTTTCTGTTAGTTACGCATTTTCTCTCCCCGCCCCCCCCCCCACCCCACCCCCGTTTGACAGCCTCCGTGTTGGCCTTGGGTCGCCTTTCTCCCTTTCCTTCTTTGGCTACTTCTCAGCTCCTCAGTTCCATCAATGCTTCCTCCAGCGGGTCTCTGGGAACTGCCCCTTCCTCCCTGTCCCCGTGGTCACCACCCACTCCAGGTGCCTGGAGCCATGAGGACTTACTGCCAGATCCTCATGATTCTTCCAGTTTCCAGGCTCTTCCCTCTCCAATGCGTTTCTCATTATATTTTTGCCAGATTCATCCTTTTCTTTTTCTTTTTCTTTAAATAAAAATACCGCTTTCCCTTGTCCCATCCTGTTTGAAATTCTCCGGTGCATCTGCAGTTGGAACTCAGATTCATTTCTGGCCTTTCAGAAGCTTTAGGCAGAAAAGGCCGAGTGAGGGGCTGACTGCTTGTATCTTCTCCTTCCGGGAATCCTCAGGATGTCGCTCCCCCTCCCCCTCCCCCTCCCCCTCCCCCTCCCCCTCCCCCTCCCCCTCCAGGTTTCCCCAGCCAGTGGGCTCTAAGCGTAGCTCCCCGAGCCGTGAGACCCACCCGTGATTTTTGGTGCAGCCAGTGTGGGTGGCCTGTCCTTAAGGTCTGACCCGCTCCCACAGCTGCTGATGGATGGAAGCGACTGGACCAATCCGGTCCTCTCCTGGGAGCCCAGCTGCGGCCAGGACGGTCCAGGAGAGTCAGCAAGGGGCGGGGATGAGTCACCCGATCTGCACTGGAGTGACAGCCGTAGGGACAAGATGACAGCAGTGCCGGAGCCACACTCTGTCCTCTTGGTGTCCCAACCGTGTCTTTTGGTTTTCTGTATTCTGAGGCGTGGCCGTCTGGGGCCTTGCACACCCTGCAGGGACCGCCCTTCCCACGGTGAGGCCCAGAGCTTCTAAACAGCTCACCCAGGACTGCGCTTTCCGAAGACGAACCAGCCCCCACCCCCGCTCTCTCCTCTCTCTGCTCGCGAACACCCTGGGCCCCTATCCACCTCCACTCACCGCCCCAGCGCCAGGGAGCCGAGATGACTGCCTGCTGAAGTTCCTCCCTCAAGCCAATCCTCAGCTTGCTTACCCTGCCTCACCCGTTCCTTCTCACATACAGGCTTCTCCACAGCGAAGGCTCTTACCCCCAGTTCTCCCCTCCTCCTCCCTCCCGGCGCCCCCACCAGCCCCGCTGCGTCCCTGCGTGGCCCTGGGTGGCGTATTATGCCCCCTTCTCTTGGGAACTCTGAGTAACAAACCGTCTTTGCAGTAACAATCATCTTCTGACTGGCTGGCCTTGCAGACCTCAAGGTTTCTATTCATATGCTATGTTTTCAGACCCTCGATTTCCACAACACGCTCCTGTGTCTAGGGAGCTTGGTGGTGTGGCCGGCCCTGCGTTTCTTTGAAGCAGGACCATGGGCGCTTCCTCACCTCTCATATCTTGGATTCAACCCCCTTCACTTGAGGTAATTGGGGGGGGCTCTCTTCCTTGCAATCAAAAAAAAAAAGAGGCAACTATAGTGAAACTCAACGGATGAACATAGGGGAAGGGAAGGAAAAATAAGGTATAAATAGAGAGGGACGCAAACCATAAGACACTCTTGAATCCAGAGAACCAACACGGTTGCTGGAGGGGAGGTGGGTAGGGGGGATGGGCTGGATGGTGGATGGGCATTAAGGAGGGCCCTTTTTGGGACGAGCACTGGGTGTCCGATGTAAGAGGTGAATCACTGGGCTCTACTCCTGAAGCCAAGACTCCACTGTAGGTCAACTAACTTAAATTTAACAAAACAAAACAAAACAAAACCCTGCCACACACACACACACACACACACACACACACACACAAGCCAACTACAGGGAATCCAGATGTGACCTGTACTTACTTCTCCCACCTTCCCTGCTGTGTTTCTCAGACCCTTTAGCTTCAGCCACACGTGACAGCTTTTTACTCAGAAATGTTCCTGTCTCCTGAACCTTGCTCCCGAACCAAGCTCTTCCTGCATGGACACCCTCCCTCCTGCCTCCGTCGTAGGCTCTTTTGGCTAATCTACTCCTCCCCCAAGTTCCAGTGTGAATCTCACTTCTCCTCTGAGGCTTACATGACTCCGCCACCATAGCAACCGTGCCTCTCTCTGGACACCTGCATCATCTGCTGCTGGGGACGTTTCTGGGACAGGCTCTGCCACCTTACATCCTTCAGGATTCGCCTCTCAGTATTCAGGAGCGATGTCTCCCGGAGCCTTCACATTCTCTTGGTCCGGGGACCGAATGTTTGGTTTCGCGTGACGAGAGGACGAACTGATGCCGAATGCGTCCTCAGCATCGTCCTTGTCACGGAGCTGGGGCATACAATCTGCAGATGTGACATCTTGGGTTGCCCTGCCCGAGCCAGGGGCTGGCCAGGAGGGGAAGCCAGAGATCTACTCACCTCTCTGTCTCGGCTTAACCCCTTCTGGGAGGGGAGGTCTGCCGGCCTCCAGCTCTTCTGAATGGGTACCTACATTCATTTCCCGATACAGGCTTCCCCCGCTCTCTGAAAGTAGACAGTTCCTATGACATCTTCTGTAAGCCGAAATAGCGTAAAGCAAAGACACAATCGCCATTAATTTATAGGGAAAAGAAAATGTGAGCACTCTCAGTCCCCCCCGAAAAAACCCCTCTGAGGCTTTCCTGATATCTTAGGACACAGCTTGCCAGTGGATGCACAGAATAACTCCAGAGAAAGCACAGGTGCCCCTCGACACAGTTCAAAGCTGGGGCGGCTTGAGGCCGAGATGCTGCGTGTTCTTCCCGGGGATGGAGCTTGGGGGGCGCCGCTCTCGCCTCTTGGGGTCCCCGCTGCCTCTATAAGGTTCACGGCAAACATGCCGAATGCTGGTTTTGCCTCCGCCTTTTTTCGTAAAAGCAAAACTTCTCTGGTTTCTTGTGGTTAGCGAAACAGGGACTCTTGTAAGGTCTTTCCGGAAAGGCAGGCGGCTTAGCACGAACTTCCGAAAAGCGAGGGACCCCTGTCCTTCCCGATCCTGGGGAAGATCTCACTTTGTTTCCCTGCCAGGCCTGGAAGGGAAGGTATGCTACAACTTAAAGCGACGGGAGAGGACCGGGAGAGGGGGCCGGCCCCTGGTCGGACACAGAGGACTATTTCCTGTGTGGAGGCTGGCGCTGGGGTGGGAGGCTTGGAAAGCAAACTGGTGTTTCACAGTTTGGTCTTGGGCTGACTTGTTTATAATAAAAACATTTGGTTTGACTTCCCCAGAATCCAAGCCATGATGTAAATGCTGTAGCGTTCAGGCCGCATTCCTTTTAGTCTCCAGAGAAGTTCTTTTCAGCAAAGGATGAGGGTGGGAACAAATAGTTCCTGGGACCGTCTCCAGTCTGAAACATTGCATTTAGAGTTCGGGCCGTGCAAATAATTCACATACTAAAATTCAAGTTCTAAATAAACCTCGTAAATGACAGGCAAATTATTTGTGTCCGAGTAATGGACAGTGTCTCTTTAAATGTTTTTTTCCATTCCTCATGCATGCTGTAATCAGCAGACGGCCCTACATCCCCCCCCCCCCCCCCCCGTAAACAGACCCTTCTAATAGCTAATATCCTGCAGTGACCAAAGCCATTAGAAGGATTAGGCCATTACTATCCTGTCCAGCAAACACATAATGCTCACGAGGATTGCCTTTTTTTTTCCCTTTGGTTGTTGTTTTTATGGATGAATCGGGGCCCAATGGTCGGTTAAAAAATCAAAACGAGGAGGGCAGAGGGTTATGGCCATTTTCTCCAAGGACACCTCCCAAACAGCATTAGGATTTGAGATTCCTTTGTCAGAATGATGGCAGATGTCAGCTTTGTGACTAGAGCGAGCTCTGAGCATACGCAGACAGTACGCAGACCTCTGTCCCTCGTTACCATCGTGTCTAATACTCGCTTTCCCCGGCACCGTGCGTCTGTCCCTTTTCTCTGCCTGTTCCCACAGCCCTGTTTGTGCTGGAAAAGACAAACCACCAGCCCAACCCAGCCCAAGGCCACGTCGCAGGGCTCGGGAATGTTCTGAAACACTGCCACCCAGTGGCACTTCCCAGGCATTACAGCACACCAGCAAGGGAGCCGGGAACCCAGTGTCCTACGCGGAAGGGTAAAGAGGGAGACGGGTGTGCAAGCTGGGCATCGACGGTGAGGCCAGCCGCAGAGAAGCACCTGTATGGCACAAGGACAGGTAGCTGGTTTGGGACGGGCTAAATAGGACAGGTGACAGAAACCCGGAGAAAGGCGGCTGGATTATAAAGAGGAGGATAAAGAAGGTAATGGCATAGTCCGTCTGGGCAGTCCTTTCTAGATGGAAGAAACACACAGTTTCTGTAAGAGAGAGCAGGAGAAAGATGACGGGAAGATGAGTCAATGGCACTCTTTTTGGAGTCGCCGCAGTTTGGATGACTCAGTCTCACATGTCTGGATTCTTAAGGATCCTTGGGCTCTACTGATTTGGGGGATGCCACTGGACCGGAAGGGGCTACACTGGGCCTCTGGATCTCCTTTCCGCCCTAACGTTGTGTGGCTTTATTATCCGAAACGCTGAATGAGCAAGCAATACAGAAAGGCAACAGGGTAAGCTGTGGGCAATCCTTAAGTCATCTGCGTTTGACTTCCAGATGCTGTAGAGGAGGGCATAAAAGACATACCCATTTTCAGCCCCTGGAGGTTCGGTGCTGGGACAGTAGGCCCGTGGGACGTGCGTGATTCTCAGAAAGAACCTGCGGTCTCACCTTCCAGCATCAGCAGAGAAGGGCCAGCTCCCTGGGATCTGGAACCTTCCAGCACTTTCCTGTGGGGGTGGGGTGCGGTGTGGGGGGGTGTTGAGAGGAAATCGGCACAGAAGGGAGGTTGTGCCCCCATTAAAATTGAAGTTAAACCAGAAGCTAATGGGTTAGTAATTGAATAGGTCAGCCTTTCCAGTAATATTTTTCGTTTTTAAAAGAGGCAAGTTATTCCAAAGAAATTAGATTCTGCGGGCTGCAATGTAAGAATCCAGGCAGGCGGTAAGTGACTCCTCCTCCAATCTTACCTGCTGGTTCCTGTCCTACCTCCATCACCAGTATTTGTTGGGAAACAGCCTATGTGATCACGATTTTAAAGACCGCTAGACTCACTTTCCTAGCCAAGGTCTAAGAGATTTGGGTTCAGGCTCCACTTGAAGAAACCCGGGCTGTACGTCCCCCCAGCATTTAGGGTGTGATGGTTTCTGCTTATCTAAAGTGCTCACATTGCAAATATGAGCAGCGGAGCTGGGGATTTACATTCTGTCTTGATGGGAATTTGAACTGAAATACTCTGCCCACTGCCACTTTATAAGCTGGGAATCATCAAGCTAGCTACAAATACCTCGAGGGGTCCTTGCAGTTTGCTCAACATAAATCAGCAAAATGACAGGCAATTGACTTTGAAGACAGCTCTCACATGGCTGAGTGGCTGGAGCCACTGGAAGCAGATGAAGGCATTTTCCTGTAAACATGATTGTGATTAGCACCAGAGTAAACAGCCGATTGGGCTCGATCTGTCAGACTCCAGCCTGCTCTGGATTTTTCGCGAGGCGGAAATCAACAGGCGACTCCGTCGCGACGGAGTCGGCCATTCTGAGAAGTGAGTTTGTATTTCTACACCTGGTAAGCGCTTCTGATCTCCTCAGAAGGTTGGGCGGGAAGACACCTTGATCCGGCTCTGCTTTCGTGGAGACGGTGGGCGTCGGGCCCTCCCAGCACAGAAGCGGTTCAGCTGGCCGTGTGTGCTCCAGTGCCGTCTAACAAAGTTTGGCACAGCCCAGATTTTGGCTACGTGGCCAGGTGCACGTTGGCAAGGCCGACCTTACCCGTGGCATCTGAGGTTGTCACCCCTGCATGCTAACGAGGCCAGGAAGGTAACACCAGTAGCTAAGCTGGCCGGGGCGTGCGGGCCCTGTCCAAGGAGACAAGCTGGCCTTGCTCCACCAGGGGCTGATGCCAACTGGGACAGAGAGCCCAGGGTTGTCATACCAACTGATCTTTCTGGAGAAACCGGAGATTGGGATTTTCATGAAACACTACGCGTGCCAAATCAAATACGTGTGCGGGCCAAAAGCAACGGCGGGGACACAGCAGCAGCGTGACCCTCGTTTTGGATTCTTCCAAACTCATTCCACCTATCCTTGGTCTCCGAGCCACTGGAAAGGATTTCCCGAAACGGTGAGGGAGAGCTTTCGTGGACACCCTCAGCAAGGGAGTGCAGAGTCTACTGGCTCTCCAGATCTGGAAAGGACTTTTCTTTTTTTTTTTTTTTTTTTTTTTAAATTTTTTTTTCAACGTTTTTATTTATTTTTGGGACAGAGAGAGACAGAGCATGAATGGGGGAGGGACAGAGAGAGAGGGAGACACAGAATCGGAAACAGGCTCCAGGCTCCGAGCCATCAGCCCAGAGCCTGACGCGGGGCTCGAACTCACGGACCGGGAGATCGTGACCTGGCTGAAGTCGGACGCTTAACCGACTGCGCCACCCAGGCGCCCCTGGAAAGGACTTTTCAATACCTAGCTTAGATCTTTCATGCGGCAGCTTGGACCACTTCTTTTTATTCGCAGTCAGCGGGAACTCAGAGGGACTGTTGGTCATCGCCGGAATAATCTTCCCACAAGAATTATAAACTCGGGTAGCATTTGGTGGAAGAAAGCGTCGCCGAAGGCTCTGGAATCCCATTCCCTCAAAGGCTCGAGGGGTGTCGCTCTGGTGAGCCCGGGCCTGGTCTCCGAATGGCTTTGAACCTCAGTTTTCTCCCTTACGGAATGGCTTCTTTTTTCCTCACGGGTCCTCGACTGTGCACAGCAGCCTGTGGCTGAGTCGGGGAGGCGTGTGCCTCTCTTCCGGGTTCAGCTCATCTGAGTGTGGTTCTCAAGGCCACCACTCACCGCTTGTGGGATTTGGGGCTCCTTGGGTAGTCTTTCCGACCCTTGCCGCTCTCATCGTTAAGATAGGGGTTAAACGAGTGTTTCCTCTAGAGTGTGGTGGGGATGGTTCTGTGTGCCCAGCTCAGGCCCTGGCATGTGGTAGTTTGGAAGGTGCAATTCGGGGGACGGGCTGGGCACAGTGATGATGATGGGAAGGAGGGTCCGGGGTGACTCCAGGTGTCTGGGTGACTGGGTGCACGGGGGCCCAGTTCAAGACAGGTGATCCCAGACGAAGAACAGGGTACTCGTAAAGACAGGTGTTCTGTTTCATTCACTACATACCGAATTTCAGTCGCCTTAAAACTTTGAGGTCCGGAGGTCCAGCCGGAAGTCGCTGTGTGTGTTTGGACTCCTGGCCAGAGAGTTTCTGCCTGGAAGCATTAGTGGTAACTGAACGTGGGTGAGGTTGCCCAGAGGGAGGGTAGTGTCAGGGGACAAGGGACCACAAGAGGACTGCGACCTGAACCCGGAGGTTCAGCGGTGAGATGGGCCAGGGAGAAAGGTGAGGTGACGCATCAAGGGAGGCGGAGGGAGGAACCCGCCGAACGGGGAGGATGCCGTTAGGCTAGGCGCTGCTCGAGGTTGTGGACAAGAACGCCGTATGAAGTCACGTCGGGGAAATCCTTAGGGAGCAGGGAACAGTGACAGCGGAGGACTGGCGAATCCACACGGCGCGTGCCCCCGGGAGCAGGTGGGGCTCTGTGGAGTCGGGGGCTTGCCTTTTGTCTCTGGCTAGTGCACTCCAGGCTGGCGTCTGCCCGCTCGCTGCTGAGGTTCTGGTGCCTTCGACGGGAAGGAAAGCGCCAGGCTGCTGTCTCCCAGGGGGGCAGTGGCGCTCGTCTCTGCCTGTTTCATGCCAACAGCACAGGCTACAGAGAGTGGGGAAGAGGGAGTGGGGGAAGCCCCCAGTACCGGGAGGAGAGCCACAGTCTTGGCATCACGGCACGGTGCTCCTTGAAAGTGAGGGGACCAGAGAAGGGGCCCAGGAGGCAGAAGCATGGTGGGTGCTAAGGGACCCTGGCAGATGGATGGAGGGAAATGAGACAGGAAATCCTGGAAAATGAAGACAGAGATGTATCAGAGGGGAAACATCACTGTGTCCTAGGGGCCTGAAAGGGAAGGGCACCCCCAGGTAGCGCTGGGGGGCGCAGGTGGTCACCGAAGGCTGGCGAGCACGTGCCTGGAGCCCTGAGCCTGCTCTCGGCCATGCCCTTCCTCCCTGGGGAAGCAGTCAGCAGGCATCCCGCTGTCCCCCAAACCCCGGTGCCTGTTTGTGGGCCCTGAGCACAGGGATGGGGACATGGGGCAGGGCCACGTGGTAGGACCCAACGGCGCCAGGGACAGCCAGCCCCGTCCTTCCCAGGCTGCAGGGAGGCCCCAGCCAGGGATGCATCTGCTTCTCACTCCCCGCGGCTCCCTTTGAACTGCAACCCTGCAAAGCACAGGCAGCAATAAAACCGCAAAGGAAGCAGGGGCCGCGGCCAAGGGCAGGGGACAGGCCTGTGGCTCTTCTTCCCAGGCTGGCCTGGGACCTCGGGAGCTGCCGCCTGTGTTTTACGCCTTCGGTCTCCCTTTTCCCACATAAAACTGCTCAAGACCCACGTCAGTTCCAAGTTCCAGCACGGAAAATATAGCAGCACACAATATGTTGTTTTGGCAGAAAGCTATGAATTTTAGTATGGAATGTCTGTCACGGGGGCCCATCCAATTAACTCACTTGTCGAGAAATCAGAATAAATAGTTGAGAGGAGACGTCTGCGGCTTCTGCTCAGACCTTTATTTCTTATTTGTTTTCCTGCCTAAGCAGGTCTGCAGTCACCAGCATGTAGATTTAGGGTTGAGGAGGAAGGAAGACACAGCTTCCAGGGAAGGAAGGGGGTCGTTTCCCTGCATTTTGGACTCGAATTCTGGTCGTAGGAAAGTGTTGTGGAGGCAAACCTGGCATGTTCCCTTCGAGTCTCAGGCTCGGTGCTTTTGTTCAGTCTGAGACAAGGCTCAGCCCCAGAAGCTTCTCTCCATCCTTAGGCTTTTCCACTGCGGCTGGCGGGCGTGGCTGCGTCCATCCATCCAGTGGACAGCCCAGCCTGACATGGCTGTCCCCAGAGCCAGCCGCGATGCCTCAGGCAAGCCCTGTGACAAGGGAGGGCCACGGCATGAGTGGCAACGCCCCCCCCAAGTTGGGGCGCTGACGTGGGCCCTGGAACAAGAGGACGCTGCGGCATCAGTGAGGCCCATAAGAAAGACGCATCCCCGGGGACACCTGGGTGGCTCAGTCGGTTGAGCATCTGACTTTGGCTCAGGTCATGATCTCGCGATTTGTGGGTTCGAGCCCCATGTCGGGCTCTGTGGTGACAGCTCAGAGCCTGGAGCCTGCTTCCGACTCTGTGTCTCCCCCTCTCTCTGCCCCTCCCCCACTCATTCTCTGTCTCTCTCTCTTTCTCAAAAATAAATAAACGTTAAAAAAAAATTAACAAAGAAAGAAAGACGCACCCTGAATGTGTGGCAGGGGGGTTTCCTCAGGAAGATCCTGGTCATGCCCACGTTTCTCCTGCCCAGATTCCCCGGGGGAGGCACAGGCCGCAGCCCTGGGCAGGGCGCTTTCCCAGGACCCCCGATTCCCCGGGCTGCTCTCAGGGGTGTTCGGCAGATAAAACTCTGGGCAGAGGACAAGTCCCTACTTTGAGCTTTTTTCTGTGGCTCTCTGCCTTTACATCCTTGGTCAGGTGGCGGGGGTGGGGCCCCAGGCCGGCTTCCCCGGGGCCTGCATTCAGGAGTTCTGCAGGAGCCCAGTGTGAGAGCTCACACAGCCAGAGGGACTGTTGGGGGGGTGGGGGGTGGCGGGCAGTAAACTCCAGACGCCCAGGAAAACACCTGGCCCATGGCGCCTGCCTACCCGCACACGTTCCCCAGCACTGTGCTTCTGGTAGCCTCCTTCCCCAGCCTCTGAGACCCAGCCCTCCCCACTCCCAGCCTCCCGGGCAACCTCGACAACCTCTCCTTTCCAGCCTTTGCACTCCCGGGGGGGGTTGACATCAATATCTCTCCAGCAGTGGTGGGAGAGCCCGCTCCAAAGCCAAAGTGTTTTCCGACCTTTGCTCTCCGGAGCAAGTGTCCCTAATAACGAGGACCTGGAAGGAGGAAAGGCCATTCTGGGGGCCCGGCCACAGCCCGGATTCCACATCCAGGGCCTTCAGTCAGGAGTCAAAGGCTCATTCTTCAAGGGCTGCAGTCTAACTTTGTCTTTGTGCTCGGGTGCTGCTTCCATTTCAAAGGCTTCGCCAGCGAATCGCGTGAGTCATTCCTGGAACCTTCAGGAGTCTCCATGGTGACGGGCTTGAGTGGGCCGGAGGGAAGCCAGCATTCACTCCAGTTTGCAACAAGTTCCTCTCTTCTGATTTTTTTTTTTTTTTCCCTTTTCAATAGAGACTAGGGCTGAGGCTTTAGCTTTTTTGTTTTTTAAGCAAATCACAAAATGGAAACTCCCTAAGCTCCTTTTCTATTTTATCCAAACAACATTCTGTATAAATACATTGTCTAGCCTTTACCTGTCTCTGTTGAGACCATGAAAACAAAGCAAGACGAAAACTATGCATTTGGGGTTTTTGTTTTTTGGGTTTTTTTTTTTTTAATTTTGGCAAGTGTTTGGAGAAGACATCCTATTTTCTTGTTTACCTCGGTGAAAAGGCTCCGGGTTGTCATCTGGAACAGAGATGCTCACGGCATCAGCCCAGGAGGGTAGAAGGCCTCACTAGCCTACCGTCACACGCAGCAGAAGTCTACCAGGAGTCTGAAAATATTGTGCGGTCACGATCCATGGAGACGCGAATGTTCTTATCACCCCCAGTGCGCTCCCCGTGCACAGAGAGGTTCTTCACTGTGTAATGTTCAGGGAACAGCACAGTCGTCTGGGCACGTCACACAATGAGCGTTACCACGTCCCTTTTGGTCACGAGAATCCGCGTAGGAATCTAGCAGGAGGTTTTCAAGTGGGACTAAATCTTAAAATCTGTCACCAGCGTGATGAGCATCGACGGACATAAGTACATTTGTATGTGATCTTTTGAGGGTACCGATCCTGTGTCATAGTCATGTGGCACCCAAATGTTCCCATGTCTGGGGGAGGAAATGAGTTTATAAAACATTACGGCCTGAGTTCTGCTGGGCTCCGCGATCCCCTCGGGCTGCAGCAGGATGTTTAGCCTCCTGAACCTTTACCTGCAGATTTCTGGGTGTCTGCAGGGGCATCTCGTGCGTGCTCTGCTCTGCAGGGGTCAGCCATTCTCCACTGGTGGCTATGAAACCGCTCAGTGTGCCAACCCTTTGCGGGGTGCTGGGCGGAGGGATGGAGAATGCCTTTCTCTGCTGTGTTAGTCCCTCCTGGGACCCCCAAAGCAAGGCTATATGGTGTACCAGCCTTTCGATTGCTGCTCACATCTTCTGTCATTGTCTCAGACCTAGCCTTGGCCACCACCACCCCTCCCCCCAGGTAAAAGCCACACCTTTGTACCCGGAAAGGTTATTCTTCTCTGACAACAGAGGCTTTTCCAGTGGGTCCTGCTCTTCCTCTGGGTTCTTAGGACACAAGTCCTAACTTCTGGGGGGGGGGGGGGCAGTCACAGAGCCTTTGGAAAAGGTGATAAAAGCCTGGAAACCTCTCACGGCAAACTACATGCACACACGCCAGCATTTCAGAGACAAACTCAGAAGCTTATGGACCTTGGAAGCCAATGCCTGGGCCTCTGGGTAAGAATCCTGCTAGACAAGGACTTTCTTGCAAGAATTTTCCTAGTACTGCTTTCCCAACACTTTGATCCGGTCCAACTCGCCAATGTGTCAGACATACCCGGTCAAGGCTGAAGCCCCTCAGGGGGTACAGCCCATGCCCACCACAGCATGCACATTACTCATCAAATCCTTCAACCCACCAATACAGATGGTGTGTGCATTAGCTTCCTGTGGCTGCTGTAACAGGTTGCCACAAACTCGGTCGCTTAAAACAACAGAAATTTCTTCTCCCACAGTTGTGGAGGCCGGAGATCCAAAATGAAGGTGTTTCTCTTTCTCTTCTCCCTGTGCGTCTCTTATAAAGACACTTGTCATTGAACTTAGGGACCACACAGCTAATCCAGGATGAACTCATCTAAAAGATCCTTCATTTTATTACATCTGGCAAGACCCTTTTTCCAAATAAAATCATAATCGCAGTTTCCAGGGATTAGGCTGTGGACGTATCTTTTCCCCAAAAGATACTATCACCTCAGCCCACTACAGTATTTCTCATGTATGTCTCAGGAGCTAATAGTACCTACCACACAGTCAAGAGTTCAGTAGACATTCGTGTATTTTTGTTTGAGGGCTTGGAACAGAGACTTGCACCCAGGCGCTCTGTCCACTCGATTCTGAATAAAGGCGGTATGTGTCTGCAATAAACTCAATGTCTTCAGCATTCCTCCACTATGAAAGTAGCTCCCCCGCTAATTAGAGTAAATAGTTTCTTGCTTTCCCTCAGGAATTTGTTACAGTAGTTTATGCCGTTTTTCAACTTATCACATTTTACGTATGCAAGAGTTCTCTAAGAGTGAAACAAGTATGTTTGAAGGTTTCTTCTTTCAACCCCACCGTGAGGTCTTTTCAGACCGTCAGCATCTGCAAATGACTTGGATTTGATTTATGAGATAACCTTGTAGGTAGATGTGTCCTAATATTTATCAGGATAAAAAGATGTGCATTTCTGAGTACAACCGTATATTTTTATGTAGGCGATCTTATTTCTGTCATATGGCATTTCACTGACACCTGATACTCACTTCCAAATGTTCATTTATACTATACGTGTACAAAGGAAATGCCATGCTTTTTCTCTCTTTAAAAATATAGCTGGATGTGACGCCCCTAATAGAAAGTAAATGAATATAATCAGATTTCCCCCACTCTGGAGTGCAGATTTTGAGCCTTCATATTAAAATGTACCACGCCGTCTCTCCAACCTCCCTATCTGGAATGATTTTATTTGACAAGGTTAAAAGTGGCAACGAGAAGTCTGGCTTTGCCAGCAGGAACTTTTTAAAACAACCTCTCCCTGTGTATATAATTCACACGGTACATACCTTGCAATTTCGTGCAGCTAGTCATATTTTATTTATGAAATGTTTGGAAGCTGGAATCCAAAATTAGGGAAGGTCCAAACTCCTTATTCCCTATTCATAGTGTAAATTAGTTCAAGTTGCTTTATTTTCATTGTTTTCTTTCCATATTCTTAAAAAAAATTTTTTTTTTCATGTTTATTCATTTTTTGCGAGAGAGAAACAGAGCGTGAGTGGGAGAGGGGCAGAGAAAGTGGGAGACACAGAATCAGAAGCAGTCTCCAGGCTCCAGGCTCCGGGCTCCAGGTTCCAGTCTCCAGGCTCTGAGCTGTCATCACAGGGCCCGACACGGGGCTCACACTCATGAACCAGGAGATCATGACCTGGCCAAGTTCGGACGCTTAATCGGCTGAGCCACCCCGAAGCCCCATCTTTCCATATTCTTTTAAATGTAAGGCTTCGGCAGGGGAGGGCAGGACACTTTATTAATAATATTTATCATTATTTGTCCATTTTCCAACAAACAAAACCCACCGAACAATCCCAAGAGAGCCAGAGAAAAAGCGGGCTCGCTCTCTCAATGCTCAGCACATACCTGGCACATTGGGGAAAGGCGGAAACACACAAGCTGAACATGTAGCCAAATTCGCTGACCCAACCCAGGCAAGTTTAAATGGGAGCGCGCAGAGCCAGACTTGAAGTCAGAGATGCGTTAACATCAGGCCTTTCAACTTCACCGAGTAATAAAAACCAGCAACAACACAGCATCAATCAACTAAATAAGACTCCCCTAAAAGAGTCTGCACTCGCCCCTGGGGGAGCCCTGCAGACAGATTCCACTTCCAAGTTGAAAGGAGGGCTAGAAGGGCTCTATCCCCCACCCTACCTCCCTGCACTCAGAGCTCTCTGTTCTGCAAACACTTTGCAATTTACTCTCTTTCCTGAAAGTATGTTAGCCCATGGATACAAATAGGCTGATTCCTCCGCGGAAACTCGCTGGCTGGTCTACCGGGGAGCTAGTCAGTCTCATTGTTTCGAAGTCCGATGTGTTTGATTTTCAAACTCCCTGACAACTCGACCTGGTTTTAATTAAGTGCTTTGAATTCAGTTATTTTAAACTCAAAAGTGTGCCTGGATAAAGATTAGGATGATCAGTTTGTGTCCGAGTGTGTTTTCAACCTGTGGTAAGCTTTCTCCTTGCTAGAAATGGCTGTGTATAGAGGGTTTTTATTTGTTTGTTTTGTTTTGTGTTTAATCAAAGGGGCTGGCTTTCCCTGCATATCTTTGTGATAGACACCGGCTGGGGTTATTCTGTGAAAAATTGGGCCCGGAGCAAGTGGGGGGGGGGGTGCGGGGAGGAACAAGTGATTCTGGCTTTCAAAACTCACTGTGCTTGCAAATTGTTTGGAAGCACAAATGTCCATGATCCCACCTTCCGCATAAGCCTTAGCTAGCATTGTGATGCAGGCTTTTAAAGACGTAACTTCTTAAGCATCTTCAATACACCTAAGTGCTGGGCCCTCCCTGTTGGTTCTTTCAATCGGCCAGGTATAGGATAGCTGCATCATTTACTGTCCATGCAAGGACCCTCTTGAGGGTGGACAGAGGTACTAAGTGGATGGGATGCTAGGACAGCAGGTATAAACCAGGACGTCCTGCTGAACAAGCACCTAGGTTCCCCCAGGCAGATGGAGTTCTTCTGCCCTCTGGGCCAATTACCAAGGGTTTTTCAGTGACCCTGAGTATGCTGGAAATGTCGCCAGCTTCACCTGCCGATGGTTCTCATAAATCCTGGCATCTTTTCTTTTGGAATCATCTCTTCTTTGTCCGTGGGACACCAATCCCAGCAACTCACTATTTCTGGACCCTAGAGCACTTTTGTCACAAAGTTGTTGTTGTTTTTTTTTTTTTTTTTCTACCTACGATGCTCCTGTCTTTCCCACGTCCGTCCACGGAGATCCTAGTGACTATACAAGACCCAGTTCAATGGTGCCTCTTCTGTGAAGAAGGAGCGGGTGGGGAGCCTTTTTGTCACCTAAGCTCGCACAGGGCTGTGTTTGTGTCCTTCTTGGGGCACTTGCTTTCTTTTATGTGTAGTATCATGTTCATTGCTGAACTGAGAGGAGGGACCAGGCCCAAAGCCTGGACTCCACAGCACTCCTTTGGTCTTGAGCCCTTGTTTCAAGTACTTCTCACGTCTTACTTGAATTTTGGTGTTTTGGGTGGGTTCTTTTCTAAAGTGTGACGAGAAACAAAGATTGAAAGCTTTGCTGCATCTGACATTTGCAGGGAACAGGCTCACACTATTGTTGGATTTGAATGCTGGCCTCTCCACTTAAGAGCTGTGCAATCTCGGCCGCCTGCGTGGCTCAGTCGCTTAAGCATCTGACTTCGGCTCAGGTCGTGATCTCACGGTCCATGAGTTCGAGCCCCGCGTCGGGCTCTGGGCGGACAGCTCGGAGCCTGGAGCCTGCTTCGGATTCTGTGTCTCCCTCTCTCTCTGCCCCTCCCCTGCTCGCGATCCGTCTCTCAAAAATAAATAAAACATTAAAAAAAAAAAAAAAGAGCTGTGCACTCTTGCGCAAGTCGCTTAACTTCTCTGCGCCTAAAAAAATGGGGATAATAATAGTCCCTATTTCCTAGGGTTGTTATGAAGACCGGGTCCTCACTGAACACGGCACAGTAATAGTACATACTCAATATCTTAGCCTTTGTCATTCTTCGGGCTGCACTTCCTGTTTCTGGAGCCTTTATTTGCATTTTTGAACTGCGCTGTAGCCAAAAGAAAACCAAGAGCTATCGGTGCATGTAACGTGGTGAGGCCTAATGTCCACCTACGCGTCAGGCGGTGCCAGCGATGTCTCCTGGAAGGCCACTGCCTCCATGAACCCCAAGGACACTTGACAGACAGGAGGATGAAAATGAGCGTTGGTCACTGCAACGCAGTGAAAATTCCTCTTGAACATGAAGAACAGATGGGCTGCCCCTGCCCCCTCACCATGAGAGATCAGGGTCTCCACACATCTGTGTCCTCATCTGTGAAACAGGAATCCTAATGGCACCCCCCTCGTGTGGCCGAAGCAAAGATCAAATGAGCTCATACGTGGAGAGCATTTCGCCAATTCCTGGGTATAGATTTCCTGTTCTCAGCATCTGTCCCGGAGCACGAGTTGAGTGTTGTTGAGGGAGGCGTGTTGGGCGTCCTGGAGACGGTCCGCTCGTATTTCCTTCAACTGCGGGAAACCTTGCGGTTAGCTCCACCAGCGGAAATTCAACAACAATCTGAGAACTCAGGGGCCCCTCTTTTTACTAGAAACCCTGGTGGGGAGACCCCGCTCCCCGCTCCCCGCCCCCCCCCCCCCCCCCCCCCGTCTGTGAGCTTCTGGTGCAGGAAGGCCAACACCAACAGCTGGAAGAACAATTAGGCTGATACAGACACCAGAGTGACCATTAGCAACAGAAATGGTGGCAAATTAAGGCCATTAAGTCACAAGCTGGAAAGAGACCAGAAATCTTTATTAATCGCCAAGAAGAGGACATGACTTTCCAGAGACCCTGACAGGAGAAAGGAGGTCAGAACACCCACGGTCTTTCTGGGTGGAGGCCAGTGGGTTTGCATGAGTGCATGAGCATGATGATTGCATCCTGCATTCTAGAATGACTCACCCCGGCCAGGGGGGAGCATGAGAACTAAGGCTTACACACAGCAGACTTCACAGCCCCGGGGAAAGAAGTTCGTTCATTTCCAGGAGCATTTGCACCTAGCTCGCACATCTGGTTTGTTCGGGGACTCCACAAGGAAAGTCATTCCACAAAATTTTCTTGCCATTTTGCACCAATAATTAGCATTTTTTTTTTAATGTTTATTTATTTGGCGGGGAGGGGAGAAGAGAGAGAGGGAGAGGGAGAATCCCTAGCAGGCTCTGCCTGACGTGGGGCTCCATCCCATGAAACGTAAGATCGTGACCTGAGCAGAAATCAAGAGTCGGTCGGGACGCTCAGCCGACTGAGCCACTCAGGTGCCCCAGCATTTTCCCTTTAGCTTTATCCTTATTCATGCCTACTCTTTCCTCGGCGCCGCTCATGGAAGGGGCGCGAAGGTGGTTTGCATTCTGATACAGCGCACGCGTTCTCAGAGTCCGCACGGCAGAGCTAGCCTCAGTTAATTTTCACTCAGATCTTAACCTTCTCCGCTTGCTTCACTCGGACTCTGGATTTTAAGCAGAAATAATGGTTTGTGACTTTAAGCAGGGCACCGGCTGCTTCCCCACCCTTTCCCCTGTGGTTTCGTGAACCACACAGTCCCATTCTGCAATATCCTTATTTCTGAATTTCCAACTTCTTTCCCATCAGGGAGATGACTAATGCTAAAAGCCATGTATTACAGCGAGGTTTACTAGGAACGCCAAATGCTCATTTGAGACATCCTTTCAAATGGTAACAGCTGTCCTTGCAGCCAAGGTGACATTTATTAAAAAAAAAAAAAAAAAAAAAAAAAAGAAGTCCCAGCTTGGCCCCCACCTCTCTTCAGTTCTGTCCCCTCTACCTCCCTGAGGTTGTAATGAGAAAGATTTCAGAAATGAGCACACTGGTGCAGAACCACCCAGTGGCGCTCCGTGGGAGGCATGTCCTTGGGGTGGGCTTACGATAAACCCCTCTGTGGCAGGAGCTGTCCCCATCCCCATTTTTCAGGCTGGGAAAAGTTGATTCCAAAAGGCAGCATAAGGAAGGGCTGCCATGGCGGTGGGGAGGGGAGGGGGGGAGGAGCAATTTCTTCAGCGTTCTCCAGATCTTTCCAACCAGGCTTTCCTTGGTGCCGCCACTTCCTCTGGACATCCTGGCGGGAGCTCAGGCTTTGGGTGCCTCGGAGGAGGCCAAGGAACGGAAGCTCTGAAGGCTGGTAGAAGAGTGTACCCAGTGTTCCCAGCCCCCACCCACCCACCCACCCAGTTGTGCAGGAACAGTGTTCCCAGCCCCCATCCACCCACTCAGCCCACCAGACACTCCCGTGAGAGCCAAGCCCAGTCACTGCCCGTGCCCTCCTCCAAAGAATGAGAAACCTAGTGGGGTAGACGCTTGGTCCAGCTACAGGAATAAACACTGGAGGGAGAGGAGAGGAAAGAGGCAAGGGGGCTGGGTGTTTGGACGAGCTTCGGGTACAGTCGTGGGGTGAGAAGCTGTGGGGTGGGCGGAAATACATCAGGATACTTCCCTGAGGTATGCTGTGGATGATGCCCATGGGTCCCCTTTGGTTTTGGGGAAAATGAGTACAAGATTGGAGTCATTTTGAAATTGCTTTGGGTTGCGGGTCCAGGCTGGGTGAAGATCGCACGTGGGAGCAGATGGCAGAACTGCTCGTCTCAGTAGGGCAAGCCTGGGGAAGATTTTCTATTTCCTGGGCACTGGAGTACAAGAACACCCACGGAAGAAGAGCCGAAGGCTGAGGGCGACCCCCCAGGTTCGGGGTGAACGGCGATAGAGCTAGTGAGGGGGCGGCATTGGCTTATGTGCAGACATATTTGCCGTGAACTTCCCATTCTTCTGCAAGGGGAGCTGGGGGCCTGGTCACCTGGCCAGCGGGCTGTGGGGTGGGTCCCTTCAGTGCCCTGTGTCCTCTGGTTGTCTCTGCTGCCGGCATTTGGAGGTGATAGAGGACAATGAAGAGAAGGCTAAGGTTTCATGTCCTTTTTATAACCAACGTTTGTTGCTGGCACCTTTCTTTTGGAAAAAAGACACTGATTCATGACTGAACAATCCCTCTGCGCAGAGAAAAAAAAAAAACACCCTTGGAGTCTCTTAGTGGATTTCTGTTTAAAGTAATGGACGGCTTCCATAGGCTATTCAGAAAATGGCTGAGAGAAATCAGAGCAACAGAGTTGATGTTTTTATTTCTGTCTCTTTCTCCCCGCAGATGAGTTTGAAATTCTTGCTCTGGGCCATATGGAGTGGATATTCCAGAAGGAAATTATATACTGCTCTCTGTTTCTACTCAACTGCTTTCCACTTTGTCAAGTGGACCCTTTGAAGCAGCCCTCTCCTTACCTCACATTCTGACATGAATAATTGTTTAATTGCCTCTCAGTCTACACAAGATAAGGAACCGTGTCTCGAAATTGTGTAATTCTCTTAACTAAACAATAGCGGAACCACCCAGAGCAGTTTTCAAAGACAGAAAAGAATTTCTTACATATGTTAAGCATTTTATTATTTTCGAAGTGCGTTGCTCTGTAGTATTTTTTAAATTGGATAATGCAGACGAAGCCCTGTGTAAATTGCATCATATAACAAACGAGTACGATTTATAACAATTATTGATTTGATTTTCCATGCACGAAACTGAGGCTCAGGGCGGGGAGGGGCAGCCCCGAATCATGACAGTTGCTCGGGGCCCGGACAGCTGTCTGTCTCCTTATTCCCCTGTGCTCTCTCTTCTGTGTCAGGTGGCCTTACCCAGAGAAGGCCAAGGGCGACCTTGGACCCAAACCAGAGGCTTCCCAGAGGGGGTGGGGCTTAGAGTGGAGCCCACGGGTGTGTTTCCTGACCTGGGTTACCTCACACTGTCCCCCCTGTCTCCCTCACAGGCTTCGGGCACACACTTGCCTTGTTCTCTTGTTCAGCTGCTGCTAATCACTCTTCAGCAGAGCCTTTCCCTCAGGCTGGGACCCAGGAGTTGTTACATTCCCTAGGTTTTCAAAAATACGGGTTGCTTTATCTTAAAAAAAAAAAAAGTGTCCCTAAAATAAGCTCACAACCCATTTCCATGTTTTAAAAAAGCTGCTAGCAATTCCTGATGGTAGGCTATTATCTTGATCTTTAAGTGCGTGGGCAGCTGGCCTGGGGCAGCCCCGCTGGGGGGCTGAAATCACAGCCAGTAAAGCTGAAGCACCCATCTTCTCCCACCCACCACCAAGATGGAGCCCAGGAAGCCCCAACACCAGCTAACTGGGTGGGGGGGGTGCGGGGTAGCCTGAGCAAAGGGGCTCCGTGCAGGTGGTGGGGGCGACCAGAGAGGGTTTCCTGTGCATCGGAGGACACAATCCAAAGGGTGCCAAGGTAACCGTTGGACTCTGAGACGATATTTGCAAAGAATATGGCTACCAAGGGATTTATAACCAGGATATGTGAAGAACTTTTACAACTCAACAGCAACAAAAGAAAACCTCCATAAAAAACGGGCAAAGGACGTGAACAGACATTTCTCCAGAAAAGACATACATACAGGTGGCCAACATGCATGTAAAAAGGGACTCAACCTCACTAATCAGGGAAATGCAAACCAAAACCACAGTGAGATCGCACTTCACCTCCGTTCATGTGGCTATCATAAAAAAACACCCCACCCCTCCCAATAAGCCAGAGCATAACAAGTGTTCGGGAGGATAAGGAGAAACTGGAGTCTTTGTGCGCTGCTGGTGGGACTGTAAAATGGTCCAGCTGCCGTGGAAAACAAGATGGCGGTTCCTCGAACGATTAAACAGTTACCACATGATCCAGCAACTCTATTTCTGAGTATATACGCAAAAGGATTGAAAGCAGGAACTCGAACCAATACTTGGATACCGATGTTCTCAGTAGCATGATTCACAGTAGCTAAAAGGTGGAGACAACCCAAATGTCCATTGTTGATGAATGGGTAAATAGAATGTGGTACATCCCTACAATGGAATATTACCTAGCTTTGAAAAGGAAGGAACTTCTGTCCTGTGCTGCAACATAGATTAACCTTATAAACATCTATCAAGTGAAATCAGCCAGACGCAAAAAGGCAAATGCTGTATGGTTTCACTCATATGAGGTATCTCAAGGAGTCAAATTAATAGAGACAGTAAGTAATCCCTATTGCCAGGGATTTGGCGGGGGGGGGGGGATGGGGAGTTGTGTTTAATGGGAACAGAGTTTCAGTTTGGGATGGTGGAAAAGTTCTGGAGATGGATGGCGGTGACGGCGACACACGAGCACGAATGTACCGAAGGCCACTGAATCGCACACTTAAAAATGGTTACATGGTCAATTTTATGTTATGGTTGTTTTCCCCAAATTAAAAACTCATAAAGACTGGTTATGGTTAAAATGGAAGTTTTATGTTCTGTATATTTCACTGCAGCTTTGTAAAAGTTGTTAAAAAGTTAACAGAGAGAGAGAAAGAGACAGAGAGAGGCTTTCCAGGTAAAGGTTGAGTTGAGAACTGGTGGGGAGAGAGGGAGGCAATGAGGTGTTCTCCATCGAGGAGAGTTCACCCCTGCAGTGTGTGAGGACGCCTTGAGGACCCTTCCCAGCAGATGCTTGGTCTGAAGAGGTCAAAGGAGCAGGTGTCTGGCCCCTTCCCCATGACCATCTATCCAATGGATGATCCCTTCTGCCTCATCATGGATGGCAGAGAGGACAGACAGTGCCTATTAGGGGATGGTCAGGGCCACTCCCTAGACTGACTTTGTTCATCAGAGGGTAAGTGAAGACACACACTGTGGACAGAGAGTTGGTCGCGGGGACATTGGCCAGAGGTAACATAGAGCAGAAACTTGCCCCCTATCCCTTTTTCTTTTTAACAACTCCTGGTTGATTTTTCTTCTGGTTGGACTACATCTTTGGGTAATTCTTTCAGATAAGTCTGTGGGTAGGACACTTTCTCAGCTCTCATACATCCCCAAATTTCTTACTTTTGCCCTCACACTGGAAAGATAGCTTGATAGGTTGGTTGCATAGAGAATTCTAGAACAAGGTCACTTTTCCTCAGAATTTCATGAAGTTACTACCCCATTGTATTCTTGTTCTGGGTGCTGCTGATGAAGTGTGATGTCAGACTGTTTCACATTCTGAAGCACATGATCTGCTTTTTCTCTGGAAGATTCTAGCAGTTTTTCTTTATGCTTAATATTCTGACGTTTTACTCCAATGTCATAGGGGTGGATTTGTTTCATTTTGTTTTTAAGTCTATCCTGTTTTCGGGTACCTGGGTGGTGGCTCACTCAGCTGAGCATCTGATTCCTGATTTCAACTCAGGTCATGATCCCAGGGTCGTGGGGTCAAACCCCAAGTCTGGCCCCGCACTGAGTGTGGAGTCTGCTTAAGATTCTCTCTCTCTCCCCTTCTGCCCCTCTCCTCACTCATGCTCTATAAATAAATAATTTAAATTTATTATTTAAATATATGAATGAATAAATAAATAAATAAATAAGCCCTGTTATGTCCTTCCAGATACCTTCATTTTGAGGACTTAAGTTTTAGGAAATTCTTTTCTCTCATTTCTTTAATCTAACCATTTAAAAATGTTTTTAATGTTTATTTATTTTTGAGAGAGGGGCAGAGAGTGAGCACGTAAGGGCAGAGAGAGAAGGAGGGAGGCACAGAGTCTGAAGCAGGCTCCAGGCTTTGAGCTGTCCGCACAGAGCCTGACACGGGGCTCGAACTCAGGAACTGTGAGATCATGACCTGAGTTAAAGTCAGACGCTTGACCAACTGAGCTACCCAGGCGCCCCTCCCTCGTTTCTTTAAATGTCACTTCTGCTCCCTTCTCTCAGTGTTTTTCCTCCTGGAACTGTTAAAGATCCCCAGAGTTTATAACGTGTATTTCTCACTTGTCCTTTCTTACGTTCCGTTTCTTTATCCCTATGTGCTGCTCTCTGGAGGACTTTCCTCCTTCCCTCACCTGCATCTGTTTGGGTATTTGGTTCACCCACTGGGTTTTATTTATTAACAGGATGTACCCGAACACTGCCCAGACTGCTGACAGGAAGAGGCCGCTCTACTCTGCTCACAGAGACGGTGGGGAGAAATGGGTCCAGCCGGGCTCTGGTCTTCCTTCCCCATAAGCACCACACCCTTGTGCCTAAACCATCCCGGCTCCTTGCTTCCACCCACCAGGTGAGACACATACTCACTGCTGTACTCACTCTTGTCCTGCAACACATCTTAGGCTGTTCCTTTTCCCTTGCATGTGGTCCTTTCCATCTTTGAGGGATTTTCACAGTTTCTGGGTCACTAACCCCCCCCCCCTTCTGAGTTTTCTGAGTGTTGTTACATCACATCCATTTTCTATCATCTCTGAAAACCTGATCCTGGAGGGGAGGCAGTTGTACGTGTTTCGGCCGCCATCTTGAAAAAGCAAGGCTTCGAGTCAAATCTTGACGAAGTTCGAGATGTAAAAGGTAAAATGAAGCCCTGTGATTGAAGCAAGGGCGGGGACTCCGGAATCTGCTTCCCTTCTCCCTCCCGCCTGGGAGGAGGCTTCAGGGAACACTCTGTGGAGTGTGGTGTGAAAACCAGTCACCAACATTTATGTCATGGCTATGGCAGTTGCCTTGACGGTTGGTACCACAATCCCAATAGCCCGTTCCCTCAAATAGTGACAGATCACTTTTCTCCCACTGAGAAACCTGGAACCCCCTTTGGACCTCCCTTGGAATGTCTGCGTTTGGTCTTAAGAGAAAGGATCTCGGCTTGTTGGCGAAGAACTGGCATTTTCTGAGCTCGGCAAGGTACTGATGCCATTAGTGGGTCTGTTTAGCAAGCCACCTGCTTCCCTGAGTTCTATCTGATGACTTAGTCAGGTGGGTGTCACATCTCAAGCATGTAGCGAATATAATGGCTGTAAGTTCCACCGATGAAGAGATGCTTCGTAACCACTTGATGTGGATCTCTCCTGCCGCTGGATGTGACCCAGATGCAAGAGGCATATGGGGTGAGGAACCCCATTTGTCTCCTGCCCATGTAGCGGGGAATGGTCGACTACGAAGAATTGTTCGTTTGGATGTGTTGCTGTGTGTAGGGCCTCCTTTAGGGCCTCTGCGATACCTTCAGCGAAGATTCCTATCACTTCACAAGTTTTACAGGTTTAGACTTCCTTTTCTTTTGTGTATACGTATAAAGCTGACCTAGGGGTTGGCAAAACCGTATCCAGATAAATCATTCGGAGGTGAAATGTGTTTTATCTCTTTAAGGAAATGAGCAATCTGACCGTATTAAACTGACTAACCGACTTTATATCTCACTAACTAGTGATTTGAATAAGAGATTTAAACAGGAAAATCTTTTAAAAAAGACCCTCGAAAGTTGTCTATTACCAGACGTACAGGCCCTTATTTTTCTCTAATAATTTTAATAAATGTCAAAAAGTCCCTTAAACTATACGGCCACTATTAAGAGTAAAATAGTGGGTTATGTAAATGATTCTCTTTATTATCTTACTTTTCAGAGCATATATATGTCAATCACATTTATGCACATCATAGTACATCTCTTCACGTCTCCAATTTTTCCAAAGATTGAGTTTTTCCTCAGTTTACCTGGGACCATAAGACGGATTTCCAGCATTATAACTGGCTCTTTTTTCAAATGCAGCTAATTGGTCAGTTCGTTGGTCACATATTTATTGTCTATTCTCTTCCACCCTCACTCTCTTACCAGCAGCCAACCAGTTTCCCCTGGGGGGGTCCATGAGGTTCCAGGACCTGGTTTCACCCCCATCTCCAGGGATGGGGCATATAGTGTAAGCTAAGCCAATCAGTGTCTTCCATTTTTCTGGATGTAGACATTGGTTGCAGAGTGGACATGTGACCTAAGGGGGCCCAATCAGAATGAATCTTCAGGTTTTTCTTGGAAGGCCTGGGCAGGGGTGCTCTCTTCCCTTCTGGACGAGAATGAGGAAATACCAGCTCTGAGAGCTACTGGATGCCATAGGGGGGCCTTAAGGGAGTAAGCCTGCGAATTTGACACCAAAAAGGGCAAAGTGAAGAACTGGAAAGATTCTTGGTTGACGTTGTTGTGGTACTGGATCACGCCTTACCTGAAGCCATTTTTGGTCACTTGAGCTAGCCAATTCACTTAACGGTTTAAACCATTTTGAGGGAGGCTTTCTGTTACTTGCATTCCACCTGATATAGTTTATAGATGATGTATTAGTACACAACTTAATAGTTTACAAATCACATTATGTTACTTCATTTTCACAACATCCCCACAGGGATATTCAGGAAGGCTGTTGTTCCTCTCATTTTTCATGAAGAAAGGGACTGTGAAGGCATCGCCCTAGGTTACACAGATGGTTAAGTAGAAAAGTTACATAAGGAAAGGAATTACATACATATTTTAAAGTTGTATTCTCAGCGTCTTTGATGTGCTTGTCAAGTGGGTATAATGTTTGTTGAATAAATAATAAATTGAAGAACAGAGCTGAACAGTAAAAAAGTAATAGGCTTTGTTTTCATTATTTTAATTATGGCTTCAATTATTCACTTTTCCAGCAAATATCTACCAACTGTCTATCACATAGACACGAAACTAAGTGTTCAAATGAAACATTCTTTGTCTTTAGGGGTGTCTGCGTGGCTTTGTTGGTTAAGCGTCCAACTCTTGATTTCAGCTCAGGTCACGATCTCGCGGTTTGTGGGTTCAAGCCCCGTGTCAGGCCCTGCGTCAGGCTCTGTGCTGACAGCTCAGAGCCTGCTTGAGAGTCTCTCCTTTCTCTGCCCCTCCACGGCTCATGCCGTCTCTCTAAAAATAAACTTTAAAAATAAGTAAATGAATAAATAAATACTCTTTGTATTTGTGTTTCTGCCAGCACCTCTAGTGCAAAAGAAAAAAAGAAAAGAAAAATTGTTGCTGTTTTTAATATAACATTGTTTATATATATATTTATTATTATATATTTTATATTTATGTTATATATTATATATTATATTTTTATATATTTATTTATATCTTTTATTTATTTATATATTATCTATTATATTTATATTTAACATTTAATAGAACATTGTTATACTCTTAAAAGTTTCAAACAGTTTAAGAGATTATGTATAGTTAAAGTCCTGCAATGATTTGCTAGGGAGGATCCCTGTGTTTTAAAATCTCTTTTCTGGGGTTGCCTGGGTGGCTCAGTCAGTTGAGCAATGGACTTCAGCTCGGGTCATGATCTCGCCTTTGTGAGTTGGAGCCCCGTGTCGGGTTCTCTGCTATCAGCCCAGACCCTCGTTGGGATTCTCTGTCCATCCCCTGCCCTGCCGCCCCCCGCCACCCCTCCCCTGCTTGCGTGTGTGTGATCTCTCTCTCAAAAATAAAATTTTAAAAGGTTAGAAAAATAAATAAAACCTCTTTTCTCTTGCACGTATGCATGGTTTCTGCCTGGTTTACCTTGAGAATGGACTTCTCAGGTAGAAAGCCATGTCAACAGTTGTTAAGTGCTTGATGCCGTCTGAATACCTCACAGATACTGAATTATATACTCTTCTTAATGTTAAGTCTCTCTCTGGCAGTATGTGAAGATGTCCGCTCATTCGAATCTCTGGGGGACCATTAAGGATGAATTTTACTATTTTAGTTTGTATCATAGTAGATCAAAAATCCATACTTCACGGGCAAAGGCAACATACAGATTTGAGACTCTGTCAGAGTTTAGAGTGACAAGAAAGTAGAAGGAAGATCACCCTGTGGGGATGAGGCACTAGTCAGGTAGTTAGGAAAATAGCCTGAATTGTAATTCCCCAGGGAGGGAATGCAGCATGGAAGGAAGTCACGACCAAGCATTGCAACTCCTGAGATCTCATAGAAACCTCAAAGAATTAAATGCACAGAATCGATGGCTGAAAATGTTTTCGAGGTTTAAAAACTCAGCAAGGGTCTGCTTCCTTTCTTCGTGTCCCGAATAAGAGGAGAGAAAAAGAGGGAAAGGTCTGCTGGCTGCATTTTGAAGGTCAAGTTTGGGAAAATCAGCCCCGGGGAGTGGAGAAAGGAAAACCTCTGGGCTGAGACTGAGCGGGATTCAAATCTCACCTTATCAGACTGTTACAGCAATTGGATACATGTGTCAAGGGCCTGGCATATACCAGCCACAAATGGCGGCTGTTACTTTGTACTTTTTATATAAGTAGGACAGACTTGGACTCGTTAAAAAAGTGTTGTCACGCTTATTTCTTGCTTTTCTTGAAAGAAAGAAAGAAAAAAAAAAAGACGTATCTTCAGAGTGTCCAATAGCACAGAAAGGAAAAAGCACGAAAGGAAAGAACACATGGTACTTTCCGGAGAATCAACATTTCTTACTCAAATTCAATCACGGCTGCATAATGAGGGTGGAACAGTGCCCTCTTGTATCTCTTATGGCTAAATTTACTCACGTTCATCTGAAAGAATGAGGGAGGCTTTAGTTCACATCCTTGAATACCATTCGAAATGTCTCATGTTTCTGATAATGTCCTGCAGGGCCTTGAGCAAGCTAACAATAAAAGAAATGGATGAATGTGGATTATTCAGCAGGTTCCCGGCATCCTTTCAGAGACTTTTAAAAGCGGTGCCTTAACTGTTCGCTCATAAACTTGCTGCTGTTTCCCCTTAAGGAATGTCTCTCGTCTTTGAAATTGAGTCCATGACAGCTGTCACTGGCACGATTTATCCCTGGTAGAGGACCAAAGGAGGAAGCAAAATGGTGGGTGGTTGTTGGTTCTTGCCGTTTGCCCCCTGGGGTGATGGATTCCGAGCACAGAGAAGGTGTGCAAGGCTAGGGTGCGGGTGGAGGCAGCTCTGAGCAGAGCCCAGAACCTCAAGGGCAGTGAAACAGCTTGGCTGACCTATTCCTAGCTGCATTATTCTGCTTAGAGAAAATAACAAGGTGAAAGTTTGCTAATATCCCGCAAAGACGTGTCAGTCTTGCACGATACTAGTATATTTGGGGCTATTATGGAGGATCAAAGCAATTTAGGAAACACAAGTCCTTTTCCGCTGAAACGTGTGATAATGATCCACTTCTAATTTTTAAGTTAGACAATTTCGTGCTTTATTTTTGATCGTATATGAAGTCAATTCTGTGATGTTCTACAGGTATGAAGTGTCATCGACATGTTTAGACAATCCCAAATGCCTCCCCGGACCCAGCTTAGGAGACCTGAGTGAGCTCATGAGTCATTCAGAATCAGGGAAACGGATAGCTGAAATTCTCACTTCTCGTCAAGGTCTTAGAAGAAATTCTCAAACCTTGCACATCTATGTCTCACTCCTTTCACATCCTAAAGTTGAATTTGGCAATAATTATATACAGTGCTATATCACTTAATACTTTTCAAACACATGTTTGTTTACAACATAACAAGCAGAAGAGGTTTCCTATTTTTCACTTTTTGGAGGAAAATATTGATGTTCAAAGAAATTAACCAATTTGGATGATGATCAGCTTATAGAATCATTGAGTCTGGAGGTGAAACCACACATATTAGATACAAATTGAAAAATAAGTTTGATATAAACCCAATTTTTAAATGTCAAAAGGAAATTGTAAATATTTTTGAAGAAAATGAAAAGAATATTATTATTATTTGAGGGGTGATGGGAGAGAAGGACTTTGTGACCCCCCCCCGCCCAGGATGAAAGTTATGATGGAAAAGTGTTGTTAGGCTTGAGTACTTAAAAATACACACATGCGAAATTTCTGAATGGTGAAAAATATACCCTGATATACATTGTAATTTAACAAACTTAAGGCAAATAATGAAATCGAAAAAGTAAAGAACATCTTTAATATATAAAGAGCTCTTACAAACCAATAAAGAAAACATGAATCCATATGCTAATAATGGGACACAAACAGCAAATTCTCAGTGGAAAAAAATTTAAATGGCCAATAAACATAAAGAAAAAATTTTAACTTTCCTCATAACAAAATAAATAAAAACAAAAACAATAAAAGTCTCTAATGATGGGGAGAATAGAGGAATAAAATAAAGAATATCCATTGTTGGCAGGGATTTGGGGAAATAGACACCTTCATGCCATGCTGTTGGGAACTTAAAGTGGTACACCTTGGGTCACCCGGGTGGCTTAGTCGGCTGAGCATCCGACTTCGGCCCAGATCACGATCTCGTGGTTCGTGAGTTCGAGCCCTACATCTGGATCGCTGCTGTCAGCCTGTCAGCTTGTCAGCACAGGGATCCTGCTTTAGATCCTCTGTTCCCCTCTCTCTGCCCCTTCCCCGCTTGTGCTCTCCCCCAAATAAATAAATATTTAAAAAATAACTTAAAAATTTTAACAGTGAAAAATAAGAAACATCTTAAAATACTTACAATATAGAGTCGTACATATTATAATTAACCCATTAAAAGAAAGGTTACCAAATACCATGAATAGCTTGATGTAATTTTATCTTTAAAAATGCGTGTATTAATAAATACATGCACAGCACAGAACACACACACACACACACACACACACACACACACACACAGAACAATGCTAGCCACTCTTCTCAGTACTTTACTTATAATTCACTTAATCCTCATTACAACCTTGGGGAGTGGGTGCCATAAAGAACCCCATTTCACGAATGACGACACTGAGGCAGAAAGAGGGAAGCGCTTACCCAAAAAGTCACACAGCTGGCAAGGCAGAGCCGGGATTCAAAGCCAGGTCCCGAGGCTCCAGATCCCGGAGTCTTAACGACTAACCCGGCTACACTAGGGGCAAAAGTGTGCTTTGTGTGCTCACTTTACGAGGTGAGGGAAAGACCTGGGGGGTGCACATTGACCAGCCCTCAGTGCTTACCTCTGGGTGGGAGGAAGCTGGGGACAAGCTTCTGTTTATTAATTAAAAAAAGTAAACCCGGGGCTCCTGGGTGGCGCAGTCGGTTAAGCGTCCGACTTCAGCCAGCTCACGATCTCGCGGTCCGTGAGTTCGAGCCCCGGGTCGGGCTCTGGGCTGATGGCTCAGAGCCTGGAGCCTGTTTCCGATTCTGTGTCTCCCTCTCTCTCTGCCCCTCTGCCGTTCATGCTCTGTCTCTCTCTGTCCCCAAAATAAATAAAAACGCTGAAAAAAAAATTAAAAATAAAATAAAATAAAATAAAAAAAGTAAACCCAATATATCCTGATTTTTCTACCCTTAACATCTATCACTGGGTGGTAATGAATTGCAAGGTTTTCAAAGTTGCAAAATTGTCACAAGTGGTGAGCAAGTACTCATTCTTCCCCTTGTTCGGCTGCTTTGGTAATTTACCGACCAAAACAGGATTAAGGAGGACCAGCTCAGCTTTCCTAACCCTGGGCTCTGCTAAACCCTTCACTGTAAGGCCTCACAAAGGCAAAAATGTGTTTTTGTGTGTCTTTTTTTTTTTAATTTTCTTTCTTTCTGAACATTCTGTGCCTGTCATTTTTTTCTTCTGAAAGGATTACTGAGCCGGGCCCAGCATTCCAAAGTCCTGACGTTCAGACCAGGATTTCGGCCCCTCTTCCTGCTGCTGTCAGCCCAGCATTGCCAAGATCCTGGTTATTTCTGCTCTGTGTTTTCTCACAATCCCAGAGGATCTTGGTGACAGGAAAAGTCTCTCTCTCTCTCTTTTTTTTCTGATTCAAATCATTTTGGCTCTTGAGATCGTGACAAATATCAAGGGGCCTAGAGATAATACAGTGGTTCCCGGTATGAAATCTGTAAAAAAAAAAGACAGAACACGTCAGAGGTGGCTTTTTCTAAATCTGTGTCAGCTTTACCAACTCGGAGGTAGGCCTGATGAGATTCTTCAAAAACACGGGTAATGTTGATGGTGACTCTGAGGGTGGATACAGTTCTCTGGGGCTGGGCCGATGCCCCGCCCTATGCCAAGTGCTTTGCCCACCACCCCTAACAGAAATGGGAGGGAGGTGAAAATATCCGCCCTTCTTGCAGGGTTTGGGGCCTTCGTCCCTTGTGTGCAGTCAGAGCTCAGGAGTGGGAGAACCAGGATCTTAACACTGGCCTGTCCAAGTTCAAAGTCGGTGCCTGACCATCAAGGTCAGGGTCTAAGACTAGAGGAAACTGTGGACTATGTGAGATTGTGGGTCCACTTCCCATTGCTTCACCCACCCTAGAAAGCACCAAGGCCACAGGGCTCAGCCAACGCGGAATGAATGGATGACTGGGAGAATGAACGCATGAACTGAGCCACCGCTATCTTGCCAGAGAATGTGAACAATGGCCATTAAGTCTAGTACCTTGTTCTAATTGTTATTATTTTTGAGAGGGCCTAGGGGGATTGAGGGTCTGGGTTTGGGGATGGCTTTTGTTCTCTTGTGATCCAGAGTCTCTTACATGGGGGCGGAGGGTACTCTAAGCTCTGGAGAGGTCTAGGTGCCAGACTGGACCACAGAGCAGGGACGGACACTTTTTCTCAGTAAAGGGCCGGACGGTAAATATTTTAGGTCTGAGGGCCAGACAGTCTCGGTTGCAACTGTCCAATTCTGCCACCGTAGCACACATGAAGTGATATGTCAACAAATGAGTGTGGCTGTGTTCAATAAACCTTCATTTACAGACACTGAACTTTGAACCTCATGTAATTTGTACGTGTCATGAAGCATTTCTTTTCTTATGGTTTTTGCCAACTATTAAAAAAATATTCTTACTCACAACTGTACAGAAACAGGTGGCAGGCAGGACTTGGCCTGTGGATGGGAGTTTGCCCGCCCTGCTCTGGAGTCAAGGCCAATGGGAGGAGTGACCCTTTCCATCCAGGATGTGAGCTCAGCCACCTGGGGTAGAACGGGGTTTATGAAAAGTGCTTCTCTGTTGGACCACCTGTATACCTTTGGGCGTATTGCTGGAGTTCTTTATGTGCCTCTGTTTCTCCTTCCATAAAGTATGAATATGGAATATGAGTATGAATAGTCCCTAGCTGGGAGGATTAAATGAGATAATCCTCTGAAGGCGCTTAGAGCAGAGAAGTCCTCGCTGACTGTCAGCCATCGTCACGATGGTTACTGTCATGGCTGATGCTGTTACAGACGCGGGAGGAGGCAAAATCCCAACAACGGTCTGGCACATCTGCTTCCTCCAGGGAGCAGTGATCTGGAGGGTATTATGGAGGGAGTTCCCTGGGTCCATCTCCTGGCCCTCCCCATCTGCTCACCTTAGAGTAGAAGCCTTTAGAGTGGGGTGGGCTATCTCAGGCCTTCTAATGCAACCTCCCGTCCAAGGTGGGAATCGTCTCCACCACCATTACAGAGTCAGCCCCCTCAAATGAGATTAAAATTGCATGGAACCCCCTTTCAAAGTTCTGGAGATGCCCTTGGTTGCCTCCTGTGACTAGCCAACCCTTCTGTTCCTGGGCTGCAAGACTCTCCCTCCCGACACTGCCTCCCATATCCGGCTGCCCTCATGTCCCCCTTCTTCCTTCTCTGTGTCTTCTTCCTTCTCCAACAGTTACTGAACACTTGTAGCCGGCTTGATCTGAGGCCCTTGGAGACAAGGAACAGGTTTTCAGCATCTTCACACCCCAGGCACCCGGGCCACACAAGCACCCGACCAGACATAGAATGGCATTGCTCCTTTGTTCTCCTATGTGGTTCTCCAGTCATTTGCACTAAACTCTCCATGTGCTAGAGGCTTCCAGCGGCTACAACATCCTAACCCACATTCTCCTCCGTGCCCTGCCAGCAAAGAGGTTTAACCAAAGTGCCAAAGAATGTAGCAGGGCTGGCCTGGGTAGGCTTCCACATGAACTCTGCTACCAAGAGGGAGTGTTTATTTGGGCGGACAGGAAGCGGTGAACTCAGAGAATAACACGGCCAGGGCCCAATGAGGTAAGCACAGAGGGAAAGAAGTAAAATTTTCCATTCTCGTTTAGCCATGACTAAAGTTGTCAGGAATCGGTACAATAACGACGAATTTGAACTGATTTGCATGGGTAAATCTCTCTGCAAATCTGGGCTTTTATTTTCCCATATGTTCCTACTTTAGCTTTCGTAAGACTTCAACAGATATCATCGCAAAAAAAAACTGATCTGAAGCATGTTCGGCGTATTTTTGTTCACTTATTTAACAAACACTCAATAGTACGTATTATGTGTCAGGTACCATTCTAAGAACTTTATATATAACCACAACGCGATGCTGCCTTTCATTCATTTATTCATTCTCCAATAAAAATAAATTGGATATATTCTGCGGGACCACATTGCACTAGGAATAAAAAGACACAAGACACAGTGTGGTTTTTTTTCCCCCCTCTTGGTTTTAGTGGGAGAGACAAACAAGTAAATCAGTAGCACAGGGCCCATAATAAGGGCGTGCACCTCATATATCATTTGTCCTGGGGTCTGGGAGCAAGGGCGTGTCACTTAGCTCCGAGCGGGTGATGTCCAAACTGTGTCTTCAAGAGCGACGGAGGGCCTGCAAGCGAGGAGGGGGCTGTGAAGTGGAAACAGCCTGTGCACAGCCTTGAGGGAAGTCAGTCTGCATCTTTAGGGAGCCATGGGCCATATTCCATAAGCTTGGAGCAAAGTATCTGAGGACAAGGGGTATCTGAGGGGTCTCGCTCTGCTCAGGCCGCCATAACAAAACACCACAGACTGGAGGCTTGAATAGAAATGTATTTTCTCACAGCCCCGGAGGCTGGAAGCCCGAGAGCAAGGGGTCAGCAGTTTAAGCTTCTCCTGAGGCTTATGGATGGCTGTCTTCTAGCCACGTCCCCACATGGTCGTCCTTTTGTGCAAGCACGTCTGGTGTCTCCCCTTCTACTTATAGGGACACCAGTCGTATTGGATTAGGGCCCACGCCGATGGCCCCCATTTTAACGTACTCACCTCTTTAAAGGCCCTGTCTCCAAACACGGTCACCTTCTGTGGTGCTTGGGGGGCAGGGGAGGCAGAATTCATCCACCGGCCGTGAGGAGGAGGGACTGCGGGGGCCGAGGCTGGGACGGCGGCTGCTGAAATGGTCCGGGGGTAAAGCGAGGGAGGGCAAAGTGGACAGCGGCCGTGAGGATGGGAAGAGAACGACAGGTTCCTGAGGAAGGTTCCCCTGTACCTGGATGTGGCAGCTGGCTGGGGCGGAGGGCAGTGGAGGAGGGCCCGGGGGGAGGCAGGATGCGAGAGGATGAGTCTAGGACGACGTCACGACTCTGCGATGCCTCCCTGGAATGAGGAACGTGGGAAGGGGGGCACATCTGGGGGCCAGAGCAAGACGGTGAGTTAAAGGTGCCAGTGGAAAATCACAGGGAGAGGTCAGCAGGCTGTCGGGCACGTTGGTGTAAGAATCTGAAAAGAGGCCTGGCCTGGAGCTAGAGATCTGAGGTCATGGGAGCCAAGGATTTAAACAAAGCCACCCAGGGAAAGGGAAAGTAGTTAAGGACATAGCTCTGGGACTCGGGGTGGGGGTGGGGGGGCGGCAGGGGAGACCAGGAGAAGATAGGGAGCTGGCACTGATTTAATAAGGGCCCACGGACCAGGGGCCATTCTACTCTTGCAGAAGTCCCCTGATGTAGGCATAAAGCAGAAACTGAAATAGCGCTTACTATGTGCCAGGCACTGCTCGGAGTACTCTGCAATAGTTCATTAAATCCTCGCAAAGCCCTGCTGTTTACACACAGGAGGACTGGAGCACGGAGAAGTGATGTGCTCAAGATCCCAAAGCAGACTGGCCCTTGGTCCCGGGTGATAAGGGACTCAAGTCCGAGCGCCCAACCGAGGAGCTATTCTGCCTCACTCGGTCCCGAACTGATTTTAGAGATGAGAACGCAAAGGGTCGGAGAGGTTCAGAAATTTGCTCAAGATGACATCGCTAGAAAGCGTCCGAGTCGGGTTTTAAACTAAAGCTTTTGCACTTTCTGCTACACCGTGCACCTTGCTCACAAACTAAGGGAATAGGGAATTGCAGGGACAAGTGTTATCTAGTGAGAATGGAACAGAAGGTGTCTTACATTTGGCCACGTGGAGGCAGTGGGGACTTAGTAAGGTCAGGGTCATGATGGGGCAGAAGTCGGGTTTGTAAAGTCTTGAAGAGTGAATGACAGGCAAGGCATTTAGATGATTCTTTCAGGGACGATAGAGATAAGAAGGGAGATGGGAAGGCAGCTAAAAAGAAAAACGGGATGTAAAAATGTTAAAAATTTGTTTTTTGTTGTTTTTTTTTTGTTTTTTAATTTTTTTTCAACGTTTTATTTATTTTTGGGACAGAGAGAGACAGAGCATGAACGGGGGAGGGGCAGAGGGAGAGGGAGACACAGAATCGGAAACAGGCTCCAGGCTCTGAGCCATCAGCCCAGAGCCTGACGCGACGCTCGAACTCACGGACCGGGAGATCGTGACCTGGCTGAAGTCGGACGCTTAACCGACTGCGCCACCCAGGCGCCCCTGTCTTTTTTTTTTTTTAATCAAGAGGGAGAAACCTGCAGATGTTTGTATGCTGACAGGAAATTCAAGAACAGGGGCAGGGGTGGTGGGGCTTTGGTTTTCAGTCTGCTGTGAGTTTGGTTAATTTGAATCAAGGTCTCTAACTTTGAACTTCCACTGAGGAACTGAGCCTATAAGCTGGTGACGTTGCCAAAGAGCAGTCACCCCAGTGGGGGCACACGGGGATGGCCCCCATCTTTATTTTGCCTGGTTCTAACTGTGGACATAGCCACAGACTCATCAATGGGTAATTGTTCTGCTATAAACAGTGTCCCAAGCTGAAGAGTAACATCACAGCTAAACTGTTAGTTTCACTGGTAAAATCTAAGACGCACGACTGTCAATAGCCAGGGGGTACCATACACCCACTACCAAAAAATTTAAAGCCATGAGAATTCCCTGCTCCCGAAAAGACAAATCGGTGTTCTTTTAGTAAACAATGGCGTGTGTTTCAACAACCTTTCGCATCGTGGTATCATTTATCTCAATAATTCCGTGTCTGCGGGTTTGGATACAGAAAGAAGCCGAAGTACAAAGATGTCCATTGCAGCATTGTTTACAATAAGGAAAAACCGGCAACAATTTGAGTCGTCCTGAGTAAAGGCATGTCTACACCAGCAGTGGAGAGTCCTCTTGATGGAAAATAATGCAGTGGCTTCAGATACTACTTACAGAGACAATTTTTGATACTTGTCATACATACGATGTTGAGTCAGAAAAGCAGAATAACAATTCTACAGTATGAACACAACGGTGTGAACAGGCGAACAGTATAAAACAGACCGGAAATATCTTCTCTTGAGGTGATTATGTTTGCTTGGTTGGTTTTTTGGCAATGAAAAAGACACTAACCAGGAGAAGATCTCTCTAGCTTTCCACTGATTAACAATGGCTGGCATTACAACAAACGCAATTGTTTTTGTTTTTTTTTTTTCAGTTCACTTTTTCATACCGTTCTCTGGCATTTTGGTAGTGCATAAATTATCCATAAAAAATGCAGGTGTGTTACTGAAAACGCATCCAATGAAACCTCTAGATAACACAGTAGGAAAGAATCTTTTTAGCATATTTTTATTGTGCTTCACACCATTTTTCTGCACAAAACAATATACACCCATTTGGAAAATGTAGAAGAATTGTAAATCAGAGAACTATGGAGAAGCAAAGAAAAATTTCCTTTAATCCTATTCAGACAACAAACGTTGATATTTTACTGCAAAGGAAACAGATTTTGGTGGGAGGGATTGCTATACCCATTTTGAATGAAAGTTCATTGGAGGAGCGTAAGAGTTTGGGGTTGTGGTGGCTTCTCATTGGTTGAGTTGTGGCAGTTTCTCATTGGCTGAGTTTGGAAGCTTCCCATTGGCTGGGTTTGTTGCTGGGCAAGGAGAAAATCTTCCTTCCTCCTGCCAGGGTATGGAAAGTAAGCATGTTCCTGATAGGGAAGGTAAAATAATGAGTGGGATGAGGGGTGCCTGTATGACAGCACCCCCACCCTTCCAGTCTTTCTGACCCCGTTTTGAATGCGGTTTTCCTTTACTCCTTTTCATGGTCTATTCACCTCTTAATCTTCGGCAAACTAGCGGTCCTAGAATACAGCAGTGCTCAATAAACATGGTGGAGGCAAACTACAGGCTTACGCTCAAATTCCCACCCGACCGCTGATCAGCTAGATGCTCCCATCCATTTCTTTGGTTTTTACCACTGTCTTTGGGCTAGCCACTTTCAAATTTCAATGATTAATCCTGTCTTTTCTCCAAAACTCCAGACCCACCTAATTAGCCGCCTCCTGCGCGTTTCCACTTGGCTGTTCCTTAAGTGGCTCAAAATCTACGCCATCTGTGTAGGTACCCCAGTGAGAGTCTAAATGTCTCTCTCTACTCCTTTGTCTTTCTCTTCCCGCTTCCATTTATTTGCTCATAAAATCCTGCTGAATCCTGGTTCAAAAATGCCCCAAATTCATCCTGTCATCTCCATTCCCACAGCTGCTGTGTGAACTAGCAGAAGACTCTCATTATATCTTACCTGGATTGTTACATCGGTCTCCTTTCTAGTCTCTTTGCCTTCGATCTCCCAGTTTTAAAACATCTTCTACGTGACCATAACCAAAGGTGTCTATCCAAGCTCAGACATAATTATGTCACTTCCTTCCTTCAAAACATTCAAAGGCATCCCATTGCCTCAAGAACCTAAATTCTCAGACGATTCAGAGAGCTTATCATAATTTGGCTCCAACTTCTCTTTCTGGCCTCATCTCTTATAAAACTCACCCCTCTCACCCTAAACAGGCCTTGTCTGTTTTAGCCATACAGAATTCCTATTCTTCCCCCAGTAGACCATACTTTCTCTCTTTGCATGAGTTATTCCAGCATCTTCTCTCCCAACTTCTCATCCATGGTGCTTCTGCACCTGGGAGCTCCTATCTTGTATTCAAAGTCCAGCCCACTCATCACCTCTTCTGAGAACTCTTCCTGGGGCCTCCCAGGTAGAACCAACCACCCCTTTGACCCTGATCTCAGAGTACTGAGTCAATACATCTATTATAGCACTCATCGTGATCTCTTTTGGGGCAAGAATGAATGCCCCAGTAGGGTGCGATGGGTATATACCTGGTGCCACATCCCTCCCTGTGAACACAACCCCAGCCTCTCGCTATTGCCTACAACCAGCCCACTCCACACCTATTCTCTGTGCAGTGTTCCTCAGGCTTCACTTTGTGAAAGAATCCCCCTGGCTGCTTGTTTCACAGGCGGATTCCCCCTTCCTCCCCACAAAAGCTTGATTCAGTAGTGGCCAATGTATCGGGTGAATTAGATTTGTTCAGAGAGACGCAGCAATGGGAATTGATCCTGGGGCAAAACGACCCATGTCTAGAGAAAGGAGTGAATGGCGTTCATTTATATTCTGGGATTGCAATGAGATGTGAGCGAAAGGCCCTTCGTTCGACTTGATTAAACCTACGCAGGGGTCCATGCTGGGTTGCACACAAAGACAAACTAAAAATATTCTCTAAGTTCTAGTCAGCTTTTAAAAAGATCCAGTTTAGTGTTCTAAATTACCTACTTCAGGAAGCCTCCCCAGCTCCTCAAAACGCAGCTGAATTGCCCCCCCATAACTCCAGGTTTACCCCCAGCTGAATTGCCCCCCCCCCCATAACTCCAGGTTTACCCTCAGTCGCGCGTTTTATTCAGTGCAACGCAGCTGTTGAAATGCTTGCCTACCCTCTGTAACCACACGGACAGCTAAGCAAGGGCAGGGCTGGTGCTTACACATCCTCTTCTGCTCAGAATTGACCTATTGTCGGGCTCCTAGTGGGTATTTCGGAAACAGGTGTTTAATTAAAGTGAATGAGAGAGTCCTTTCATACTTCAGGTCAAGTACATTCATTATGTCTACAGAATGAGCACATAGCTGGCACTCCACTATCTATAGACTGACTCAACATATAAATAGATTCCGGGGGGCGCCTGGGTGGCGCAGTCGGTTAAGCGTCCGACTTCAGCCAGGTCACGATCTCGCGGTCCGTGAGTTCGAGCCCCGCGTCAGGCTCTGGGCTGATGGCTCGGAGCCTGGAGCCTGTTTCCGATTCTGTGTCTCCCTCTCTCTCTGCCCCTCCCCCGTTCATGCTCTGTCTCTCTCTGTCCCAAAAATAAATAAACGTTGAAAAAAAAAATTTAAATAGATTCCGGGACTCAGAGAGCTTAGCCTACTACGGACGGACGCTGGGGAGGAGGCAGGACTGCTAGGTCCTGTCCATCCCCACTACCCGGCGCACGGAGAGGCCTGTGGGCCGCGTGCAGGAGAAGCAAACCGAAGCAAAGCGATGAACTCCAAGGCGGACTCAAGAAGGCCTTGTGGGAAAGTGATCATCACATGATGATCAGTGGAGTTTCCACGTGGTGGGGGTCCAGGGGGAGGAATCAGGGAGAGGAGCGGAGATGCAGGGTATGATATGCTGGGGAAAAGGGCAGCAAACAGGCTGGGAGTCAGTGATTGGTAACTGACTCCAACTCGGGGCCGACCTGGGAGCGGAGGGCGGAGGGCCGGCGGATCCCCGGACCCCAGGCGGGGACGGCCGGGGAGAGCCAGGAGAGCGCCACGCCTCCCTCCCTCCCACCCGTCCGCAGGGGCGCGGGGTCCCGCGGGCGGATGGGTGCTCCCCTCTCCCCCAGGCCCGACCCGCACCGCGGGCCGACTGTCGCCACCCCCCCTCCCCCCGGCCGCGTCGGCCAGGCGGGGGCGGGCCGGGCCGCGGGTGTGGAGCGGCGGACCCGAGGGGGATGAGTAACCCCCGGCGGCGAGCAGGCGCGGCCGGGAGCGTGTGCCAAGTTCCAACCCGACGCGCGCTCGGCCCGGAGCGTCCGGGGTCGTGCCCGGGGCCCGGGAGGGGCGGGCGGCCGCGCCCGGGGCGGATAAAAGGGCGGCGCGGCGCGGGGCCCGCTTTCTCCGCGCCGGGCCCTCAGAGCGCCGCTCGCCGGCCGGCACCCGACGCCGGAGCCGGGCGGCGCGGGAGGCACCGCCGGGCAGCGGCATGGCGGGGGTGGCGTGCGCGCCGGCCAGGCCGAGCCTGACCTCCATCTCGTCGGGGGAGCTGCGCAGCCTGTGGACGTGCGACTGCGAGCTGGCCCTGCTGCCGCTGGCACAGCTGCTGCGCCTGCAGCCCGGCGCCTTCCAGCTGCGCGGCGACCAGCTCGTGGTGCCCGGCCCCGGGGGGCCCGCGGCGGCGGCGGCGGCGGCGCGCGGGGGCTTCAACGTCTTCGGCGACGGCCGCGTGCGCCTCGACGGGCAGCCCTACCGCCTCAGCAGCTACATCAAGAGGTGGGTGGCCCCGCCGGGTCCCCGCAGAGGCCTCCACCCCGCTGCGGTGCCGGGAGCCCCGGCCGGCCCGGCTGGCCGCCAACCCCGTCCCCACCAGGACTCTCCCTTTTTCGTGCCACTTGTGCGATCGCCTCCCTACTAACGTCACCTGGAGGTGCACATTCCCCCCCCCCCCCGCCTTTTCCGCCCCTAGTGATGACATTTTTTCAGCTGCCACTTGAAGCCGCCCACGAGGGCATCAGGGCAGGCGCGTGGCGTAGGGCTGGGTGGAGAGCGCATAACTGGAGGGTGATTTTTCCCTTTCTGGCTCCTTCACTGGGTCATATGAGCTCAAATCGAGGCACGCCCTTCAGGGGTGTTTGCGGGGGACAGACTCAGGCCCTGGCTTTGCATTTGTGGGGAGGGGAGAGGATGCTCGATTCTGTGTATTTACTGGCTTTAGCCGGTGAGGAGACCCAGTGCAAAAGGTGCAGAAGTTCAGAGTTTCCCATCTTTGGCCTGCCTCGGTTTTCAAAAAATACAGAAGCGCGGCTGAGAAAGGAACAAAGCCCTGTGAAGTCCAAACGAGGGCCCAGTGGGCTGTGGTGTGGGCAGGTAGGTTCTGGGAAAATCGGTGCAATGCCTAGAGCTTCCAGGATCCCGGGGCAGAGCTGGGCCCAAACCTAACTTGCTGGAGGGGGCCTGGGATGCCTCACTGTGGTGGCCAAAGTGTCTGAAGCGCTTCTTAGCAAACTTGCAGACGGAAGGCTGTAGTCTGTCCGAAGCAGGCTTTGATCATCATGGGGTAAAGGAGGAGGGAGCGTCATGCTTGATTCTACATGGCTTCATGCCTTCCAGAGGTCACCCTGTGCTTGTGTGTGTGTGTGGGGGGTGTCTTATATTTGCGGTGTGGAACGGAGTATCGGGAAGCAGGCAGTGCAGTCTAGAGTCTGAATCAGAGATGAGTAAGCTGGCCACCTATTAAGATTCAAAGCCTTTGCTATTGGGAAAGACAGGAGCACCGTGGTACCTTGTATGTGGGATCGAGCCAAGAAGGGCAAGCAAACAAAATGAGATGTTTAAAATACTGGCTTCAAAGCTGCTGGGAAAAATGTTGCTTTTCCACACAAAGAGAGAGGGGACTTTGAATGCCTGAAAAGCCATTCTGCAGCAAGAATTTCACCCTTTCTTTTTGCACCAAAAAAAAAAAAAAAAAAAAAATTCTCTCTTTCTGATGAATGGAGACTTCCCACCCATATGCAGGGGACTATGGGATGAACTGAGTTAGAAATTATATTTACAAAGATTATTTTAAAAAGGTAACCATTGTATCTGAGAATAGAGTATGAAACATTAAAATGTCCAGAATTAATTGAAGCTAGAGGTTAGCATTTTGACATAGCCAGCTTCCTCAGTCTTAGCAAACAGTGCCGCAAAATTTAAAACGATGTCAAAGTGTGCACTCTTGCTTTGAGCACCTCCCACACAAAAGACTCTTAAAGGGCAGTGCTCCCCTGGAGTATAGAGTCCAAAGTAAACAATGGCCAGGTGACACAGACCAGAGCGCCGTCAGGATGCAACTACAGGGTTCTCATTGTCAAAGCAGTTGAGTGAGGGCCTTTGAACCCTGGGAAATAGTAAGGAGTATCTGAGAATAATCTGGGTGAGAGAATGAACAATCTGTCTTCCTCTCAGGGGACATACTATGGCAGGGGAGATAGGCTTTTATAGGCGGGTGTGCGGTCCTGAAGGATGAACCTGATCTGGATGGAGATAGCCTTCTAGAAAGGGAGGGAAGGCTGAGTTGTGGGCAGCAGTGAGAAGTTTTGTCTTCATGGACTACAAAGTGGGCAGATAGTCCGAATGGAGACATCCGAAGTTGTCTCCTCAGATCTGCCAAATTTACCCGGTTGTCTTTGGTTCTGGGGATAGCATAGAGCTTCCTCTCTCAGAATATTTATCACTCCAAAGCAGTGATTCATTTCCTCCATCCATCTCTCCCTTCTCTTCCTTCCTCCCTCCCTTCCTTCCTTCCTTCCTTCCTCCCTTCCTTCCTCCCTTCCTTCCTCCCTCCCTTCCTTCCTTCCCTCCTTCCTTCCTTCCTTCCTCCCTCCCTCCCTCCCTCCCTCCCTTCCTTCCCTCCTTCCTTCCTTCCTTCCTTCCTTCCTCCCTCCCTCCCTTCCTCCCTTCCTTCCTTCCTTCCTTCCGTAAGCTTTGGCCCATTTTACTAAAGACAAACAGCATGATTTACTTTTAAACAGACCATTACAGCACAATTCTAAAGATCACAGACTCATCTGGATCAATGATAGCTAGCGTGCATTATTTATTATCTGCATGGCATACCCAAGTCAACATTATTGCCACTGTCGTGTTGGACAGCGGCCTTGGCCAGTGTGGTACAGTGCTCTATGTCAGACTTCCTCGAGTTGCTGGCGAGGATGACCAGTCTGACTTTGCTTTGTCAGCCATCTTCACAGTAGGCTTGTACCCCAGCACATACTTCCTCCTTTTCATGACCAGTTAAGACCTAGAGTTGATGGAATCCAACAACTTTTTCATCTTTCCTGTGGCCACCATATTCCTCCCTCAGATGCGGGATGGCCCCCAACCAAGAAGAGCCCCCCAAATGGCCAGGGAACGAAAAAGCCAAGCGACGGTCATGAATCATTTCAGACTATTGGGTTTTCGAGAATTTATGTTGACCACCTCCCCAGATGTGTATATATACAGTAACATTGCTGACCATCCAGGTAATTTATGAGCTACTTGGATCCAAGTTAAGGATCCTTGCTCTATCAATGAATTCAGTTATTTTTGTCATTCAACAACTATTTTTGGTGTGGGTCGGCTTACAGCGTAAGCAGGATTTCCTCGTTGAGGCCTCGGAAACGTGTGCTGTGTCTTTTACGAAAACGCTTAGGGCTACTGACCCTGACGTTCATATGAGTCACTCATTCAGACAAGAGGATGATTTGGTGGCCCAACTTACTGGGGTGTGTTTTTTGATACTTGAACGTTTTTCCAAATCTATGCCTACTAAATAAGCCGAAGGGAACTCGGGGTGAAGGGGAGGTTGAGGGATGGCCACCAGGGCTGCAGAACTCCTGAGAGCCTTCTTTAAAAATTTGTCCTAATTTTGGGAGATTCATGGCAAGCTCTTTCCTGTTATTTTTTTCTTTCAAGCTCAGAATTTGCAGCCGTATTATACACACAACCTGCTCAGGATTCCAGGTGAAAGTAACCATTAACTCGCACGCACACACACACACACACACACGCACACACGTTTTTCCTGTAATTAGATGCAGCCCCTTAGTGAGATGTAGTGGCGTGCAAATAGGAGCTCCAGCCTCCTTTTCGGAGATTCCCTAGCATCAAAGAGGCTATTCGGGTGATAAAAATAAGTATGACAATAATTACGGGCGGCTGCTCATGTTTACTTGAGTACCAGGGATGGTACAAAGTATTTTACAGCCGTTACCTCGCAAGAGACTTCAAAGTCGGCTCCGTTGGTATTTCCCTTTTTTTACAGATGAGGAAATTAGGACGCAGAGATTAAATAACCTGCCTAAGTAAGGTGCTGGTGAGTCGTGGCACGGGGGCTTCTGTGCAGCATTGTCTAACTGTCAGCCTCCGCTCTCAGCCAGCTGCCTGGAAGCCAGAAGAATTCTGGCTTGCTGTACACGTCAGCAGCTTTCCCAGAGGTCTCCCGAATCCACAAGGAAGTAACTGGACTTCTATCAGACAGGACGCACTGTAGATAATCAGCCTAGAAGAGAAGGTAAATCCAGCGGCCTTGAGGAAGCCACTAAAACAGAGACGCATATGAGACCATGTGCGCCCATATGAGACCAGCTGTTAGATGGTGACAGTCACACCCACCTCGAGGTCAGCAACCGGGGGTGGGGGGTGGGGGCAGAGGGTGCAGGGGGCAGCGGGGAGACAGGTGGGTGAGGTGAGGGTGGAGTCAGGGCTGGAGCCTAGGTAGATTTTCAGGGGCAAGTCTCCCCTCCACCTGCCGTGGGAAGCGTTGGGCTGTGTCTGCTGGCCCCAGGCCCACCTCCCTGGGGGAACCCCGACGGGAGGCGGAGGTGTAGACGCGATTGCAGCATTGCGGCCCCTGTCAGTCAGTGTGGGTCCTCAGCCTTGGCCCCCGTGTCTGAGTCTCGGATATGGTGACATCGGATATGGTGACATATTGACCACTTGACAAATGCTTGCAGCCCCGTAAGCCAAGTGCCTCACACGCAGTATTTAATCTGTTAGCCGCCTCATGGGGGTCCTTTTGGTTAGCCAGGGTTTACAGGTGAGGAAATTAATCTCAGCAAAGCTAAAATAACCTTGCTGAGGTCGCCGAGACAGAAATCAACCCCAGATCTGATGATTCAAAAGCTTCGTGCCATTGCTGCCTTCTTTCCTCAGGAGCCTTGCTGTGGGCTTCCGGCCACACTCCGGGCTGCTTCCTGCTCTCAGCTCACCTGGTCCTTGCCAGACGCCCGCCTGCAGGCCTGAGCACAGCCACCCCACAGTCCCCAAGGCTTGGCTAACCCGTGATTCCTGCTGGGGACACCTCCCTGCCGCTCTGGCCCACCCAGTGGTGGCACGTCTGGTCCCTCTCGTCTGTCTCAGCTCAGTCCACGGTTCTAACTCCAGACCCCTCCTGCTTTGCTCTTTCTTATTTAAATAGCTAGAGCATAAGCCAGTGGAGGTTGGACACACGAAGGCAGAGAGCTATGCATTTCTCCGGCATTTGCGTGTTTGAGTCATCACATTCGTTTGTGAGCCTCTCGATGGCAGGGACCGTGTCTTCGATCCGGTGCTTCTCAAACTGTAATAAACCTACAGGCCTCCTGGGGATCTTATTAAAACACGGTTGTTTAGGTTGAACAAAACTGGGGAGGAGCCCAGGACTCTGCAGTTTTACTAGCTCGTAGGTGACGCCGGTGCTGATGGTCCAGCGGTCATGGCTTTACCTGTCTATCGTTTGATATCGAAGTGGTGCATTTTCTTATGCCTTCCTAGTAGACTAGATGCTTCTTGCGAGCCAGACTATTTCCTTTTGCTTCCTTGTGCCCCCGCCGCGCAGTGCATGTGCTCAGTACGTATTTGTTGCACGAATAAATGGACGTACGAATGCGTCATTCTCTGTGCCATGACAGCGCTTCGCGTGAGCTGAGCATCAGGAATGAATGAATGAATGAATGAATGAGTAGATGAACATGTGCATCCTTGATTCGAATCGGCAGACAGCGGAGTGATAAATCTGAAGCCATTGCTTAATTTCCCTAGAGTTGGGGCAGAAGGAGGGGAGGAAGTGAAAGAGAAGCTGTCTGACAGCTTAGGCTGAGGCCTCACATAAAACTGTCAAGTTAACACTGGAAACACGGCAGGGCCATCCTGCTTGCTCCCAAGGGCAGAACGCTTGAGCTTAGTGTCGTAGCAAAGGATTATGAAAGCTCTAAGCAACTTCTGGGACTTCTACACGGGGCCTGTTTTCAACATGTGTGCCTCTTTTTCTGTGCTCACTCTCCATATTGTTTTAAATGAACCCATGCAGGGACACACACACACACACCCCCCCCCCCTCAGATGGAAAAGCCATAGGGTTGAGTTCTTATTCGCCTTTGAGCACTCATTTGCTGGAGCCAAGGGAAATTTGGGGCAGCTTTTCAGATTGTGCTAGAAATGATGTAACGCCTGAAGGAATCCCCAGAGAAAGGTAGGCAGCTCAGAGGGGAGTGATCTTTCAGCCACTCCTGGTTTGCTAGGAGCAAAAGTACAGTGTTCTTTCTTGGTCTCACCTTTCTGGCATTGCCTTCATTAAACTTTAGCTTTAGCTTCCAGACTGAAAAACCGAGGAAAGAAATTGGAGCAAAGAAGGAGAAACTCTTGCTCACTTGTTTCTCAGATGCTTGCGTTGTCCTTTTCCCCGGTCACTCAGATGAACACAGCCTTGATGGTGTGGCACAAGTTTATAGAACTTCACCCTTTGGCCAGCAGAGTTGGCTCAGATTAAAGATACTGACAGTGTTTGTTGAGCATCTATTATGGGCCCAAGTGCATACACCTGTGTGACTTGCACTGCATTGAATCCTCGCCCAGAAAGAAATACTGTTATATCCCTTTTATAGACGAGGGCACAGGTTCAGATGGGTTGAGTAACTCACCCAAGGTCACAGTGAGATGTGGCTCTGCAGTGGAGTTCACACTGCCTGTCAATTAGGGCATGACTTCGATCTTCTCATTTTGAATCACTGTGCATTCGAAAGGCCGTCACATTGGTCTGCCTTTCAATCTTTGGATTGAAGCCAGGCATAGAAAGTTTCAGCCTAGAAGCATTTTGGGGCCAGGGTAAAAGCCATGAAGAAATAAGAGTTTAAAGAGAGCTATCTTAAACCATTTGCTTTTCATCCTTAATAATTTCAGCTAATACAACAAGCATCCAGTACACAAGAAGCAACATTTGCATTAGTAATTCAGAAATATGCACGATTAAAGATGAAATCACTATTCCCTAATGTAGTCTGGTAAGGCTCATCTTAAAATAAAGCCAGTGATTGAATGCCAGATACTTAAATACCTGTGAGACTTCACAGCCAGGTCCTCAATCTTTTTGTATTTTAGTGGCTTACATATCCAAATTTTGTAACAGTGAATTCCAAAGGAGTGCTCGCATTTATTAATTTATCTGGAATTTCAAGGTGTTTAACAATTGTACCGTACCTGGGAGGCTGGGAATGATGAATTAAGGAGGTATTTCTTATTTGTGACCTGGTTTAAATAGAGAGTTCATTAAGCAGGGATCTGGCAACAATCTCTTGTCTGTAAATTCTGTTACAGAGCTCTCATATAAATAGCAGCATTTTCACACATCTGTGGCATAGTGATAACTGACATGCTCTCTGGTGATGTTTACAGCCCCGTTAAGATCCTAAAAGTGCCTCTAAATCATCAAAGGAAAATTAAATTATGTTGAGCATAGTTTTATTATTCAGGGCATCTTATGAAATTCAGACTCCAGAAAGGATGACACATGTATAGGTTATGCATTAAACTCAGTGAGCGTGCGACTCTCCGGAAGCCCCCACCACTCCCTGCCCGGTCCCCCTTCTCTGATCGTGACAGACAACAGCTCTTTGAGCCCCCTCGCATTCCAAAAAAACCTTCCAGAGAATTCGGGGGAGAACTGATTATGTTCCCAACCAGTGATCATTTCTAAGTTGAGATTTGCATCTTTTTCCTATACGCTGCGGATTCATCGGAATAAAACCGAGGGTCCCTTCGACTGGATGTTGATGGGCCTCGCACAGAGGCGAGTGTTGCACTGTTAACGTGCAACAGCAGAACAGTAATTGGGACGGCAGATTTTCCAGACGTGTTGTACACAAATGCTGTGCTCACGCCCTAGAGAACGACACTCCGACCACGGATATTGAGAGAGCAGAGGAGTCACCTTGAGAAAAAGATGAAATGCTTCAGTGACTGTAAATTAGCTCCATGGCAAACAAGGCAGGAGAATATGAAAATCTGCCTTGGATGGGTCACAAGTGACATCCGACTCTGCCCCAGCTTCACGCATCTGCCTTGTTGATGTTTACTCCAATTGTCCTTTCCTTTCCATGACGCCAGATAAGAGTTTTCTTCCTTTCTTCTTCCCTCTGCGCCTCTCCCCCCCCCCCCCCCCTACGACTATAGACCTTACACAGCCTGTCCCAGGCCACTCTTGTGTGGTCGTCCTGGGTCCTGGACAGTTAAGAGATGATGGCAGAGGGGCTGGGAGGGCACCCGAGTACTGCCACCCTCTATCCCAGCCCCACCTCGCAGGCCCTGAGCCCCTCAGGTGTGATAAGGCACGTGCGATGCCTGCCTGGTGCCCAGCACCCAGTAGGCGCCCAGTGAATGCTGTTGAATGAATGAATGAGAGCAAATGAACTCGGCAAATTACGGTTCCCTTTCTCCCTTCTCTTCTGCTTCCTTTCTTCAGTGCCTTTTGGCAGTTGGCCAATTGGGACAAAAAGGAACAGGAACATTCTCTCCTTGCTGATTATGGGACACAAGGGCCACTCCCCCTCAGTCCCCCGCCTCCCCTTCCCCCATTCTCACTGGGCACTGTGCTGCTCAGGTGAGGATAAGGGCAGGAGAGGGATGACAGAAGAACCATACAAAATCCCTGGGCTGCATTATCTTCCGCAGTCTGTTCCCTTGTTATTCCCCCTGGCCCCCCACCCCTTCTCCCCTACTCCTGCCCTCCCCACCCCACCCCTGAATGTCAACACCTGTCCCCGCTTCCCTTCCCCGGAATACACCAGCCCTGTTGCCCCTTCCCCACCCCTGGACAAGCCCCCTGACCACCCGGTGTCCCTGGAGTGGGAAGCAGAGACTACATTAAAAGCCTGATGAAATACAAGGCAGGAAGCATTTTAGAGACTCCATCAGGGGTCAGGTTTTAAAAGCTCTCGAAATCAGGTCTGACAATCCCCAGAAAAGAGAGAATGATACAGATTTCTAAGAAACCAAGCTGGGAGACAGACAAGCCAAAGCTGTGTTTTTCTGCCTTGGGGGTAGATATTCTCCCACGTGTTCCCAACCCATGCCCAGGTCTGGGTCTCGTGCGCTGGCCCCCCTAAGCGGGTTATGGGAAGTGGGGTGGGGCGGGAGGCTAATAGGGCTGGGTGGTCACAGCTCCCTGCAGTGGGGCTCTCTCCAAGGCTGTGATTTTCACATCAGGCACTGGACGGACAACAAGCCAGAAAGAACACTCCAGCTGTCTCTGCCAGCGACTAGATGTAGGAAGCAAACACATCACAGCATAGCAAAATCGGCCTGTGCTGTCAGGCAGGGCGGCCATTCATTCCATGCACATGCACACAGCTGGGCCGGTCAATGGGGAACCAGTTCTGTGTTGAAGAGGGACGGTGGCAGACACATCCTCCAGCCTGTTGGATGCCATTCAGCCTGCCTGTGCCCATGTGGCGTCTGAGCTGAGGTATGGATAGAAAATTAGCCATCGTCTTGAGGGAAGCCAATTTGCACTTCGATCCGTCTTTCGATCAACAATACAGGTAGAAACATAGAAACTACCTGGAAAATCTGTAGGATAGGGGGAGAAAGCTGACATCCTGGATGACAGAGTCAACGTGTGAAGAAGAACTTCCCAGGCTGGGGTAATGAATGAAAATCAAAGAGGCTAGTCTGAATAGGGTCATGGGCAAAAGTCCAACATTAGTGGTATTTTTTTGTTTTTCTTCACTGCACAAAGCTCAGGATCGGGGACACATGAATTAGTTCATATGACTCTTGGTTGATTGCATAATCTATAGGGGGGCTGGGATCTAGGGATCAGAGAAGGCAAGACAGGGGGAGGAGAAGAGGGAAATTTCAGACCCACCCAACTTATCCCACTAATTGGGTGTAATTCATTCTCAATCCGGAGAGACAGAGCACTTCTAGCTTCCAGTGAACTCTTAAGGGCCCAAAAGATAGACGGTGTTGGCCATCACATAGCGAAGGCTGCCTCTGAGAGCCCAGGATTGGTGCCAGGCCACGCCAAAGACCAGGGCCACCTTCAGGTTGTGTCCTTATGTCTCAGCTGACTAGGGAGGGGATTTATTTATATCGTACAAAAGATGACTGCCTCCAGAGGGCACACGTTAGGCTATTTCCCTCACAAGTTCTGTGGATGTGGCAGGCGCCCGTCCAGAACATCCCCTTCCTGACCTAGATGGAAGGGTATATTACGTTCGCAATTATCTCTGCTTTTTTCGTAGGTATGTGGAACTGACCAACTACTGCGATTATAAAGACTACAGGGAAACTATATTGAGCAAGCCAATGCTGTTCTTTGTTAACGTACAGACCAAAAAAGACACCTCAAAAGGTAGGTATATAAATATTTTGGGTTTGATGCTGCTTCCTGGGGCTGTGGACTGTGGCATGCTAATGAGGTACAAGTTGTGCACGGAGTAGACAAGGTAGATGTCAGCTTGTGACAACGCTGGGGGCAAGGAGCCTGGTGCGTTAGACCATCTGAAGCACAGCACCAGCCTGCAGAACCTCTACATGATCCTAGGGCAGAAGCCATCTGTCTCTGGGCTTTTGTCTTGTACTTCCTGTCTAGGCAGGAAGTGCTATCAGGTTCTGAGTCTACGAGGGTTGCAAAAATGACTGGAACGCTGCTGATGATATATAATACTGTCTGCCACATTCCAGACACTCACGTGCGTGAGGCATAGGCTCATGTCCTTGATGGTCGCAACAGCCCCATACGACTTTCATGCAAACGGGAACCTTTTCGAGCATGAAAGTAGGTCCTGTTAATAATTATGCTGGGACTAAGGTCTAACCCAGGGGGACTAGGATGTATAGTCATCCTACCTATGAGGTGCTTATACCCACTTAACAGATAAGAAAACTAAGATAAAGAGCTGTTGTAGAGGCTTTTATGTTTCATGCTGTGGCCTTCAAATCTCGACTGGAGGGATATCTCTTTACCGTTTCTTCCAAGCAATCAGATTTACTGATAACCACTCCATTAACTTCCCGTTCCGATAGGAAAATATCTCCGTCTTCCCTGCTTCCTGCACAGTGTTCTGCGGGGAAAGCCACGGGCATAATGCTCGGTGATAGAGGCAGAATTTCTTAATCCTACTTCTCAATAGCGTTCTTGAAAGGAGCCCAAAGTAATAAGAAGCGATCTGCAAATTCCAAATAGACTCTCTCAAACATTGATTCTCATTCGGATTCGTGGAGCTGCTGCTCTGTTCTATTTCCTTCAGAATCATTCAGATTCTCCACTCGCTTGACAATCCAGCCACAATGCTCTCTCGGCAGGAGGGGCTGGGAACAGAACACAAGGTAGCAAGTAGCGCTTGTTAGAGCATCTGAGCCCCTGATGTTATTTGGCTTGATGATGACCAGAAAGCCGGAGAGTTCTCCGGGAATGTAATTCACAGACGGGAATGTAATTCACAGACGGGAATGTAATTCACAGACGTATCAAGTACACCTCCTGCGTCGATCTCTCAGGAGGAGTCTTAAGAAAGAATAAGAGCGCTCTCCATTTTTACATTTTAATGGAAGTAGCAGGGAGTGGTGCAGGAAATGTTTGTGGATTTGCGGGTGGCCTGTAAAAGGTATACGGTTGTGTGACAACTATCCTGGAAGGAGGTACAGAAACCCAGTGCTGTGCGATTGTAAGGAAAGCCATGAAAAAAAGAGCTGCTGTGATACAGAAGCTTGAGATGGTCAAGTTTAAATTATGAAAGTTATAAGCAAGGTAACACGTCTAACCTTGGTGCTAAGCTGCACTTTTGTGCAAACTAGAAAAAGCCACCAGTAACTCAACATCATTTACTAATCCTTTCCAGAAGTTTGTCATAATAACTGTACAAATAGACAATGTCTATGAATGTGAATGGCACCCTCTAGAGTGGTGCAGTGCGCAACCTGCCCAGCCAGCACGACTGTGGAGTGCGGTAGCCCTTAGCATCTAACGAACCTAAAGATCTTAGTTTGGTTTGTGTGAAAGTTAGTTCAAGGTCTCAAATAGCTTGCTTGCTTTCTTTATCTCTTGTCTCAAAGAGGATATAAGGTCATTTATATTTTTAAAGTGCCCCCCAAGATGGCAATTTGGGAGAAAGGAAACAGGGGTAAAAAAAAAAATAAGATGAACAAAGTTAGTGCAAAAGTTAGCTCAAATGATATTCCTGAGGGATGTAAGACTAATTATCGAGGGACCGTAGGTTTGACTCCCAAAGCCAATGCAAAATACTCAGTTCTCAAACCCACATAATGGCTGGTCCGTGGCCTTTAACAGAGAGTGGGAATCCATGTAACGTGTCCGTCTAGAAAACAACACTTGACTGTTAAGGCCGAGGAGCTTGATTCTGGGGACTGGAAAATTTACGAGATCATTGGTTCATAATATTTCAAATTTCCTAATGAAGAAACAACTTTCTCTTTGTTTAGCTTGTGTAGGATTGGGCAGAAGTGGACATAAGGAATTAAAGAAAGAAAGAAAGAAAGAACCCCAAAACAAACCAGCACCACACCACCAAGGATACACCTGCGGGGGCAGAGACATCGTATTATTTAAACAGTGGGAGGGATTTTCTTCCTAGTGACGTGAGCTCCCCATGCCGGACGCACACGGTGGGAGTCAGTTCTCATCCGTGATAATCGGGGAAGGGGACTTATTTTTTGTATTTTTTATTTTTTTGAGACAAGAGTGACAGAGTAGACTTGGAGCTGATTTTTCTAACTGGCTTTTACAGTTGCCCAGAGCTTCCTTTGCATCCCCAAGGTTCTCAGGAATAACTTTTCTAGAAATCTGGTTAGGCCTTACAGTGAGGGTCTGAGGGAGCTGCAGAGGAGGCTATAAATGAACAAAGTCTCCAAATAAGGTGGGAGTCACTGCTTTATCAAATGCTGAGAAGTATGTTGATGTCGCACGTGCGCACCTCCGTCTGAATCGTGCCTCTAATTCCTAGAAAGAACGTACGCGTTTCTCGTGAACACAAGGCACCCCAAGATAAGAAGACAGATAGAGCATGGAATGGACATGGTCATTTCCTCAGTGATCGGAGAAAGCTACCGGCTTCAGGTAAGCTGGCGTCAGTCGGATTCCAGGGCTGCTAACCACATAGAGAGGGGTCGGTGGCATTTCATGCGAGGCTGAGTCCCTAGAGCTGAGTTATAACCAGACCCATACGTTTTCTGTGGTTTCATTATCACTACCAATAAAATGAGCTTGGTTTCGAGCAACCGGTTAGAAACGGGGTAACAATAAAGGTCAATGTGACCAAGCAGTTCAAGGGCTTCAGATGGATAAGGTGTAAGTGCGAAGGTCTGTTTTAAAAAACAAAAGTCAACCGTTGGAAAATATGTCAGAATGAAAAAGAAAGAAGATAGGTGATATTTTGGATATTTGGGCAGTCGTTAGTTCAGTAATAGAATTCTATAGTAATATACGGTTCTGTAATATAACATTATAGCCGTGACATTAATTAAACGCTTCTCTCTCTCTTTCAGTTTGATTTTCAAGAGGCGGTACAAAATTTTTTCCCTCCAGGAAACAAGGTGGTTAATGGAGAACATTTGAGCTTTGCGTATGAATTCAAAGCTGATGCATTATTTGATTTCTTCTATTGGTTTGGGCTCAGCAATTCTACTGTAAAGGTGGAAGGAAAAGTTCTGAATTTGTCAAGCACAAGTCCAGAAAAGAAGGAGACAATTAAATTATTTCTGGAAAAAATGAGTGAACCTTTAATCCGAAGGAGCAGTTTCTCTGACCGAAAATTCAGTGTCACTTCCAGAGGTATGTTACAAATTCTCAAGTACCTGAGGAAGGTAAATAAGAGGGTAGAATAATCATGGGAGTGGACAATTAATTGAAAAAAAAAAAAAGGCCTCGGGGCTCTTGGGCAGCTCAGTCGTTAATAGTTGGACTTCGGCTCAGGTCATGATCTCCTGGTTCGTGGGTTCGAGCCCCGCGTTGGGCTCTGTGCTGACAGCTCGGAGCCTGGAGCCTGCCTTGAATTCTGTGTCTCCCTCTCTGCCCCTTCTCCCTTGTGCATTGTCTCTGTCTCTCTCTCTCTCTCAAAAGATAAATAAACATTTAAAAAAAGGAAGAAAGAGAAAGGCCTCTTGATAAAAGGGAAATATAACATCACGGACTTCAGAAAGTAAGAAGTGAGAAATGTTTACTACCAAGAAAAAAATGCGGTGGCTCTTAGGCTCCTTAACGTTTTCTGACGTAGCAGTTATAGTGTGCAGCATGCCCAGAATACAATTTTTAAATACATTGTTCATGTAAGTCCATCTTACTGCTCATTTAAATATTAACAACAATTTAACTGTTATGAAAGCGTGATGCTTTCCTGATGTGCATATTCAAGGCAACAGAATGTTAACAACCAGGAGCAGCTGGGGGAAGACTAACCATGGGCGATATGTATCTTTAAAAACTTTTGAAAGGGTTTGTAAGACCACGAAAGAATAGCTTTGGAGAAGGCTCCGCCTACCAGATTTTACTCTAGATCCTAGCATCCAGTGCTTCCCCCTCAGGAGCTGGTGCGACTTTTCAGTCTGCTTGTGGCTCAGGCAGAGGACATCCGTCCAGTCTCGTCTGGGTTTGTCTTCCGCTGAGCCCATTCTCCTGTCCCACGTGAGTCTGGGCCCGAAGGCAACTTCCTCGAACCAGGACTCTTGCTGCTAATTGCAAGAAGAAAGAGCCCGAACACAAACACACGAAAAAACACCAATCTCTATGAACCTGCAGGTTAAAAAATACTCAGATATAAAAAAACAAGAGTCTCAATTATGTTTAACGAGGGTTGCTTTCTTCTGATGTTTATAGCAAAAAGGCTTACTCCTGAGGATTTCTTGTCTTGGAGATAGCCCCTCCCCTCCCGTGTGTGCGTGTGTTTGTGTGTGTGTGTGCACGCGCGTGTTCTCTCTCTCTCTCTCTCTCACTCTCCTCCTCCTCCTTCCTCTTTCCTTGCTTCCCCCAGCCCTGATCTCTCTCTCCCTCTTCCTCCTCCCTTTCTCCTCCCCCACCTTTCTCCCTTTCCCTCTCTTTCTCCTCCTAACTCCCTCCCTCCCTCTGCATTGCTTTAGCTTTCTCTATCTGGGTGTTCCTTACAAAATCACTTTGTGCTTCGCTCCATTGCAGCCCTGTGGGGGATCATACACGGATTCTTGGGGGGAAGGATTAACTTGCCCGGTGGTGGCTGCAGTCCCAGGTGCCTGGTCCCTCCTGTGACATCTCTCCAGCTCCACCCACTGGCCTTGGCGCCCGTGAGTGCGGCTGCCTGGGATGACCATTGCCATCCAGGGGACACCAAGGGGCTTGTGAAGTTGTCCAGTGCCTCCTTGCAAGTTGACTAGGAGTCAAGCTGGGGCCACTTCCAGGACAGAGCTGTGGGGAGGGACTCTTGGAGCCCCGCCTGAGGCCTGAGCCATCATTCTGCACCGCAGGTCGCAGGTCACACAGCCAGAGATGCATCAGCTGCCTGCAACCCCCTGCAGGCAGGCCAGCCTGGCCTCTGCTGGCTCTGCCCTGGTGCATCAGCCTAGTGCCATCCCCTTCTCGCCTTTGCAAAAACTGACCTTTGTCCTAGGCATCTATTCGCCAACTGGGGGCCTTTATTCACAAGTGGGAAAACTCTGCACATCTACTCCGGCCCTTGGAAAAGCAAATGATCCATATCCTACTGGTAGACAAACAACCATAAAAAGCTGCTTGGGTTTTTGAGTTCTTCTGAGGAAGTCAAGGTTCTCTACTAATTATTGAAATGGTTACATTGTATGTTGTATGAGTTTTAAGGCACTGTTGGGTTTTTGGCTTTGTTTTTCCAGTGACGATAATAACGTGCCTCGTTAACTTTTTCTCAGGTTCAATAGATGACGTTTTCAACTGCAGCCTGTCACCCAGATCATCTCTGACGGAGGTTCTTTTGGCAGAATTGCCATTTCCAAGTGTTCTGGAATCGGAAGAGACACCCAATCAATTTATCTGATTGGATTGAACACTTTGTGGTCCCTGCTACCTGCCAGGCCTGTGCCGAGACAGAAGGCTGGGGGGAGGCAAGAGGTGGTGGCAGGCGGGCACTTCCCCCTGCTTGTCCGTCCCTGTGCCCCCGAGGGAGGCTCCTGTCTTCCGTTTCCCTGGGGATGCCCTGGCCGGCCCGATGCAGCTGACTCCAGGAAGGGCGGGCTTTGGCCCAGTGGCCCGGAGGGGTATCTTCCCCTTTGAACACTTCTCCAAAGAGGCAGAGGGAGCACCCTGAATGCTTTGCTTAGAACCCCAGCATCCTGGGAGCTCCCCGGGCAGCCTTTGAGGGGCCGGTCTGACTTGGGCGTTGACTGTGGATCCTGCATAAATCAGCGGTCCTCTGCTCGGGATCTCCTCCTCGTCTGAACCCAACCCCAGCAAGTGGATGGTTAGCAGGGCTATTTTCTTGCAAACGTGGCTGGACAAAAAGCCTGGGACACCTTTCACTGGAAGACAAGTATGTTTCCCATCCTTAGGAGAAACATTCTGGGGAGGGGTCCCTGGAGGATTGGCCAGGTCGAGAGGACGGTAACCTGCCACCCGCTGCCTGAAACTTGAGCTCCCTTGGCCTCTCTCTCTCATCAAAATGACCTGTGTAGAAAGAGGCCGGATAACGCGGAACCAAATAGTGACGGGGGAAGGATAACGTACTTGGCAGTGTCCTCTGGTGAAAGCGGGTTATGTCAGTTGGGTGTTTTAAATAAGCTTTTAGCAATCCTAACACTAAAAGCAAAAAAGAAGGAAGCTATAACATTACCATAATACATTGTTACATCAGTACATTTTTCATCTCCTAGCTACAATGGAGTTCTTCAAAAAGAAAAAAATTCCTATTTACATATAAAACCTGCATTGAAGGAATCGCTACATATGCTTATAAAGAGGAAGACTTATGGGTCCTTAGTATAATTTTTCTATTCTTTTTAAACAACTTCCTGTATTATACATTTTGATAGCGCTCCTGATTGTCCCTTCATTTATATTTGATATGTTGGGTACTCTGTGCAATTAAAACTTTTCTTAGCATTCAACATGGAATTGATTAAATTTGTGACCGTGTGTGTGTGTGTGTGTGTGTGTGTGTGTGTGTGATATTTCCATCATGCTTTGCAGGTGGTAGATTTGCCTTGTAATTTACCAAATTACAATAAGAATTGTGGTTTTCACAGCTACTTTCTCAAGAAGAGCTTTTTGAGGAACAGGTCTATGAAGTATTTGGAGAATAGAAACAATTTGATAACCGATCTTCCAGAAAAGAAAAAAAATGTTCCTTAATAACAGAAGAGGCTAAACATTTGTTATTCAACTCAGTACAAGATGAAGAGTGTTCACAGTAAAAGAAGTGTCAGTGCAAACAAACCTTAGGCAGATATCAAATATTAAATGTTTCCCGAAGGAAATAGAAACTCTAATTCACAAAAATTGACAAAGATTTTTTTTTTTTTAAGTAGCTGAATTGAGAAAAACCATCAGTAATCACTCCAGGAATGGACTAGAAATCTGGAAGGTTTCTTTTATAATTAAAAACAGTGTTTTCATTGAATTAAAAGCGGTTTTTATTGGATGCATTCACTCAGTCCTTATTCACTCAGCAAAGTTTCATGAACTGCTTCTAAGAGGATATACACTGTGCAAATGTCACAACGAAGTAATGTCGGGCAGCCTTTAAATTGGTGAAAAGTGTATTGGAACAGATCTTTCTGGGCAAAAGAGGCTTCAATCTGGGTATAAGTGCAGCCTTATTCAGATATTTTAACAGTTTAAGATCGATCCTAGTCTATAGGACAACGATCTAAGCAATTCATCCATTCATTCAGTCATCCATTCATTCAGTTCACGCATGCAACACATATGATCGAGTGCCTACTCTGCGGTGCACTGAGGTGGGTGCTGTATATAAAGTTCAGCCTTTGCTTTCAAGGAGCGTCCAGTCTTATAAAAGAAGACAGGTGTGTGGGGCGCTTGGGTGGCTCAGTGGATTAAACGTCTGACTTCGGCTCAGGTCATGATCTCACAGTTCATGGGTTAGAGCCCCTCATCAGGCTCTGTGCTGACGGCTCAGAGCCTGCAGCCTGCTTCGGATTCTGTGTCTCCCTCTCTCTGCCCCTCCCTCCCTCACTCTCTCTCTCTCTCTCTCAAAAATAAAATTTAAAAAAACAAAAAATTTTTTAAAAGACAGGTGTGCAAACTAAGAAGAATAATAAAATGAGTGCTATGAGAGACGTTCAAGAAAGGGAATGTCTAAAACACTTAGAATCCAGTTTCCGGAGTGAAACTAATGACATAAAACTGTAAAATCGAGTTTTAAAATAAATATGTGAGGATCGATTTATCCAAGTGATTGATTTGTTGAAGCTCTCAGAACAAGAGTCACCTTGGAGGCTATTAATTTATTCCAACAAGAATGCAAATCCAGACATTATCTACAGAAGGAGGGAGGTTTTTTTTCTCATTACCTCACGGTTATAGTTGATTTTTGGCTAAAGGATAATATTGCCCAACTTGATTGCCTACCTTAATTATCAGCTCAAATGTGAATGTCTTTTTACTGTTTCAAATCCCAATCTATCTTCAAAGAGCCAAGTTATGCCCCTATTTAAGAAATTCAAAAGAATATTGCATCTAGTTCTGAAGGGAGTTTCTAAAGAATTTCAAAAATGCTTTAAGCAATGGCAGTGTCATTAGAATGAATTATTACTTTGAAGAAGAGAACATTCATTTGGATGGGTAAATGCTGGTATAACAGATTTAAAAGGAGTGTTCACACTTGATATTCACTACTTGAATACACTTGAAAGGACTGACAGTGTGGAGCATTAGTAATTACCCAATGACTGGCCTGGCCCACTTAACCTCTTCAGAGTTCAGAGGAGAGGAAAACACAAGAATCAGGGACAGCAGAGCTGGCCCAGGAGGGAGGTGACGTCCATACTGGACTGACAAGGTTTTGATAGAATCAACAGTCTGAACTTGCTGCTCTGGCTCTATGTGGATAAAATGTCAGTAAGTTTGTTGAGTGGCACATTAGAAGCAGAGTTTAGAATCTGCTCCATTAGGTTGGACTGCCTTAATAAAATCGAGAACATTATAGAATTTTCTTTTCTGGATCTTTCAATAAAGTGATAGCAATCATTCTCGACTGCTTATTAACAACACCCCCTCTGAGTGACAGATATGAATTAAGTAGACTTCAGAAAGATCTAGGTCAGTGAGGGCTAATTTTATGTGTCAATTTGGCTGGGCCATGGTGTCCAGATATTTGGTCTGAACATTATTCTGGATATTTCTAGTTAAGTATTTTTGATGAGACTAACATTGAAATCGGTGGACTTTAAGTAAAGCAGAATGCCCTCTACAATGTCCGTGGGGCTCTCCCATCAGTGGAAGTCCTGAGTGGAACAAAAGACTGACCTCCCTTGAGCAAGAGAGGGGTCTGCACAGGTGGCCTTCAAACTTGAATGGCAACATGGGCTCTGCCCTGGGCCACCCACCTGCCAGCTTCCTTTGCAGATTTTGGACTTGTTAGGCTGCACAGCTCTGTGAGCCAATTCCTTAAAATAAATCTCTTTCTCTATCCACACGTGCTCGCGTGCACACACACACACACACACATTCTATTGGTTTTTTTCTTTTGAGAACCTGAATCATACAGACTCCATCACAGACATTGAGAAAATGTTTTATGAGTTAATCGATAAGCTAAAACAAAGGAGCAAAAGCAATATTCTTTTTTTTTAAGTTTACTTATTTATTTTGAGAGAGAGAGAGAGCACCAGTGAAGGAGGGGCAGAGAGAGAGAGAGAGAGAGGGAGAGAGAGAATCCCAAGTAGGCTGTCAGTGCAGAGCCCAACTCGGGGCTCAAACTCATGAACCATGAGATCATGACCTGAGCTGAAATCAAGAGTCAAACATTTAACCCACTGAGCTACTCAGCCACTTTAGTCTCTTTCTTTCTTTCTTTCTTTTTTTAACATGAAGACCCTTGACTAAAAGCACTGCATACTACATAACGGAAAGACTTTTGCCCAAATATATCAACCTGGGGGAGGAACTTCACTCAGTGTATCCATATCCAAAGTACTTGGGTAACACTGAAGATCATCTGTGACCTCTCCTGGGCTTTTGGAAGCAGCCCCCTGTCAAATCTTTTACACATCCTTTGTTGGCTTGCTCCTTGAATTCTCCCATCAACTATTTCCCATCGTCTCTCTTTTTTTTTTTTTTAATTTTTTTTTTCAACATTTATTTATTTTTGGGACAGAGAGAGACAGAGCATGAATGGGGGAGGGACAGAGAGACAGGGAGACACAGAATCGGAAACAGGCTCCAGGCTCTGAGCCATCAGCCCAGAGCCCGACACAGGGCTCGAACTCACGGACCGCAAGATCATGACCTGGCTGAAGTCGGACGCTCAACTGACTGCGCCACCCAAGCGCCCCTCCCATCGTCTCTCTTGTTCAGGAAACACTGCTGTGACCACTGTCACGTTTCCTGGAGCAGAGCTTCTCAAACGTGAATGTGCCTGGGAATCTCTTGGAGGTCTTGTCAAGCTGTGGACTCATTCAGGAGGTCTACATGTTTTAATTTCTTTTTTTTTAAGTTTATGTATTTATTTTGAGAGAGAGCGAGAAGCTCATGTGCACTGGACACGCTGATGATTGTGGGGGGTGGGGGAGCGAGGGGTAAGGGGAGAGGGAGAGAATCCCAAGCAGGCTCCAAACTATGAGCATGGAGCCCAACTCAGGGCTCCGTCTCACAGATCCGTGAGATCATGACCTGAGTGGAAACCAAGAGTCGGAAGGAAGCTTAACCAACTGAGCCACCCCGGCGCCCTGGTCTGCGTTTCTAACAAGCTCCTGGATGATGCAGAGTCTGCTGGGTTTAGGACTCGGCTCTAGCTCTGCCCATCTCAAACTTTATGAATCATCCGGGGGTCTTGTTAGAAAAGCAGAACCTCAGGCCCCGCCCGACTGACTTACTCAGAATCCGCGTTCTCGCAAGATGCCCAGCTGTAGGTGGGCACGCTCAGTCCGAGGAGGGGCATAGACATCTTCTCCAGGTCTGAGCCCCATGCGCTCTCTCCACAGCGGCAAGTGCCATCTCTCTCCCTGCTTCTTACCCACGGCCCGTGAACTTGGTTACTCATCTCTCTTCGGAAAGTTAACTGTCCACCTGACACACTCCCTCTCCTCCAGCTGGAGACTTCCGTCTCCTTCACAGCCCAAAGCTGGGTGTTCTATACTTGCTGTCCCCTCCCTCTGCCACCCACCCGTCTCTCCGCTGCTTTAACAGCAGGTTCCTCTGTGTGTGTGTGTGTGTGTGTGTGTGTGTGTGCTCGTGTGTGCACAGAAATTCATTATAATAATTTGAATTGGAAACAACCGTGTAACATTTAACCCATTCAATATAACTACTGTCTATTGTTTTAGATCAATTTGAAACTCTGTAAAAGGCGTATTAGTAACCTGGATGTCTTAAATTTCCAAATGATGAACTTATTCTGGTAGGTGATATGGATAATCTCCCCTCTTCTTCAGGATTTATGTAAACTTCTGACCTGATCTCTTCACCCTGTTGCTTTAACTTAACTCCAGTGAATCCTTCTCATGTTGGGGTGGGGGGGGGGGAGCCCAAGCACAGCCCTTGTCTTCTTTCTTTTTCTGTTTTTAAATTTTTAAAAAATATTTATTTTTCAGAGACAGAGACAGAGCAAAAGCGGGGGAGGGGCGGAGAGAGAGGGAGACACAGAATCCCAAGCAGGTTCCAGGCTCCCAGCACCGATCCTGACGCCAGGCTTGAACTCACAAACCGTCAGACGTTTAACCGACTGAGCCACCCAGGCACTCCCGAAGCCCTTGCTTTCAAGGGGCATCCAGTTTTATAAAAGAAGACAGGTGTGCAAGCTAAGAAGAACAATAAATTCATGACGGAAAACTGTAGAAGGCCCGCAGGGCCTTGTGCCCCAGTGTCTCTTAGCTCTCCCTTCACTCTTTACCGTGTGACAATCCCATGCTGTCCCCTGCCTCCTGGGCCCCTTCTCCCCCTTGTGGCAGCTCTCCTCCCTCTCCGGTCTCCTGTCTCCCATTGAGCGGAGAACCCAGCTCAGGCATTTCCAGTTCTAGGACAAGCTCCCTAAGCTCCCATGGTATCCAGGGCCCCTTACTGTCACCCTCCAGCTCATTTTCAGTGCACAGTCCGTGTTTGTGAAGGGAAAGAGGCCAAGGAAAAAAGAATCAACTTAATCATTGAAAGGGGTTACCTCAAGCAACCCGAATTCAAGGGCAGGAATAGCGCTATACTGCTCGCGATAAAATGGACTTGTACCAAAAATCCATTCTGAAGCAGAAACGCAAGACCAAAAAAGAAGGCAGCTCAGAATAGCAGTGAGACAAAAGAGCAGTACCTTAGGTTTACACGGCTTTAGAACTTATAAATTATTGTTGGAGTTACTCATCTTTCCATCCCGGTGAGGTGGGTACTGCTATACTCATTTTACAGATAAACTGGGGCTCAGAGAGGAATCTGCTAGATCCCAAAGCCCCCCCAGGTAGAAAGTGCAAAGATTTCTTCCAGCTCTTGATTCGGTGCGTAGGCCACAATTTCACAGCTTGCCTAAGATGAGACAAATGTAAGATATTAATACGAATTCACTTTCAAAATTCTATAGACTCCCTGCTCTGTTTAAAAAAATATATTTTTCTTAAATTATGCTATGCTAATTAACGCTGCCATTTTCAGACAGTAATCTGTTATTGGGTGTTATTTTCTTCATTGAGATGCCACTACTAAATCCTAATTTAGACTCATTCCTTTTAATAACATCGACAGAACTCTATACCTTCTATGTGTTCCCACCACCATTCATTGATGTAAAATTTGAAAGTGTAAAATGCATTAGGAATGTAAAACGGATAGGAATCCTCTCCGAAAATTCTACTTGGGATCTTGATTTTTAAGCAATACCTCGCATATGCACTTGGGATGCTTACTTTGATGCTTTTTCTGTGTCTTTTGATAATTTCCCTTTTTGTAGATATCACCGCCAACAGAGGTCTGACTTTTGAATAACCCCTTTGCAGAGAAGGGATTGTTGTGGATTGCCTTCTAAATATGTTGCCAACAGTCTCCAGTGTGCACTTCCTGTCTTTTCTTTGCAGCCAGGTGGCTAATAGCTGTGTCCTAGCCTGGAGGCATTCAGTTTTACTAAGCCCCTACTATGTGTCAAACTACCAAGGTGGTTGCCAAGAACATGAGGATAAAAGTCCCTCCACATTCTGGGAAAACTCTGGGGTGAGAGACACAGTTTTGTCTTGTGGGGATAGAAGGACAATTAAATTGGCAATCACAAAGTGCAAAGGTTTGTGCCAGGAACCCCAGTGAGGAGAAAGGTGTCAGCTCACATCCTTCCCCACTCTTGTTTCCTACTTAATGCAAAGATCTATGACAATTTTGCCCACAGTCACTTAGGTTGAAAGTTATGCGTGGATGAAAATTTGCAATTGGGGCACCTGGATGGCTCAGTTGGTTGAGCATCAGACTTGGGCTCAGATGTTGATCTCCCAGTTCATGGGTTCAAGCCCCGTGTCGGGCGGGCTCTGTGCTGACAGCTCAGAGCCTGGAGCCTGCTTCGGATTCTGTGTCTCCCTCTCTCTCTGCCCCTCCCCCTGTCATGCTCTGTCTCTGTCTCTCTCTCAAAAATAAATAAATTAACAAAAAATTAAAAACTTAAAAAAAGAAAATTTGCAGTTGAAAATCTTCAGCTTACTCCTCTTTTTGCTCCTCTCCCCAAATAAGACCATGCTCAAGAATGCTCATTTCAAGAACTATACAAATAGGGGCGCCTGGGTGGCTCAGTCGGTTAAGCGTCCGACTTCAGCCAGGTCACGATCTCGCGGTCCGGGAGTTCGAGCCCCGCGTCGGGCTCTGGGCTGATGGCTCGGAGCCTGGAGCCTGCTTCCGATTCTGTGTCTCCCTCTCTCTCTGCCCCTCCCCCGTTCATGCTCTGTCTCTCTCTGTCTCAAAAATAAATAAATGTTAAAAAAAAAAAAAAGAACTATACAAATAAACAAAAGTAAGTAGCCACATTACTGGAAACACATCTCCTTGCTTTCCCCACCCGGTGCCGTGGCCCTCCTGATGAAGGCTGGGCACCTGTCGGCCTCCAGCTGAGCTGCAGGAAGTGACCCATGTCTCCATGGTGATGCGTCACAATGCAGCCGCGCTCCACCCACAACACCCAGTCCAGCTGGAGCAGAGGGCATCGCGGTGGCCTCTTTCCAGCAAGAATGGCACCGCCTGGGCTGGAGGCTGCGTGCCCCTTTCAAGGAGGCCACCAGATTCAGCCAAGTAAGGCTGCGGACCCTGCCGGCAGGGGAGGGGGGGGGGCGCGCGGCTTTTCCCTGGGAATGGGGTACACCGAGCAAAGGCTGCTTTGGTCTGCAGGGGTGTTTGCCTCCCTCTTACGGGTGGGACTCACTTCATGGAGAGTCTGGGAGTCAGAGGGAATGAGATGTTCATGATCTTGCCCTTTTACTGCCCTTGGTCCCGTTTCTGCCAAACCTCTCCCTAAACCTCTCAGGTGCTTTCAAACACCCCCCCAAAGTGCCTAGGAGGGGACAGCAAAAAGAAGGAATAGTGCCTTTCCAGGATCCCAAAGTCAAAGACAAAGAAGGAACGGAGGTCAGACGCTGTGAAGACAGCGGACCCAGCGGAGACCTGACCCCCCCCCCCTCGTGCAGGATCTGGGGAAGTGCACAGAACGCGGGGAGGTGCCCGAAGGCAGGGAAAGGACCCCGCAAGTAGGTGTGCAGAGGCACCTTACCCCTGCGTGGTCGTAGCCAGGCCAGCACCTAGGCGTTTAGCTGCCACTTCTCTGCGACCTTTGCTGATTTTTCTTTCAAAGCGATTCCACATGAACCCGGGTAGAGCTTTTAATGCCAATTGTGCGTGCAAATGCAGCAGGTTTGCAAAGTCCGCCTCTGTGTCAGTGGAGGGAGAGTGATTCCCAGGTACTCAGCCGCATCCTGACCTTTTTCATGGCAATAATAACCCACCGCAGCCGCCTCGCTGGGTAATTGCGGTTCCACAGTGGCTACAGAGCAGCGGGAACTGTTCAATGGCGCATTCCCTGGAATCGTAGACCCACCAGAATGAATGAAATGCGTATTTTCATTCCATTCCATTCATCCCTTTGTAAATTAAGGACAGAAAATGAAAATACTTAACCTGTAAAAAACATATTGAGAACATTCTGTTTCTATATGATGACAAGGCAAAAAAAAAAAAAAAGAGAGAGAGAGAGAGAGAGAGAGAGAGAGACAGGAACCGCATTCCTTTTGAATCTCCTCTCTTTCTAGTCACTCCTCTTGGTTTCTTTCGCTGTCTCCCCTCCCCCTTCCAGTCTGGGAATGTGGGAATCCTCCAAGATTCTCTCCTCCTTGGTTCACATCCTCTGTCGTGGCCGTGTCCTGCCAAGGGCTTCAAGTCTACAGAAATGCCCCACCGGCTTTCTAATCTTACCTCTCACTCCCGTGTTCCCCCTAATTTTCAAACCAAAGTACGCAACTGTCTACCGGATAGTTCATTTGGGTGTCACAGAAGGGCCTTGATCTAACACGTAGAAAATTACACTCCTTGTCCACTCGACTTTGCAGGCTCAGTTAGGAGGGTGCCAGCTGCCCACGGTACATGGGAGGGCGGCTTGGCTGACACCTCAGTTTGATCACCGGGGCTCATTGATTCTGCCCCCCAAGTTCCCCTTCCTGTGGGTGAGTTTCATTCTTCACGCCCAGTCTTGGGGCTCTAACAGGCACTCTGTGCCACTCGCTCTTCCACTGCTCAAAGTGTCACGCTCCAAAAGGTGGGGGACTGATGTGTCACACTGCCTGGCTTTGGTCCAAAAATAAGATGAGAGGTTGACAATGACTGCCACGGACTACTTGCTGTTGAACTATTACTCTATGTGGGCTTGTAAGTGCTGCATCACTTTGAGGGACTGCCATAAATAACGAGGAACTGGTGGCTTGAAACCAAGATGTATTCTGGAGGCCCGAAGCCCCACATCAAGGGCTGTGCTGCGCCGGTAGCTCTGGGGCAGAAGCCTTCCTTGCTTCTTGTGTTTTCTGGGAGCTGTTGGCATTCTCGACTCGTGGCCTCGTGCGCCTCCACGGTCACATCCCCGCCTCTTCCGGGTCGAGTCTCCCTCCGCCTCCCATAAGGATGATGAAATTGCACTTGGGGCCCACTGATAATCCAGCACGATCTCCTCATCCCAAGATCCTTAACTGCACCTGCAAAGGCCCTTTACCCTTATGTGGTACCGCTCGCACGTTCTGGGGGTTAGGACATGGACCTGTCTTTTGGGTCTCTGTTCAGCCTACGTTAAATGCTTGAATTTACCCTCCCCTTTAATCCTCCCGACAACTAGGGAAACGTTGAATCACCAGGTACTGTTCATACTTGCCCACCCAGCAGGCTATGGTAAGGATGAAACAAGATTCCACCCGTGGAAACACTTTGTAAAGCGTAACAGAATACGCACATGTTCGTTACTGTTTTATCCTGTCTTCAAAACCCCCTAATGCATTTTCGTCATTGTGAATACCTCCAGGGGTGGTGAGTTCAAGGGGGCAGCAAGGCAAACGAGGCCTTGCTGGCCTGGCGTTGACCATTTCTTCCCCTGCTTCACTCACATCGGGCCACTTCAGACTTTTCATACCTCGCGCTGCTTTCTCTGAAGAATGCTTCCCTCCGCGTCCTCCTGTAATCGCGGTCAAACCCCTGCTTTAAGTCCCGGCTCAGATGCCACCTGTTCTATGAAGTCCCTCCCGGATCCACCCTCGATGCCCCTTCTCTCATCCAACCAGAAAGAGCTGTGCCTTCCTGGGGGCTCCCACGGCACACAGCACAGCACCCCACTTAAAGTGCTCGTTGGCCATTTTCTCTTTCCTCTCCTCACCTGTGAGCTCCCCAAGGCCAGGACAGGGTCTCTATGGCCTCGGGCCTGTGGTCTCCACGGTCCATGGGAGGGGCTCAAGCCTTGCCTGTAGGATGAACAGAAAATGAGAGGGGTAGAAAGAGGAAGACAGAATCATGGGACGGGTGGACACAGAGAGGGAAAGACACTGGGATGCTTAGCAAGAATAAGCCTAAAAGAAAGCAGTGGCACATGGCTTGCAAAGACGTTTTTGGAACATTCGGATTATAGATTTTTAAGTTACTGCTGCTGTTAACGAAGAGGGTTAATTCTAATAGCATTTTATTTGCAGGAGCTTTGTCAATGGGAATAAAAGGCGTTGACGCAGACCTGACCTAGAGACTTTTAGTAAGAGAAACCGTTAGACAAAAAGAATTGAAGAAAGATGTCCTGGAAATTGAGTGCACATCTCGTCACGTTGGTCATCCAGGCGGATTAGCATTAGGGAGTGGGGGGTCCGCTCGGTCTCAGGTCCTAGAGGCAGCCAGGCATGGCCTCTCCTGCACCCGATGCCTTCCAGAATAGGATCTTGGCGACAGAAGGCGGCCAGCACCCAGCCTGTCCTCAGAAGGAGGAAAGGCCGCAGACAGCGGCAGCCAGAGGTGTTCCTGGCCTGCCCGTGTGATCAGTTGGGAGATGTTCCCCGGGCGCTGTGTTGCCAGGGTGTTTGAGGTATATTTGGGCTTAACAGGAAATTGGTCTGGCCTGGGTCAGTGTTGTTTGCTTTAGGAAAAAGAGGGGGAAATGGTGCGTGGGCTCTGTGCAGAGAGGATCCTTCCTGAGCCCTGCAAGCGTCACACTCCGAGGTTCAAATCAGGTTCCATGGAGGTTTCTTTTAAGAGCCGCACTGCCTCCCAATTTCTTCCCACTTACTTGTCCATACTTGGAACTCTCTGAACAAAGAACATTTAATGCCGCAGTTGGAACAAAATGCTTCGAAGCATGAAGTGACTCCCACTAACGAGCCGGTGTCAGAGCATGACGTCATTTCTCTCTCGGAGGCGCGTGGGCTCGGGGCGCGCACACCCGCAGCGTGTGTGTAAACGGAGGCACAGAGCGTAGCCTGCGGGGCTCGGGCTTTTGTGAGATCCGGGGGAGCGGGCGGAGGGGAGTCTCAACCCGTGGGAGGGCAGTGGGGAAACAGTCACGGAGGAGCGGGTCCAGCTGCCTGGCTCCCCCAAAGGGCCTGTTAAATGAGAAACAAGACCTGCCTGGGAGATGGGAGAGGAAACAGAAGTATAGAGGCAGCACGAATGAAATGTTCCTTCAGGGCCCTACAGGCCAGGCGGTGCATATAGATTGTAAAGCTATTTGGAAACTGCAGACGTATTTGAGAAAAGCATAGCGATTGTATTCGGGATACAGGAGTGGGAAGATACACAGGCAGTTAGGTGGCTATAGGGTTCCTGCGGTGAGGCCCTAGACCCCGGACAGCAGGTTATTCAAATAGTAAAGGGGACCCTTTGGACCCAGGTTCTAGTGAGATGTAACCAGGTTAATTGCCTAGATAGGAAGAATGAGAAAATGTCAGAGTTAAATTTAAAACCTGTCGTGGTGCTTTGTGGACAGTGGGAGGCTGGGTCAGTCAATGCCTGTTGTTGCTAGCAGGTGCCTGATGGTTAATTCTCTATCCTCAGTCGTCTGGACCCAGCCTGGCAGCAGTTGCCATAGGCGATCCCTCCCCCACCGCCTCCTGGAAAGCCCTCCTTCCTGTGGCCCCTGATGTCCTCTGCCCTCACCGACTGCTTTTCTCAGTCTTCCCCAACCTCTTGACATTGGTTGCCCCAGGCTTTATTTAGCCTTTGGGCTGGTCTCCTCCAGCTATGCCCCTTCTTGTTGAATCCACCTGCTTATGCAGATTGAAATATCACGCAAGCTGCAGAATCCTGCACAGTCGGGGCAGAGAACGCATCAGAGCTGCCCCAGATGATACTGTTCAGTGACAGACAGAAGAAAAGGACACTTTGTGTATTATGAGCCCAGTTTGGTAAAACAAGATGGTGGAAACTAAAACCCAATATGTCAACGTCGTTATATATGCATATATAAATCTCTGTATCATTGTATCAGCAGACATAAAAGCGTGGAAAGAAACCAGCACAATTGTTAACATGGTCTGGGAGGAGGGCTGAGGAGGAGGAGGGAGCACGGGGAAGGCGCCCAGAATAAAACCGGAGGTGAGCCCCTTTGTGCAAAATCATTTCATGTGCATATAGGTTTATCTAATAGGGTTCATGAGAAGTTGGTCACTAAAGTCACAGTGGGCATCTTAAGGGGATAGAACTTCAATCGAACTTTCTGTTTTATATTTTTACGCATTGCTTAAATTCTTTTTTTTTTCAACGTTTATTTATTTTTGAGACAGAGAGAGACGACAGAGCATGAACAGGGGAGGGGCAGAGAGAGAGGGAGACACAGAATGCGAAACAGGCTGCAGGCTCTGAGCAGTCAGCACGGAGCCCGACGCGGGGCTGGAACTCACGGGCCGTGAGATCATGACCTGAGCCGAAGTTGGATGCTTAACCGACTGAGCCACCCAGGCGCCCCTATTCCTTTAGACTTTAAATTACTATCCCCAATTTTTTTCTCCTGCAAAATTATTTTAATTACGAAGACGACACATGATGGAAGTATTCAGGTTTGCCACATTTCAAACCGTTTTGTCATCCCTTTGCCAGGCGAGGCCACCTGGGATTCCTACGCGACCACAATGAGGACTGCATTCACGCCCAAGACGGGAGCGGTGCCTGCTTTAATTCGGTAGATCCCGATTTGTGTCAGGTTGATGGACTCACCTTCGTCTGTTCACCTGTGTTCTATTATTCGGAGTCCCAAAGCAACAGAAAGCAGTCATCAGAGAAGGTTTAGAAAAGGGCACTCAGGTAGAACCTGTTGCGTGCACAGTGCTCCTCCAAGCACCAGACAGGCTTTCCCCCCTTCGGACCGTATCCAGACCTCCTATAGGAAAACTAAGGAAAGAGACACATGGATCCTTCATAAAGTCACTGCGGGTCAGGGCAATAGAGCCAGTGTGTAGGTTAACAGAATCGTGCTACTCAAAAACATGGAGCAGGCATTGCATTCATTACCTGGTATGTAGTAGGCAATGACGATTCAGTAAGTGGATGAATGAAGAATCGTTAGCACTTGATCATCCATTGGAAGCTGGAAGGCCATGACCCACTCACCCTTCCCTTCACTCCTCCACTCACTGCTTCCTAAGTGGCCTTTCAGCGTCTCCCATTTCCACCTGAATTGTGCGGGGTGGGAATTTCTGTCCGTCGGCTGCCTCTTTAAACTCATTGGTGGGTGAGTGAGAGCGGGATCGGGAAAGCCTCGTTACCGTCCATTGCATCCCGGGTGGGTGGGAAACCAGCATGGAGACGCTTCACCGGCCTGTGTTTACTCTGTGAATTGTTTCCAATAAAGAGGATCCTGGCACCTTACAAGTTCACGTTGCTGAGAAGTCACAGGGATCGTGGGCAAGACCACGGCTGAGGAGTCAGGCAGAAACGGGCTCTGACCTCCGCTCTTTGCTCTACCCCTTCTTATCTCTGCTACCTTCGGCAGGTGACAAGCTGTGGCTCAGCTTTATGGTCGGCAAAGTAGGAATAATGATTCCTGCCTCAGGTGGTGGTTCTGATGACAGAAGAAAACACTAGTACGGTGACCAGCATGGAGAAGTAACTCAAAATTTTTCATTCATTCCCGCCCCCCCAGGGTAATCTCTGATAGACTTTCACAAACTACAGGGCTGTAAGACTCCTCAGTGGCTATCCCACTGAGTTACATTATGTCCCCTAACTGGGAGATTTATCATCTGACGGTAATGATCATGCCAGCTTCCCAGACAGTAACAGTTGTCTGAGGAAGAAACATTTGGGATAAGAGCCAAAAAACAAATGGGTACTAATGGAGTCTAGGTCAATGGTCTTCAAATTCGCATATTTTTAAAGTTCACGGGAAAGTTTTCATCGTAAATTAAAATAATTGCAGAAGATAAAATGTATAGCCCATCCTAGACATTGACATTTTAAGATAAAACTATTAAGTCATTAAAAAATATAGCCAATGAGTAATCTAAACACCTTAGCAAATTGATACTTTCTATGATCTTTTTAAAAAATACACCAGACAGTAGACAATTTATTTCATTCCTTTTGCTTCTTGAACTTTTATTCCTCTCCACTTCCTCCGTAGAATTTTACCCTGCTATCATATATTTTGTGTTTGAAAGCAATTTATTGATCGCCCCATTATGCTTCTTTGAAACTATTTTAGTATATTAATTGAAATTAATTTTTAAACATATTATGTGACCCTAAGTACTGAGTTATAACAATTATTTTTAGTACACGATGGCTCAAAGCAATAAATACTTTACCGGTGTTAATAGTCACTAAACACAAGAAGGAAATTTTTTGGAATTGTATCTTAACGAGATAAACGTGACTGTTCTGTTTGCAATTAGTTTATGTATCCTGTTTGAAGTGTTACTATTTTGGGAGTGAGACTGCACTCAGCGTCCATTTTTTTTTTTTTCTGCTTCTTTTTTCAATTTATAGATGCTAATGTTAACCAGTCTTGTTCACATGAATAAGTAGCCATGAACGAAAGGAGTTGGGTGTGGCGCTGCCATTCAAGACTTTGAACCCTCTCTGAGTTAAGTGCCAGAAATGACAAGGTGATTTTTGTTAACGATTGAGCAGCTGACAACCTGGCTGGGAACTCCTTGGAGTTTATTGAAAGCAAATGATTAGATGATACGTCTTCCAGTTACTGAGTTTTTCCCCATCTCATTTTCTAAGTATCCCGAAAGTCTATGTCTTAACAAATGGCTATTAAATCACATCAGTTACTCTTTCACATGGAAGGAACTTGTTTAATATTTTTTCCAGTTCTATTGAGGAATAATTAAGACACATCACTGTATAAATTGAACCCGTGCGGCACACCACGGGGGATGGCTTGGCTTCCATACGTTGTGAAATGATCACCACAATAGATTCAGCTAACATCCATCTTCTCCTATAGATACAAATCAAACATCCACTATGCATTTAATGAAGGAGAAAGTTCTATATGCTGAAAATTAATTGGTCTGGCCAGCCAGCCTATATTTCCGTGTATCGTTAAATATTTTACAATGTAGAATGAGATGAGGACTGGCTGGACTGGATTAAATATTTCATTGCATGTTTGGCTTAAAAAAAAAAAAACAAGACTTGAGTACCTTATTGAATGATGGAAATCCGAAGGAAAACGTGACAACATTTTTATGTGCCAGAGTTACCCAGCGCATCCTTAAAAATGTGGTAGTCTCAGAAAAGATTCCAGTTGTGTTTAAAAGAATCAGCATCACCACCCTGTCCTGCTTCCCCTGCTCAGAGATGCTTTTCTTTTTTTTTTTATTTAAAAAAAAATTTTTTTTTTCAACGTTTATTTATTTTTGGGACAGAGAGAGACAGAGAGAGACAGAGCATGAATGGGGGAGGGGCAGAGAGAGAGGGAGACACAGAATCGGAAACAGGCTCCAGGCTCTGAGCCATCAGCCCAGAGCCCGACGCGGGGCTCGAACTCACGGACCGCGAGATCGTGACCTGGCTGAAGTCGGAGGCTTAACCGACTGTGCCACCCAGGCGCCCCTCAGAGATGCTTTTCTTTCTAGCTAATGACATGTCTTCGGGATTTTTTTTTTAAAGACCTGAAAAAAAAAAATGTTTAAACAGGTGGGGAGAAGAACCATTCAAAGCATTCTATATTCTCTGCTCTCTCCTCAGAGGCTTCTCCCCAAAGAGGGACGGACGTTTTGTAATTATTAGGAAATGAGAAGCTAGACACTGCTCTTAGCCAAAGCAGGGCACAATGTACCTAAAACCAGAACCCCCCCCCCCGCCAGAGCATTTGCCCTGGTTAGAGCACCCCCAACCTCCACCCCTTCAGAAATCCTCGTGAGCCCAAGGTAAGGGCATGGAACTTGGATTACAAGGTGGCTTCCTTGGAACCACACCCCTCTCACTGTTGGAGGCTTAGACCCAGAGGCATATCGAACCTTCCTAAGATCCTGCCATGACCTAGGGGAGAGAGAAAGGTGTGGGACAGGAGCACTTGGGTAGCGACGCGGGTTTGCTTTCAGGCAGAGACACGTTAAGGAAGATTACACTGGGAGATGGAGATCTGAAAATCAACTCCTTTCAAGCCGATCGTGCTGTGTTGCCTTTGGAAAGTCGTCATGTGCCTTTGATTACCTCGTTAGGACCACAGTCCTACCTGAGCCCACACGTCTGAATAACAAGTAAACTGGCTCATCATCCAAATGTATCCCACTTCCCAGATGTTTGGTTTCTTATAGATAGTACCTGAATCTAACCCAGTCTTCTTTTTTTAAAAAGCCAATATGAGACATTTTAGACGTACACAAAAGAACATACAACGAATCCCCAGCCAGTATCTAGCTACAATAATCAATACCCAGACAATGCCTTCCACCCAGCCTTCCCACTGGATAATGTTGAAGCAAATTCCAGGCATTCTATCATTTTAATTCTAAGTAGTATTCTTATGTATCTCCAAAAGATAAGGACTCTTTAAAAGTATGCTACGATATAGGGGCGCCGGGGTGGGTGAGTCGGTTAACCATCTGACTTTGGCTCAGGTTATGATCTCATGGTCCGTGAGTTCGAGCCCCGCGTTGGGCTCTGTGCTGACAGCTCGGAGCCTGGAGTCTGCTTCAGATTCTGTGTCTCCCTCTCTCTCTGCCCCTCCCCCGCTTTCTCTCTCTCTCTCTCTCTCTCTCTCTCTCTCAAAAATAAAATAAAACATTAAAAAATAATAATAAAATCATATGCTACAATACCATTGTGTTGGCTAAAAAATAATTCCTTAATATCAAATGGCCAATCAGCAATCAAATTTCCCCCTGATGTCTCACAATTAAAAAAAAATAACAAGTTGGTTAGAAATTAAATTCAAGTATGTTCTACACATTGCACTTGGTTATTATGTTTTTTGCCTCGTTTAATCTATAGGTTCCTTTCTTTTTTTTTTCTGAGAATTTCATTTTTTTTTTTCCTGAGAATTCTGGATTTTCCTGATTTCATCTCCACTGTGTTATTTAAAATATTCCTCTTTTCATGCATTTCCTATAATCTAATATACCAAAGACTTCATCTAATTCAAGCTGGGTATTTCGGCAAAAATATTTAATAGGTGTTGTGTAGGTCCATCTAGGGAACATGATAGCTGGTGGACCCTCTTCTTGAACTGTGAGTACAAATGCTGATCGTTGCCTGGATGCTTGGTTTCATTACAGCCTTGCAGACCAGTGATGTCCCGTTCTTACCTACCTTCCTTTTATTAACCAGAAGGAATACATGCATAGAGAGAAACATTTCTTCAACAAGTATTTGATTACATTGAAGTACTCTTTATACAGGAGAGGACCTACCTCTTTAAGAAATATTTTTAATTAAAAAAAATCAATGAATTTCAGATTGTTGTTCTTTTAAATTCCATTTTAGGCCTCCAGTACTTTTGTGAAGAGCCGTCCTAAGATATGGGATTGTTTCCTTTCAAGGGAATCTGGAAATTAAATTCTTTCTGGCATCAAGTCTTCCTTGAGCCAATCTTTAAAAAAAAAAAAAAAATGTAATAAGGAAAATTATTTGACCTGTGCGTTGCTGTGTGATTTGGCATTTAATCCCTTATTCTGATTTTCGCTATCTTTTCTTGTAGTCGAAAGGGTATCAGAAGACTAGGATATACCTATTCACTTAGTGACCCTATTCCCAATCAGACACAGTACAACGATGAGTATGTTTGGAAATCATGTTCTAAAGAAGACTGGATCAAAACCGGGACTTCAAGAGGAGTCAGGAGCCAAATACCTCGCCCCAGTCAAGTAAGATGATATCTACATATCTGTTGAATTTAATGCTGTATCAGTACTCCGTAAGAACAAGAGTTTGAATATTTCCAAAGATCCTCATCTACAGTTATGGTCCTTCTTATACTATTTTTTCCCCCACCTTCTCTCATTTCTAACTCCTTCTCCCTTATCTCTCCAAGTTTTCAAAACATTTTTTAAAATTTAGGGATGTGTGGGTGGCTTAGTTGGTTGAGCATCTGACTTTAGCTCAGGTCATGATCTTACGGTTCATGAGTTTGAGCCCCGCGTCAGGCTCTGTGCTGACAGCTCAGAGCCTGGAGCCTGCTTCAGACTCTGTGTCTTCCTCCCTCTCTGCCTCTCTACTGCTTGCACTCTGTTTCTTTCTGTCTCTCAAAGATGAATAAACCTTGAAAAAAATTGTTTTAATTAAAAAAAATTTTTTTTTTAATTGAAATGAAATTCACAGGGCATAACATTAACTTTTTAAAAATGAACAATTCGGGGCGCCTGGGTGGCGCAGTCGGTTAAGCCTCCGACTTCAGCCAGGTCACGATCTCGCAGTCCGTGAGTTCGAGCCCCGCGTGGGGCTCTGGGCTGATGGCTCGGAGCCTGGAGCCTGTTTCCGACACTGTGTCTCCCTCTCTCTCTGCCCCTCCCCCGTTCATGCTCTGTCTCTCTCTGTCCCAAAAATAAATAAACGTTGAAAAAAAAAATGAACAATTCATTGACAATTAATACATTCAAAATGTTCTGCAACTACCACCTTTATCTTATTCCAAAACATTTTCATCGTCTCAAAAGGAAACCCCCTACCCTTTAAGAAATTAATTCCTGGGGCGCCTGGGTGGCTAGGTCGGTTAAGCGTCTGGTTCTTGATTTCGGGTCAGGTCCTGATCTTACAGTTCGTGAGATCAAGCCCTGTTATCAGACTCTGCGCTGGCAGTCTGGAGCCTGCTTGGGATTCTCTCTGCCCCCCGTCTCTCTCTCTCTCTCTCTCTCTCTCTCTCTCTCTCTGCCCCTCTCCCGCTTGTGTTCTTTCTCTCTCTTAAAATACATAAACATTAAAAACAAATAAAATTACTTCCTGTTTCCCTCTTCCCTAGCCTCTGGTAAGTAACAATCTACTTTCTATCTCTGTGGATGACGTATTCTGGATACTTTTTATTGGGAATCAGAGAACATGTGACCTTTCACATCTGGCTTCTTCATTTCGTGTAATGCTTTCAAGGTTCATCGGCATTGTAGCATCTATCGGTACTTCATTCCTTTTTATGGTTCCCTTTTATGGTTGAATAGTATTCTATTGTATGTGTATACCACAGTTTCTTCATTCATTTAGCCATTGCTGGACATTGGGCTGTTTCCACCTTTTGCCTATTGTCAATAGTGCTATCAACTGGCACTCGCAAACATTTGTGTTTCGTATTATGCGTCCTCAAACTGCCAGATCTTTTGTCATTTTGTTTACTCTACCTAGAATCCCTTCTCCTGTCCACCAAGGACATTCATACATTCACCAAGGCTCAGCTTAAAGAGAGCTATCTCTAATTCCCTTCTCCTATAGGTGGAAGTAACTGACCCTCCCTCTGTCTTCTGGGCACTGGGTACCCTTCTCCCACCATAAAAGGCAATGCTCAGTTGTAGTAAAGAGTTTCATTTATTTGGATGCCCCCCGGAATGGTACCCCCCCGGGATGTATTCATTAGGTAATAAGGTGGTGGAAAGGGTAGGATTTGATGACTGAAAGAGTATAAATGGCAAGGAAGGGGAAAGAATGAAGGATGATTTTTCTGGTTTTGAGTTGCATGGCTGAGTGGACACTCCTGCTGTTTACTGAGCAGGCATGGGTGAGGACCAGGTTGGGTGGGAAAGGGCATAGGGGAAATGTGAACTCAGTTGAAGACACGTTGGTTGAAAATATGTCCAACAGGCAGTTGAATATCTCGGTCTGGAGTTTGTGTGGAAGAGGTGAGCGATAGATGTAGACTTGGGAGTCATCAGGACATACACACATATCCCATTTAACACCCCATTTCCTCCTGGAACCCATTCATTATAATGAATTTACCTCTTAAATATTTGCCTTAAGATTTTAAAATTAATGTAAAGCAGTCAGTTACAATATTATACTGTGTATGTATACATATATACACACACAAAGCATTTGTTTTCTTTAGGTGTTATTGAAGGCTCCCAGCCAATGAGAGCTAGAGCGGTAGGTGGTCCTGGGCACTCGTAGCCAATGAGCTGTAGTGGGGGCGTAGCCCCTCCAGCCATCAAGGCTCTTCCAATCGACCTGAATGAGGGTGTGCTGTATTATTTACTCTGCCGAGGCCTCTCTATCTGCCATTTATTTGTTTCTGTTGAACAGTTACGACTGTGGCTCAGGACCTGAACTCGGATGAGACTGGCAAGGTGCTCCCTCTCTGCCAACAGAGAGGATCTGCCGCAAAAGCGATTGCCCTGGGAGTTAAAATACAGACTGGTGGGTTGGAACTCCTTCAAGGAAACTGTGGTGGGAAACAGGGGCCTGATGATATATTGGCAGCAATTGTGATGCCTCCGGGTGTGGGCAGTCAGGCAGAACACGGGCTGGAGGTGGGTCAGGGCTTGACTAGTGATCACGGGACCCTGCAGCCGTTTCTGTCGGCTGGCCCCTCTTGGGGGCAAGGCTTGCATGTGTATAGTGATGCGTCAGAGTGACTAGTATTACGAGGATGAACGTGTGGAGCATAAAGATACGTCCGGCTGATGAAGCCCTGGGGAATCCCCAGGTTTGAGGTGCAGGTCAAAGAAAGAAGCCATAAATGGAGACCAAGGAGCAGCCCCAGAGGAAAGCCTGAAGGAGGTGGTATCATCAATGCCTGGGAAAGAGATACAAGAGAGATCCATCACCGTGTAAATTATCTCTGCTATCTAGGGAGTGTCCCACCGGAGGTCAAGGGTGACTGCAGTTCCCATTCAGGATATTGGAAAAAACCGGTTTACCTGGGTTTAGCAATGACTGGCAGGGCAAAGACCTCAGGCAGTGGATGGTTATATGTGCCACCTTTTATTCATTCATTTAAGCCACGAATATTTCCGGAGTGCCTCATATGTCAGGCACTCTTCCAGATCTGGGAAGTAGCAGTGAAGAAAATGAGAAAAAACCCCTGTCTTCATGGAGCTTACACTTTAGTAGGGGGAGACGGACAGCTGATGATAAATATAACACTCAGGCAAACTGTAATGCACCATAAAAGTTTAGAAAGTGATAATTCTATGGGGAAAAAATTGATCAGGGTAAGGCGGATCCTGAGTGGAGTGGTGGGGGAAGGGTTTGCAATTTTATGTGGGGGTAATTTAGGGAGGTGTCATTTAGATGGTGACATGCAAATTGAGATTTGAGGGAGGTGAGAGAAAAAGTCATGCTGAAATCTCGGGTGAGAACCTCTCACCCTTTCAAAGGCAAAGCCTTGAGGCAGGAGCGTGGCTGATGTTTCAGGAATTGCAAGGCAATCCAGGCAGCTGGAGAGAAGGAAGTGAGGACAGAAAACAAAGGGGAGGTGCGTTGGAAGGGGTTGAGGGGTAGATGTGTGTGTGTGTGGGGGGGGAGGGTTGTAAATTGTGTAGAGTCCTATAGGCCATTGCAGAGTATAACTATTACTCTGAAATAAGGAGGAGCCACTGCTGAGTTTTGAGAAGAGGGGGAGCCCTGGCCAAGAGTAGACTATAAGAGAGTAAAGGTGGAAGCCGAGATACTGGCTAAGAGGCTACTGCAATAATCCAGGAGATAAACGATGATGGCTCAGACTAGGGTGTTATGTGTGATTGGAAGAACTGGTCTGCTTCTAAATATATTTCATAGGTAAATAAGGTTTCCTGATGCAAAGAATGTGGGGTGTGAAGCAAAGAGATGCGCCAAGAATGACTCCAGGGATTTAGATTGAAACAGTGGCAAGGATAGAGTGGCCATTAACTGAAAGGTAGAATATTCAAGACTCAGGGGGGACGCTCAGGGGTTCTGTTGTGGGAATGTGAAATTAGAAGTGTCCTAGCAAGCTTCCAACTGGAGATCGACAGAAGAAAGACGTTGGGCCGTAGGGATCTGTGTTGAGGGAGAGGGTCTAAGCCAAAGATAAATGGGAGTCATCCTATGTATTTGAAACAAATGAGACTGGATGAGATGATCAAGCTAGAAAAGAGAAGAGGTTCAAGGACTGAGTATTGGGACATTTCACTAACAAGCGGTCAGTGGAAGAAGCAGCAAAATGGACTGAGAAGGGGCAGTCAGTTGTGAAGGAGAAAGCCCAACAGAGCGTGTTGTGCTGAAAACCAAGTGAAGAAAATGAAGGAAAAAGGACTGGTCACTGTCAAGGTCAAGGAAGTCGAGGATAGACTTGGCCGTTGGCATGCATGGAATGGAGTTCATGGGTTGCCTTGACAGGAGTAGTTGTGGTTAGAAGAATGCTTGATCAGTGTGAGACAGAGGGCTTCTGGGAGAACTGGCCGAGTCCAGATCTGGGGTGGGAAATGTGCAAGATGAGTCTGGAACTACATAGAAAGAAAGAAAAAAAAAAAGACTAGAGCTATATCAAAATTAAAGAGGTGCTCACAGGCTCAAAGGTAATTTGAGCTTCAATAAGGATAACATATGCAATAGATAGAGACACATCAAATATGCTTAAATCTGTGAGTTCTGTTAAAAAAAAATGGGGCCACTTTCAGAGGACGATAAGAAACCAATTCATTATCTTAGAAACTGATGGAAGGAAAACGATCAAGCTCTCCCCCCCCCCCCCCCCCCCCCCCGCCGTGCCTTCCCTATATGAACTATGCCCCTGGTAAACTAAATGATAGATGAGGGAAAATGTCTCGTTATAAACATATTCTAGCTTACACATGAAAAAGAACTGATAGACTATCACCCCCTTTCATCCATTAATCTAGGCATTGAGCATCAACAGCTGGTAACCTCACACAAAGAGAAACAACTATATGTTGTAATCCTCTTTGTCACATACCATTTGCAGTCTCGTCAGAGGGATCTATCCTCAGAGTAAGTCAGTCTCTGCCAATTGTAGGAAATACAGGGGACAGAGGAACTTGTTAAACTGCACAATGAGTATGCATTCAACAAAATCCAGAGCGTGGGAACCTCTCCACATCAAATGGCTTGGTTTCTTCAATAGATTAGAAGGGAAAGAAGGGGATGGAGAGGGACCCTGAAGATTAAAAGACACGTAAAAGACAAATTTGGGGACGGTCAATGTATGTAACTATTTTGGGGGGTTTCCTGCGAAGGGAAATTGGGAAATATCTAAGTAACTAGAGGGGAAGTAGAGTGAAGGGGGCGTTTTTGAGATAAGAGAAATGAAGGCAAGCTTGGACAGCCATGTCCCCAAAGAGAGGGAGAAATGGAAGTTGCAAGAGACAAGTGAGAATTGGGGGGGGAGGGTCACGTGCCAGAGTAGGCTAAACACAGTGGTCTCCCATCACAGCGTAATGAGTGCAGATGTGGTGACGTGCCGGGCGGTGTTTGGAGGTTCTCATCAGATGGCTTCAGTTTTCTCAAGGAAATAGGAAGCAAGGTCATGAGAGTGGGTAGATGGAAAGAGGTGCTGGAGGCTTCAAGTTTCATAATCATAAAATCTCTTTGGGGGCAAAGAGGAGAGAGCGCCTGCCTTCCCCCTCTTACAGGCTGCTTCTGAGAACTCTGCATGGGAGGCAGGGTGTCTCTTGAAGCCTGAGACTGTCTGCTCCTTGGGCATTTAAAGCCAGGTCAAGAACTCACGTGGGTCTTCTCCTCTGGTCTGAGCTGGAGATTTCTGGTTGGAGGCACACTCTTTGGACTCTGCACACACTGCAGTGTGGTAAGTGGGTGTAGAGGACCCAGAAGAATATATACCCACAAACACACATAATCTTCATTCCATTAGGTGAACCTATATCAATTTTCTTGAAAATTGTGTTTGTATTAATAGGATTTCTTTCTCTGGACGTTGCCTCAGGGCCAATCAACAGCATCAATAAAGAGCCACCTCCCTTGGAAAATCGCTGCTACAAAGGAAGAGGTTAGGAAGGTGATAGCAAATCAGTTTATTTCTAGTACTAGAAGAGACTTTGTGGACACAGCAAAAGGTAAACATGTTCATTTTCTCTCTGGTCATATGTTGTGCCCTGGAGTTGCAGTGGGGAACAGCATAGATGCAGTCTCTTTCCTTAAGGAACTCACAATACAGACACAGAAAGAGGCAATTTAGCAAACAAAAGGTCACATATGAAAAGGTGTATCATACGGGAAATTCTGGGTGCCGTGGGTGCACACAGTGGGACATCTAGCCTGAAGTTGGGAAGGGGAAGCCAGGAAAGGCTTTCTGGGCCTGAAAAACGAGGATGAAACAGCCCTGCAAAGATGAAGAGGTCAAGTTCAACATGCCATTTCCAATTATTGCTATTTTGAAAAATTAAAACTTTTATTAAACTAATGCATGCATACATCTAAATCAAATAGTAACCTAGTGGTTTATTACAAAGTAATAGCAGTTCTTTGACCCTACTCCCCATTGGTGATCAATTCAATCCTTTCAGTGGTTCTTATTTGATACTTCATATTTTAAAATAATATGCATATACCTTTATCTTTGGTTCATCAATTTTAGACCTTGTTATTGACTTCCTGTTATAGTGGTTGAGGATTTATCTCTCCTGTAACTCTTTCTCACTCCCCTTCCATCCATTCTCTCTATAATTATATTACAAATTCTTGTTTGATTCAATTGCTAATGTTTATATTGTGATACTGATATGATATATTATGATTATGTAAACATTCATTGCTGAGCTAGGTGGTATTTTATAATTGTTTCCTTCCCTTTTTGTTTTCTTTCTTTTTTTTTTTTTTACCAGAGTTAATAATTGACTTTTTATTCATATGCTTAGTTTTCTATGGGCCTGTCACTAATTTTTGCCAAATTCTTGATCACATACTTATCAAGACTTTTTTCCAAACAGTTTCAAACACTCTATCACTTCTGTTTTTCCCAGAGATCTTCTGCTTGACACCCTTCATCATTCTCTTCTAATCCAGACTGGTTGTTCTGTAGCTTTGCTGCCCCACCTAGCACTGCGACTTCCTTTCTCATCATTCTAGGAATGACTTTGGCCTCTGCCTGTATTGAATCTTGTTTCCTCTTCCTCTTTCTTATCCCTTCTCCCTAGTTTTGCCAAAGGACATCTTTCAGTACGTTCCTAAGAAGAGTGCACGGGAGGTAGTTTTTTAAGTGCGTTCTGCCCTATTTGGAAATGTTCTTGTTAATTCCTTAAACTTGTCTGATAGTTTGGCTGGATATAAAATTTTAGGTTGATAATCATTTTCCCTCAGAAAGCATTCCTCTAAATATCTTCTAGCATCCAGGATTTCTTTGTACAAGACTGATGCCATTTTGATTCCTGACCCTCTCATATATATTTTTTTTCCTGGCAGCTCTTAAGATCTTTTCTTTATTCCTGACATTCTGAATTTCACAACTGTATGCGTTAGTGAGAATCTTTTGTCATTGATTATATTGGACAATTAGGGTCCCTAGAAGCTAGAGTCATGTCCTTCAATTCTGGACATTGTTTCCTGCATGTCCCTTCCCACATTTCTCCCATCTCTTTTCTCTGTTCTCTTCTGGGACTCCTATTTGTTGGACTGATCCTCCAATTTTCTCATCTTTTCTCTCCTAGTATCTTTCTCTTTGTATTTTTGTTTTGCTAACTTGAAAATTTCTTTAGTTTTTAATCTAGCTCTTCTATTGGATTTTTAATTCACTAGCTTTCTTCCTCTCTCTGATTTTTTATTTGAATAGTAAAATTAATAAGTTTTATTTACTGCAATATATAGAGCTCTGATTATTATGGTCTATTATGGTCTGATTATTATGATTATTTTTTATTTTTTTTTTAATTTTTTTTTCAGCATTTTTTATTTATTTTTGGGACAGAAAGAGACAGAGCATGAACGGGGGAGGGGCAGAGAGAGAGGGAGACACAGAATCGGAAACAGGCTCCAGGCTCCGAGCCATCAGCCCAGAGCCTGATGCGGGGCTCGAACTCACGGACCGCGAGATCGTGACCTGGCTGAAGTCGGACGCTTAACCGACTGTGCCACCCAGGCACCCCTATGATTATTTTTTAAAACAGCATTCTGTTCTTGTTTTATATATGCAGTAATTCTCTTATAAATTTTAGGATGTTTATGATACACTTAATTTTCAACATTTTCATCTATTCCTTGCATTGTCTCTATTTTCTGAGTGTTTTAATGGTCTAATGAAAATTTGGTTTTCTGTTCATACTTACCAGAGGGCAGAGGCAGATTTACTATGATGCTAATAAAACTTCTTTTAATTCTTTGGATTCTTTTTTTAAGTGAGTGTAGGCAAAACATTAATCTCTAAGGTTCACAAAACCTACAAGGGAGACACACAAATCTGATTGCAAACTACATACAGAGATGGGGCTTATTAGCAGGTACTTGATTTAGGTGGTTAGGTGATAAGCTCTCTTTCTGTTGGGAAACCCCCAAATACCCATATTTATAGGTCAGTTTCTCCAAAGAGAGAAACCCTTGGCTGTTGGCCTTCTGAGAGCAGGATTGGGGAGGAAACTGGGATCTTCCTGCTTCCCATGCAACACTTACTGAACCCTTCTTTTTCCTGTTCATCTCACTACCCCACCTTCTACTGTGCCTCGTGTCCTGGAATCTCCTGAGCTTCTCTCATTCAGTTTTACACCTAATAAATTTCTGGTTAGGAAAGGATCACCAAATGACTGCATGAGGTTAAGAAGATTGTGCAGGAACTCAACCATGCTGTATACAAGCTTTCACCCAAGCTGCTTGTTTTCAGCCTGAGCCTCAGTACCTTTCTTACCCTGTTCCTGTTACAGAAGCCTATTGGGGGTCTACAATGTGGATTAGCTCACTGATTTGTTATTCCTTTCGGCAATCACTTAGTTTTAGCTTCCTCTACTTTGCTAATTCAGTTGCCACATCTGTATTTGGTCTCCAGCTTCTAAAAATATGGTAACCTCTAATCTGCTATCATTCTGGTAAAGTCTGGGGAGGGAGGAGTCAAGTGTGATATATGATAATTTTTATGAATCTAAATTGGATCATATTATTCCATTGCTTTCCAATGGCTTTGCATTGTATTTTGTTTTGATTTTGTTTTTGAGAGAGAGAGAGGGCACAAGTGAGTGAGGGGCAGAGAGAGAGAGAGACAGGGAGAGAGAGAAAGAGAGAAACAGGACTCACCTGAAGTGGGGCTCATGTTCACGTGAAGTGGCGCTTGTGTTCACCCAAAGTGGGGCTCATGTTCACCCGAAGCAGGGCTGGAGCTCACGAGAAGTGGGGCATGAGTTCACTTGATGTGGGACTTGAACTCCCATCCAAGTACTAACCAGGCCCGACCCTGCTTAGCTTCCGAGATCAGACGAGATCGGGTGCGTTCAGGGTGGTAGGGACTTGAACTCATGAACCGTGAGATCATGACCTGCGCTGAAGTCAGATGCTTAACCCTCTGAGCCACCCAGGCTCCCTGCATTGCACTTGGAATGAAATCCAAGTTTCAGTTCCTTCTCTTTGTTCACAAGGTCCTGCGAGACTGCCATAGCCCTTGCTTACCTCCTCACTGTTCCTCCTCCCTCCATCCCCTCGTTCATCAGGCTCCAGCCACATGGGCCTTTTTAAAATTCCTATAGGATACCGTTTCCCCCCACCCCCCAGCCTTCAACCAGTGCACAGGCTGTCCCCTTTGCCTGCATTGTTCTTCTCCCAGCTCTTTCTGTGATTTTACTGTGTCATTCTGTAGACTCCAGAATGTCCCCTTGCCTGTGAGACCTTTCCTTACTGTTTTAGCTGAAGAAGTGTGCCACCATATCATTTGTTGCCTTCTAGCACCTGGCATTTTGCAGTCGTTTGTTTACTGATTCTTGTTTTTTGTTGTTTTTGCTTTATTCTTTCTTCCACTATTCGGCAGGTGCCCCAAAGGCCTTTATTCACTGAGAATCTAGCACGGTCGGTATAGTCTAGTCTGGGTGTGGGAGGTGCTCTGTAAATTTGTGGAATGATGGAAAAAATATACGGGAAATACACTTTTTGAAATTAGATGAGTATAGAATCAAAAGACCTCCCTACTTCAGGTAAATATTAAGGGTGATGGGAAAAGATTTGAAATGTCAGCCTTCTTAAAAGATGTCTTCGAGCTTCTAAGCAAAGGCCTTTCTGCATGTACAAATTACCATCTCCCTATGTGTAGATAAATACCCAAGACCTGCCAAGACTCTCTCCTAAATCTCTTAGCTCCGTCTGTTCCTCTCCCTCCCCAAAGCCACGGCCGCCCGTGTCTCCCCCTTGGATGACCTCTATTCCAGCTCTCTTTTCCAGGTTTGTCGCTTCCGATCCATCGCCAGGACCATCACCATAGTTTCCAGATGTGCGAATTGATGTCACCTTCCAGCTGAAAACCTTTCAGTGACTCCCCAGTGTCCTCAGGGGACACTAAGCTAAATGCCTTAAATGCGAGGCTGTACAATCTGGTCCCTGCCTGCCACGCCAGCATGCTCCCTCACCAGCCCCCACACTCTCCCCGAGACCTTCTGCTTTCCTTCCTCCAGACCCACGGCGCCCCCGACGGCCTTGTGCCTTGCGCACACACTGCCCCCCTCCCGTGGGCCACCGGCCGCTCCCTTCTTGCAGCCTATGTCTGTCCATAAATGAAGTCCAAAGACAGGCTTCGTGTCTCTCCTGGGAGTCTTCTCTGATCCCCCACGTTTGGATTGCTGGCCTTCCCATATGTTTTTATAGATCTTATTCTTATCTTTTCCACATTATTTATCACCCAATATTGTCATTCTCTCTTTTTTGTTCTGTTTCTCTAGTATTTGAAGCTTCTAAAGCGCAGGGGCCATGTCTTATCTTTGTATCTTCATCATTGTATTAAGGCCCATGAGTGAGAAGCACGAAAAGGTGCTTGTTTTCACATTGAGGCCTGGGGAACTTGGCTTCGATGAATTAGAACAGCAGACAGAGACAGCAGAACTGGTTCTTGCTTGGCTGTAGATTATGCGCATGGTCCCAGTGGTTTTGAACGTGCTGTAGATGCACGTTTGACTGGGGACTTTCTGCAAGTGCCATGCTAATCTTAAATGGGCCAGTTTCTCTCCTTGGGCTATAGATACACTAGTGCGGCATCAACCGTTCTCAAGTGAAAAAGAAAGAGTGGGAGCTGAGCCCCTGAGGAGCAGGGATGGCTCCCCGCGAGGAGTCCAAGGCTTGGAGGTGTGGTTACCATTGGGTCACGTTAGCTCTGAGTCATGGTTATCCCATCAGGGCAAACTTCAGTTCCACTACGGGGACTTCAGGCATAAGTTGGGTCCCTTGGGATCAAGAACTTCTCTTCTTGATGATACTGAAGGAACTCATTAACGTGAAATTTTGTAAAGACAATAAAAGCGTGCGTTGAGAAGAACGAGGTCGATTACTGTGATAACGGCTAAGGATCAATGAAGAGTAAGACTTAATCTTTATCTTCAAAGGAACGCAGAGTAAGTCTAGGCTCTAACTTTGTCTTTTCTGGGTCTTCACGTCCAATTGCTCCACTACGCTGCTTGATCCTGGTCTACACAGACCAGCCCCTCAAAACCTTTCACAACCTGGTTTCTAACTTACCTCTCCTGATTCACCCTCAGCTACTCCCTGCCCTGCATACCTCACACTCTTGCCAGCGAGATCATACTTAATGAACACAGTGCACAACTTTTGCTGCCTTGTTGACCCATCACCGAAGCACATCCTTCGCTGTGTCTGCCATTTAACTCTTGTCTTCCTTCCGTTCCCCTAACAGAGCTCATTATACCCTCTCTGGGCTTCTATAGCACCTGTTGAAGGCTCTGAGTCAGTGATTCTTAAGCCTAGGGGAAGCTTGTTTACAATGTAAGTGCCTGGGGCCCCACTTCTAGAGATTCTCAATGTCTGGGATGAGGTTCAGCAACTGTGTTTTGGAAGAAGCTTCCTAGGTAAGTGTGCTGTATTATCTCCACGTGAGAACCACGGTTCCAAGTGTTACGGTTACAAGATGTCACATTCCGTATCTGTTTGTCGTGTGTACATCTTTCTAATCACGCTAGTTTGAGGTCGTGCAAGGTAGAACGATGACTAAGTTATTTTTAGCTTTGGCACGGAGCACTTCAAGGACTTCACCAAGAATTTATTTTCCTCCTATAAAGCTACTAGTGATATACAAAAACCAAGGTATAGATGGTGCTTCCTAGGAACCATACCAGATGGTTTCCCAAAATATCTTCAGGGATATCCTGTTTTTAAGCCCTAGAGTTGCATCTTCTCTATAACTTTGTCTTCTCCTTGGACAGGTTATGAGGTCATTATGAGGGCCATTGAATACCCACATCCTCTCTTCCTGACTCATCTAAATGAAGAGGCAGCACGTAGTGAAGCTTTCTCTCACTGTGCTGGTCTAGACGTAAATCATTTCTAAACAGATCATTAAAATGCTCTTGGGTGCCAGTAGATGCCATCACATATTGTTGGATGTACCTTTGAATTAAATATCCATAAAAACTACGGGAAAATGAATTCAGGACAAGACTCGAGTTTAGTTTCAGTAGATCGTGGCACCATTCGGATATTGCTCAAGATGGCCATGTTAACATTCTTGTCCTGAATAAAACTGGTGGTGTGTGACGTGCCTCTGAACCACCTTGGTAGCCAGAATTAGGGATGAACTCCCTCTAAGTGAGGTAGCTTGTGCCTCCTCTGTGATCTGGTAGCGCTTGTGGAAGCTGGCGTTTAGTCAGTGCCTCGTAGGTATTTACTGATTATTTATCATCATATCATCGGTATTTGATGAATATTCGGTAGCAGAGTTATTACAACGAAATAATGGCGCCGTTGTCCGCCAGTGACAACGATGTTACCTAACCCTCCATCAGAAAGGGATGAGCTTCAGGTGGTTCTTTTCCAGGTGATGGGGATGGTATGCACTTCTAGGGTTGCCAGATTTAACTAATGAAAATACAGGATGCCCTGTTACATTAGAATAACAGTATTGAGTAGATAAGCGAGTATTTTACAAAAATTCTTCGTTATTTATCTGAAATTCAAAGTTAACGGGCGTCTTATGTCTTACATGTCAATCATAGCCTTACCTGAGATCTCTCTCTCCACTCCCCACCCTGCTCCAGGGACGAGGCATCCCTACTGGAATGAGGGATGCCTTCTGTGTCCATTGAGCAGAACGGAAGAGTATTCCAAACTGACATACAATATATTCATTAAAACCCACTTCTAATCATTGGAGCATATACTTCCCATGCCTGATAAAGCAGAAAATTATTTCTTGGTTGAAATATCCATAAAAACGACATTGATTGTACCTCTAAATACGAGAAGAGTGGGTTTAGTGTGATAAAATTGGAAGCTACTGCCGGAAGTAAAAATGGAATGAAAATATGATGCTATTTTAAGTAGCTTACAAGGGGTTACTGCCTTGTGTCTGTGCCTCCATTCCAGCTCAGGAGATTCAGGAAAGTTCTCAGATGTCGCTGGGACAGAAAAAGTTACTTCCTCGACCTGCGGACACTGAGTTTCGACGGAATTACCAAGTTCCAGCTAAAATTCCTGAGCTTCAGAACGTTAGCCTCAGATATGGATGCTACTCAAGCCTCCCAGTGGCTTCTCAGGGTCTAGGTAAGTACACCTATAGCTTTTAAAGCAACTTTATAGATTCTGTCCTTGTTCCAAGATTCTTCAGCACATTGGGCCCTGGCAGGTAATCTTGGTGACAGTCACAAAGAATGCCAGTGATCCCTGTAAGCCTCCAAGGGATCAAAACTAGGCCTAGCTTCAAACCCAGGGAAGGAGTAAGTTCTGGGAAAGAACTGATTCCTTTTGCTGTGAAATGAGTGCACGCTCTGCCTGGGGGCAGCAGCGGGGATCGAGGGACACTTCCTCCTTGTAAAACAAAAGGAAGAATTTAGTTACTGTAAAATGACTAAAAAAAGAGACTGAGTGGGACTGAAATTAGATTTGTCAATCATCCCCTGGAAGCTTGACCGTATGGTATGTCCATCAAGTATCTTCAGATTCAGCAACCATTCCATTCACGTATTCTTTTACGATCCTGATTCCTACTGTTTTCAACAGAAAAGCTCTTAAAAGTTCCATGAGCAAGCCACCTCCAAGCTACTGGCTAAGAGCATAATTTGCTGTCAGTCTGAGATGGTGATATATTCCTGGTGTGGAGTTGGGATCGAGTAGTACTCTAGACAAAAATCACGGGATAGAAGCTTAGCCTCTCGGGATTAGAAGACAGCGTAGAAGTTACCTCATCTGGATCTCACACCCTGTGGGAATCCCCTCTACCCCATCCTTGCCAAGGGCTGATGTTGTCACTCTTTGGAGGATACCCCCCACCCCCAAGGCAACTCTTTCATTCTTAGATACCCCAGCTGTTGGAAAGTTCTCAGTGGCTGGAACCTTCCTTGCTACATTGGCTTTGGTTCTACGTCTTCCTACAGAGGTTAACTAGTGTGAGTTATTCTATGAAAACCTTCCTTTATACCTTCCACGCTCTCTACCGAAAGCATTTCCAGACCCTCCAAATGCTCTTCTGAGGATGTAGCATCAAAGTGCCCTCTTCCTCCCCCTGCTTCCTTCCCCCGGCCAGTGGTCCCTATAAAGGGACAAGCTGGGACTGAAAGCAGTATTTAAGGTGTCCTTAAGGTTCAAAGATTGGGCACGCTGTAGAAGTTAGGTTCTCACCTCATGTTTTCATTGCTTTTTTTTTTTTTCTGTGATAATTTCATGACCATCGGAACCCACATTAAATGAGCAATATCCAGAATCAAACGTAAGTGATTTTGGTTTTGCTTGCACCTGATGCCTTTATTAGTCTGAACGTGTAATGAGAGCCAGCTGGAGGTGTCATCACCGCTCACCTGAACACACCTGGGGCCCTGAGGGACTTCTCTTAGTGTGTCAGCCCATGTCTGCACAGGGGATGGCACAAAAGGGAAAGAAGCTTCTGTGAAGGCAGTAGTTTACTAAGGAGGTAGTGAATGCTACCATCCCAACACGCTGAGCCGCAGAAGAGTCGATTTCAGGGAGCATTTTTCTGAAAACGGAGGTCAAACTTGAGTCTCCGGCCATCAGCCCCAGTCACCACCACTGCCAACAGCAACGGTCCTGAGTCGGAGCAGCTCTGCTCGGCCCGAGTCCCGGGAGGAGTCACTCATGTACAGCGCCTCCCTTTCCAGCACCTTAAGGGTGATGATTAAGCTCCGAGTTGGGTTCAGGGCTGTTGGGGGCTTGCTAGACAAATAAGGGCAGGAATTCTTTACTCAGTGACACCCTCCGTGTCTTTCCCTCCCGTATGTCCCTCTAGTGCCTCCCGTGCTGTCCAGCCACATGAGGAATCAAGAACGCGCAAAGAAGCAGACTACGTACCAAAGCGATTATGGGAAAACCTACCTGGATTTCTTAGTGATTTTAAACTCATTTACTCCCTCTCAAATCACAGAGTACCTTCAGAGTCTTTCCTACAAAGGTAAGAGGAGGTCTTGAGTTACTGTTTAATGGATTTGCAGATCATAATACACTGCTTTATGCAAATAGAAACTGTTGCAACTTTCAGCCGCTGGGGTTAAATGTTCACGAAAAGATAGATATTGCCTCATAGAAATCCCATAGTTTTGTGTAAGCCTCAGCCCATTGAAAATAACGTTTTCTTTTTCTTTTTTGTTTTTAACTTTTTAGTGTTTATTTTTATTTTTGAGAGAGAGAGAGAGAGAGCGAGCAGGGGACGGGCAGAGAGAGAGGGAGACGCAGAATCTGAAGCAGGCTCCAGACTCTGAGCTGTCAGCAAGGAGCCCGATATGGGCTTTGAACTCACGAACCGTGAGATATTGACCTGAGCTGAAGTCGGATGCTTAATCAACTGAGCCACCCAGGCGCCCTGGAAAAAAAGCTTTCTTAAAAGAAGCCCCAGTGACTGTAGCCCCACTTATTACAAAAGAAACACCTAGCTTTTCACTCATTCCTGATCTCGCTTGTTTCACTCATTCAGCCCGTGGTTGAATTGCTCCCATACGACTTCTGTTTTTATGACAGTTAAGTGATTTCTTCTGTGGGTGTTTATACTGTCTCACGATTTCGTTTTATCTTATGTGATCTTTATTTCCTGTTTGGTGGTACTTTTTGTGACAGCCTTTTAGAGTACATGAGAATCTCGGTGTATAATGCCCTCAAAAAGAGCGAAGGCTGTGCTCAGGACAGTGTTAGTTCATTCTGCGTGACAAAGACTTATCCCAGCTCAGGACCTGGGGACTGGAATCTCCTCGAGAGCATCTCAGGGGCTGCTGGTCATTCTGTGCCTGTATAAAATGTCAACTCAGAGCAGTTGGAGTGAAGGAAACTCAACTCCTCCAACAGCTGTGTGCTCAACACCCACTGCTAGTGACTGCCCTGTCACTCCTCATCTTTGAGCACATGCCCCAGTGCAGACATTTATTTTTATGCAGTATATTCATACGCCACTAAACTAACGTATTAGGTAAGTTATAAAACACACTAAATGCTAAAGGAAGAAGTGCTTCGGGCTGTGTGGGGGTCACACACACAGCCTTGTTTTGTGCCCTGTGCTCGAGCGTAAGCTTAGGTCTTCCGCCAGCTCCTCAGTAATCCTCCGACTGCTCCCTGTCGCCTACCTGCCTTGGTCCCCAATCTCTGTCCTTTGCCTGTCCCCAGCTACGATCGGAAGAGCTTGATCTTCTGAAATCTTCACTGAAACCCTTTTATCCTGAGATCTCCTACCCCACACAAAACTGAAACCCTACTGTGGGCAAGACAGAAAAGGGAGTGTGTGTGTATGTGTGTGTGTGTGTGTGTGTGTGTGTGTGTGTGTAGGGGGGAAAGAGGATACTTCCCATGATTGCAGACTGAAGGCTGATGGCCCAAAGGCCTTTAAAAGAGCTTAAATGTTGGGTTTTAAGAGGAACAAGAAGCAGGTGTTTTGCCTCACTCTAAGGCAGAAGCAGAAGTCTGTCTTTTCCATCGGGAGCCTCATTCCTCTCAGCAGGTGCCTCTCGGCCCGCTTGGCACGTCAAAAGGAAACCAAGAGGCTCTTTGAGGTCGGCTGGTCAGATCTTCCAGGGAGTCATCCCATCAAGCTCAAGCCTGCTTTCTGTTCCTTTTCCCAGCTTGGTTCACCTATATAAAACTGTAGTCAGCGTCCTGTAAGGTGTTCCTTGCACCTTGGAGCCACATCTGTGTGACCCTATAGAGTGCTCCCAAAGCAGATGCTCCCATCTGCCCAGGGACTTGAAATACAGATGCAGCTGTCGCTTCTCCGCCTGCGTGGAAAAACCGTGGTGGCTGCTGGCACTTCTGTCCTTGGTTGTCTGTGTGTGCGATTTGTAGTTGAGCCTTAGCGGTGCCCCCCAGGGGTGAACTGAGGACTCTTTAGATGCTTTGCAGCCTCTGCTCCACTCAGATGTACCTTCTCCAAGATTCCTAGCATAAGCCGATTCCGTTGGACTTCTCCAGTTGGGCTTTTCTCTCCAGACAAGTGGGACATGGCCTATTACTTAACAAAGTAGCCTTGGGGCCAAGCTAGGCTTCGGTAGCTTTTCAGATCTCCTCTGTTCCTGGTGCCCTCAGGACGGGTGCTGGGGCAGGTACAAGATGCTTGTGCCCCAGAGCCTTGCCATTTTGCACTGACTTGGTGGCTTGTAGGATCTGCTTGCTCTGGGGTCTTGGTTTCTCTTCCCTAGTTTTGCTTTAGAATGACCTACCCATCAGCCAGCTATGCTACAGGCTGACAAGCAAGTAGGAGGTTCCCTTTGAATTCTAGTGTCTGGGACGACGCTTATGCTTTTTGGATGGCGAGTGCCTCAGCAGAGCTCATTTGTGGTAGGGCTGAGCCAGGAGGCAAGAGACTAACAATCTTGGCAGGCATATTAGGCTGAATGAATGATTACCACCTCAGCTTAAAGTATTTTACTGGATTATCCCTCTTAGACAGTCTCAGAGCCCAGAACAGGTACATTTTGAAAGAGAGAGGGGAAGGGGAGGGATGAAGGATATGGCCCAGGGCAGGGGCTAGGGAGGTGGTGGGGGGAGGTAGGATAGAGAAGACTCCAGGAAGACACAAAATGAAGCTGGGGAAGAAGAAAGGGGGAGCAGCTGAAGGCAAATCTTTTGTTTCCAACAATTCTGAGGATCGCTACTTGGTATTGAGTTTCTCTATGAGAACTTGAGGGGTTTGAACTAGATGTCTTTAGTGGGCATTCTGTTTTCAAAATTGCTTTAATCTCCGAGTGATTCAGACCACCAACAGCTCTGACTCTTGGGGCCTCTGTTATCTATTGCTAAGGACTGTCATCTCCCCGGGTAGTCCCCCCTCGAACGACAAAATTACCTGAAATCTGGCTTCAGATGCCTTCAGCTATTACTCCCTCTCTATCTCTCCCAATCAACACTCCCAGGAATATTCCTTCCTACGGTGTGATTCAATGTTGTGACGAATATATTCACGGACTCGAGAAACTTCACCGATTGAATACCTATAATGCCTGCTTGAGACCAAGATACATAAAAAACAAATCCTTCTTTTTTCAAGGAACTCATCGTCAGGGGTGGGAGACAGGCACGCAGTGGTAATGTCGTGAGCTCTGTAATCGAAGTAGTTTTTGGGTATGTTCCAACCCTGTGGATTGACATTGCCTGAGGGAAGGCTGCTTCTGGGAGGGAGGCTTCCTTTGAAGGTTAAGGATGAATCACCCTGACAAGAACCAGGGCCTTTCAGAGGGAGCAGAGGGAGGAGCATAAATGAAATCACGGAGACATGAGTCTGAATCTGTACGTAATAGATACAGTAGCATCTGGATTACAACTAGTAGCCTGTCTGACATTAATTTATTTAAATTGATATTAAATTGGACACAATCTCATCTTTTTTTATTAATTCACGCCAAATTTGATTCACCCTCTGTTTCCCTTTGGTATAAGAATGATTTTTGGTTCATTTGCTTGCTTATTTAAAAATAGCTCTTTGCTGTAAGGTTTAAAATGGAGCCATTTGGGGCTTGCAATGACAAGGACTCAAACTAGCAAATGTTGAGAGTATGGAGCAAAAAGTTGCTGGTGGGTATATCAAATAGTAGGATCACTGTAACACTTGAAACAGATCTGGCAGTTTCCCACAAAGTGAAACCAAATCTACTCCATGACCCAGAAATTCTACTTCTGGGTATTCACCCAAGAGACAAGAAAACACATGCCCGTGGAAGGGCTTGTCCAAAAATGTTCATGGCCATTTTATTCTTCACAGTCCCACACCGGATACAACCCAAATGACCACCAATAGCAGAAGGTAAACAGACTGGTATGTTCACAAGATACTACTAGATCTTAAAAAGCCCCAGTGATTGGTGTATTCAACGACAAGAACTTCAAACACATTATGCCGAGTGAGAGGAGCCAGACACAAAATCATACGTTTTGTATGTGGGCCTTTATTCAAAGGGCTACAACAGGCAACATTTATCTGTGATGAAGGAAATCAGACGAGTGAGTGTCTTGAGGGAGGAGGTGTTGACGGGGAAGGAGCCTGACAAGCCTTTCTGGAGTGGTGGCAGCGATCTCGATTATATGGGTATGGGTTACATACCCCCAAGTGTCAACCCATCGAACTGCACGCGAAGGATCAGCGCGTTTCACTTCATGAAAAGGATACGAAAATTCAAAAAACGCTGAGGTCAGAAAAGATATGGAGCAGGGTGGGGATGGCTTACAATTAAATGTTAGGTCGTAAAAACAAAGAACCACAGAGAATTGGAGAGTAAACCTGGTGCACACACGTGCACTCCTGACCTTTAGACCTCGGCTGACATTTGTAACATGGGCATTGAACTTGATGACATGGTACCACTTGCATTGTTCCTTTCTTTTGGTCTTTGCTACATAGATGACAATTGCTGGGAGTAAGAAAAATTTTACAGCTCCTCTCTGATGTATATAATACACACACGCGCGCGCGCACACGTATATGTAATGACGATTAGGGAACCATGGATGTTCCGACTCAGACAAGGCTCCTTTACTTTCCAGATGAGGAAATGGAGGCCAGAAGGTTGAAGGGCCCTCTCATGGTCAGTTATTACTCAAAGATAGCAAAGTGTACCAAGGTTTGTTGGCAGAAGAAATAGCCCTGGCTTCAAGAAGCTCTTGAACAGTAGCCTCTATGGTTTTATGTCATCACGGTTTATTACTGTGTTCTCAGTAGTAAAGGACAAGGCTATCCTATTTATTGTCTTTTATGGACCAGGCCCTGCCCAGGTGCTTCTCACATAACATTCCTAACCCAGTCCAGCAAAGGTGCAAGGTAAGCGCTATTATATATATTCAAAGACAAGGAAGTGAAGAGATGGAGAGGCCATGTGACTTGCCAAAGATCGTGAGCGCGAAACGGAAACTTAAGTCAGTTTCATTCCAAACTCCATGCTCTTTCCAGGAAGACTTAATGATCCTTTCAATATGAAGTGTACTCTTTTTAATCCATACTTATACAATTGTGCATTAGACATATGCCCTTTGATATTTTGGTCCCATCAAATTTGTATATAGAGCGCTATTCTCAGATATTTTTCCTCCTTCCTAGAATTTCTCTATTTAGTGCGTAAGTAGTTAAATGGAAGATTTCATCCTGTGTTTCTTCATAATTTTCAGACAGACAAGTTCTTGATCGCTTTATTCGCTCTCACTGTGGCATTGACATGGGACAGGAAAATGACAGAAACGGTTCAAATGAAGAAAATTGAAAATCAATGAAAGCACCGGGTCAAAGGGCCTACTGAGTCATTTTTTCAATAATGAAAAAATAATAAGATCCAAATTGTTCTAAATAATTTATTCGTGACGCTGTGTAATTTTGTTTTATTTTGTTTTTAAACAATAAAATCATTTAAGGTCATAAATCCTTCCCACCACCAGAGCTTTAACTGTATCTAATAGATTTTGCTGTAATGTTTTGTTCTATTATCTTCTGGATACTTAATTTGTGGTTTCAGTTTTGATATCCTCTTAGACCCAGAAATTATGCCAAAGAGGTTTCTTAATTTTCGATAATTAGAGGATTTAAAAAAAACGTGTAATTGTTGATTGCCTGTTTGAAAGTTAAAAATATATATATATTTGCTTTGGAAAATATACCAAAGTTTTCTTTCGTTGTGCATATGATTAATTTGTAAATTACATGAATATAAGACGAGAAAAAAATGTGTAGGTTATTGTGTTTCTCACATCGTGTTTATCTTTGCTTTAATTGTATACTTGAACTGTCAAATTCTGAAAGAATAATATTAAAAACAGCCCACAGTAAAAATGTTTTCATTAATGTCTCCTTGGATTTCATATATTTATATTTATATATGTAAATATATAATATATAGCTGCTATGTTGTTTGTCAATGTTCATGACTCATAGAGCTTTTTCAGTGATTAGTTTCCTGCTCATTACATACTCTTCCTCTTTGACCTCATTAATAATTTTGGCCATGAATTACCTTGAAGCTGATATTAGTGTTGCCATCCATGTTGGGCTTGCTTTTCTTTGCCTTTTCTTGGTATATCTTTGCCTTCCCTTAATTTCCAATCTTTCCTTGTAGCATTGTTTCAATATGCTTCCAGAAATACCTTATGCCTAGGTTTTATATTATAACTAATGAGAGTCTTTATCTTTCGCCAGGAGAATTTAGTCAGTAATTATGATGCTTGACATACTTGCTTTTATGATTGCCATATTACTTTTTGTTATTCTTTATTGTTCTTTTTAGATTTACTTTAAAATTTTTTCTTTATTTTTTTTCTTAAGCCATTAATTTTTATTATTTTTAATGTTTATTTATTTATTTTGAGAGAGAGAGAGAGAGAGAGCATGAGTGGGGAAGAGGCAAAGATAGAGAGAGGGAGAGAGAGAATCCCAAGTAGGGTCTATGCTGTCAGTGCGGAACCTGACACAGGCCTCGATCTCACAAACAGTGAGATCATGACCTGAGCTGGAATCAAGAGTCAGATGCTTAACTGACGGGGCCACCCAGGTGCCCCTGATTTTTAAATTACACTATTTTTTGAATTAAAAGCAGTTTTTGAAAAGTCATACATGGCCATTGCTGAATTTGGGGTTCTCTATTAAAATAAAAAATTACACAATTCCTATGCTTCCGGTGCCTTCTCCTTCACAACTCCTCCCTTCCCCACTTACTGATGGGAGATATTTTATTTCCCCATCTCGTAGTGTACTTCCTGTCCCATCCCCACACGCACATGTACACACACGCTCACACACACTTCACTGCTGAGGGAGTTTGGAATTTTTGCTTCAAGCGCTTCTTAAGGATTTCCTTGCAATTTCCTTTCCTATTTAAAGAAGATGTAAGGCATATAATTTTCAGTCACATCATCAGTATCATCCACTTATATTTAACTATCACCGGTTCCTCCATTCTTTTGTCTTTCTAAATGATGAGATCCGTGCTCTGACTTACTTTTATCTGGTTAGAATAGTTTCTATGGATTTTCTCAGATGGGTTCCCAGGATGGTAACACCCTGAACTTTACTTATCCCACAAGGTCATTCTTTTGACCTTTTGTCTTAATTAAATGGTATCTTGTCTGGGTGTAGAATTCTTGGAACTAACTTTGATTTTCTCAATTGCCCACAGGTATTCTATTGTCTTGGTTGAGAGTACAATTTATAAGTCAGATACTGGTCTGGTTCAATTACTGCCATACGTGATCTGGGTTTTGTGAGTGTGTGTGTGTGTGTGTGTGTGTGTGCATGTGTGTGTGCTTCCTGGAAGTTTACAAGATTCTCGTTATCTTTAGACTATTTCGGTAACTTTTTGAAGCTATGTTCAGTTTCATTTGGAATTTTTCTCTAACTTCAGGTAATTTCTTTTACTTCACCTTTTGTTATTATGGCCTTTCTCTATGGAACTCTCTATGCTACCTTTTCTCCTTCTGAATATAATAATATTTGCAGCTGAGGCCTCCTGGATCTGTCCTTTTAGTCTTTCGCCTTTTTGTTTATAGTTGTCATTTTTAAAAATGGTTTTAACTTCTGTTGTATGTTTCTTCCTTTTGCTCACTCAAAACATCAGTTTGGTTCTTAGCAATGACCCTTCTGCTTGCCACATTTTAAAATCCAGGCATTAGGGGCGCCTGGGTGGCTCAGTCAGTTGAGCAGCCGACTTTGGCTCAGGTCACGATCTCACGGTCCATGAGTTCAAGCCCCGCGTCGGGCTCTGTGCTGACAGCTCGGAGCCTGGAGCCTGTTTCGGATTCTGTGTCTCCCTCTTTCTGACCCTCCCCCGTTCATGCTCTGTCTCTCTCTGTCTCAAAAATAAATAAATGTTAAAAAAATTTTTTTAAATCCAGGCATCAAATTTTATTTTAGCTTTAGTTTTAGAAAGCCTTTTTTTCACTCTATGATTGAATCTCCTTGAGAGTTTACTTCTCTTTTGTTAAACTTATCCTTACCTTCTTCATTGACCCTGCCTTAATTGGAGCCACCTTTTCTAATTTTGGGGTCTGGTCTTTTCCCTCAATGTATAGAGTACTCATAAAGGATATCATAGGTTGTCTGCCCTCAGGCCAGGTCAGTCCCCTGGGGCCTCTGAGCCAAGAAAAATGAGCCTTAGGGGAAGGCTGGTCAGTATTTGTTTACTGGCTGAGAAGTGAAGGGCTTGGCTAATAGAAGGGCCCTTGCTACTGAAGGGCAGGGGAGAGTCCCATACTCCCTCTGGCTCCTCCGAGAAGGGGATGAACAACTCTTTCTCAACTGCGCAGACTGGGAAGAGTGTTGCAAACCCCTCCAGGTTTTGTATGGTCATCAGGCTTGGACAGGTTGTCTCGGAACCACAAGCGACAAGGGGACAGGTGTAGTGCTTCTGGAAGGTATATTCCCACATCTGCCCATTGGGGCCCATCAGAGAACCTTGAATCGGAGATCCTTGCTCTGGGTTTCTCCCATGGCTCGGTGTCTACTGCTCTACCATGGCACAAAGATTCGAAAAGAATAAAGATCTCTACCTACTCTGAATTTCTGACGAATTTGTGACTTCACACAAGGCCCAGGCCCCGCTCAGTAACGTGCAATTTGGTTGTTGTGAGGTATTGGAGTGCATCGGAAGCTCCTTAAAGATAAGGCTTCTCAGCCTCACTCTCTCTACTTCCCCGGAAGTTGTGTGGGGGCATTCTCTCCTCTGCTCCCTGCCCTGAATAATAATTACCAGCAAGATTTGCGTGGGGAGGCAGCTTGACCACACAGTGTTTTATGGATCTCTTGTTTGTACCTGTCCTACTTTCCATTTCCATTTTGTATGAAAGCAGCAATATCCCAATGGTGTCTCTTTAAGATGGGTAATTTTCTACCTATAAGCTGGTGTTTGCCCCACTTGGGCCAGCACTCGAACATCGAGCTGCTGTTGATGTCTTTCTTGGAGTTCTAGGGATTTCGCTGTGGCCAGCCAGTAATTTCACATGGATTCACTCTTAGTTTAGTGTGTGTAGTGTGGGGCTTCCTGACCGTCCTTACAACACTCACTCCAAAGCATGGTCCACACGCCACTGGGATCCTGTGACAAATACGAAACGAGTAGCCACTTCAGTCGATATTTATTGAACACCTACTTAGTCTGCAGTATTTTGTTACAGCAGCCCAAATAGACTCATACACCTACCCCAGCTGACCTGCCAGATTAACCCACAAATTGTGAGTGAAAAATAAATGGTTTTCGTTGCATGCCACCGAGATTAATGTAACCATAGCTAAATGATTCACACACAGTATTTGTTTAGATGAGACATTTCGGGGAAACCTCAAAACAAAATGAAAGGCTTGGTACAATCAGTTCTCCCTCTTAAAAATATTAAGTCTGAACACCACTAAAAACTGGGTAGTGTTTAAAAAGTGGTTGTCTTTTAACATAGGAGAGGGCGGTTGTGTTTCCTTTGTATTTTAAAGCCTGCCAAATGGTGAAGGCATTCGAAACATTGAAAACTTCAAAGGTTCTCCTGAGGCCAGTAGCCACTGGTTATTTTAACGTGCCAAAGGGTGTGAATGATTGCTTTGCTATGGTTCCTTCTCAGAGCATATTGTCAAGACCAGATCAGTCAACGCATCTGACGTGAATTAATTATGTGGTCCTAGTATCTCTATTACCGTATTTCAAAGAGAGTTGCATTTCAACACAGATAATGATTCTGAACTTGTTTCTTTTGTGGAATCCCCTGATGTTTTTTTTTTTTTTTTTGATTCCCTTTCCACTCTCTTGCAAAACTCACCCCCGCACACACACCCAATCAAAAAAAAAAAAAATACATACATAACAGATTTTTATACTTTCCAGAAACATCTGTTCTTTGTTTTTAACCTCTTGAGGAAACTGTGATATAAATATGTTTAAATTTGTTCTGTTTTGTTTAAAAAATGCTTTCACGAACGGAAGAGTCGAAAAGTAACATCACTTTAAATTAAAGACTGCAGTAATTTATTTAAAAAAAAAATAAGAGGAAAAGAGAAAAATCACCATGGTGCATATGTAGTGGAATTTTCATTATGTGCTGAGAACCTCTCTGTACAGCAAGTATAGGACACAGCAGTGCTTCTCAACCTTGGCTGCACAACAGAATGGCCTAGAGAGATTTTGATGCAGGGCTCGATCTCATGAACCACGAGATCATGACCTGAGCTGAAATTAAAAGTCAGGCATTCAACCAACTGAGCCACCCAGGTGCCCCTGTCTCCATTTAAAGTGGGCTTCCTTGTGTGCGTATATACCACATCTTTTTCTATTCATCAGTCAATGGGCATCTGGGCTGTTTCCATAATTTGGCTATTGCAGATAATGCTGAAGTATCAGGGTGTGTGTATCCCTTTGAATTAGTATGTTGTGAGTGGGGGGATGGCTTCAGTAGGTGATGGGGATTAAGGAGTGCATTTGTTGTGTTGAGCACGGGGTATCCTATGGAAGTGTTGAATCGCTATATTGTACACTGTATGTTAACCGACCAGAATTTAAATAAAAACTTAAAAAATGGGGGTTCCCGGATGGCTCAGTGGGTTGAGCAGCTGACTCTTGATTTTGGCTCAGGTCATGACAGCAAGGTTTGTGGATTTGAGCCCCGCCTTGGGCTCTGTGCTGACAGTGTGAAGCTTCCTTGGAATTAATTCTCTCTCTCCCCCTCTCTCTCTGCTCCTTCCCCACCCTCTCCTGCTTGCTCTCCCTCTCTCTCAAAATAAATAAGTAAATGAAAGAAAGAAAGAAAGAAAGAAAGAAATCTTTTAAAAACTTTAAAAAATGAAAATTAAAAAAATAAAGTAGGTTTCTTGTAGATAGCAAATAATTAGACTTGCTTTTATTTTCAATCTGATAATTTCTCTCTCAATTAGTGAGCTCATGCCATTCACCTTTAATGTGATTATCGGTACGATTGGATTAAAATGTTTCATTTTGATATCTGTTTTCCGTTTTATTTCATATCTTCTTTTTTCCCTCTTTTTCCATCTTCTCGTGGATTGATACCAGCATATTTTTTGAATCAGTTGGATTGATCCAGATTATTTTTATTATTCCATCTTTGTCTCCTTATTATTATATATGCTGTTTTCCAAATATTTTCTAGTGCTTGCCTTAGTTTCTCCAATATACATCTTGAAGTAGCATGTATCCACTATTAAATATTTTGGGGTGCCTGGGTGGCTCAGTTGGTTAAGCGTCCAACTTCAGCTCAGGTCACGATCTTGTGGTCCGTGAGTTCAAGCCCCGCGTCGGGCTCTGTGCTGACAGCTCAGAGCCTGGAGCCTGTTTCAGATTCTGTGTCTCCCTCTCTCTGACCCTACACCTTTCATGCTCTGTCTCTCTCTGTCCCAAAAATAAATAAACGTTAAAAAAAAAATTTTATAAAAAAAAAAAAAAATAGGGGCGCCTGGGTGGCGCAGTCGGTTAAGCGTCCGACTTCAGCCAGGTCACGATCTCGCGGTCCGTGAGTTCGAGCCCCGCGTCCGGCTCTGGGCTGATGGCTCAGAGCTTGGAGCCTGTTTCCGATTCTGTGTCTCCCTCTCTCTCTGCTCCTCCCCCATTCATGCTCTGTCTCTCTCTGTCCCAAAAATAAATAAACGTTGAAAAAAAAAATTAAAAAAATAAATAAATAAATATTTTACTGCCTCCTATGACTTTAAAGACCTCATAATTTTATATGCCTAATTCCTCCTTCTTTCCTTTATGCTATTGTTATCATACATTTTATTTTCACCGATGTTATAAATATGCAACAGACTACTATTCTTTTTTAGATAGCTTTCTTTTAGAAAAATCAAATTTGATGTTATCTTTGTTGTATCTCTAGCACTCTCCATTTCTTTGTGTAGGTCTGAGTTTCTGTCCGATGCCGTATTCTTTAACATTCCCAAAGCTTTTCCTTCCGGTAGACTTTTGTGTGAGGATTAAGGTTAATCTTATCAGGAGCTGGGCTGAGTTTGAGGTGACTTGTTGCTAGGATTACCCTCGGTACAACAAAACCTACAAATTTTTCTCAGTTTCTGTTTGAGAATGTCTCTATTTCGCTTTCAGTTTTGGAAGATATTTTTTGAGCTATAGAATTTTTGCTTGACAGATTTCTTTTCTTCAACACTTTAATGGTGTTCTTCCTTTGCCTTATTGCTTGTGTCATTTCTAACAAGGGGCGCCCTAATTCTTATCTTTATTCCTCTGTAATAGGTCTTTCTTCGGTGACTGCCTTCAAAATTTTCTTTCTTTCTTTTTTTTTTTCCCCAAGGAGTTTGACTATAATATTAAGGTTTTTGTTTGTCCTTTTGTTTGGCTTTGGTATTTACCTTGCTTAATGTTCTCTGAGCTTCTTAAATCTATGGTTTGGTTTCTGTCATTGATTTGGGGAAATTCTTAGCCATTATTCCTTCAAAGAGTTCTTCTGCCCTGTTCTCTTGTCTTCTGCTCCTATGATGCTAAGCACACATATATTACTTGGCATTGTCACTCAGCTCTGAAATATTCTGTTTTGTTCTTTTTTTTTTTTCTGCTCTATTTTCTCTTTGTGTTTCAGTTTCGCTAATGTCTATTGGCCAGTCATCAAGTTCACTGATTCTTTTCTTGATTGTGTCACGTCTACTGATCAGCCCATCAAAGGGGGCTCTTCATCTCGATTTCTACATTCTTCATTTCTAGCATTTCCATTTGATTCTTTCTTGTGGTTTGCATCTCTGTGCTGACCTTAACCTGTTTGGTATTGCATACTGTCTACATTTCCATTAGACTTTAATATATTCATGGTAGTTGTTTAAAACTTCCCATTACATAGTTCCAACATCGGTGCCATAGCTGAGTCTTTTTCTGTTGATTGCTTTGTCTCTTGACAGTGTACTGATTTTTTTAAATTGTCCTTACACGTGCCTCATAACTTTTTGCTGGAAGCGGAACATCTTGCGTACGACAAGTGAACAGTTCTCATGACTGGGTACTGTTATGCTTTGTCTTCTAGTAGACCTTTGGTGTGGGAGTTAGCGTTCTTTCCGTCAGGTTTGTTGTTGCTATGGTTACCCTGGGTGCACCACAGGTTTCAGATTCCTCTAACAATACCTTGTAGTGGAACAGTACCTTGTACCATAGCAGCTGGCTTTCCAGAGACTTTCAATTCCTGCTCCTTCCCCAGCGTTAGGTGTCTCCTGCACGATGCACCTCAGTATGGGTGTATCTCCACACTTGTAGCTCTGCTGGCAGTATTCTACTGTTACTTGTCACTCAGCTTGTTAGCGTCGTGGTGGGGATGTTCTCTGGTGCACTGGCTAAGCCTTATTCTTAGGCTGATACTAGGTTCCCGGGTCTTGGGATGTGGCCTTCCCAGGACTCCTGCCTCCCCTCTAGCTATAGTTCTGAGACCAGTCCTGTGCCTGTCCCTTTCCCATGAATAGAGGATATTTTCATCTCCCTTCCCTCAGCAGCAGTGGGTTTTCCCCTAGGCCCTAGAGGCAGTATTATTTTCTCCCCCCTTATAGAATAAAGCGTTTATTCCATAGGAGAGATAGGGAAAGGGGTCGGGGTAGGGCTTCCTGCTCCTCCTGTGGTAGCTACTCTCCCTAAAGCCTGCACCATATTTTCCCTGGAGAGTCACAAGTCCCTCCCATGAACTCCTGGTGGGGTCCATGGAGAAGTCTGCAAGGGGGTGGGAGATCCCCCAAGTCCCGTGGCCTCACCGGGCTCCACACTCTACTGCCAGCCCCTATTTAGTTTCTATCAAATCACCAACTGTTCTTGCAGAATTCTTTCTGGCTTCCAGCTGCTTCTGTCCTAGGTTAAGCAAATATCAGTTCCCATCTGGCCCCGCGGGTGCCCGTGTCTCTTTAGATTTGGGGCTAGTTGGTTTGCCCTGTGACCTCAAGTCTGTGATAGGCACAAAAAAAGTTGCAAACTTGCAGTTTGTCCGGGTTTCTGTGGTGGTTGTTCTTATCAGGGTGGGAATTATACCTTTTCCTCCTCTCCAGAGCCCTGAGCGGAAGCTGAAAGTCAGAAATAGGGTTTTTAGTTGAAGTTTTCTGTCTTTTAACAGTTTCTAACTTCCACTTATAAGTAGGTCCCGAGGATGCAATGTACAGCATGAAGACGATGATTTGCTATATTGTATATTTGAAAGCTGCTAAGACAATAGATCTTAAACGTTCTCATCACAAGAAAAAAATGTGTCACTATATAAAGTGATGGATATTAATTAAACTTATTGTGGTGATCATTTCACAATACCAGCATGTATCAAGTCATTGGATTGTGTGCCTTAAATTTATACAATGTTATATATCGATTATATCTCAATAAAACTAAAAAATGTGACTTTTTTGGCATGTTAAGGATATCTCACTAAAAAATCATACAGTATTTTTAAAATCGTGTTGACTAGGGGTGCCTGGGTGGGTCAGTCAGTTGGGCGTCCGACTTTGACTCAGGTCATGATCTCGCGGTCTGTGGGTTCGAGCCCCGCATCAGGCTCTGTTCTGACAGCTGGGAGCCTGGAGCCTACTTCAGATTCTGTGTTTCCTTCTCTCTCTGCCCCCCACCCCCAGTTGTGCTCTGTCTCTGTCTCTCAAAAATAAATAAATGTAAAAAAAAGTAAAAAAAATCGTGTTGACTGTTTTTAAGCAATTGATGGATATAATTAATCGGTAGTCAGTTATTAACTAATTTTACTATTTTTTAAGTTTTATTTTATTAGTTTAATGTTTCTTATTTTTATAGCAATTATAAAATACTTTGGGTAACATTTAATCAGAAACGTACAGGACCCATATGAAGAAAACTCATAAAATTCTCTAAGGAACATGAAGTAAGTCTTGAGGAAATAAAGAGGGGGTGCAGTTTCATACAGAAGATTCAAGATTGCACAAATGCCACTTTTTCTTAAATCGACTTATAAATTTAATACCAATAGAATTTTTAACTGTAGCTTCATGAGTGTACATAACTTGACAAAAAATTCCAAAGCTCGCTTAGAAAGAATAAATGTCAAGCATAACCAGGAAATTTTTAATCCAGAAGATAATTGGAGAAAATACTTAGGAGAAAATTTCCCTTATAAATATTAAAATGTGTCATAAAGTTACCATACTACACTCTGTCATAGGTGGAGGGAAAATGAACAGATTAACGAAAAAAATAGGCGAGGAAAAGACTAAAACATATATGGGAATGTTGGGAATGTGGTATTTAATCAAGATGCCAGTACAAAACTGTAGGAAAGAAATGGCTTATCAAATAAATGCCACTGAAAGCCAACCGTGGGGGCAAAAAGACGTATCTATACATCATTCCCTTAATAAATGGCAGAATGGATTAAATAAACAAATGTAAAATGTTTAAAACATGACATCTTCCAGGCACCAGAAATTTTTTGTTTTCCTAGTGAGGGTAAAAAACACAGATTCTTAAATAAAGAGACTATAAAATCTGTCCACCTCCCCAACTCCAAAACAACCTTGACCGTAAGAAAATGAGAGACAACCGAAAAAGTATTCACATCACCTATAACAGAGTAGCAATAGTATATTCAGATCGGTTTTTTTTTTCAACGTTTATTTATTTTTGGGACAGAGAGAGACAGAGCATGAACGGGGGAGGGGCAGAGAGAGAGGGAGACACAGAATCAGAAACAGGCTCCAGGCTCTGAGCCATCAGCCCAGAGCCTGACGCGGGGCTCGAACTCACGGACCGCGAGATCGTGACCTGAGCTGAAGTCGGACGCTTAACCGACTGTGCCACCCAGGCGCCCCTCAGATTGTTTTTATAAATCAACCAGAAATTAATAAACACCTTGATGGAAAAATGGGCAAAGGCTTGCCATGTTGGGAAAGATGAACCAAACAGCGTTGGCAAGGGTGGGAAAGGATGTCCTCATGCATGGTTATGATGTGTATTACTTTGTAACAAGTGACCAGGAACTGGGCAGCCTGAAAACAACAAAAATTATTGTCTCACCATTTGGGAGGCGAGAAATTGGAAATCAAGGGGGAAACTGGCAGGGTCATGCTCCCTCCAAAGCCTCTAGGGGAGAATCCTATGATTCTTCCAGCTTCTGGTAAACCTAGGTGTTTCCTGATTTGTAGAAGCATCAATTCAACTTCTGCCTCCAATGTCACATGGCATTCTTTCTGTGTCTTTGTGTCTTCACAAGACCATCTCACCTCTGTGTCTCTGTCCAAATTTCCCTCTTCTCATAAGGACATTGATCACATCAGACAAGGGCCCACCCTAATCCAGTCTGATCTCAGTTTCAGAGTCCCTTTCACGAATTTACCACCATAAGATCTTTGGATAAATGGGAGACGTTACATGCGCAGTTTATTTTTTAAATCAAAGATCTATGAAACTGGAGAAAAGTGTCAATGACTATTATGTCCATTAATAGGGGACTGTTAAGAGGCACCTGGGTGGTTCAGTCAGCTGGGCGTTCAACTTCGGCTCAGGTCATGATCTCATGGTTTGTGAGTTCAAGCCCCGCATAGGGCTCTGTGCGGACAGTTCAGAGCCTGGAGCCTGCTTCACATTCTGTGTCTCCCTCTCTCTGTCCCTCCCCCATTTGCGCTCTGTCTCTCTCTCTCTCTTAAAAAATAAACATTAAATTTTTTTTTTTAAAAAAAGGGGAATGTTAAGTAAATTCAGAATGTAACACCATGCACACAGTTAGGTCTCTATTTTTTTTTAATGTTTGCTTATTTTTGAGAGAGAGAGACACACAGAGCACAAGCAGGGGAGGAATAGAGAGAGAGGGAGACACAGAATCCAAAGCAGACTCCAGGCTCTGAGCTGTCAGCACAGAGCCTGATGCGGGGCTTGAACCCACAAATCATGAGATCATGACCCTTGCCAAAGTCAGATGCTTCACCGACTGAGCCACCCAGGCCCCCCTACATCTCTACTTATTGACAAAGAAACTCAGTCTAGACATCTTGCTAAGAGAAAAAAAGTGACACGATGTCATTTCTATAAAATTACACAACTTCACATTAATGTAAAATAAAAAAAAGAATACACCGATGTCCACAATAGTATGCTTTATCTCGAGGAGTGCATATCAGAGTGCTACCAGAGGATATCTCACAGGTAGTGCCTAAAGTCAGAGCACTTCCACACTTTGTGTAAAACATCAGGAGAGACGAAAGGGGACGCAGCTGTAGTGAAGTTCAGGGGACCCCACACTTGAGGACAGAGAGCCAAGCTGGCACATCTCAAAGCAGAAATCTCAGATGGGTCCCATCCGAGCTGGGCTGCTTTCTTCACGTGTAAATGAGGATCGCCACACTTCCGGGGGTTGACCCAGAGAATAAGCAGATGAAGTTTTGGGACCGACGGGCAAACTGAGAAGTGCCATTCGTTCTCGCTTCTCCTATTCCAGACATAGTTCTAGCCTCTGGGGATTCAGCTGGAAAAGAGATCAATTTATATCCATGGAGCTTATGTTCTTGAAGGTAGAAAATTGATAACAAACTAATAAATGCATGACACAATGACAGTTCCAGTAGGGTGAAGGAAACGTACATAAAATACAAATATGTATTTCACATGTAATACACCAGTGTCGAATTCAGGAGTATGAAGGAAAATACAGCAGACTAACCACGGAGAGACATGAGGGGTTGCTATTTTAGGTGGGGTGGCCAGGAAGGCCTCTCTAAAGTGGCCTTGAGCTCGTTCTGAGCCGACAGAAGCCAAGGAAGAAGGCAGAATCTCGTGGATATCTAGAGGCAGGGCCTTCCAGCTGGGGGAACAGGGGCAGAAGGCCTGCACGTACTAAGAGAAGGTCAGTGTGGTACTAGATAACCCAGCAGAGAATAGTAGGAGGAGATAAGGTCAGGAAGATAGAAAGGCAGGCAGATCACAGGAGCTTCTGACGCTACGGATTTTGCATTGCATTTCGCTTGAACGAGATGAGAGTCATGGCGGGGTTTTGAGCAGAGGATTGACATTATCCACCTTCTGTTTTTAAACGATGGCTCTCTACACAGAATATAGAGCAGGGAGGCAGAAATGAAAACAGGGAGACCGACCGGAGGCTCGTGGCAATGGCCAGGCAAGGGATGTGGGTCGCTTGGACCAAGAGGAGGTGTTGGTGGAGAAAGCAAGGAATGGTTGGACTCTGAAGGGATTTCAAAGGTAGAACCTATAGAATTTGTCGGTGGACTGAACGTGCGTTCGCGAGGGAAAGAGGACGAGATGACCTCAAGGATTTTTCCACAAGCAACTGGAAAAATGGAGTTGCTGTCTGAGTCTGGGAAGATGGGAGAGTGGCGTTGGGTAATCAAGGGTTCAGCTTTGGACAGTGAGTGGCATTCGAATGTAATTATTATGAATTGTGCCCTGGCAGGGCAAAGTGACGAAAGAATACTTTCATTTTTTAATTTTTATTTTGAGAAAGAGAGAGAGAGAGAGAAGGAGAGGGGCAGAAGGAGACAAAGAGAGAGAGAGAATCTTAAGCAGGCTCCATACTCAGCGTGGAGCCTGACGCAGGGCTCGATCCCATAACCCTGGGCTCATGACCTGAGCTGAAATCAAGAGTCGCTCAACTGACTGAGCCACCCAGATGCCCCAAGACAGCACTTTTAAGACCAGAGTTATTTTTCCTCTTTGGTCCCTCCCTGGCATCTCCTCCCCACCCCACCACCAACTTCACGTTAGCATCAGTTACCTTCTCCGGTGATGGGATTAATGTACCTTAAGGTACCTGAGTCGGGGGGCGGGGGAGCAGAGAGAGGAGGTACCTACCCTGGTACTCCAGTTATAGACCTTGGCAGTGAGAGGCAAGCAGCCACTCTGGGCAGAGCTCATCAGCACTGGTTGCTCCCAGCCAGAAAGCAGCAAGATTTTCTTTTGCTGCCATCTCTCTGATCATTAGTAATTGCCCTAGGGGACCTAGTGGACACAGTTCTTATCAGTAAAGCAGCACCTGGCAGGTTTTGCTGTCTGAGACCATGAACCAGAGAGGAAGAAGAGCAGACTCTGCTCTGGGAAGGTGAGAAACATCTCACGTTAACAGGTAAGAAAAGTTATCTTCATTCCTTGCCTTTTTTTTTTTGTCTCATAGAATTTTCTAGAATTCTGCTTGGGTACAGACAGCTGTTTGCTGTAACAGTGAGTATTATGAGGTGACTGTTTACGTTGTCAAGGAAGCAGGTTTTGCTCCTCAGGAGGAAGGTAAAGAGAAATTTGTCACATTCACTGTGGAGCTTGACCATACCCCACATGGACCGGCACGAACATCAGTGCATTACGGTGGATTGTGCTCAGTGTCCTTAACTGGCTGTTGCTATGGAATTTTGTCTCCGTAATCAGAGCCTCTGCCTTGATAATTTGATTGCACTTAAAAAAAAACAACAAAAAAAAAACCCTTGAATTCGTGTAAATCCTGATAACATCACGAGAGGGCTTTTGATTAATGCAAAATTAAAGCTCTTTCAGAAGCATTAATTGAATAAAAAGAACACTATTCAAAGAGCTTTAAGGACATCCCAAACCATTTGAAGATAACAGACTCTACAGCCGTTATCTTAAAATCTGGTTAATTAAAGTGCTAAGTGTCATCAAATATTTTGACTTCGGGGTACTTTATTTATATTTGTTTCTATCTAATTTTTTTGTTGTCCTGGCCATTAAGTATCTGTTCTTCTTTTCTCACACTGCCCAGGCACGTTAGCAGGAAAAGAAACCCTAGAGTATTTCCAGCTCAGTCTTTCAACCCATCCTTCCTCCTGGCCAAGTGTTGATCAAGTATCGTAATTAAAAGTGACCCATTTCGGGCGCGTGGGTGGCTCAGCCAGTTAAGCAACTGACTCTTGCTTCCCGCTCAGGTCATGATCTCGCGGTTTGCGAGATCAAGCCCTGCGTTGGGTTCTGTGCTGACAGTTGTGGAGCCTGCTTGGGATTTCCTCTCTCCCCCTCTCTCTGCCTCTCTCTCTCTCTCATAATAAAAAAATAAACATTTAAAAAGGTGATCCATATTTTCTGAGGTGGCTGAGATACAATGTGCCTTTAGCTCGGCAGAAGGATGTGACAGAAACAACCGTGAACATAGTATTAAATTAGTATCTATATTGACAAACAATACGCTTAAAATTTGCTGCACAGGTACCATCTAGGAGGCTTAGTGTCGTAGCTCGTAGGAGACCCACATTGCCTAGACATTTAGAAAGCTCATTACCTTACAACGTCCATTTGCTGGTAGGGAGTGCTCCGAAGCTGGTTAAGTCAACAACTCAAAAGCGTCATTTAACACAAAATATCCTTTCCAACCCCTTGTTCCGGCTTTGGGCCTCACATTCATCTGGGTTGTGTGTGGTTATGGCATCTCCAACCAGAGTCCCCACGTCTGAGGCAAAGGAAAACCTCGGTGTCCCCCTTTTCTTCACTTTTTACATTTCTTCTTCTTTTTTAAAATTTATTTTGAGTGACAGAGAGAGAGAGAGAGAGAGAGCCAGCACATGAGTGGGGAAGAGGGAGAGGGGGAGACAGAATCCCAAGCGGGCTCCACGCTGTCAGCCAAGAGCCTGACGTGGGTCTCGAAGTCACCATCAAAGTCGCCAACGGTGAGATCGCCAAACTCAAGTGTGGGATGCTTCACCCACTGAGCCACTCAGGCACCCCTCTTCACTTTCTAAACGCATGAGACCTTTCCCAAAAGCCACCCAGTGCACTTACACGCACATCTGATTGGCCAAGTTGTGTCACGTGCCTGTGACTAAGCCCAAACCAGCAAGGACAAAGGCGGTTACCTTTGTCGTCTTGCATCTCAGGATTCCCCCCCTCCCCCACTGAGACGAGGGAGGAGCCCTGCCTTTCATGAAGGGCACGCCCCCTGGACACCCACCGCAAAGGCAGAGTTCTGTCATTAAAGAAAGGGTGGGGACAGAGGGCTGCTGGGGGGAAATGCATGGGCACTCTCTGGATTTCTTCCCATCTTTTTAGCTGCTCATCTGTAGTCCTTTTCCTTACTTCTCTTCCTCTGCCTGTCCTTGAAATATCGGGATTCCTCAGGGCTCAGCTGGGCCCTCTTCCCTTCTCTGTGTGTCCTCTCTGCTTAGAAAATCCTATCCAGTCCTGTGGCTTGGATTGCCATTTACACGCTGGCAACCCTCCAGACTGCTATCGTCAGCCCATACCTCTCCTCTGAGCTCCACATTTGGCAGCCAACTCCCCACTCAACAGCTCTACTTCTGTGCCTCAGAAGCATCTCAGACATGTACGTCCCAAACTGAACTTTTAATTTTCCCCCAACCAGCCCCTCCGCAGGCCTTCGCATCCTAGAAAACAGCACCTCCCTCTACCCAGTGTTTCAGAACAGATGCCTGGGAGTCAGTCTTGACACTCACCTTCCCTAACTACCCATCACAACTACTTTTCTTCTGTTCAACATGGCAGCTAGCACGGGCCCAAGGGTTCAGCCCACAGGGGGCGCTCAACAAACATTTGCTGCGAATTGATTGGATGTGCTAATGCAGCACATACCTTGATTGGAGAATGGAAATGTGAAGGTTAGAAAGGGCTTGAGGGTAATAATGGGTGGCATTCTGATAAAAGATGTTCATTCTGGGGTAAATTGAAAGGAACCTTCCCAGTGCCTTCTGACAGGTGTAATGGCGTCTTCCTCCCCAGTTCAAACAGAATGCCACCAATCTTTTTCTTTTTTTATGTTTATTTATTTATTTTGAGAAAGAGAGGTGGAGAGCAAGCAGGGAAGGGACAGAGAGAGAGGGCGACAGAGAATCCCAAGCAGAGATGCGGGGCTCGGACTCATGAACGGTGAGGTCGTGACCTGAGCTGAAATCAAGAGCTGGACCCTTAACCGACTGAGCCAGCCAGGTGCCCCCCACCAATGTTTTCGACAGGACTTGCATGAGCGCTAAAGGAGTGGTGGCCGTGGAATCTTCTAATTTACTCGGATTTGTCTCAGAAGCATTGGCCTCCATCGTGCTCCTGGTAGCAAAACCATGTTTGATAGTGAATGCACAATGAGGGCCCAATGGGAAGTGAAATTGTGACGAAACCTGCATTTTCTCTCAAGAAGCCTTGGGTCAGTGACTAATGAACTGTTCAGCTGAGGGATGTTATTCTTGTCTTTGCCGTCATTAATGATGCTGATAAACCGTGATGTTGGAAAGATGGAGAATTACACCAGTCAGCTACTGCTGCATAACAAGCACCTGTGACATCTTGGCGAGCACTTACTTCCCACGCATCTTCCGCTTGGCTGCAGTGGCTCGTCTAGGTTGGGCATTGCTGGGATAGTTCTTGACGCCGTCACTCTAGCTGGGTGTGACAGGGATGACTCCGTTCCGCTTGTATTTATCCCGGGTCCCAACTGAAGGGGCAGCAGTTCTCAAAGGAAGTTCTTTGCACGGTGATGGCAACAAAGGCACGACAGGGAAAATGGAAACATTTGAAGCCTCTTAAGTCGTGGGCTCAGAACTGGCACACTGCTACTTTGGCCAACGAGGCAAAGCAAGCTACAAGACCCAGAGCGGTACGGGACGCCTTTTGCGGAAAGATCTACTGGGTTACAGGGCAGACAGCATGGATGTGGGGGAGGGGTGATGAATCAGAACAATGTTTCAATCTGCCTGAGTGTATACTACACATCAAAGAAAACGGAAGAGAAATCGCGGGTTCAGCTTGAACTAATCAAGCCCGGGGTAGGGCTGAATTTCCTCTGTTCCCATCTGCTTGTCACTGTAATTCAAGCTACACCTTACGGTCCCTTTGTAGTAGGCTATCCAATATAATATCCATCCCTCCCAAAGCCATTCCGTTAGTTATCTATTCAGGAATGCCCAGACAACTTCCCAGGCTGGTGCCCTGGATGTTGGTTCCTCTGGTACGGTTGTTATGGGAAACATTTCATTTCACATCTGCTGACACGATTTGCTGTCTCTCTAATTTTTTTTTAAAGGAGAAAGAGAGAGACTCATATTCTGATGGCTGTAAAGGATAATGAGTAATTTATTCAGAGCTATATACAAATCAGACTATCATCTTCCAGACAGAATCAATAATATAATTTTAAGCCCACACACATTTACAAATGCTAACGCTCCAGCGCAGCTGGGTTGCCATGGGCAACCAGGGCATGCCAGCTCGTGATCTGAGACGGGCCCATGTCTCCCAGCCTGGTAAGCACATTCTGCAGACAGAATCCAAGGGAGCCAAGGATGTTAGTGTTGGCTCTGATCTGGCCGCCGCACAAATGCACCCCTGTGATGGTTTGGATTAGTTCTTGATTGAACTGCTCAGCTTTTTTAAAGCTCCTATTTGCACAGGACTTCTTCAGTACCTCTTCTGTGTCTGTGTTTAAGCAGGTTGGGGGATGGAGTGGGGAGCGTGGAAGGAGCTATGTGGGGTAGAGCAGGTGACGAGCTGCTCTGCCATGGCCGCTAAAGGTCAGAACAGCGAAGGGCGGTACTCAGGTCAGAGGTGAGGGAGCAGGCTGGTTAGTCAACTGGAAAAGCGGGCCCCGTGGGTCTTCTCCAAAAGAGGGCCTGATCAGATGTTGGGAGCTGACCTATGTTGGCTGGGAAGACAAGAGCCGGAAACAAAAAGTCACGAAGGGAAAGGAGAAGGTGGTCGAGCACAGGCAAATAGTGGGAATGCGGTGAGAGGCAGGCAGGCCCCACTAAAAGGGCCGCAGGAAGGGAGGACACACAGGAATGGTCCATGATGGTTCCATTCAAACATGTCGGCACAGGGGTGCCTGGGTGGCTCAGTCTGGTGAGCGTCTAGCTCTTGATTTCTGCTCAAGTCGTGATCCCAGGGTCGATCCCAGGGATCGAGCCCCACGCCAGGCTCCATGCTAAGCGTGGAGCCTGCTTAAGAGTCTCTCTCTCCTTCTGCCCTTCTCCCCCACTCATGCTCTCTCTCCCTTCTCAAAATAATTTTTAACATGTCAGTACAAACCGAAATTCACTGCCAAAGGGGTCCGAGTTAGCTCGGGCAGCCACAACGGAATACCACAGACCGGGTGGCTTAAACAGCAGATATGGATTTCTCGTGCTTCTGGAAGCTGGAAGCCCAAGCATCAGGGTGCTGGCATGGTGGGCACCGTGGGATTCTTGCCAAGGCATCTCTCCCCGGTTTATAAACAGTCAACTTCCCGGGTACTCACATCACGGAAAAACCGATCATCCCTCTCGTGTTCCTTTTTATAAGAGCACGAATCCACTCACCGAGGTTCCACCCTCATGACCTTGTTACCTCCCAAGGGTCCAGTCTCCAAGTACTAGCACACCGGGGCTCAGGGCTTCCGCACGCGTATTGGGTGTTCCCAATTAGGGGATGTTCCCGGTGAGAGAGCCACTGATATTCACAAAAATCATGAAAACATTTAGAATTAGGTGGTGTTTTGTGATGTTATGACATGACTTGTCCCCCATCACTGGCCCTAATCTTGGTCAGAATCAAAGAAGAACAAGCTGACAGAGAGACCTAGGCTGTATCCCACCCCCACCACTGGACAGCAGCATGCCTGGACTTGTTCTACCTCAGTTTATACACCTGCGACACTGAAGAGGTGCCCCAGGTGCACACCACGTGAGCAGAAGGTCTTTGAGGAGACGAGCCCTGTGCATCCCGCGGCCGGGGAGGAGACCTGTAAGCCAGAGGGTTTATGTGAGTTGGTGGGGAAACCCATCAGGAGATTCTTTTCTTCCCCCCCCACCTTTCTTTAAGTGAGAACATTTAGGTTCTACTCTCTCAACAAATTTCAATTAGACAATACAATGTCATCAACTGTCGTCACCACGGTTATACGTTAGATCCTCAGACCTTATAACTGAAAGTTTGTATCCTTTTACTAAGCTCTCCCTGTTTTCCCCACCTCCATCTCCTGACAACCACTGCTGTCTCCTCTATTTCTACGAGTTTGACTTTTTTTTTTTTTTTTTTGATTCCACATTTAATTGGTACCAGGCAGTATTTGTCTTTGTCTGGCTTATTTCACATAGCATGATGCTCTCCAGGTTCATCTGTGTTATTGCAAAAGACAGGATTTCCTTTTTTGTTTCTTTTTTCCTTTTGGAGAAACATCCAGAAGTGGGATTGCTGGATCATACGATATTTTTATTTTTAATTTCTTGAGGAACCTCCATACCGTTTTCCATAGTGGTTGTGTCAGTTTATATTCCCACCAGTGGGGCACGAGGGTCCCTTTTCTTCGCATCCTTGTCCACATGTGTCATCTCTTATCTCTTTATAATAAGACATCCTAACAGGTCTGAGGTGACGGGAATCTTTAAAATGCAGCCGAGAAGTCACAAAAAGTCCTTGGGACACCAGCTGATCCGAGAAAGACAGACAGGAAAATTAAGGTCACAGAAGTTACATAATTTGCCCGTGGGCAGAAAACCAGAGAGTGGCAGGTGGGCAGTTCCGTAGGGCAGTGGGGAGCTTCGAGCAGAGGGTGGCATGAGGAAAGGGTCTGCAGGCAAGTGGATCTGGGTTCGAGAAGAATCAGGGATGGGAGCTTCAAGAGTCAGGGAGACCCAGAAACCACCAGGTTGGGGGGGATGGGAGCAGAGAATAACAGGATTGAATGACTAGTTGGGTCGGTCAAGAGGACAGATGGCCAGAAAGGGGGCACAAGATGACTACCCTCCCGCGTTTGGGCAGCTGTTCAAACGGTGGTTCTGCTTCCAGGAAAGTGAGGAGAAGGAAGAATTAAAAAGGTCTCAGACTCGGGGACCGGGCAGCTGGTTCAACGGTGGGGCCATCCCAGGGAAATGAGACTAGAACAGCTCTAGGCATGCTGGGATCCAGGAGCCATAAGATGGAAGCCATCTCTCCAAAAGGAGAGACCCTGCAGCCCGGGAAGTGAAGGCTGCCCGGGATTCTGGGAACAGTGGAACCCCCACCTCCACCTCCCAAACTTCATGAAGGGCATGCACCAATGTCTCTGGCTCCAGGCTTTGCCTCTGGCTCTTCTCTCCCTTGTGCTCAAGTCTTCAGGCTTCCGATCGCCCAAGATCTGTCCCCCAAACCTGATCCTTTTTTATTAACGTGTGTGCATTAGCGCCTCTGAATTGCCGACCCTGAGCATCACCATTAGGTGCTTGGCTCCCTGGGCACGCGATCAACAGTGACGCTGACATTTCTGAGTGAGAACAAGACACTCTCCACACAGCCTTCCCTGCCTCCACTCACGCTGCAGTGACCACCGTGGGGCGGTGTCCCAGGCGGGTCCCTCCAGCGCTCCAGACCTCTACTTCTGATCGTCTGGGAGATCTCTCTTCCTGGCTATCTCAACAGGAGCTTTGATTCAGCATGATCTTGAGTGGCACGTCTTTTTCCTTTCGCCATGGTTTTCTAATAGCCTCTCCCCATGTACCTCGTCCAAAACCCGGAGCCATCCTTCACCCGCCCCACAACAAAGTCACGGAAGTCTGTTACTTCAGACATACACCATCATCTCCACTCCCGCTACTGCTGTGGTTCAGGCCCTCTACAGTTTTCTGTGGACTCCTGCAAACACGTTCGGTCCCTTCTAATCTTTCCTCTTGCTACAGAGAGAAGGGTCTTTCTAAAATATCTTGCTGGCATTGGCTCTCCGTTGTTTGAGGATGAAATCTCCTTAGTGTGACATACACGCTCCTTCAGGATCTGACCCCCACTAATTGTTTTGCCCTTGTATCTTTCATCTCCTTGCTCAACTGCGTGGAGCTCCCTGACGACATCCGGCATCCAGCTCGCTCTGGCCTCTGCACTGGCCTACTTGCTCTGGCTCTTCCTGGAAGGCACTGCCCTTCTGGTCCTCCTGGAACGAATACTTCTCTCTCCAATGGCTTCTCCTTTGGGAAGCACCTCCCCACCCGGACCCGTCCAGCCAGAGTTAAGTGCTTCCTCTCTGTTGTTATAGTGCTCCCCCGCAACATGGCATTTATTGCAGTGTTAAAATCATTGGCTCACCTGTCTGTAATCTCTTTTGTCTTTATAGCGCCAAGATCTGACACAATGTCCGGTATAGGTCCTGCGCTCAACAAACGCTGGTCTCGGCAAGAGAATGAATGAAGAAATGAACAGAGAGTTTCAGCGACGCTGTGCCACCCACACCCACCCTCATTCTGAAGGGTCACTGCTTCCAGAGCTCAGGAGCTGGTAGACGAGCTGCAGGTTTGGGGAGGATAGATTCTGTTAAGCTGGATAATAAGTAGATTGACAATAATGTTTAGAACCCAAATGGAACCTAGAGATTCCTTAGCCCACTTTCTCATTTTAGGGGACATGACTGGATAATGATGGGCTGCTGGACATCTTCTCTACCTCACCCAACCAGCCATGGGCAAGAGGGTCGGGGGCCCTTGGTCCATCTCATGTAGGATAGGAGGGGGCAGGACAAGCCTTAATAACAATAATAACGCAATAATAATAGCTAATATGAGCAGAGCACCAACTCTACGTCTTGCACTGCTCTAAACACTTGACATACACTTTTCCATCTCACGTTTACTTTTTACCCTGGGGGTTAGGTACTACGATTATGATCATTTCACAGTTGGGGAAATTAAGCTTCGTAAGCCATGTAGCTGTATCTCTAAACGCTACCATCCTTTAAAAAAAAAAAGGATTGTACTTCTGCAATGTTTCCATATCCTGGCCTACTCTCTTCCCTTTGCCCTCTTCCTGCAGAGGTCCAGTGCCCTCACTTCAGTTATCCAAGGTACTTCATTTAAATGCCCATGTTCCCAAAGCATCCCTACTCCTTCTCCCCTCCACTACTCATCCAAATCCTACTCAACTCAGTTCGCCTCTGGCTCTCTTTCCCCTCCCCTCCTCATATCCGGGAAAAGCCTGGTTTGGCTGTTTGTGGTGTAAGACCCACCACTGTCAGGGAGGTTTTGTTCCAGGACAGACTCTATGTCCTTTTGGTCACATGAAATAAAATTCCAGGGCACCAAGAGTAAGAGACTCTACTCAGAGGTTTTCCCAGGCTCTGTAAATTCAGTTTCTACATCCAGCATTCGAGTAATAACATCCAGGATGCTCCGAAAGATGCCCTCTTAATCACTCAATAATCCTGAACCTTCAGGAGGACCCACAGTCTACCCTATAGCTTACAGCTGAGCCTCTGAGCGGCATAACCGGTCTACCTGTTTGTTCCTTTCCCGAGAGCCCAGATTATGAGCCCGATAACCTGAAATGAGATTACAAACTTCTTTTGCCTGACTTGGCAGCCAAAGAGATGCGTTTCTTCTGAGTCTCTATATTTCAAAAAAATCCCACTGAGCAAGAAATTTAGGCAAGGGACTAGCAAGTGTTACTCTCTCTGAGCACAAATACAAAAGGGCACGTACCTATGAAAAAGTCTAGGATCTATTATTGCCTCTGTTTCTTTAAGACGGAAATACTTACGTCGAAAAAGCAGCAATCTCAGGCACCTTTGGGGATTTTCCCGAGCAGCCCCCATAACACTCTTGTAAAATTAATAGTAATTAGGATTATTGCTTAAACAACTTGTCATTTATATCTAATTACCATGCACTACAATAAAAATGATGACAGATTCACTTTGGTGTAGCCCTTATTTAATTACAATCCTTAACTTCTATGGATTTTGTCTTAATAGTTTCCTGCTTACTTGTTACATTGTCTGTCCAGAACTGAAAAATATTTGAGAAATTAGTAATTCTAGGCTTATATTGGGGTGTCTTTTTCTTCCTTTATCCTTTTTTCCTTAAAGCAGGGCGGGAAGAGCTCAGCTTGCTGTGTTTCGTCTTGGTCAGTGAAGGCGGAGATCCTGCCCCCACACACCCCCACCCCAAAGTCCTTTCCTACTTCTGGGGCCACTTCTGAGAAGGCGGCTGCTTAGTCTGCTCCCAAGGGAGTTGCATGTGGGCTCGAGGGCAATGGCGGTGGAGTGGGACCCATGTTCCGGGCTGGGGTCTGGACAGCATCCTGGACGCCGCAGCCATCCTGGGGGAGCCGGTAACGCTGAGCCCAGACTTGCCCCACTGGACCTCAGCCTGCAGGGGAGTAGGGGCTGCTGAGAGCCAACCCCTCCCCCCCCCCCCCCCCCCCCGGCCTGGCTGCTTCGGGCCTGCTTTGCCAGGCAGAGGATGCGCAGCCACTCCATCCGGATGGAGGGTCTGGCTCAGGGGAGGACACCACCAACCCCGCAGGCCTGGCTTGGAGCCTGAGGGCAGAAAAGGTAAGGGGGCAGGGAGGGGGACCACAACGTCCTGGGCTATGCGGTCTCTTGGGCAGAGCTCTGGGGCTTGGCTGGAATCCCCTAGGGTCCAGGGCCGATAACCCAATTTAAAGCCAGAGACCCTACTGGGTGCGCTGTGGTCTCCTCCCGCGTAAGGTCCTCCCTGTCCTTGCTGCTCCTTAACCACCTCTCCCCTAATGCACGCACCTCCCAGACCCTTCCGTCTAACCCACGTGGCCAGCTTCGCCATGCTTCTTGCTCTCCCTCCTTTCCATGTCTTGCAACTTTTTTTTTTTTACACAGCCGGCTGCTTTCCACTATCATTCTTTGCTTTTCAAGGTCACAATTGCCTCCTCACATAAATCGGATTCATGCTAACGTGTCAAGGGTGTGAATACGTTCCAATTAATCCGTTTTATTTGATTTCAATTCAGCAAACATTTATGGGGCAATACCGTGTACGGAGCCCCAGAGAAAACTCAAACTTAAGTAAAATATAGTCTCTCGAGACTTTATACAACTAGCACGGCTTTTCCTCACAGGACATGGTAGTAGGCTGAGATTTTTAAAATTTTAGTAACAGTGAAGTATTCAGGTAAATGTGTGCTAGAACTCTAGCAAGTACATCAAAGCCTTGATTTCATAATTACTATTATTTAGGATGAGGCTAAAGAAGGTAGCATGTAAAACAAACAAGTCTATTTAAAGAAACATAGTAAGTAAATAACAGAAATGACAAAAAGCCGGGCAGGGGATGACGGATTCGGATTCGTGGCTGCTTTTCGGAGGAGGAGCTCCGTAAGAGAGGAAGATTTGCAGATCAAAGACATGCTCCTAATGAGGAGACGGGGAGGGGGCAAGAAAGGCTTCATGGAGGACGTGACATTAGAGACGGGTCTCCAAGGATGAGTAGGAGTTTTCCCAAGACGGTGTGCAGTAGAGGCCATCCACATGGAGGAAACAGCACACGCCAAGTCAAGCGATTGAGGCACACGGGGCCCCGAGGGGCCGATACACGATGACTGCGGGACAGTGAGGTTAGAAGTGGATCATGAGGCGCGAAGAACTGGGTTTTGTTCTTTTCGCCGTTGTGACCCACGCAACCCATCTATCAAAGGGAGCTTTCCTGGGGACAGGATCTGCACACTGTGGGTGAGATCAACTAATGGAAAGTGATTTCCCGGAATATGACTGGCATCTAAAGGAAAGATGGACGGTCGTTCACACCAGAGTTCTTCCAGAAGACGCGCAAGTGGTGTTTGGTGAAGCCTTTGTTTTCTGAGTGGGCGCTGCGTCATGATGGAAAGTGGGTGGCGGCTCTAAAAGTCTGAAACCAGTGGCTCCGTGTAGGGAGCCTTTGCTCTACCCATTAGATTCTTGTTCGCTCGCCCACGATCGAAGGAAGCTTCCACCATCGTCAGAGGATGGCCGAGCTACGGGGGGCATTTTGTAGTTGAGGGTGAGTTTTGAGCTGCTTGTGGCCAGCCTGGGGTCTGATCCTTTGCAAATTGCACTTGCCCTGGCCACACGGTGACTGGGCTGTGCCTGGCAGGGGGCTCCCCGTTGCCGTCCCGAATAGCGACAGGATCTGAGTCTCCCGGCATGAGGCGGGTGTGGGATGGTGCGGAATCCAGGCGGTGCAGGAGGCTGTGGGTTGAAGGCACTTCAAAGCAAAAGGGCTGGCCTGTGTGGCACATATTTAAGTCAGCTGTGGGAAAACAGGCACACAGCAGTTATTTTTAGTTTGTGTTAGAAACTGGAAGAGCCAGAGTTGCTCATAGAGTACTGGCTTTGGATGTAGGAGAGGAAGACTTTTTCAGCTCTACCCTAACTTCTGTGCCCACAGCCAGGGGGAAGGAGCCGAGGAAAGACAGCAGACAGCACAGCCAGCCCATTGTGGGCTCGTTCGAGTCTATCATCACCGTCTCCAGACTTATTCCATCTCCGAGGGCTCCAGCCTTCCTCCGGTTCCACCTGCTCCTTCATAGAATACCCCTCCCTCTCTGAATGCCCTCCCAAGGCAAGACCCAGAAGTTTCTTTCTTTTTTGGGTGTGCAAGACTGATAATAGCTTGAACTGACCCTTGCAGAAGATTTTGTGCTTCAGCGAGGCTGGGTACCTTAATGTGAAGAAGAAAGCTCTAGCTGGACTCTGACATTGGTCACTGAGCAGAGCATCTGTCGGGGACGTGGAGTCCTTCTTGACACAGTTAAAGCACAGTATGTAGGTAGTTTCTCATCCCATGTGTGCATACACTCAAATTTGGCTGGCACCACGTAGAGCTTGGCTTTTAAGGCTGGAAAGAACCGGACCAAACGTCCTGTCTTTTCTGTAAAGAAACCAAGACCCAGAGGATTGAAGTAAGCTAAGTTCAACTGTATAGGTATTTTTTGAGCACCTACTCTGTGCTGGACAGCATGCTCGACGCAGGGAAGCAATGGTTAACGTGATCCAGTACCTACCTTTATTTCTCCACCATCATACACCCACCTGCGCAGACTCAGAGTGGGATTGTCACTTCTGCGGCTGGTGTGTCACTGAGAGTGGACAGATAGGGCACCAGATTCTTGGCCCGGATGGAGCTGTGTGTGAACAGTGACTCAGAAATGGTTTCTGTCGAGTCTAGGAACGGAGCTAGGGGAAGAGTAATTGTTGTGACTCTGAAGTCTTGGGAGATAAGGGAAGATCCAGCAGGCAGGGATTAAAAATGCAAACCGAGGGGTGCCTGGGTGGCGCAGTCGGTTAAGCGTCCGACTTCAGCCAGGTCACGATCTCGAGGTCCGGGAGTTCGAGCCCCGTGTCAGGCTCTGGGCTGATGGCTCAGAGCCTGGAGCCTGTTTCCGATTCTGTGTCTCCCTCTCTCTCTGCCCCTCCCCCGTTCATGCTCTGTCTCTCTCTGTCCCAAAAATAAATAAACGTTGAAAAATAAAATGCAAACCGAGGAATTTGGTGGCTATAAGCTTCTCTTAATTCAACCGAATTCAACAAATATTTGTTGAGTGACTGTGCCCGTGACTGACAAGGGTACCGAGAACACAAAAACGAATGAGGCCCGTTTGCTAACGTGAGAAAGTCTGTGACACGGTCTGCTGTGGTTTTCAAACCGCAGGTCCCGGCCCGCCAGCGGGTCATGAAATCGGCCTAGCGGATGATAATAAGCACGACTCGGGGGAAAAAAAAAAAAGGAAATAAAAGAGAATAGAATAAGAAGGAGAGTGCATCAAGTATATTAAAGGGAAATAGCGTTTCATAAAATCAGGACTTTCAAACTTTCTTTTATATCAAAATCCTCCCTGAGAGCGTGTTAAACACACACATGTATGCATGCTATAAATCATGTGTGCATGAGTGTGTATATATATATATATATATACATGCTCACAATGTTTTCTGAGCTTATGTACGTGTATTTACACATATGTAATTTATAGCATGCATGCATGTATATGTTTAACAGATTCTCACCGAGGATTGTGATATAAAAGAGAGTTTAGAAGTCGTGGTTCACAGTACCTAACGTTGCAAGGGCTGATATTTCAGGCATACGTGCCTGTGGTGGGACCCCGGCCAATCCGTGAGCGACAGCGTGGCAGTTATCCAGTGCCACAGTGACCCTGCCTAGCAAACAGCACAAAACCTCAGTGGCATCCAACACTCCCTGCTGGTTTCTCACATGCCCGCAGAGTCAGCTGCGCTCATCACGCCTGGCTGGCTTACGTGTGGAAACCAGCAGGCTGTCAGCTGATCTAAGACCTGAGTGGCCGGGACGCCTGGGACAATCTGAGATGAGTGTCCCTCATCTTCTAGCAGGCTAGACCTGGCGTGTCCTTATGCTGATGGCATAAGCAAGAAGACACGTCCAGTTGTGCAAACACTTTTTACGCCTCTGTTTGCGGCACGTTTTCTAATTTTCCATTGACCAAAGCAGCAAGTTTCCACGCCAAATCTAGAAACGAGGTGGGAAGACATTGTAACCTGGCAGGTGACGAGGGCCATTTTCACAGTTTGCCACAACAATGAGTGATGAACTTGGATTTGCTTTGATTGATTCTGTCCCCAGGCTATTGGTCTTCCCTTCTCTGATCTTGACTTTCAACAGCTGGTGCCTAGAATTCTGGAAGGTAGGACAGGAGCCTCTCTTCCCTTTGCGGGAACATCCTTGTCCCTCTAACTCTGCATTTGGTTCCAGGGGAAAGTTCCATTCAACCGTTCCAGCAAGGGGAAGGCTTCATCCCATTTCTGTTGTGGAAGGAAACCAGACGTGTGACCTTGGGCAAGTTACTTACCTTCTTTGGTCCTCAGTTTCCCCACGGTAAAGGAAGGGGGGTGACCATATGGGTCCGAAGATCTCTTCCAGCTCAGTCTTTCTCTGGCTCTTTCCCTGACTGCCTTGCTCGTGGTACAGATCTGTTGTTCCTGTACTCACTCGTCCCCCCAGTGCTTGTAGCAGAGCAAATCCATGCTGGCCTTTTTCTGCCAAGAGTGAATATTGCCTCAGAATTCTCCTCGACATAGTACTTGATCACTACTGTTGATCAGAATACACATGCAAGGTCAGCTGTGTCCTACTTATTTGGTGAGGCTGGAGGAAGCATCTCTCTCTCTCTCTCTTTCTCTCTTTAAACCACTAGGAGGCCATGGAATCTACCCAAGCAGTTGGAAAAGCAGCAATGTATTCATTTTAGACTAATTTAGAGAAGCAAGCTGGGAAATGCTTGGGCTGCTCCTTGAAACGAATTTGGATCCTCTTAAGAGCTTACACAAGCTATAAAATCTCCCTGTGGTGGGAAGTCTTGAATACTCGCTGAGGAAAGGGAGAGGATTTGCCTCTTCCAATGTCACCACACTTTTAACCACACAACATATGACCATAACCAAAATAAGAAGGTAAGAATACCTCCAAGTAAAGAGGAATTTGAAGGCCACTTTTAGGGTACCAGTCACCTGAGCTAAAACAATCCCCTCTGATTTTTAGACTGTCCAGAGGAGGGACGGGAGTGATAGTGAACAGTATAGGTCTTGAAGTCCATATATCTCCACAGTCTATTCATCTGTCTGTGTTCCCCTGGGAGCTGGCCCAGGACCTTGGGCAGAGGCTGGGCACCAAAACATCGAGCTGGGCGATCAGTGACCTGGTCAGCGGCACAGACAGCCTGTGTGGGGATCCTGGTTCCAGCAGTTACTAGTTGTGTGAATTGTGTGAAGCTGGGAAAGTTCATTGGCCTCTCTGTGCCTCAGTTTCCCTATATTTATTTGCGTGTTTGTTTGTTTGTTTAGAGGGGAGAGGGGAGAGAGACAATCCCAAGCAGGCTCAGTGCTGTCAGCGCGGAGCCCGACACAGGGCTCGATCCCGGGAACCGTGAGATCACGACCTGAACCGAAATCAAGCGTCGGACGCTTGCCTGACCGAGACGGTCAGGCGCCCCTGTTTCCTGACATCTAAAATAGGGAACATAATCTCCTTTACAGAGTTGTGAAGGTTGATGGAAACATGCAGATAAAGTGCCCAGTGGCCAGCTCACGATACACTCGATCAAGGTTAGAGGGTGTGGCCGTGTTGCCTTAGGCTGCCGTCATTATTTCAAAACTGAAGCTACTCTTTTGATCTTCCTGCTCTGAACATGGCTAAGACGACCATCTTTCTTTAGAGCCGTGGCTGATGGTGGCTTTGAGAGTTCCCGGAACAGTCACCCAGAATACCCCCCCCCTCCCTTTTTTTTTCGTCTTCTTCCCTAGGTTATGCTATGATCTTTTGACACACAGATGCTTTCACCATGTAGGTTCGTTGCACAACTCCCTGCAGCCTGCCTCTTTTCCTCTTCATCGGGACGATCTGCCACGGAATCTCCTAAATTTCAACCCGTAGAACTCCCCAAACCCTCTGGAGTTATTTTCTCTTTGAGAATCTTAAGAGCACAGGATCATATCTATTTTCTGAAGCTATAGAGACAGCCGCTCAAGGAACAGATTTTCAAAAGGATACTTTATTCGATTAATTAGTCAATTCCCTTGTCGGAGATGCGAAATTACCCCTAAACCATCCTGACTGAGGAGACTCTTACAGTGAGCAGCACGGAGATGTTGGGTTGTAACAATAGGAGAGCTCATTTGCAATGCAAATGAGCAACCAGCAGGCAAATGAATCCTTATGGGAAAACCACTCTAATCATAAAAACCACTTGCTTTGGGGAGACTGCAGTGTAAGGACAAGCAGAATCATAGCTCCATGAATTCCCCTCTAATATAGGATATTAGAGAATTATCCAGGTAATTTTCTATGAAATTGCATTTGAGTAAAGCAAAATGCATTGCCGGGCAATAGATAATATCTTTAAAATGTGACTCCACAATTGTAGACTGAATTATTTATGGTTGTCACTATAGCTATGATAGTTTGGAAATAAAATAGTCAGGCTTTTCTCCCTGTTTTTATTTGTAGGAAAACAAGTCATTCAAGCTTTTTAGTGATACAATGTGACTTGCTGTCGATGGCAGTTACGAATTTTCAAGCTCTGCCAAGCACAGGAGTACCCAGAAGGGACATATGTTTTCTCTGCTTTGTGTTCCAAATTTGCCTTAAAAAAACATGCAATTATGTGAAGGCCTGATTTATATTTTCAAGGAAAAGCACAATAATGGCTCTGTTTTGTAGCCGTGTTTCTCCAAAACGGATTTATATTGCTGCCTTTTCAAAAGAAGTTGGCTAATGATCATTGGATTTTCGATTTCCGTCGTGACATATGAAAATTTGATGAGGTCTGAGAGATTTAAGAACTGTTTTCTTAAGTGCAGTGGAAATTTAGTTAACAGCGTTTTGTACTGCAAGCCTGAAAAATACTTACCTTTCATCCATTTCATTATTATTATTATTGTTATTATTATTATTATTACTATTGGTGGAAGGTGGGGGAAGGGGATGCAGGAAAAATTGTTTTTGTAGCCAGGACGGAACAGAATGATTAGGATAACAAAGAGTGAACCCTGGAAGATTGGAAGGTTGTGGGAGTGTCATGAATGTAGGAGGAAGCAGGGACGGATAGGATATTTCCTGGGGATGGAGAGATGGCTCTGGGGAGAAAATGAGGCTTTTTGGTTACATTTATACTTTAATGAAGATTCCTGTAAAGCCCCTTATAAATCATATAATCACACCGGCTGTAGATTTCGTGCCCTTCATTACTACTATTTATGATGGCGTTCACACTCCTCTTTCAGCAGCATTTCTAGTAAATTTATTGAGAGAAGATGAGTTAGTCTCTTTCTGGATTGGGGAGCCCCCTCCTGGGAGGTAGGGCAATTTTTTTGTTGTTTATTCTCTTTCAGTAATGGAAATAGAGCAAGGTCAAAGGCCAATTTCACATAATCAGGGAGTTAGTGGACAAATAATTGCACAGCGTTAAATTTCAGGAAGTTTTGAAGTTAAGAGGAAAGAAAAGGTATCGGGCAGTGAAAAGACAGAAGGAAGGATAACATACATGCGACATGTTTTTATTGCCTTGTACAAACCTAGAGTCACTTTGCGAGTTTAGGAATACATGTCTTATGTAACATATAGGCCCATAAAGTATGTTGTATGTTTAAAATCATAAAGACACAGAAAGATACGATGGAAAACAATGGGAATGATAGCATGTCTTCCCCATCATTTGTCAATCTTAAGGGAAATAATTTTCAAAGTCTTTAAACAATTGTTTTACCCCCTGGAATTCACATCTAGGGTGCAGGATGAGAAGTCATATGCTCTGAGAGGTGCCATCTTGGTAGACCTCAGATTCACGTACTTTTTTCTGTATGTGTTGTATGTAAGCCTCGTAAACTCTCATCTGCTTTTTTTGGATCTAGAGAGGTTTGGTCCAAGAAATTTTTCATTCGGTGGTAATAGGTTTTGTTGGGTAAGGGCAATGGTCCCTCAGTGGGATGGAATCATCTTTGATACGATGGAGATGATTCCCCCAGTCAGCTTTTTAATACTACCTTTTGAGTTCAGGCCTTACCAGAAAAGCTCTACAGGGAAATTTTAACTAGAAACTTTGGGTGGAGTGTTTTCCCTTCTGGAGCTGGGTTTCCAATTTGGTTCCTTGATGAAAGCAAATTAAAAAGTAATTATGGGATCATTCAAGATAGAATTTGAAAGGTACTTCAATTTTATGAAATGATGTGTCTCTCAATAGCTTGGGTGTCGGTCTGAGTTTTATGGTAAAGTCCACCACCTTGGAAGCTTGGAGGCTGGACGTAGTGATCTCAGAGGATGATTCTATTGGGGAAATAGCCAATTTCACCCTTTGGTATCTTCCTCAAGTCTTGTGACATGGTGCAAGGACACCGGAGCTTAACTTGGCTTTACTCACTGCGCACAGTTTATTCATTCATTCTAAGCCAGAAGTTTAGATATTTTCATTTATAAAAGCCAAATCGTTGAGATGGTAGCTCAGAGGCTGGGGGTGAGGGGAGGCAACCTCTGGTGGTCTGTTTATGGAACTAAGGACAGATGACTAAAAGACAGCTGGTTTCCCTCACACCCAGTGTACCAAAGGCCCTCTAGCCATAGCTTCAGAAAATGTCTCCCAAGACTTCCTCTTGGTTCAGCCTGGGTTGAGATGGAACTGGGGCCAGAGGATGTGGCAGAAAGCAGGACAGGACTACTACTGAACAGGACATCCGACAGGAAAGAAAGTCTCTGTAATATGATGTAGCAAAACATTTCCAGTCTCCCTTTCCCCATTTCCGTCTAGGTCCTGACAGGTCTTCAACTGTCCTCTCCTCTCCTCCTCCTACCTCACTACTTCTTCTGTCCTTCCAACCCCATCCAGCCAATCTTCCGCCAGAACTGGGAACTAAGAGGTCAGTTGAATTGGAATAGAGGCTAGAAAAATGAGGGTTGGGCTATCCTAAGTGTTATTCGGAGGCTTAGCTGTCTCATTGGCTTCTCATAAAGGGAGAAATTATGGGTTTCCAGAAGTTGCATTTTATGGGCATTACCATTAGTATTATATGTTTTTAACTTTTTTTCTGTTTTGATGAGATCGAACATCTAATGACTCTAGAAGGGCTACAGAACATAAAAGCACTCTCTCAGGTAAGACTTGACCAGGTAAGCTTTCTAGATATTCATTGGGTAACTTGATTCTCTCTTCCATGGTTAATTTTTTGGTGAAAAGTACAATCTTTTAAAATTCCTATAAAATAACAATGAAAAAGAAATTCTCCTTGGTTGTCATTTCTTAATGGAATTAGAAACAAATAGCGAATGCATGAGAGAAATGAACAAGGGGGGATAGAATGTTAGAAGTTGACAAGGTTTAGGTAAGTCTAATTAGACATTCGATCCTTTGGGTTCTTGCTCCTAGACTAAACAAAAATGCAACTATGTTCATCACTAATTGTTCTTTTTCTTCTAAGAAGTATGGAAAGAGAGGAAGACAGCTGCTGGACATGGAAACATTCAAATGCATAATGAAGCAGAGTATGAGGTCACAGAGTAAAGTAAATGGATTTTATAAATGTTGGGTCATTGAAGTCACAGTTAAAACTTCACCTGTATGAACTAATTAGGCTTGATGTTCCATCTGTAAGATCACTCTCAACTCTAAACTGTGATTTTTGCTAGTATCTACCTGATTCACAGAACAGTTTATTTGGCAAAATATTAAAAAAAATTTTTTTCTGTCACGTTTATTCATTTTTGAGAGACAGAGAGAGACAGAACATGAGCGGGGAAGGGGCAGAGGGAGGGAGACAGAATCTGAAGCAGGCTCCATAGGCTCTGAGCTGTCAGCACAGAGCCCGACGTGGGCCTTGAACTCACGAACTGCAAGATCACGACCTGAGCCGAAGTCGGATGCTCAACTGATTGAGCCACCCAGGCGCCCCGGGGAAAATATTTTTAAATTATTTAAAAAATACTAGACCAACAAGGTATTTAGAGATTTTTATTGAAAAGAAGGGAAAAGGCTCTTGTTGGATCACTAATCATGTCTGTAGATGGTCCCCGACAGATGATAGTTTGACTTTAAGATGTATGTGAAAGTCATATACAGTCAGTAGAAGCCATATTTTGAATTTTTATTTTTTCTCCAGAGTTAGAGATGTGGTCTGATCCTCTCTTGCAATGCTGGGCACAGCCACAGTGCCTAGTCAACCACGCGTTCATGAGGGTCAAGCTGATAATACGATGACAACCATTCTGTACCCAGACAACCCTCAGTATAGTATTCAATGCTTTATTATAAAAGAGACTTTGTGTTAGATAATTTTGCCCAACTGGAGGCTAATGTAAGTGCTCTGATCACGTTTAAGGTAGGCTAGGCTAAGCTACGATGTTTGATAGGTTAGGTATATTAAATGCATTTTCCACTTAAAATATTTTCAATTTACAGTAGGATTATCAGGACCTACCCTGATAATCCTAAGTGGTGGAAGATCTATCTGTTGTTTCCAAAGAGTGTGGACATCAATTCTACCCCCAATCTGCTGGAACTAAAAGGTTTAAACATTCCCTCTGCAATCTTGGTTAGCTCAGTTGTTAGCTCAGAATATGAAATCTTGCGGCGCCTGGGTGGCTCAGTCGGTTGAGCGTCTGACTTCCGCTCAGGTCATGATGTCGCGGTTCATGGGTTCCAGCCCCAAGTCGGGCTCTGTGCTAACAGCTTGGAGCCTGGAGCCTGCTTCGGATTCTGTGTCTCCCTCAATCTCTCCCCTTCCCTGCCCCTGCTCACACTCTCTCCTCTCCATCGCTCTCTCTCTCAAAAAGAAAAAAAAAGAAAAAAAGAATATGAAATCTTAATGAATGGCCATTCAGTCTCCTTTAGCGAATTACCACGACCTGGGTGGCTTATAAATAACCAACATTTATTCTCCACAGTTCTAGAGGTTGGAAGTCTGAGATCCGTGTCAGGTGAGGGTTGTCTTCCAGGTTGTAGACTTCTCCTTATGTCCTCATGTGGCAGAAGGGACTTGGGAGCTGTGTGGGGTCTCTTTCATAAAAGCACGAATATCATTCATAAAGGCTCCCTCCTCATGAGGGAAGCACCTCCCAAAGGCCCCACCTCCTAATACCATCACATCAGGCTTTAGGATTTCAGCATATGAATTTGCAGGTGGGGTCAGGACACAAACATTCAGTCCATAGCAATAGATAATTATATTTATATAATTATTATGTATATATAATCATATTATGATAGAAGGGGCTCTTTAAGCTCTAGTGACTGAGGTTTCCTGATTACATCATAAATCATATATAAAAGCAAATTCAAGGTAAAGCTCTTTGATCTTGTCCCTGGAATTTGAGCAAAAACATGCCCCTTCTAAGTATAAGCCCACAGTTTTAATGGCTACAGTAGAAGTTTAGGTGTGTCTAAAATTTCTCCTACAATGAGAAATGATCATTAAATGGAACCTATTTTTAAACAATCTCTCCTCTATTTGTGCAATACTATACGAAGAACTTCTGTTTGGAGGAGAGAGTGTTTTAAATGGATAAATTATTGGCTGATTTACCAACATTCCAGATCTTTTTAACCAAAGCAGTCTAATTACTTATATTCTAAGAATGTCTGGTCGCCTAGTCAGCCATTCCCTCCCTTATCCTCTCATTCATTCATTCACTATATATTTAGTGGGCCAGTATTTACTTAGTGAATATTTACTGAGGCTTTGTTTTTAGTCCCTGTGGCACACAGTCAGTCAAGATATAGTCTCCGCCTGCAGAGAGATCAGAGCCACTCTAAAATTCAGGGGTGCTTGGTGGCTCAGTCTGTTAAGCGTCTGACTTCGGCTTGGGTCATGATCTCACAGTTTGTGGGCTTGAGCCCCGTGTCAGGCTCTGTGCTGACAGCTCAGAGCCTGGAGCCTGCTTCGGATTCTGTGTCTCCCTCTCTCTCTCTCTGCCCCACCCACTCCTGTTCGCACTCTGTCTCTCTCTCTCTCAAAAATAAATAGACACTAAAAATTTTTTTTTTTTAATTCAACATGGGGGCCGTGGGGGCATATCATCCAGACCAGGCAGTTGGGCCTGGAGGAGACAAACCTTGGGCTAAGTTTTGAGGGATGAAGGGAATTGCTTCATAAAGGAGGGACAGACAGGCAAGGTCTTCCAGAAGAGGGAACAGCATTTCCAGAAGCACATAGGCAAGAGCCAGCATGCTGCTGTTATACCTCTAGGGGAATCTGGGCAACAAAATGTAGGACAAGGACCAGATTATTTGGGGCCATTTGTACTAAGGTTAATTTTATCCAGTCTATCACCGAGGAGCCATGAAACTGTGTCTTTCTTATTTAATCAAACAATGAATTGATTTTTGACCGTGTGACCATACCGTCTTAGAATCTTTACATATTTCATTTCATTAGTCTCTGAACAGGAGAATAGCTTTGTCGGAAAGCATTCCTATTCTTATTTTGTAGCTGAAAAGACAGAGGGTTGGAGAATCTGAGTAAGTTACCTGAAGCCCCTCAGCTACTCAGGAAAGCCTTCGGGATTCAAACTCTGGTCTGAAACTAATGCCCAATATATCGGTTAAGATTAGGTTCACCTACAGGGTGACAGAAAATGCTAAGCCACCAAGACGGAAGCAAGATAAAAATTCTTTTCTCTCTCACGTAAAAAGCCAGGTAGTCAAGGGGCTTCATGAAGTCATCAGGGCGAGCCTGTCCTGCTTTGCTGCTCTCTCTCCCACCTTCCCCACGTGGGCTCCTCTTCATGGCTCACGATGGCTGCTCAGACTCCAGCGGACATGCTGTCATTCCAGGCGGCAGGCAGAGAGAAGGCGCAAAAAAGGATGCACTCCTTTCCTTTAAGGACAGTTCCCAGAAGCTGCCTGTGACGTTTTTAACTTTTCCACCAGAAATGAATCACGTGTCGTATATAGCGGCAAAGGAGGCAGGTAAAAGTCATCTTTTTTCCGAGGAAGCATGTATCCTGTTAAAAGCTGTGCATTCTCTTAGTAAGGAAGGATGGCTAACACCCCCACGTCCTCTCCACTGTTCTAGGGTTTCATAGTCTAGTCCCTGCTAAAAACCAGGAAGTATCTCCTTCGCTCTTTCTTTTTAAAATTTTTTTTTCAACGTTTATTTATTTTTTGGGACAGAGAGAGACAGAGCATGAATGGGGGAGGGGCAGAGAGAGAGGGAGACACAGAATCTGAAACAGGCTCGAAGCTCTGAGCTGTCAGCACAGAGCCCGACGCGGGGCTCGAACTCACGGACCGTGAGATCATGACCTGAGCCGAAGTCGGATGCTCAACCGGCTGAGCCACCCAGGCGCCCCATGATTTTTTCTTTTAATATCCTCAGAATCTAGTAACATGTGCATGACACGTGCAGGTGACAAATAAATGTTGTTGAATGAATGGATGACATGAAGACAGTGTGGCCACCGTGGACTTGAAGGGGTCTGTCCTAGCTTTCCTAGAAATTAAGAGGCGCTTCTTTTAACCCGACAGCGGTCTATGGTTACCTGGAGCAGAGAACTAATCATTTTGCATCACCTCATTTGCTTGTTTGTGACCCCGCTAAACAGCGAATGCTGTGAGGGCCAGGTAACATACCTTTCAGCTCTTGAGGCCTCAGCCTCTGGCAGCGCCCTTGGTATACCACTGGTGCTCAACCTGTGTGTCTTCTATGCGTGAGTCAACGTGTGGAGGAAGCAGGCAAGTGTCTGTCAGAATCCCGCATCATCACACCGAGAAGGCAGAGCCTTGGGCAAAATCCATATGCATAGACATATCCCCACCCCAGCTCTGGACTGGAAGAGAGACCATCTGATGGCCCACGTCCTGCCTGAGGGCCAGCTCCTGCGAGGGCTTGCGATGATGCGTGACCCTTGCCGGATACACCTTGTCCGGAGCTCCAAGATGCCCCGGTGTACCCACAGCTCTCCTCCACTCTGCCTTGTGGTGACAAGGTGGTCGAGGCGGGCAGCCTGAGCCCAGGCAGCGATTTCTCCCATCCTGAACTTTTCTCTTTCCAGTTCCATCTCTGGCCCTAGGCTCTTCTTGAGTCCATCCCTCTGGGTGTTTTGGTTTGTTTGGGCATCCAATTCAAAAACACTTGTTCCATATTATGTGCATGGTATTGTCTAGTTGCCATGGTGAAGTCTGCACTGGCAGCCGCATCCGGGAGGACAATACGTCTCCATTGGAGCATGACTTAGAAGGAACTGGGGCCGCGCTGAGTTCCACAGCCAGGGTCTTTGCTCACAACCTCTACACTGGCACGGAGTGTTGATCCACCAAGGGGCAATGCCTTGGTGTCTTGAACACCCAGGCATTATCTTATTTTTACCCTTTTACTGCCATTACTACACAAAGGCAAACACACCCGGGACTTGTAAGAGAAAAGGCAGCATCTCACTCCCCCAGATAGACGTATAACCTTTCCATTTCTGTTGAAGCTACCTTCTGCATACATTCCTGAAATTACAGAAGCTTGGGGTTTGAAACGACTTTAGAGGTTACCGAGTATATAACCCCTTCCATGCTCAAATTTTCTTCTCTGAGAAGCCATGAGTCAGCATATGCCTGAATACCTTCAGCTAAAGAAAACACGGTGCTTTACAAGGCAGCCCATTTCAAGGTTAGAGAGCTGTGACCTTAGGAACTTTTTCCCCTTTATGAACTGAAATTGGTCTTTCTTGACATTTTACCCATTAGCTCAGTTCTTTTGAGCCACCATAACAAATTAGTACAAACCTAGAAGTTTAAAACAATATTTATTTATTTATTTATTTATTTATTTATTTATTTATTTTAAGAGGGGGTGGGGAGGAGAAAGGGCAGAGAGAAAGGGAGAGAGAGAATCCCAAGCAGGCTCTGTGCTGTGGGCTCAGTCTCACGAACCGTGAGATCACGCCCTGAGCCAAAGTCGAGAGTCGGACATTTGACTGATGGAGCCACCCAGGTGCCCCCAACAATCCATATTTATTATCTCACATTTTTTGTGAGTTAGGAATCTAGTCATGGCTTAGCTGGGTTCTCTGCGGTAGGGCGTCTCATGAGCGTCTCATGAGGCTGCAATCAAGGTGGTAGCTCTGATCAGCGTCTCATCTGAAAGCTTGACTGGGGAAGGATCCACTTCCAAGGACACATGGTTGTTGCCAGGCTTCATTTCCTTGCTGGCTGTTGCCCAGAGGCTGCCCTCAGTTCCTTGCCATGTGGGCTTCTCATTAGGGCAGCTGACAACAGAGCAGCTGGCCTCATCAAAGCTAGCCAGGAAGAGAGCCTGTGAGCAAGGCCCAAGTTAGGTTCTCATGTCATCTAATCATAGAAATGACATTACCCTCTACATTAAGGTATTCTATTGGCTACAAGCCAGCTGCTCAAGGGGAGGGGATCACATAGGCCATGAATACCAAGATAGAAGTTCTAGGAGCCCCAGTATCTCATGGGGAAAGAGTTTTAGGGTCAGCGCACTGAACTCCAACTAACCACCCTATTCATGTTTTGGAGCAGGCATTCCAGAGATCTTTGAGTATGGTGCATTTTAATATGAAATTTATAAATTGGAAAAATTAAGATTTCCTCTCCTTCATCCTCTCCCCCAACAACCTAGTAAAGAGTTTACTCCTGTGCCATCTATAAACGGGTTTTTTTTTTCCTTCCTTTCCAGAGGATTGAACAAATAGAACAGCTTTTCATGAAAATAGACTATGAATCAGTGGGCAGAACTGAATGGGTAAGTTGGGTTATGCTTTATAGTCAAATTGAAGATTAGTAAGGAAAACACAAAAACTGTTGGTGCCGAGTATGATATGTCCCTCAGTGCCTTCATCTACTTGAAACTGATCTGAGAGGATATACTTGTTCACAATTTTCAAATTTCATAAGGTCAGGTTAAACTCGGAATAGTTTAACTGGGGATTTCAGTAGCTAAAGCAAGTTTCAAGAAGAGTGTCCTAAAACCGGAGAATAAAGGATACATTTGTCACCTTACCCCAAAGCAAAAGTGAAACATCTGAGCAAGAAATTCTGTGACGTAATTGGATCAGTTAATACATGTCAAGTGTTTAGAACAGGGACAGTCACAAAGTAAATTGTCAACAAATATCATCATCATCATTATTATTAATGTTACCTAATTTTGATTGTATAAGAATAAGGAGCTGAGACACCTGCTTTAAACATTCTCTGCCTTTGTGTCTGTCAGTGCCCTTCTATTGTTCCAGGATGAATTAAGTTCTAAAATGACTTCTCTATTCAGACCTGGGGCCAATTCTCCAACCAAATCAATACAAGTGTTTACATTGCCATCTGATTTGAATAGGAAATCAGGATTCCAGAGAAGAGAAAGCTCTAGAGCAGTGGGGCTTTGGGGGCAGTGGAGAGAAAAGAGATGTTCCCAGGCCCTACAGGTCCCCCCACCCTGTGCCTATGACCACAGTTCTTTCCCCTAGGTATACCGCTGAAATTCTAAATGAGGCATATATCCTGGTGGGTGGGAACTGGGCAGTGGGATCAGTAAGGACTCGAGTCTCTGGCCAGCCACTTACTAGTTGTTTGATCTTGGGCAAGCTATGTAGCTTTTCAAAGCTTGGGTTTCCAAATGTGTAAATGGGAAGAACAGTGGTACCTATCTCATACAGTTATCATGAGAATTGTGAGGAAGATCCAGTTTGCGTGGAACATTGCATACTTTCAATCACCACCATCACCATCTTCTTTAGAGAGACGGAGAAAGAGACTGGAGGTGGGGAAGGGAGCCCAAGCTGGGTGACAGGCCTCCAGCCCCAGCTGAATGGGCACACCCAATTATTACTCTTGAGTTTTTGGCATACAAATGAACCAGTTTCTACAAATAATTAGGTCGTGTCCAAGAAAGGAATTATCCATACCCTGATGGTAGAGAGAACTTTTGAAAGGAAGAAGCGTAGTAGATGTTTAATGAACCTCCTTTTACCCTCCAGGATGGCTTCTGCACATATCTGCAGCTCGAGTATTCAGAGCAAGCGGATGCTTTGGCCCGACAGAAAGAGGTTTCCTTCCATCTGCCTGCTGTGCTGCTGAAGTTGAAAAGAAGAAAGAGAGTTTCTGTATGTGATTTTCATTTGATAAGGATGCTGAGTGCTCCAGTTTGATTTTATTTGCTATTTTAAACTGCTCTTCAAGTGGCATGATTGCAGAAATTGTGTCCTTGAATGTAATATATTCACGTTGTCTTTTGCTAGTCTATAGAATGCAAATAAAATATGATCTCTATATGTAGTACAAGATAATGCTTCATTTTGCTTCTAAAATCAGATGGAGTAATGAATTACACATGATTCCATCATGGAATTTGTCGTATGTCTTAATGAATGACAAATGGAAAAGAATTTTCCTTCTTTTTTTTTTTTTCCCTGTTAAATGATTATTTCAGTTTAGGTAGCTAGCTATCCTAGGGTTTGTCTTCAGAGAACTTATTGAATCACAGAATCAGAAATTCAGAAGGCAAAAAGCATCTGGGAAGTAGACTTAGGATAGGAATAAAAATGCCTGACCTATTTCAGAATATATGCTCTCTTTAAAGTCTTTATTATTATTGTTATCTCATTCAACAAATAGTTGAGTCTCCGACATAGCCTAGGCTCTCTGCTGGGTGCTGGGGGTATAGAAACTCACCTTTGCCCTCTGGAAACTTATCATCTACACTAGAAGTTCCTTGCAATCTTAAACCCGTTAGGCTGTGAAATAAGCCCGCCCTAGAGAGAGGGAATAAAGGTGGCTCTTTGAATCTATGTAGTAAGTTCTTTCTACTTGAAGGAGAACATCAAATTTTTAAAAACTATCATTTTTTTAAAAGTTTTATTTATTTTTGAGACAGAGAGAGACAGAGCATGAGCAGGGGAGGGGCAGAAAGAGAGGGAGACACAGAATCCAAAGCAGGCTCCAGGCACCGAGCTGTCAGCACAGAGCCCGACGCGGGGCTCGAACTCATGGACTGTGAGATCATGACCTGAGCTGAAGTCGGACGTTTAACCAACTGAGCCACCCAGGTGCCCCTAAAAAACTTTAATTTTAAGCACACCTACAGTCTTATGAAATTGTCCTATTTAAAAAGGCGTATTTTTGTTTAATTCCCACTCTTCCGCACATTAGGACAAGTCCATCAGCCGGAAGCCCAGGTGAGTGACAGATGTCATCAGCATGCCACAGTACAACAAACTGATCATAGCGACTGGGTGAGTGTCTGCAGCTCTTCAGTTGGAAGGAAACAGTCGTGGTATGACATCCATTTCCATGTGTGTTTACACAGCCACGTACACATTTGTGGTATTTGAAAGTCCTGAAGCCCTTTTTAAAAAATGCTGGCACTCATAATATCAATCAAAGCTACTTTGCAAAGTTATGGCCTTGGTTGGCCCATTGCAATGATGTCATTGCCTCAAACACGGGCAAGAGGCCCTCTTTTGGAATACTTCCAGAGTGAAAGTATGGGCCAGATGGGGACGACATCAGTCTTGTGACCTTTTAGCACATCTTATTTCAGATTCAACATAATATTCCTATTTTATTATCCACCAAAATTCAGTCCAAAGTGCTCTGGACAGATTCAAAAAAGTCAAATCCCCAGTAAAAAATGATGCTCGTTGCTGAAGAGCCTCAGAAAAATGGGTCTGGGGCTGGGAAGGAAGATCCCGAAGGTTTTGCTCATGGCAATGAAAGGAAAATGAATGGGCACCACCCTGGGCTGCTTGGTTAACCTCAGTCATGGCCTGGGCGAAGGGGGTGTGGCCTGGTGGGAAGGAAATTGGGAGAACTCCAAATCAACGGGGAAGCAAAAGCAAGTTCAACAGGAGGGTTAGGGGTACAGGGTCGGGGATGGGAAATGTGATCCGGGGCGGACAGACCGTGGCCTCTGGCTCTGGGGGCAAGACTAAGGGAAGGGGTGGAGCTTGAAAGGAATTCCCACAGCCCCGCCTACTGGGACTCCCCCTGACTCCCCGCAAGCTGGGGGTTCTCTCTTCTCCACCTGATCTCCTCCAGAGGCCCCTGGTTTCCTAGGCTTCAACCATTTTAATGAACAAACAGTTAATCCAACCTCAGATCATCGAGGCTACTAAATACAATTAAATGTAATAATTAAAATATATTTGTTAATATATTAAAATGTATTCATATAATTAATATTAACTGCTAAAAAACAATAAACCTGGGTGTATACTTTCATCCGTCCCAGTTTGATTTTATTTTATTTTTATTTTATTTTTTTTTTCAACGTTTACTTATTTTTGGGACAGAGAGAGACAGAGCATGAACGGGGGAGGGGCAGAGAGAGAGGGAGACACAGAATCGGAAACAGGCTCCAGGCTCTGAGCCATCAGCCCAGAGCCCGACGCGGGGCTCAAACTCACGGACCGTGAGATCGTGACCTGGCTGGAGTCAGACGCTTAACCGACTGCGCCACCCAGGCGCCCCTGTCCCAGTTTGATTTTAAAAGCCATGCTTGATAATGTAATTATCATGTGTTTTGCACACGTAGCAGTTCAGAGGTTGCAGTCACCTACTAGAGATTCTGAGCTGACAATTCAGAAGATGAGGCAAGGCTTATGACAGCAGGAAGCCACTTGAGCTGCAGGGCAGGTGAAAAGGAGGTGGAAAAAAGGACATTTCACGCTGAGGGAAAGACAAGGCTTTGGAATTTAGAGAGTGACCCCTGTTTGTTCCATGCCAACAGGTCAAAGCAGTAAGTTGTTTTTCTAACACCCACAGTCAGCTCCAAAGTAGACAGGCTAACAGAGGAAGGAAGGGGTCAAGGGTGCAGGCTGGAAAGGTGGGAAATTAGGGGAGCACCGAGTTAACCCCTTAGTCTACAGAAAGAGGCTTGGCCCTCCACTTTGCAGATCTTTATAATATGCAGTAAATAACAGCCCACATTTTGAGCCCTTAGGAAATCCCAAGTCCTGGACTAATCACTTTCACACACGTCTTCCCATTTAACTCTCCGGAAAGACAGGAACTGGTAGGATCCACATTTTTACAGGTAAGGGGCCGAGTGGTGAGCTGGGATGTAATGCCCCAACTACTGGCCTGTGCCAGGCTCCTGATGGTCAAGGACAGGCCAGGCCGGTTTCGAAGCAGGCAGAAGACATGCCCCCAAACGGTAGGATAGCAGAGGGAGGCCTCAGGTTCAGCTAGAGGGGTTGCTTGGTGTGACAGGTGTTTTACTGATCAGGGGTCTCTGTTTTGTGGAATCCATGGAATATAAAATATGTTTTACAAAAGTGAAGTGAGGAGTGTAAGTTTACTCCAGCTGTGCTTGATCTTTGAACAGAAACCGTGAAACCCAGCTCTATGAACTCTCCAACCTGGAGCCTTACTGTCACATCGGCGGCCTGGAAGCTGTCCCTCTGAGACTGGACTACTGGTAAGAGCAGCTCCAGAGCCAAGCAGGCCTCAAGGGGGCGCTCTCACCTGGTCAGCAGGGCCTTCCCTCCTCTCCCCTTGGGCAGTTATGTTCAGTTGTGTTCAATCAGTATTGAATCAGTAAATGTCAGATTCAGTTTCAGTAAATGTCAGGGTTGCCATGCAGCCTGTGGTGACCACATCACACATCACAGTACTGCCCAGGAAGGAGGACCCTTCTTGCATCTAATAAGGAAAGGGAAGTCTAGAGATGTGAAATGATTCTTAGAGGCATGCAATTATGAATTAATCTGTGTCTTCAATGTGACTGGATTAACTTTCCTGAAACTCGACTCGGACCACGTTAGTCTGCTTTTTAATGGTTGCCAATTCTCTCTCCAAAAATATCCACACCTTTAAGAGATATCCAAAAATATCCAAACCCCCCTTTGCCTTTCCAGCCTTCAGCCCCCCTGAAGCCTCAGGCCTCCCAACCACCAACATAGCTAAATAGAGACCTCTCAAGTGGGTCAGGCATCGTCACCACCACGCTGCTCCCAATGCTTCCTTCTTCCCCAACCACCCATCCCATCATGTTTCTTGAGCACCTACTGCGCATACTCATTGTTGGATGTAGGACCTGTGCGTGAATGAGACGAGATTCCCAGTGTCGCAGAGTGGGTGGTTCCTACTGAAATCCTACCATTCTTCATGGTCCTAACCTTCGTGGATTCCCCTGATTCTCCTCTGTACCCAAAAACCAATGTCCCCTGGAAGCTTCCCCATCCTTCGGATGCGGTGGTCCCGCATGTTGCTGGGGCACAGGTCCCAAGTAACTCTCAAGTGGCACCAGTGCCTTCGTCTCTGCTGTGTGCTCTCTGACCCCTGCCCAGTGACTGGCAGGCACGTAGCAGGTTCCCAAGAAATGTTTGTTGAGTGACCAAGTCAGAAAACTCTTATTTAAGTGGATGAAAGGAGGCTCCAGTTTTATTTTGCCTTTCGCTTCCCCCTCTTTCTTTTTCTTCTTATGAGATAGAAGCCTTTTAGATGTTCAATGATTTCAATAAAATATGTCTTTCAGTTCTCTTCTACCAGTCATTTTGTATTTTGAGAAATAGGGAGAAAAGTTGATGGATTAAAAAACATGTTTTTAATGTTTTATTTATTCTTGAGAGAGAGAGAGAGAGAGAGAGAGAGACAGAGCACAAGCAGGGGAGGGGCAGAGGGAGAGAGGGACACAGAATCTGAAGCAGGCTCCAGGCTCTGAGCTGTCAGCACAGAGCGTGACGCGGGGCTTGAACTCACAAGCCATGAGATCATGACCTGAGCTGAAGTCGGACGCTTTACCGACTGAGCTACCCAGGCACCCCTAAAATGTTGATGGATTTAGAAGAAGTGGTTGGAAAGCAAACTTGTGGCCAAGTGGGTTCTCATAGAACAAAGCAAGGGAGAGAAAACCAGACCTGCCGGGCCTCCCTCTTGTGTAAGGCAGAGCCATCCCCCGGAAGGCCACGGAGCCCCAGCTGTTGGACTGCCCTTCTTCATCCCTATCAGAAGCCCCATTCCTGTGCCAAAGGTGGCCTCCGCCCGTAGTTCATGATGAGGGCTTGGAGACTTTCCCTGCACTAAGGGGCCCACATGACCATGGCACCTCATTGAGTTGTGTGTAGTGATTCATTGCCTTTTACCCAAGGCATCACACAGTTTCCTTGAAAATGAAAGACTGAGTTGTCACTGCTTTCAAGGAAGGACACTTTGATGAGCAAAGAAAGATGACATCTTGAGGGAACTCATTCGTCCAGGCAAAGAGAGTGCAGCTCAGCAGGCTATGCTTGTCTCTTGCTCCCCTGGTCCCCTAAGAAGACATCAATGTCCATCAGCCCAGCTCAGGAAGCTGGGCTTCTCCTGGGATGGACTGGGGACCCTGGAGAAGGCAGGACAGGGTGATGGATCCAGAAGTCAGCCCTTTTAGTTATCTCTGGGGACCTGGCCAAGTCATGTGTTCAGTCTTGAGGTGGGGTGGCTCATGTGCAAAACAGAGATGGTAGTTGTGTCTCCGGGCAGTGTGGTGAAGTCAGAAGGGCACACTGCAGATAAAGGCCTTAGCACAGTGCCCAACAGAGCACCTACTCCCTTCTTCTTCTCACCCGATGTGCTGTGAGCCATGAGAACAATGCTTGATGGCCCCCAGGGCTTCTGTCCCCCTAGAGCTCTTCAGACTCCTCTCATTACACTCTGCACTCTCTCTCAACTCTCAGGCTAGCCTCTCTGGCCTCATTCAGCTCCTCAGCCTTGCTCAATACTTTCGCCCTTCAGGGCCTTTGCACATGCTGTTCCCTTTGCCTGAAAGACCTCCACTCCCACCTTTCCCTTCAGATCTGAATTTAAATCTCATCTCCTCTGACCATCCTTTCCTAATGGCCTTACCAAACTATGTCCCCACTGACCTTGTTCATTTTCTTTATTGCACAGATTATGGGCTATGAGTATAGATGGTGAATTCTTTGTCTACTGTCACTAGATTGGGAGAGCAGGACCACATCTGTCTTGTCTCCCCTGGAAGCCCATACCTATTGCAGGGTATGATACATGATAGCTGTTCAGTATTTTTTAAAAAAATTGAATAAGCAATCAAAACTTTAGTCTCTTAAATCACATCGCTAAGATTCATGTTAGGTTGTCTAAACTCTTCATGCCTTAGTTTCCATGTCTATAAAATTGGTAAATAAAAGTAGTATCCACTTCATTGGGTTTTTGGGAAGATTTCATGAGACAGGACTTGTCAAGTACATGTCTGGCACACAGAAAGGGCTCTTTAAATTCTGGTTTCCATCATTATCATGATTAGATGAACTCTTGAGAAGAGAAGGCTAAATGGAGAGCACCCTAAATTAATAAAGACTCTAGTCATGAGGACCTTGTTATGCCTCATCACTCCTGGGGCTTGGAAGTGTGTGTGTGTGTATGTGTGTGTGGGGGGGGGAAGGGGGTCCTTTGCTATGGACTAGGGATTCAGGAGCTGAACACACAGGACACCTAGCCTCAAGAGGAGTATAGTCCAATGGATCTGAATATGTTAGTTGGCTTGGGCTGCCATAACAAAATATCAGAGTCAGCAGCTTTGACAACAGAAACTAATTTCCTCACAGTTCTGGATGGAAAATCCAAGATCAAGGTGTGAGCTCGTTCTGTTTCTTGTGAGGGCTCTCCTCCTGACTTGCAGATGGCTACCTTCTCACTGTGTCCTCACATGGCTTTCCCGTGGTGTAGATACATGGGAAAGAGAGAGATGTGTGGTTAAGGGCACTAATCCTATCATGAGAGTCCTACCTTCATGAGTTCATCTAACCCTAATTTCCTCCCTAAGGCCCCATCCCCAAATACCATCACATTGGGAATTAGGGCTTCACCATATGAATTCTGGAAACACAAATATGCAGTTCACAACAGGGAATATTGACTGACATGGGTGTGCACTCTAATCATGGCATCTGTCTCCTGCTGAGAGGATGGAGTCAGTGGTATTGGCCACACACAAGTCGCATCAATGAATGGGGCTGTCTGTCGATGATGTCATTCTCTGACAGCCCCTCCTCTGTTGCAGGGCTGTCCCAGGGGACTAGGAGTGAGGTTCCAGATACTTCTCTGCTCCTGTGAGGTGAAGACTAGTTTGTTTTTTTATTTCCTTTCATTCTCCCTCTGGTGTTTAGCTTTCAGACACACCCAACAAAAAGCCAATTTGAAACAGCACTTATAACCCATTATAACCCCCGCAGACCGGGCATGGGGGTGTGTTGGATGGAGAGGACCCTATGTCACCCTAAAACCTCACTTAAGAGTTGCTGGCTTGATTCCTTACTGATTCCTTGCTAAGCAACGAGCACATAAACTTTGTATTTTATCTCCATTTCATCTCACCACCCCCTCACACCCAGACCTAATCACTTAGAGCAATATTAGAACCAACATGGTATTTATCATAATATCCTGGGAGAGTAGGGTTCTGGTAAGTACAATGAGAGCTAGTTACAGGGACTGAATGCTCCAGGGAGCATTAATCATGGTGTCTGAGTGCATTTGTGGGAGCACATTGTACACTAATTGCCATGTATGGAGCTCACTCTATCATTACCTTTAATATACAATTTCGCATACAATACAACTTCTATTTTGTTGCTTTCACACCACTGTAGACACACTCTAAGGTATGCTTCAGCCTTAAAAAGTTTAGATATAAAAGTAAAGCAGAAAGCCAAGAGAAATATGTTTGATGAATGATAAATGTATGAGCCTAACAGGACCTTTGAATCATAAAAGACATTCAATGACTATTTTTTGACGAAGCAAATAAATACAGAAAAAAATCAGTATTTTTTAATCCCAGCTTGATCTACTGCTGATCTGTCTGCTAACCTAGGACAAGACACTGCCCTCCTTACACATAAAAGAAACCAACAACAACAGAAGAAGAAGAAGGGGGAAAAACCCACTTTACTAAGGGATGTAACATCAACTTACCTCAGAAGATTTCTTGGAAGAAAAACTTAAGTTTTTAGAGCCTTTTATTAGAACAACATGTCAGTAAAAGACCAAGTAGAGATTGACTTCACTTCCAAAATTAGAGACATTCCGCTCAGTATATGTAAAAAAAAGATATTTGTATTTTGAATACTACTCATAAAATGAGCCCTGAAATGTAGAATAAAAAAACACTATTTTTTCATGTTTGCACCCCAGTGAGGGAGGTAGACAAGCCAACCAATCTGTCTTTACAACATGAGAGTTAAGTGCTGGACAGAGACCTGTGTGAGGTGTGAAGGCAGGGGTCCCACCTGTTTGACTGGAAGCCAACAGTAAAGTCTTTGCGGGGGAGTGACCTTTGAACTGGAGGACAAATAGGTCATGGTCGGCCCAGGGACAGAAAGGACATTCCAATCCGTGGCAACAGTATGAGTATAGGTGGGGAGAGGGAGGAGTGAGAGATATTGAAGTTTTTGCAGAAACCAATGTACTTTGGAATGAAAACATCTTTTAAGGAAAGAGGGAAAGAAAACATCAGGAAAGACAAGAGATTTGCTAATGGAGGGTCATCTCTGCCCTGCTAAGCACTTTGTCTTGCATCATCAGTTCTGTGTGGATTTTATCTTAATAAATATTTCATAGCCTCCTTGTGTTCAGTCTTAGAAAAGGAAATAGAACATTATATTGTATACTACAGCCAGCAATGTATTTTCATTTGTGTAGGTCCAACATGGTCAAATAACGGCAATTTCTTCTAATTCAACTTGTTCTATAAAATACACATGAAGCAGGGTGCTTGGGTGGCTCAGTTGGCTGAGTGTCCAACTTAGGCCCAGGTCATGACCTCACGGTTCATGAGTTCCAGTTACATGTTGGGCTCACTCATGTCAGCTCACAGAGCCCACTTGGGATCCTCTGCCCCACCCCCTCTCTGCCCCTCCCCCAGCTCATGCTCTCTTTCTCAAAAATGATTAAGTATTTTTAAATAAATGAATAAATAAATAAATAAATAAATAAATAAATGAAATACACATGAAGCTCACAAAACAGAATTTTGGTAGATTATAGATTTGGCTGCAAGAAATATATTACCTCAAATATATTTCTGACTTTTTATTTAATGACAACATTGTTTGATATAGAAATACTCTTTGGGGATAAGCCTTTTTAGAAGGCTTGGGTTATATTTTATTTTATTTTATTTTATTTTATTTTATTTTATTTTATTTTATTTTATTGTTATAAGAACACTTAACATGAAATCTACCCTCTTAACAAATTTTTTAAGGTGATTATAGGTGCAATGTTACGCAGCAAGATCTCTAGGGCTCTATTCATCTTGCTTAAGTGAAACGCTATAGCCATTGACTAGTAACTCCCCATTTCCCCCTCTCCCCAACTCCTGGCAACCACCATTCCTTTCTCTGATTCTGTGAATTTGACTACTTTAGATGCCTCATATAAGTGGGATCATGCAGTGTCTCTCTGTGCCTAGCTGATTTATCTTAGCATAAAGCTTTTCTTGCCTTTCATTTTGGTATCACATCCATGAAATCTTTGCTAAGATCAAGGTCATGAAGATTTTCTTCTATGTTTTCTTCTAGGAGATTTATAGTTTCAGGCCTTATGTAAGTCTTTAATCTATTTTGGGTGGATTTATGTATGATGTAAAATAGGGGTTCAGTTTAATTCTTTTGCATGTGGATATCCAGTTTTACCAACACCAATGAATGGATTACCTTTCCCCTATTGTATAGTCTTGATATTCTGTTTTTGTTTGCTTGTTTTGAGAGAGAGAGAGAGAGAGAGAGAGAGAGAGAGAGAACACAAGTGAGTGAGGAGCAGAGAGAGAGAGAATCCCACGAGGGGCAAAGAGAGGGAGATAGGGAAAGAGAGAGAGACAGAGAGAAACAGAGAGAGAGAGAGAGAGAGAGAGAGAGAGAAGTGAGGCTCACCTGAAGTGGTGCCCATGTTTGTTTTGTTTTGTTTCTTGAAGTAGGGCTCATGCTCACCCAAAGTGGGGCTTGAGATCACCCGATGCGGGACTTGAACTCATGGACCGTGAGATCATGACCTGAGCCAAAGTCAGATGCTTAACTGACTGAGCCACCCAGGTGCCCTCTTTTGAAGATCAGTTGACCATATATGTGTGGACTCATTTCTGGGCTCTCTATTCTGTTCCATTGGTCTTCATGCCGTCTGAAGACATCCCTCTTCATGCCAGTACCATACTGTTTTGATTATTACAGCTTTGTGATATAGTTTAAAATTAAGAAGAGTGATGTCTCCAGCTTTGTTCTTCTTTATTGAGATTTATTTGGTAATTTGTGATTCCATATGAAGTTTTAAATTGTTTTTTCTATTTCTGTAAAATTGACATTGGGATTTTGATAGGGATTACATTGAATCTGTAGATGGCTTTGGGTGTTAAGCCTTCTTTTTTTTTTAATTTTTTTTTAAATTTTTTTTTTTAACGTTTATTCATTTTTGGGACAGAGAGAGACAGAGCATGAACGGGGGAGGGGCAGAGAGAGAGGGAGACACAGAATCTGAAACAGGCTCCAGGCTCTGAGCTGTCAGCACAGAGCCCGACGTGGGGCTCGAACTCACGGACCACGAGATCGTGACCTGAGCTGAAGTCGGACTCTTTCAACGTTTATTTATTTTTGGGACAGAGAGAGACAGAGCATGAACGGGGGAGGGGCAGAGAGAGAGGGAGACACAGAATCGGAAACAGGCTCCAGGCTCTGAGCCATCAGCCCAGAGCCCGACGCGGGGCTCGAACTCACGGACCTCGAGATCGTGACCTGGCTGAAGTCGGACGCTCAACTGACTGCGCCACCCAGGCGCCCCTGAAGTCGGACTCTTAACCAACTGAGCCACCCAGGCGCCCCAGGTGTTAAGCCTTCTAATCCATGCACACAGATATCTTTCCATTTGTTTGTGTCTTGTTCAGTTTCTTTCATCAATGCATTATAGTTTTCAGTATGTAAATCTTTCACCTCCTTATTTAATCTTATTCCTAAGTATTTTATTCTTTTTGGTGTTATTTTTAAATGAGATTGTTTTCCTAATTTCCTTTTCAGATAGTTCATTTTTAGTGTATAGAAACACAGCTGATTTCTGCACATTGATTTTGTATCCTGCAACTTTACTGAATTTGCTTATTATTTCTGACTTTCTTCTTTAATGGAGTTTATAGGGCTTACTATATGTAAGATCATAATGTCTGCAAACAGGAACAATTTTAATTCTTCTTCTCTGATTTGGATGTCTTTTCTTTCTTTCTTTCTTTCTTTCTTTCTTTCTTTCTTTCTTTCCTTATTTTTATTGCCTAATTGCTCTGGGCAGGACTTCCATTACTGTGTTGAATAGAAGTGGCAAAAGCAGGCACCCTTGCCTTGTTGCTGATCTTAGAGGAAAACTATTGAGTTTTTCATTGTGAGTATGATGTGTTAGCATCGGGTTCTTCAAATATGACCTTTGTCACATTGAAGTACTTTCTATTTCTAGTTTGTTCAGAGTTCGTAACACGAAAGGATGTTGAATTTTGTCAAATGCCTCTTCTGCATGTATTGAGACAATCGTGTAATTTTTATCCTTTATTCTGTTAATGTGGCATATCACATTAATTGATTTCTGTATATTACACCATCACTCCATCCCAGGGATGAATCTCACTTGGTCATGGTGGATGATCCTTTCACTGTGCTGTTGGATTTGGTTTGCTAGTATTTTGTTGAGGATTTTTGTGTCTACATTCATCAGGGATAGTACCCTGTAATTTTCCTTTTCTGGTAGTATCTGGCTGCCTGTGATATCAGTGTAATGCTGGCCCTGTAGAAAGAGTGGTAAATCTTCTTTCTTTCTTTCTTTTTTGTTTGTTTGGTGTTTGGGGTTTGGTAGTATTCACCTTTGAACCTTTGAAGTTATCTGGTCCTGGACTTTTCTTTATGGGAGGTTTTTAATTACTGATTCAACCTCCATACTAGTTATAAGTCTGATGTTCTATTCATCCATGATTTTAGTCCTGGTAGGTTTTGTGTTTGTAGGAATTTGTTCATTTTTTTTTCTAGGTTATCCAGGTTTTTTGGCATGTATTTGTTCATCATGGTCTTTTATGATCCTTTTCATTTCTAGTTCATCGATTGTCATGTCCCTTCTTTCATTTCTAATGTTATTTATTTGAGTGCTTTCTCTTTTTTCTTGGTTAATCTAGCTAAAGGCTTGTAAATTTTGTTAATATTTTTGAAACACTAGCTCTTGGTGTTGTTTGGTTTGGTTTATTTCTATTCTAATACGTCTCATTTCCTTCCTTCTGCTAACTTTGCACTTTGTTCGTCCTTCTTTTTTTTAGCTGCTTAAAGTATCAGGTTAAGTTGGCGATTTGAGATCTTTCTTTTTTTAATGTACATATTTGTCAGTATGAACATCCCTTTTAGGACTGCTTTCACTGCATCCTATAAGTTTTGGTATGTTGTGTTTTCATTTTCATTTGTCTTGAGGTATTTTCTAATTTTATTTTCTAATTTTTTTTGTTTTTTTTACCAAATGGGTTTTCAAGAATGTGTTGCTTATTTTCCAAATATTTGCGTATTTCCCAATTTTCCTTCTGCTATTGATTTCTACGTTCATTCTACTGTGTTCAGAAAAAAAATATTTTGTATGATTTCAATCTTCGTAAGTTGTTAAGACTTGTTCTGTGACATAACATGTGATCTATCCTGGAGAAAGATCTGTGTGTGCTTAAGAATATGTATTTTGAGGGGCGCCTGGGTGGCGCAGTTGGTTAAGCGTCCGACTTCAGCCAGGTCACCATCTCGCGGTCCGTGAGTTCGAGCCCCGCGTCAGGCTCTGGGCTGATGGCTCAGAGCCTGGAGCCTGTTTCCGATTCTGTGTCTCCCTCTCTCTCTGCCCCTCCCCCGTTCATGCTCTGTCTCTCTCTGTCCCAAAAATAAATAAAAAACGTTGAAAAAAAAATTAAAAAAAAAAAGAATATGTATTTTGCTGCTCTTGTGTTAGATGTTCTGTATATGTCTGTTGGGCCCATTTAGTCTGCAGTGTAATTCAAGTCCTATGTGTCTTTATTGATCTTCTGTTTGAATATTCTATCCATTATTGAAAGGAAAGTATTGACTTTTTTACTATACTTGTATTTTTATCTATTTCTCCCTTCAATTCTGTCAATATTTGTTTTATACATTTAGGTGCTTTAATGTTGGGGACCTATAAACTTATAATTGCAAATATCTTCCTAGTGGATTGACCCTTTTATCATTATATAATATCTTTCTTTGTCTCTTGTGACAGTTTTTGACCTACTGGATACTTTTTTAATACAAGTATGGCCATCCCTGTTCTCGTTTGTTGGCCATTTGCACAAATATCTTTTTCTATTCCTTCATGTAAGCCCATGTGTGTCCTTAAATCTACAGTGAGTTGCTAGTAGACAGCATATCATTTTTTTATTCATTGATGGGGGAGCTTAATCCACTAAAATTTAAAGTAATTATTGATAGGAGGGATTTACTATTGCCATTTGATTGTTTTGTTAGTCTTGTCTGTCTTTTCTTCTCTTGCTGTCTTCCTTTGTGTTTTGTTGCTTTTTTGGTATTGATACCCCTTGATTCTTTTCTATTTTTCTTTTGTGTAACTTCAATAGGTAATTTTTATGTGTGGTTACCATGGGGCTTACATAAAATATCTTCTAATGATAACAGTTACTTTTTAGCAGATAACAACTCAAGTTCAATTACACACAAAAACTCTATACTTTAACATAGTCCCACAAACACACGTTATGTTATTGTTGTCACAGTTTATTTTTATTCATGTTGTTTAACTTAATGCAGTTTAGTTATAGTTATTTAGAATACTTTTGTCCTTTACTTTTATGATAGAATGAAAAGTGATGTACTCACCACTATTATGGTAACTCAGCATTCTGCATTTGTCTACATATTTACCTTTATCAACAAATTTCCATTTCCGGGATCTGGATGTACATTCACTTCTCCAGATTTTAGCCATTGTTCCTTAAAAAACAAACAAAAAATTTTTAATGTTTATTTATTTATTTATTTTTGAAAGAGAAAGAGACAGAGAGTGAGCAGGGGAGGGGCAGAGAGAGAGGGACACACAGATCCAGAGCAGGCTCCAGGCTTTGAGCTGTCAGCACAGAACTCCAACTCATGAACCATGAGGTCATGATGGAGCCAAAGTCAGACACTTAGCCAACTGAGCCAACCAGTCGCTCCAGCCATTAATTCTTTAAGTGAACTTTCTTCCTTTGTCTCTCTTCTCTTTCTGGAAAGCCTATAATTTGTATATTGGCCCACTTGATGGCATCTCATGAGTCCCTTAAGTTTTCTTCATTCTTTTTCATTTTTGCTCCTCTGACTGAATTATTTCCAATGACCTGTCTTTGACTTTCCTGATCTTTTCTTCGGCCTGAGCTAGTCTGTTTTTGAACACCACTAGTAAATTTTTCAGGTCAGTTTGGTTCTCTTCAGCTCCATGATTTCTCCTAGGTATTTAAAAAAAAAATATCTTCTGTCTCTTTTTTGAGATTCGCACATTGGTCTCTTGACCTTGATGAGCATCTTTATGACAGTTATTTTGAATTCCCTATCAGGTAAATCATATAATTCCACTTTATTAGGGTTGGTTTCCGGACATGTATCTTGTTCCTTTGTTTGGAACATATTTGACTGATTCTTTATTTTCCTTGGACTTTTGGGTTGGTGTCTGCTCGTTAGACAAAGCAGGCATCTTTTCCAGCCTTTACAGACTGCCTTCACAGGAGAAGATCCCCATTAATCAGCTTAGCCAGGGATTCTGAGTTTTTCATTCTGTAGAGGGAAGCTGAGAGTCGAAAAGTTGGGATGCTGGACACACAAACCAACCCTTTCCTCCCCTGGATGAAGCTGGGAACAAGGGGGACCAGCTCTTCCTGGTCATATGGTGTTGAGCCACAGGCAGAGATTTCTTGTGAGATGTTTTAAGCCTCCCTACCGGCCTCAGTGAGCGTGCTTTCATACTCGTCCAGGGTGCCAGAGGCTTTCAGTTAGTTTCTGGATTTCTCACAAAGCAAATCTGTCTGTGGGTTGTTGCTGAACTAGGGTGTCTGTTGGGGGGAAGGAGGGCCCAGGGCTTCGTACGCCACCATTTTGTTGACATCGCTTCAGTGCATATTTATTTTACTATTTATTTATTTATTTATTTATGTTTATTTTTGAGAGAGAGAGAGAGAAAGAGAGAGAGACAGAGTGCGAGTGGGGGAGAGGAAGAGAGAGAGGGAGACACAGAATGTGAACCAGCCTCCAGGCTCTGAGCTTTCAGCACAGAGCCGGACGTGGGGCTTGAACTCACGAACCGAGCGATCACGACCTGAGCCGAAGTTGGACACTTAACCGACTGAACCACCCAGGGGCCTCACAATGCGTATTTTAAATAGATGTTGAAGGAGACTCACTCTGGTAGAGAAATGAGGGATGGATTAGACTGGGTTCAGAGAGACTGATAGAGTATTGCAGAAATTCAGGTGCCTCGAGTTCATCGTCTGTAAAATGGGTTTCTTCTGAGGATTCAATCAATGAATAAATATAGAGCCCTTGAACTGGTGACTGGCATATAATAAGTACTCAATAAGTAGTCGGAATTATTATTATCATCCATATGACAAATGCCGAAGGTAACCAACAGATGAGATGGAGAAGAAAACGACTCGAGTTTTGCAGAAGGCCACGTAAACTGGGCTTGTTACTGGTTGGAGGTGCGGGCCCGAGGGCCCCTGAGCAGAGGCCACTCCAAGTCTAGGTAGCTGATGGAGCCTTTCGCCACCACTTGGGGACTAACACAGGCATTTGGTTTTGCTCAGTTTGGGGGAGATAATCATTAAGGTCCCTTCCATTCTTTCCTCCTCACCCCCTCTCCAACGTCACATCTGTCGCCATAAAGGACAAGAACCAGGATGAAGGAGAGGCACGGAGGAAAGGATCTCAAAAGCGCCGCCTGCTTGACCTCTGAGCCCACTTGGGAATCTCAGATCCGCTGCCTTTGCCCGTCGGGTTTTCCCCTAAGTCCTTTCCTGACGGACTGAAGACCTCAGCTCCAAAGAGCAAACATTTGTTAAGCCTGTCGTATGCAGCGGTCCTTACAGAAGTCAAATGATGAGTAAGGAATGAAGATTAAAGGAATGGAAGGAGAGAGAGGTGAGTACAGCTGAAGAAAAACACGACCGCCACACCAGCGGAGCTCACTCTCAATTCATGACTCTGAAGCTCAAGTGGTCCCTTGAGACCCCAGGCAGGCATCTACAAGCCCCAGGCACACTCATTCCAACCTTGTTCCAAGCCTATAATTTCATTCTTTCTCCTTCCTCCTCAAATCCCCATCAATCCCTCCCTTATCCTCACCTTCGCTCGTGACCTGTTTCTTACCTTACAGTGAAAATTTAAGCAGTAGTGTCTGTAGGCCAGATGCTATTCTGGGTTCAGGGAACCCGTCAGTGTACAAAATAAGTAAGATTTTCTGCCCTTAAAAGATGTTTCCATTCGAGTGGCGGTGGGGGGGGGGGACGATTGACAATAAAAAATAAATACTGTAAATAAGCAAGTGATACAGTATTGTTAGAAGGGGATAAGTGCTATGGACAAAGAAAAGGTAACACCCAGGATATATGTGTGTGTATCGATGGGAATGGAGGGGGCCGTCAGTTGCAGCATCAGGTAAGGTGGTCAAAAGCGGCTTCAGTGAGAAGGGGACCTTCAAACTGAGACCCAGAGGAAGCGAGGGAGTGAGCCAAGGAAGCCAGGGGGATACCTGGGAGACAGCAGCCCAGACCTTGGAAGAGGGAAGCAAAGGTCTGGAGTGAGATGTGCCCCCTTGCTCTGCATATTCAAGGACTCACAGCATCCTGTCCCTGGTCCTCTGCTACGTGCCCATGAGACCATCGCTGCCAGGCTTCCCGTGACTATTTCTCACTGGTCTCCATGCAATGACCTCCTAAGAGGCAGATCTTTTCCCTCTTTGGAGTCTTCACTGCATCCAACTCTGTGATGTATGCCATTTCTCCTCCCTTGGCTTCTGCTATAGTGCTCTGTCTCTGGTTCGCCTACCCTCACTGTTCCTCCCTCTCCTTCTTCCTCCTCACCACCGCCCCCCGCCCATGCTGAGAGCCCCTCAAGGGCTACCCTCGGCCTTCTCCTTATACCACATTCCCTCATTAAGTATTGTCTTTTCTTCAGTGGGTTCGGCCATGATTTAAAATCTACTTCTCGACACCTGCTCTCTAAATGCTACATTCATTTCCTTGTGGATGAGCTACGGGCCTTTCGAACTTGAAGCGGCAACATTACAACTGCGCTGCCTTCAAATTCTGCAGTGTTTTCCTGTCTTGATTTCAGCCTTTGTCATTCAAATTGAGAACCTCGGAGCTCCCTGTGGTTGCTTTTTCTCTTCCTCACCTTCCACTTCCAGTCGCGGACCGGTTCTTGTCCCTTCTCTCCTCTCATTTCCGCAGTCACTGCCCCGAGTGAGTCCTCACAGTTTCTCACATGTTCTAGTTAATTGGCCCACTGCCTGCAGTCTCTCCTGTTTGCATGTTGGCCCACGAGCTCTGGGCGGATTTGATTGGGCTCTGCTCTGCTCGGTCTTGAACAAATCTCAAGGGTCAAGGCCTTTTGGGACACGGACACTTGCCATGTGATCTGAACTCGCTCCAGCTTCCTCGAGGTATGAACGTGATGAACATCACTATCGCTTTCTGGTTTTCATCCAAGATGGCTCTCGCAAGACATGGTTCATCCCATAACAGCAGTCTCCACGATGCTCCGGGTGAAACTTCTCACAGAAGTGACAGAATCCCAGCTACCCTTCAACGCCTTAACACACTCCGTTTGCTTCAGGTCAAGTACGTGCTAAATAAAAATGACCTGCCTGCTCCCCTTAGCTGGGTTATGAAGTGGGAACGCTGCGGATCTAATCACTCCATTTCTGGAAGGCTGATGTCTAGAGAAGAAACTAACATCATAACTAGAGACCTACTTTGCCACCTAAAGGAAGGCACTGCTTGGCCCCTTGTGGACAGCTGTCATCGGTTCCAGTCTCCCGGAACACCTTTCATAACTGGGAGTGGGTGATTCTCACCATTTTAAAGCGTCTAGGATTGGCGTCTAGGCTTTATGTATTCCAGACAGAAAAATGTATGGAGTTGGTAAGATCATTAGGATTTAGAATACCAAGACTTGTCAGACACGGACTCACTTATCATACATAATACTTGGCAATTTAGGAAGTTCAAAGAAACAAAACCTGGAGCCAATCCAAACGCTGCGGGGTACTTCTAATTTCCTGGCTCCCCTGTTCTTTCCAGGGGCATATGCTGAGTTTCCCCAGCTCTGGGGCCCCGTCCTAAGCACTGTCTGAAAACTGCAGGTTATTAGACGTGACAAAAATGCTCTCGTGAATCTTTCAGCCGAAGCCCGTTGGCTACCACTCTTCTCTGCTACCCCTAACTCCCAAAGGAGAGGTTTCTTTTACGGAGACTAAAATACACCCACCGATTAGCCAGAGAAATTTCTGAAGCAGGAAGGAAATTATCAGTCTTAAATTGGACCTCTCTGCATCTTAAAAAGAAACCAAAGATAGCCTCTTTGAAAAACTCAATCCTTCTAGATTGTTATCACCCGTGGCTGCTGCTGTTACTGCCACAATGAAATGCTTCAGATGCCTTGAATTCCAGGAAATCTGGTCTCTTGCCAGAGCTGCGGAGTGAGATGATTAATTTCTGGGCTCTGATACTCAGGATGGATGTGTTTCTGGGATTTTTTTTTTTTTTTTTTTGGCAGAAATGCCGCTGGAGTCTAGCTCTCTTAGAGAAGTCAGCGATTTGATTCCTCGAGGCAGGCCCCGGGGCTCCTTCCAGAGTGAGCCACAGCAGACCAGAGATCTCCAGGCAACTCTTTCCTTTTTTTTTTTTTTTTTTTTTCCAACGGTCTTGTTGTAAGAACAATAGGCCAATATTCAGGGGCAAAGATTTGTGAAGGAGAAGCCAGGGACGCACCCACAGTATGTTTCCTTTATTTTAATGTACTTGGGATAACTAGCAAGTGTGAATCTCAGTCCGTAACTTTGGGTGTGTGCCTCAGGGCCTTTGCATTCTCCATTATCTCCTCCAGGGGCATCCTTCCCTCCTGAAATCTGTGTGGCTCAGGCCAGTGTCACCCACTAGGAGAGGCCTCTCTGAATCACCCTACGTGCAAATGCACTCTCCACATCACCCCACCCCCAGACCCAGAATCCCTTATTGTCCTTACCCTGCTTTATTTATCTTTATGGCAATTATCATTACCTGCCATAGGCTGTATTTATTTATTATCTGTCTCCTTATCAGAATGCGAGCATCTTAATGGCAAGAACTTTATCTATTATATCTCACTGGCCTAGAACAGGGCTGAGAATGTGGCGTATATTTAATATATATTTATATTTGAAGAATGAAGGAATGAGTGGGTTCAGGGGAGTACCTAGACTATCACAGACACTGTGCTTGACATCATCATGCATTCAACTGGAAGACAAATCCCAGAGTGGGCGAGGTGGCCTCTGAGTTTGGCTGAGGCTCAGAAAGCAGAGAGGCCACACGTCATGGGAAACCTGGGACTGAGAAAAGAAGTCCTGTGGCCTCCAGGACAGGCTGTGGTATTGGCCGAGGCTGGTCACGGCATGGGGCTTGGAGGCCAAGCAGCCAAAGGTGAACGAGGGCCACCGAGGAATCAGGGTGGTATGCAGGCCAGACCTAGTGCACCCGGCTAGTGCTGGACTGTCCTCCAGTCCATACTCGTGACGATGAGCGGACCACAGAGAACTTTATAAAGGGTGCTTTCTAAGTAAGTACTTCCAAAGACATATGCCAGGCCCTGTTCGGGTGCTGGGGATAGGGGAGTGAAAGAGACAGGTGAAAGCTATGTTCTCAAGGAACTTCCACTCTAGTGGAAGAGGTAGCAATATGCAAAATCAGTGGGTAGTCTGTTAGCGAATAAGGACTGAAGAGATGAAGTGTAGCACAGAAGGGGCTGGAAGGGCAGAGCTCACCAGGCGCCAGTGGAGGAAGGACTTGAAGGGAGAACAGCCATGAGCCACGAAGTTTCCAGGCCAGGCCGGCGGCTGTGTGGTGGCACATGCCTGGAAGTATATGAGGGCATTAACCACAAAGATCGGTGTAGCTCATTATGGGCCCAACGCTGTTCGGGCCAGAACCCTCGCCCTGGCGGAGCCTGGCTTTGAGACAATAAACAGCCAATATCTGATTACGTAGGACACACCCAAGTGGTAAGTGCTGTGAAGAAAAAAAGATCAGATAAGGGCACCAGAAATTCAGGGTGGTCACGTGCCTGCACGTTGGGCGGAGTCGGGATCATCAGCCTGAAGAGATGGGGGTAAAGCCCTGACGCTGATAAGCGTGTTTGCCGCAGGCACACAAGCAGGTGGCCGGGCCTGAGTCTGGGGCACTCAAACCTGGGGTGACCACTGTCAAGTGCAGCTGCTGGAAACATGAGGACCCCGAATTTCCACCGGAGGTCACTGCACTTTTGTGTGAGGTGGGATGAAAGCCTGATGGGAATGCCTTCACATGGGAACTGGAAGAGAAACTGAGGCAGCAGTATGAACCCCTGTCTCAAGTAACTCTTCTGTAAAGGGAAGGAAAAAACTGGGGTGATAGTTGGAGGCGCCGGGGGATCAAGACAATTTTTTTTTATAATTTCCCCCACCGAGAGAAATAAGAACATGTCCGTGTGCTGATGGGAATGATCCAGAACATGGATAAAGCAGGAGAGAAAGAGGGGAAATGCTGAGTGACAGCCTTGGGTGGGCAAGAAAGGATGGGGTCCAGGGCACACGTGACGGGCTGACTTCAGGGAGGAGCCGGAATTCATCAGCGGGACCCAAGAGAAGGCCGAGGGGGTGGGTCGGGGTGCAGGTGAACGTGTGCGTATGTGACGGGATCCGGTAGAGGCCTCTTGTAAGGGGTTCCATTTTCTCAGTGACTTAGAAAGCAAGATCGTGATCTGAGAATGGGAATTGGGAGGAGGTGTCGGAGCTTTTCAGACAAAGGAGGAAGTAGGGAAACGGTCCTGGAGAGTGGGAGATGAAGGATGGCTGCCAGGAAGCTCTGAGAACTTATTTGTGGTTTGTGGTCATGAAGCTGAAGCCAGCCCACTCAGCACAGTTGTGTGGTTTGTCTCCAGCCACATTCTCATGCACGGGGTGGGTGGGAAGTCAAACTGAATCAGGGGTGGGCTTGTGCCAAAAAAGAATAAAAGAGAAAGTCGAGGGCACCCACGTGAGGAAGCGGTTGTGGCTGACCACGGAATCGAAGCCACACATGACGGAAAACGAGGCACGAAAGGGCCCGTGGACAGTGGACGGTGAAGATGTGTTAGGATCAACGGACCGGAAGTCCTGGAGTTAGCCTGTGTGAACAGGCTGAAAAGACTGGAGGTAGCATGTTTGATGCGGTGATTCTGGAGGGTCGCAGTTATTACGAATGCCCAAATCAAGGAAGGGTATGACCGTGCCAGTGAGTGGCTGCAGCACAGTAGAAAACAGAGCCGTTGTAAGGAAATGGGAAATCAGCAGACTGGATGGATGATTTATGATCGATATTATCTCCCAAGGATTATGGAAAGAGCAGTGTTGGGGAGGATGACAAAACGGAAGGAGGCTAAATTCTACCCTTTAAATCTTCTGTGAGGTAGAGAGAAATGTTCTTTCGGTCCAAACAGGTCTTTTTGAGAGCCTAGCAGAGAGCCTCAGATCTTCGTCTTCTTGAGGGATATGTATGACCTTCTTTCTTTCTTTTTTTTTTTTATAATTTACTTAACTCGCCAACTGTTTCTAGTATTTTCAGTGTTGTATGTGAGCTGATTGCTAGGAAAAGGTACGTCAAGCCTCTGCAGGTGAATATGGCTGCATAACAGGAATCCCTTGGCCAAGGAGAACTTGACTCCTTACTATCTTTGTCACTTCTTCTCTGAGTCGAAAATTGGTACATAATTGAATATTTGCAGAAATAACCTTAACAAGAAGTGTGAAGATAGAGAGATAACCTTTCTAAAAACGTGAAAGCAAGCCCAAATAAATGGGAAGTGACTATGTTCCTGGATGGGAAAATTCAATATTGTGAAGATGTCACCTCTCTCCAAATTAAATGTCAAATTCAATGGAATGCCAATCAAAATCTCTATGAGATTGTTTTGGAGCTCAAGAGGTTGATTCTGAATTTCATCTGGAAGAGTAAACATGGGAAAATGGCCAAGAAATGTTGAAAAAGGACAATGGGGAGGGACTTGAGCCATCTGATATTAAAGGATGCTATTAAGTTACAGTAAATGAAAGAGATAAGATACTGTTGTAAAGAGACAAATAGATTGATAATAGACCTAGGTTTATATGGAAAGTAGTATTTGATAAACCAAGCATTTCGAACGAGTGGGAGAACAATGTAACAAATAACTCTTGGCTATATATTTAGGGGGAAAAAATTAAGTCTTCGGATCACGGTATACATAAAAATAAATGCCAGATAAAGATCTAAATATTTTTGAGGGGGGTAGTAGAGGAAAATATAAGTGACCATCTTAATAATCGGGGTGAAAAAAGTCTTTTGCAAAAGCAGGACTCAAGAGATAGCAGTGGAGAAGAGATGCAAAACGGATCTGACTTCAAAGCTCGAAGACCATTTCTTTTACTAAAAACTTCCAGGAGAGACAAAAATGCCCTCATTGGTGTTGTTGTGTATTAATAACCACATTATCTAAAAGAGGATTTGGGAACGCTCCTAGCAATGAGTATAGAATAGAAGAGAATACACATGCGTATATGTGAATGGGGTTAAGACAAAAAACACATATAGAAAGCTCAAGTCAGTGAAGAAAATATCCTCCACAATATCCCCAAAGAATACATTTCTTTTTAAACTTCCCAGAAGCCAGAAAAAAAGAGGGAAACAACATCCATCGGCAGCTTCATAGTATCTGTCAGATAACAATTAAGGTGTTTACGAGACGCGCAGATTTCTGGTACTGACGCAGAGAGAAAGGTCTCTAGTAGGTCCCTTCCTGCCTTTGGAAATACAAGAACAGTAAATAAACCCGATATAAACTGATGAACTGTTCGCCAGATTTAACGTGACCACACCATGTCAAACAAGCCCTGCAGTGGGGACGTTGGTGGTTCCCAGATACGGGTGGGCGCCCACCTCTTGCGGCCACAGGGCCGCGTCACTGGTTTGGACAAGAAATCCAACCGCACCACGCATTTTGTGATGTTTGCCAACAAAACTGAAGATTCGAGGGGTCACGGGGAAAGGTCCCGCCCTCCGTCCTCACCACCTCCTCCTACTCGGCCTCTTCATCCCTCCTCCCTGCCGCGCGCCCGCTCCTCCTGCCGTAAGCCCCCTGTGCTCAAGCCTTCCTCCACCGGGCAGTCACTTCCCTCTGCTAGTCCTGGCACCTGCCAGCGCTCGCCCAAATCCTTGGAGCCAGCCATCTACGCAAAGCGGGACTTGTCACAATTCCCGTAAGAGTCTGGCCTCTCTTTACGCACTCGGACTGGGGAGCCAGTCGTCCCCCCACACTCCCTCCAACTCTCACCTGACAGGAGGGATCCCTCCCATCCGAGAGGTCCCTGCCACTCCTTCCAGGCTGGCCGACATGGTTTAGAGTCAGCATCACCGAGGAGCACCTCCTCACAGCCCTCGCTCAGCTCCGCCACCGGCTTTATAAATAAGTTTCTTATTTTAATTATGAAGCTGCATGGTGGAAGCAGGCGATTACACGAAGAGAATCTGAAATCACTTCTGATCTAGGCAAAGTCACCAAGTGCCTATTTCCAAGGCGGTTCTACAAATAGAACACGGGCATGACATAATGGACATTTGTCAGATTCTCCCCTCCCCCCCCCCCCATCCCCGAGCTTGTTGTTCTTGGTGTCTGAAGATGTTTTCTCTTTACATTCTCTGCTTCAGTTACGAGGACTCTGACAAGTGCCCGATTCTCTACGGCGACGATCAGGTAGGTGTGGAGGGTGGAAGGAGGGCAGGAGACACTTAATCGGAGGCCGGAAAACCGTCTGCCTTTCTCTCGGGGAGAAGCGAGGGGTGGGGGAAAGGAGGGTGGGAGCATCTCTGTCTCGAGGCCGAGACAAAACGAAGAGGAAAACAGACGAGGAGACCCAGCCGTATGTCGAATAAATAAAATACTAAGAGGTAACATATATGAAGTGCTCACTTACATGCCTGGGGTTGTCCTCAGGGCTTTGCACCAGATCCGATCAGTTCATGCTGCGGTTGCCGTTTGTGAGAATGGAGCAACTGAGGCACAAAGCGGTGGTGCAGCTTTCAAGCGTACCTGCTCCCGGCAGGTGACAGGCTGGGATTCGAACCCACTCAGTGTGAACCAAGTCTGTGCATTTAACCCCTATGCTTTACTGACTCTCGTGTAAAACAGAAGGGATGTTCCAGGTAATGGTGTGAAGAAACACCACTGGGATGGAGTAGTCGCTCTGAAAGCATCGCTGTCGGAGCGCAGGGGGACAGTGGCACATCTGGTTTGCCTCCCGTTGGGCACCGGGAATCTTGCTAATCAGGGGCCCGGAGGGAGGATGCCCTTCTGTGTGTTTTGTTTGACAATCAGAGATAGGGTTTGAACGCAGATTCCCGTGGGAGAGGAGACAGAGTGCTGTAAACACAGCTAGGTCGAAGGGTCCAGTATCCCAGGATCTTTCTGAAGAAGTGTTAGCAAGGGCCAGGGGACCACCACCAGGGCTTTAGGTCCTGAACGGAACCGAGCAAGCCGGAGAGAGGAAGCAGGCAGATGGGACCATCACGGACACCGAAATCCAAGAGCTCCCAATTTCTCATTGTGCCCAGGAGTTGCCTTACTCTCGACTATCCCCTAACGCCTTTTAATGCTGTTTTTTTCAAAACCGAGGAGCGAGTGAGAGAGCAGACGGGCCCTGGTGCGGAGACCTCCAGCCCACAGGCCCCCACGTGGCGGGAGCGGGGAATGATCTGCGCGCTGCTCACCTGTAGGGGGCGCCATTCACACGGACTAGGAGGTGAATGGTGTGCCTGGATTTATGCTGCACGGCCTCTCCCGGGCCTGACATTCCTCAAAGGGACGCGGACACCGGGACGGAGTGCAAGAGGGAAGCACCCCACCCCCATCCCCACCCCCACCCCCACCCCCGGCCGCGGGGTCAGTCGTGCCCCTGTGGTCCCGAGCCCCAGGCGCCTGGTAAATCGGGCTCCGTGGCTCTCCCTGTCTCCTTGCTGCAGTCCTGGGTGCGGTCCAGCCCCGCGCCTGTGGCGACGGTCCAGCAGAAGCCAGGAAGGCGAAGCCGGGGCCGATCCGGGCGACACTGCCTGTTCATTAGAATGCAGGTTCATTGGCAAAAATGCAAATGATTCATTTCACTTCATCCTTCTGACAGACTGTGCTGGTAGCAATAGCTGGCTGCTTCCCTACACCTGTCACTGCCGCGGCGCTGCTCACTTTGTGTAAAAGGCCTGCCACACTTCAGGTGTATATATAGCAACCAACCCGCGGCGCAGCCCGCCTGCGGGAAACTCGATCATTCACTGCCCCCTAGTGGACTAGACGCGAATGAGCCAATTCGCGGCGGTCCTTCGAGCTTCTCTGCAAATCAGAGTTGCATTTTATGGCAGGAAGAGTTTGCCGGAGTCTGTTGATTTCGTCGCTGTCGCTGCTGGTGGCTCAGGGTCTTAATTAACAGCACTCTAATAAGATAAAATGTCAGTCGTGGAGGACTCTTCGTGGAGCTATATTTGAATGTTAGAAAGCCACGACGTTTTCAAAAAATGTTTGAGTCCTCGTTTGATGTTTATTTAAAAAAAAAAATCAAATTTTCTTTAGGCTACAAAAAAGGCTTACAGTGAATGTAGCATTAAAGAGTTCGTGCTGTCATCCAGCAAAGCCATCAGTTGTACCTGAGAGAGAAGGGCGGTTATTATAAAGCGGAAGCACGGGCCTGACGTTTCACCCAACCACCCCTGGAGGTCACCTACTGAGGACCTAGCGTTGAGGACCCAGTCACACTCAGCGTAAGGGAAGCCACCTTTGCAATCTGCTGACAAAGGCAAGGGGAAGCTTGGTTCGCTAACGTCATATTACCAAGTCTCTGTTGATTATCCTTGGACTTCTTTCAATTGTTGCATCTAGCCCAGGCTTATGGCTTAAGGATCATTTGATAAGATTCATCAATGTTATTTGCATGCAGCAAGTTAAGAAACCTGTTTCTTAAAATTAATAATCTACTTTTATACCCTTTCTGAGCTGTTTCCTCATTGCAAGGACTTGAACAGCCTTGTAATTATCTCTGAGTTCAGTGACTTCATTGCTCTGAACTTTTGGCATACCTACTACTGGAATATTCGAGATACTAGAATAACTCCCTTTCCATAGCCCGGACTCTTGCCATAAAGACCTCCATTGGTATAGTCTAGGCCAACCATGCCCAAGTGCATCCTTGTGTATGGATTAGCTTCTCACTTACGCATCTAGAGTGATGTTGGTTGGAGAATGGGAAAAAAAAAAAATTGTCCCACAAAGCATTTGCTGTACTTTGTGGTACAGATGAGGAAACCGGGCTCAAACGGTTACAAAAGAAGTAGCATCTGGGTGAGACGGGCAGAGGGATAACGCTAGACCCTCCTGTAGGACAGCCTTGTTCACTTGACTCGTTTATTTCAGGCTGACTGTAGGGTCAACACGGCCCTGACGATCGGAAACTTCCAAGAGAGAAAAATGTTGGTGAGAAAGCTTTGGTGGATGGGCACAGGGCAGGACTCAAATTTTTCCACCCCGTGCAGCTCAGAAACAGCAGGAAGTGAAACGTTTCGGAGTGCTTCCTCGGCAAACTGTAGTTTTCCTCAGAATGTCACAGAAAGCGCTGCTGGTGATTCACCAGGTTAAACTTTTCCTCCTGAGTCAGAAGCAAGAGGAAGCTGCTGTCGAGGGTGGAGGCCCAGCGGCTTGGGGCGGAGGGGAGGCGGGGTGGGGAGGCTTGTTGACTAACTGGTCAGAACATTCTAGCCAGGAAACTCGAATAGCTTGCTAAGGAACACAGGGAAATGAAACCCTCACTGTGGAAACTTTCAATGCAATAATAAAAATTAAATAGGCTTGTGGTATAACTTACCAGAGAGAAATAGGTTAGTGGAGCTGCCTTCCTGTAGGTCCCCATTCCAGCCCAATGAAGTTCGATGCTTGCCTATTAAAGTTGGGCACACTGCCCATCAAGTGGCCCCATTTTACCCGACCTGCTTTACATCAGTCAGTCAACGCATGTCATAGACCCAGAGGCCCCAGGACTGAGTGGTCATCTGGTCTACCCCTTGGCCTCCCCAGCCAATATCCCTGATATCGTCTCTAAAGAAATGCTTGAGTCAGGATTGAATTAAGTGTCAGAGGCAGAGAGAAAGGGAAGCAGAGTGGGGTCATGGGGCCAAGCTAAGAATATTCTTCCGGCGGCCTTGGGAATTTTACAACCGAACCAGAAGAATCCAGATGAACCGCGTGTGAAAGGACTTTCAAGTGCACATAAAGGAAACGCACACAGAACGCGACCAATATTTCTGCTTCCTAGGCTTTGTCGCTTCGTCCTGTTAGGGTCACCTGGCTGCGTGTCCCCGGTAGGCAGGCGGGCGAGGTGAGGCTCCCAGCGGGCCATCCTTCAGCCGAGAAGCTGGCTTTTCCTGAGGCTTCGGCACGCCGGGCTGCCCCGTCCTCCCCAGCTGGTCTCCGGCCAAGCTGCCTCCCCAGCCAGGCCGAGCGGGGTTTCTGTGGGGGTTCTGAGCTGCCGGGGCTGCGGCCGCGGACGGCTGGTGCAGGGGCGATAACCTGGCCTTTCCTGCTTCAGTCTAGACAGATGCATGATTGAATAAAGGATTCATCCAAGCCCTGTGTCACATTGGCCATCTGGAAAGTAGCCAACCACTCATTTAGCAAATTGCTCTGTTTAAATGCAGCTGCTGTGTCTCAGCGTTTATGCTACCAAGACAGATCGCGTGATTCCTCTGCCTTCATTTATCTAAGCCGTTCCTCTCAATCTGCCAGGAACTTAAAAAGGCTGTTAATGCATGACAAGGCACTTGACCCACATGATTTCCAAACTGAGAAGGAGCATCCGTCTTGTGCTGGGTCGTCCTTTCCTCAAAAGCAAGGGCACCTTGTCTATGCTCCCGCTCTTAATGAAAGCTGCCTTTATTAAGAATCCCATTAGGCTCCGCAGCGCCCAGCTCTCCAACACTGTAAATATTACCCTTTAGAAACGGGTCCAGAGGCCCTGCGCGGGCAGCTGGCCGGGTGGTGGGTGCTCTAAGCGACAGTCGGGGGCTGACCTCAGACCTCAGATCTCTGGACTGAGGGTGCCGTATGGCAGCCCGGTTGCCTCTCTCCATTTGGAAAGATGGATTACAGTCGTTAGCAGATAATGTCAACAAAGCCTCCGAGATGATTTGATAAGACTCAGAAGCAAAATGATTGCAGACCAGTCACGAGCTCTCAGGGTTTTTACCTTGGTTTCCTTTATCTTTTTCCTAAAGGAAATGGTAAAAAAAACAAAACAAAAAAACAAAAAAAAAACACCCCTTTTTTCACCTTTTTTTAGGTGAAGCAGTTTATTGTAGGATGTCACTGGTCACTTTGGCCTGGTACTGATTATGATCTGTTATTTATCAGGCAAATAATCCTGATATGACCACTGGCTTCATCAACTGCTTAACTTAATTGGGGTCACGGTATCATTAAGTCTGGAAGCCAGAAGCCAGAATAAGGGAGTGTTAATTAAATTAAATATCATCTGCTCAGCCCTCAGCTAGGCCCGTTGGAAGACCAACGAAATAGTATAATAAATGATCTTTGCGGGGACCAAAAGAAACAAACACAGGAGTATTCAGCACAGTGCAATTGTGAAGGTGCGAGCTTGGGGTCCCAGCAGGCGCAAAGAAGCTGCTGAGAGGGACGAGGTACCCGCAGGAGGCGAGGGAGGGGGAATGTCCAAGAGGAAAGAGCTGATTAGCAGCTGAACATCCAGGGAGATCGAGGAAGATGAGAGACGGGGAAAATTCCATTTAATTTATTAGAAACGGAAACAGTGGTGAGAAAACTGTAAGCGGAGGAACAGGGAGACAGATTGCAGGGCTCTAAGGGGGGGGGTGCGGAGACAGAAAATGACATATTAACTGGCGAAATGTGGAGAGAGGGGAACAGCATACGGTGGCTTCTTGAAATAAGATGAGGTTCTGAACGGTACTGTAATTGCATGGAAAGTGACAGAACCCAAGGACGCGGATGTAATTCTCATTAATAGATTTTGCACTGGGAAAATATTACATAAGACCCACGTCACAGAATTTTGGGTGGATGTCACAGAAAGGCTAAAAGAACAGCACAGTGGTTGACCAGAGATTAATTCTCGAGATTTGGAGCCAGGCTGAGCAAAAAATGACATTACCTACCGCGCACTCCACATAATGCGAACCCGACGAAGACCGTAGCCGGTTCCACGGCTGAGTCTCCTGAGCTCGGAGACCGCACAAAATGTAGCGGTCTATGCTACATATACCAGGCATATACCAGTGCCTATGCTACCTAGGACCTCTGGTCCCCTAAGTATGCCATTCGACCTCTTTCTGCCTCAGTCTATATAATGAAATAATCAAAGCGCCTACCCCGCGGGATTGTCATGAGGATGGAATGAGAGAACGCGTGCCAAGCAGGTAGTGTGGCACTGGCTACTTATTGGAGATTTCCCGAGTCCCACTGTACTGGAAAATACCGTAGCAAGCTCCCATCGACAAACTAGCAGCATTTAGTGCACACCCCAGAGGGCACCTTTTGCTACTGTCCCCGCCTGCTATTGTGCCGGTGATTTCCGCTGTATCAACTGCAGTTCCAAGTACGGGTCACTATGAGACACGTCCTGGAATGACCGGGGTCCCCTGCTTGCAGTCACACACCACAGGGAGCTCCCCCTGTGACCTAGGTCCGGGCATGTGGACAGTGCGGTCTGACCGAGCTCATGTCCCATTTCAAGGTGGTGGCAGCTCCACCTGCTAAGCAGAAAGGCCCATCTGCTCTGAGAGAAACAGAAAAGCCTGGAAAACTATCTGCTCCCTTTTAACTGGAAAAAACATTGCTTGTTGTTTCTGCCAAGAGTGCACAAGCTATTAGAGGCTGGGAAATACATGGAATGTGTTGGCTTTTCTGAAGGGGATTTATTTTTCTTTTCTGTTTAAAACCGTGTTGCAGGGATGTGTGAACATTCTGTCTTTGGCTTCCGTAGGTGAACGATGAAGGTAAATATTGAAGTTTTAAATCTAATTTCAAAAGAAGGGAGTAATACATTTTTAAGCAAGGACGTAGCCTCTTTACGTAACGATTGCCATGGGGTAAAATAATAATGTTCTCAAGACAGCTTAGGGGTTGAACTAGCTTTTTCTTCTCCTCTCCCGCCCCCTGACAGACTCATTTTCCCATTCCAACCCTCCCCTGGAGTGGCTACAATACCACTATGGACCTCCAAAGTTGGGATGTTTGTTCCTTCACTCGAGAAATGTTTTCTGAGGGCATGTCCCGCCATTCTGCCTGGTTCAGGGCAGAGAGCAGGGAAACCAAAACTCATCACAGACAAAGTCACTCTGAACATGTCAACGAAACATACAATGTCCAGACCTCTGTGTCCAAGCGGCAAATTAAGGAAGGTAGTTGGGTGGACGGTCACGCAGGAGGATTTGGGGACCGCGCCTGGAAGTGCTATGGGTCATTTCTGCCCATATTCCAGAAGTCAGAAGTCGGTCACATAGTCAGCTTAATTGCAGCGGCAGCTGGGACAGGTGAACAAGTCATCAGGAGGGAAGTGCCTACAGCGAACGACGAGCCAGTCTTTACCACCAATATTGAAAAAAAAAAAAAGCACCCAAACCCAACACATCCTGGGTCTCCCGTGACATACGATCCGTGACATATGATCTGGTGGCGTGGCATCCCCATCCCTCCCGGGGAATTCCCTCTTCCTCTCCCCTCTCCCATCTACCCCTTCTTTCCATTCCTCTCTGCCCGGCCTGCTGAATCCGTGTCCCCACAGGCTCCAGGGTGGGCCATCTTCAGAACCCTGCCTTCCTCTGCATCTTGGCTTACAAACTGCACATTTGGAATGTGCCCTCCCGTCTGTCCTGGCTTGTCAAATTCCTCTCCCACCTCCAGTGTTTGGGTCCAACCCTGTGTCTTCCACAGTCTGCCTGGTCGCCGCACACAGCCCTCCTGTAATATTCATGGTCTGCACCGCCCCTGGGGCTTTCTCACTCACCACCTGGTGGTGAGGCTTTACAGCGATGCCTCGTCTTTCAGTAGAATGGATGCTGTTAGGGAGGACAGCACCTGTCACCTAGAGGCGGTAGCTGGGGAAGGAGACTGAGGTCATGGCGATGCCGGCCCGCAGCTCTGTCCGTGTGCTCCCTGCAGTGTGGCTGTCGCCAGATGCTTACCTCGGCTCCCATGTCCTCACTCATAACCTGAAGACGGCAATACCTACCCCCCCGCCCCACTTCCCTCCCAGAGGGGCTTTGAGATCTGAATGAGGTGATTCATGTGTATCCAGAAGGAGGACAAGGAAGATCATTCACCGGGCTCATCTGACTGAGAGGCAACATAGGAGGGTGCCCTGGGGACGGGGCTCAGGTGGTGTCTCAGCACCTGCCAAGGGGCAGACAAAGCCCTCGTGTGTCAGCTGGGTAAAGAGGTGAAGGAGTGGCCACCTGTGGTGCTTCTTGGAAACCGGAGAAGTTTTATCTAAAGTGAACGGGAGGGCGGGGGGCACCTGGGTGGCTCAGTCGGTCCAGTGTCTGACTCTTGATTTTGGCTCAGGTCACGATCTCACAGTTTTGGGAGTTCCAGCCCCACATTGGACTCTTTGCTGACAGTGCGGAGCCTGCCTGGGATTCTTTCTCTCTCCCTCTCTCTCTGCTGCTGCTGCTCTCTCTCTCTCTCTCTCAACATAAATAAATAAATACATAAACATTAAAAAAATAAAGTAACTAGGAAGGGCACACCAGGAATGAACACCACCAGCTTTTGGCTTTGAAGTTAGGGAAATACCTTTCTTCAGACAAAAGATAGAGCCGGCCAGAACCACCCCGTGTGGCACCTGACAGCTTTACTTAAAGACCATTTAACGCCCCTCGTGATAAGCACAGGAGTCCTGCTCAGGACCTCTAGGTAAATACGTCCGTCCACCTGCCTCCTTGCGGGCGTTTGCTCTTGCTTGGGCCCTCCGGGTTCCCTCCCAGAACGTTGGCCACCATAGCTGGCGTGACCCCAGGAGCGCCTTGGCAGGCTCCCTGAAGGAGGGCCCGGTGAGTCCCAGGCTAACGGGGCGTCTCTGGATCCGGGCCCTGCAGGAGCTCCAGCAGGAGTGTGGCCGCCTTCCGCTCTGCTTTCCCCATCTGTCAACCGGGGAGCGGACACAAGCCGCATCGTGGAGATGCCGAAAGGACTTGATTGCTAAGGCCGAACACCAACCCTACACACGCGAAACCTAAATACCCCTTTGCCAACCACGGCCTCTTGACGAGGAGACGCGGGATTCCTCCGAACGGTTGTGGCTCCGGTTAATCGGCAGCTGGCTGGATAAAGCAAAAAGCACCATCTCTGTAGGACATCTCATTTTAGGCGGAACCCGTGATTCCCTTTTGAAAAAAAAAATTTTTTTTTCAATGTTTATTTATTTTTGGGACAGAGAGAGACAGAGCATGAACGGGGGAGGGGCAGAGAGAGAGGGAGACACAGAATTGGAAACAGGCTCCAGGCTCTGAGCCATCAGCCCAGAGCCCGACGCGGGGCTTGAACCCGCGGACCGCGAGATCGTGACCTGGTTGAAGTCGGACGCTTAACCGACTGCGCCACCCAGGCGCCCCCTGTGATTCCCTTTTGGAGAAAAGTGGATTGAAATCCAGCGGCCCGTGCTCCTTGACATGTTTGGGAGCTGGCTGGAGGGACGGGTGCCGGACGTGCCCCTTCTTCTGTCTCTCCGGGCGGTACCCCAGATGACAGGTTGTGCTTGCCCCGGCAGAGGCAGCCCCAGGTGCGTTGGTGGGTGTCCCGGGGAACGGGGTGAGGAACGCACGGCTGTGTCCACCCCACGGGACAGAGTAGGAACTCGCACCTGCTCCTCGCAGAAGAGGTGGCCCCCGAGTCGGCTTGCGGCCTCAGTGACCGGCAGCGTGCAGCAGAGTCGTGAGCAAATCACCGCTGGTGACCGGGGGACCCCAAGGACAGAGCAGCCTGCTGCGGGAAACTGGGCCTGTCACAGTCACACTCTGGGGACCACGAGGCACTAAGGCAAGGCAATGGTTTGTGCTTCTGTGGGAGGTTTTTGAGGCCGTTTTCCTTCGTGTACTGCATCTCCACAGACACACCTACTCACGGAGAAAGGCGCACAGGTCTGCGGGCACCCCCACAGCCAGCCACACCCCCCCCCAGAAACTTGCTTGCAACCCCCCCACAAATATCCCCAAAAGCAGGTGTAGACTCTTTGCAAGCTCACCCACAAAGGCCCCTACGTGCTCCCGAGTGGAATACCCTCCATACCCACAGTCACCCCCATAGACGCCGCATAGATGCTCTGCGGTCACGCCCCACAACCCCCTCCCCACACCCCACTGCCACCACATCGACGCTTTTACTAACACCCCCGATGTCCTCCACGAACATCTCAAAACATACCCTCCAAACTTTTGCAGACACCCCTCCACCTATCTTCCACACGTTTCCTTTGACGACACTTGCCCAACTTGCCCAAATGCATCTAACTTCACCCCACAATCTCCTGGCACAGACACTCGCAGATAGCCCTGCAAAACAGCACGCATTACCCTCTGACACCCACACAGGCACAGCCCGGTCACCCCCAAACACCATCTGCAGATTCAGAGGGACGGCACACAGTCGTGACCCCACATCGATCCCCTGTGCAGTCACACACAAGGATCCTGTGCACACACGCAGATCTTGTACGGACACACACACGCACCGTCGCCCTGCACAGGTCCTTGTGCATGCACGGAGCTGGACACAGGCCAGGCATGCAAAGAGGTCCACCCTCTCCCTGCACAGGCAACGCCACCCCAGCAGACAGACACACAGACACCTTAGCTTCGCTTCTTCAGTTTGTTATTTCGGACGGTCTTCTAGCTAGAGCCGTGTAAATCAAAGGTCTATATTGCAAACAACTGGGAATATGGTGCAGTAGTCTCTGGTCGCGGTGGGTGGGTGGGGGGGGGTTGGAACAGAACAGCGATCCAACGAGATCACGTGGTACGTTTCTCCATCGCCCTGGCCGGATGGTGAGAAAGCCAGGGAGGGGAACAGACATCTCATCATGCCCATGAAGGGTGCTGACCGAGCACAGCTGGAAGACCGAGGTGTGGTTTCTGGGACATGCCGGGTTCATGTGTCTCCCTATAGCCTTGTCAGGAACATAAAGTCGGCTCTGACTCCTTTCATGCAGGAGGTTGTTGATCTCCTCTAGGAGACAGTTCCCTGCCCCGCCGCGGCTGGTTTTCCTTACAATACAAAAGAAAAAAAGAAGAGGTAATGTTCCACAAAGCCCTCAAATTCTCTTGGTGCTTCCAAAGAGGGTTATAAGAGTATGGTGGCTGTTCGAAGGAGGAGGGGCAAGACACGAAGATCACAAAGAAAACCAGGAGGACGGATAAAGGGATTCGAATGCAAGAAATAGCCCAGACCAGCTGGTGGCCATCTGGGAGCTATGAAGAAAGGGAAGAACAAAGTTGTTGAGTTTCTAGCAAGTGGATACAGTTTTATCATGAGACGAGGTTACTGCTTTGAGGAACTGGAGAGAAGCCAGAGCCTTGCCAGCCATTAAAAACAACAACAACAACAACAACAACAAACAAAAAAACCCCAATCTAATGGTTTCCCTGAGGATTGGATTACAGTGAGTTTGCTCCTGTCTCAAAGAAACTAGTTAAGGGCATGATCATTTCCAGGAAAGTTAGAGGGCGTCTGAGGGTGTAGGGAAATCGAGACTTAGTCTCTGGATGTCAGGGTGAAAATGGACACTGGGGAAATGGGAAAGATACTTGATTGTGCCTTATACCGAGGTTGTCTTTAAAGCCTCAGGTAAGCCCCTGGGGAGGGCCACTGGCCATAGCGTGAGCAGTAAGTTATTACAATCGGTTATTTTGATTTTGTTAAACATTGAGGGTAAATTGTATGTGTTTGCATTGGGCCTGTGCACAGAGGAGAGAAAACGTAAAACCCGTAAGTACGCCATAATATGTAGAGAGAGTATGTATCCACTCACCTGCCCCACAGGAACTGAAGGATGGCATGTCTGAAACTTGGCTCACCAAAAGTTAGCGTCTCTTTTCTCTTCCCGCTGCCTCCAGGAATGGGGCCACTATCTCCAGGTGCCCTCTCCAGGCCAGACATCCCAGCCACTCAGCCCCACATCCAAATAATTGGTCCCCTTAGTGACCAATTCTCTCTCTTTAGTAAGTCTAACCTGTGCCCTCCTTTCTCTCCCCTCAGTCACTTCCCGCCTCCCGCCTATCATTACCATCACAGCAACAAATTCCTCCCCAGCCTCCAATATCAAATCCCTGCAGATCATTTTCCAAATTTTTCTTGGGTATTTGTTTGTTTGTTTGTGGGGTTTGGGTTTTTTTTTGGTTGTTTGTTTTTTGTTTTGGTAAAACATCAAATCTATTCTTCCGCACATCCAACGAGCATTTATTGAGTATCTACTATGTGCCAGTCTTTTATCCTAGTTGCCTGGGACACAACGATGAACCCAACAAAGAGGTCTTTATTTAGTCAGAATCTAGTGGGAGAAGAAAAACAGTGAACATAATAAATTATATGATATCTTTGAAGGTGATAAGTGCTGTGGAAAGAGTAAAAACAGAGCAGGGCACAGGGTATCGACAGGGTAGAGTGTGTGTGTGGGTAGGGGTTAAAGTAGGGTAGCCGGGATAGTCCTCATTGGAAGGTTGGTGTTTGCTCAAAGGAGGTGAGGAAGTTAGCAGCAATGATATTGGCGAGGAAGAATGTTCCTTGAAGACAGGACACCCAGAGGAGTGCCCTAAAGTAGCACAGCAAGTGTGCTGGTGTGGTTTGAACAGGTGCAGGGTGAGATTGGGAGGCATCAGGTCGGAATGGAGGGAAGTCACATGGGGCCTCATAGCAGGATTGAGCTGTTGTGGGGTTTTAAGCAGTGGGAGACATGCTCTGACTTCTACGTTGAAGTGATGTTCTAGTTCATAGTTCACTATGTTCTAGTTCATAGTTTACTATGTTCTAGTTCATAGTTCACTATGTTCTAGTGATGATGGTGACTCAGACCATGGGGAAGCAGAGGAGACAAGTTGGTGATGTCTCTATTCTGCAGAAAAGCCTTCAATGACTTCCCTTAGCCTTCAGATAAAATCCGAGCTCTTCAGTATGGCCCACAAAACACGTCAGGATTGGGGCCCTGCTTATTTGTTCAGATTCATCTCTTCCTGGTGTTTTCACCCCCACCCCACCCCCCGAAACGGCCCCCATAGTCTAAAGCAGGTGGGCTTTTAACAAGTATCCTCTTTTCTCATGGTCCCATGAGACTGTGTAGCTGACTCCCTCGGCCTTCACTAAGCCTCTTGTCCTCAGGAAGCCTTTCCTCCCCATACCATGCATCCCAAAGCAGACCATACATACTTCAGTGGTTGGGATCATAGTTCTGAGACAGAAAGTTCTGTCCACAATCTGTCTCTCTCACTACACTGGGAACTCCTAAACGGTAGGAATAGAGCTCTTATTTGAGTCCTTAGTAGATATTAAATGGTTGGACAGGTGATGGATAGATGTTGGATGGGTGGATGGATGGATGGATGGATGGTTGCTGGATCTTCATCAGATCTTTAATTCAAGGGATTTTATTTTTAGTTTAAAATTAGTTAATCATTAGAAAATGCTTAAAAATAACTATAAGACATTAATGTCTTCATTGTTGAAGCGATGGTTGAAGGAGCGTGCTCGGGTAACCACTCGTGAGCACGTGTACTCATCAACTGCACATGACAACTGTTTTGCTCGAGAGTTGAATACAAAGGGAATTTTGATTAACGACCTCTTATTTGCCCATTGACCAAATAGAATTTCAGTCGTGCTTTATTTTCTTGACACACTGTTCAATTAGCAGTGGTTCACGCTATAACTTTATGTTCCTTAACCTTCAGCTTTCCCTACCAGCCTCTGTCAGCTATATCATTCAACTGAAATGATTGATTTATGTTTGGGAAAATACCGAGGAGAACCTGACGGTGACTAGAGACATATGTCTCATCACCTGTAACCTTTGGAGAACAGAACCAGAAGAAGCAAACTCTCCTTTCTTCACCAAGGCCATCCCTCCACGAAAGTATACTGTAAGCTGTATGGAAAATGAAACAAAAACACTAGCACATTTGCTCAGATTTGGACATTTGAACATTACTCCAAGCGGAATAACTGTAATGGAATCAGAGGTTTAAATGATAGATTTGAAGGATTCTGAGTGAGGTCTCAGATAGACAAGTTACCTAATTTGTGACCAAGCCAGTGGAACTAGAAACCTCTCTGCCACATCCCTGAGAAGTAGGCATTCCAAATCGGCTTGGCCCTTCTGGGAACAGGGAGCTTCTGTCTCAAGGCAGCCCCTGAAAATGCGGATTATTATTATTTTTTTTTAATTTTTAATGTTCATTTTTGCTCATGAACTGTAAGATTATGACCTGAGCCGAAGTCAGACGCTTAACTGACTGAGACACCCGGGCACCCCATGGATTATTTCTAAATATCCAAAAGCAAGCCCTACATGACTCCAAATGGACTCTCCGTACTTCCAGGAAACAGGATAATTTGAACACATGCCTCTACTTTTATTCCCACCTACACGAAACTCATCTGAACAACAGGGAGAGGATTTTTTTTTCCCCTCTGAAGGCATAGAATGAAGGATTGGATGAATAGAAACAGTAGCAGCAAAACACGGAATTTGGAAAACAGAAAAACACATGGTAAGTTACTTAGGAAACCCCCCAAAACTAAATCCTTAGGTCAGCTGTGGGAAAAGCAAAGAGCCAAAAAACCATTTCACAAGGCGGAACCCACTCCCCCAGGGGCCCCCGAATTGGCAACACTTCCCCCTAGGTCACTGATGCCATATTTTCTCCTTTTAGGCAGGAAATAACAATCAGATGTCATTAGTATCTTTGGAGAAACAAGATGAAATTCATTAAATAAGAAGGAATCATTATAGAGGAAAACTGAAGGAATAAAAAGTTCTTGGAATTTAAAACTGTGCTCATTATTTTTTACCTCGATAGAATGGTCAGAAGATAATATTCTCCCAAAACATAGGACAAACAGACAAAAAATGTGAAATAAAAGAGGAAACATAATAAAACCATAAGACCAATCCAGAAGTATAATATCCAAATATTGGGCCCAGAAAAAAAGGGAAAAGAAAGTGGAGAAAATACTCAAGCAAATAGTTTGAAAACACTTCCCAAACCATTAAGAGCAAAGAGAAGATTCTAGTGGTGTCCAGAGGAGGAAAAAGTCAGTTCGTTATGCATAGGATTAGTACTTACGGTGGATTTGGACTTTACCACAGCAGTACTGAAAGCCAGAAGGTAATGGAAAATCCATTCAAAAGTCTAAAGGAGGGACACCTGGGCTGGGTCAGTCAGTAGAGCAAGGGACTCTTGATCTCAGGATTGTAAGTTCCAGCCGCATGTTGGATGTGGAGATTACTTAAAAATACAATCTTAAAAACAAAATCTGTTAGAACATTATCTCCAGTGTTGAAGTCTATAATGAGACAAACTATTACTGCAATGTAGGAGTAGAACAAAGTCATTTTCAAAGATGCAAAGTTTCAGAATGTGCTTCCCATATACGTATGCTTCTCAGAATAATGTGGAAGGATTTTCTTTTTTTTTTTTAATTTTTTTTTAGTGTTTATTTCTGAGACAGAGACAGAGCATGAGTGGGGGAGGGGCAGAGAGCGAGGGAGACACAGAATCAGAAGCAGGCTCCAGGCTCTGAGCTGTCAGCACAGAGCCCAATGCAAGGCTCGAACTCACAAACCGTGAGATCATGACCTGAGCCGAAGTCGGTCGCTCAACTGACTGAGCCACCCAGGCGCCCCAGGATTTTCTCTATAAAATGAGGGAGAAAACTGAAAAGTGGAAGAAACAAGATACAGCAAACAAGAGATAGGAAGAAGAAGATCCAATGCCATCCCCCCACCCCCCAGGACGACAGTAAAAAGAGGGCCCAAGATGACAGCTGTGGACCAAGCTTCGGGCAGCCGGAGTGACTCAGAAGATGAAGCCAATGAAACGAAAGCTGAAGGTCTTGAGAGGAGACTGAGATGTTGGGTAAAGAATGCTAAGTAGTCAGACATCCAAGCAAATGAAAGTAGAGAGTCAAGAGATAACATCCCAGCCTGAGAAACCAAGAAGCAAGGTAGGCATGTTATTTAGAGACCTCAAATAGACACCAAAGTAATCATCTAAAAAGGAGGGAATGTGGAGACCCTTGGGGCCGGAAATGGGGAAAGGCGTCGAGTTTCTCAAATTTGCACAACGATTTCACTCTTTAAGCAAGTGCGTATAGCTTAGATAAAAATAAAAAATGCTTTTTAAAGGAGAAGAGAAACAAAACATAAGTCCCCCCGAAATGCATGACTCTTATCTTCTTTTCTCCCAGGTAAACATTTCTAGTTTTCTTAGCTGTCCTTCATATGACTTCATTTCAAGATGCCTTGTCATGAAGCCTCTCTTCTAGGCAATGTCTGGAGTACATGGGACTGGACACCACAAGGCACCAGATGGCCCACCAGGGCTTTACCTGCTGGCATATTACCTCCCACATTCAAGCCATGTATTTATTCCTCATTCTTTTCTTATAAATTGATGCTTTGAACCTACATCCAGAGCTTTCCTTCTTGCTAAATTTCACGTTATTGATTTTTGGCATCCTTAATCTGTTTGGTTAAAATGATTTTAAATGCTGTCATTGACATCCAGTGGATCCACTCTTTCCCTCAGCTGTGTGCGGTCAACACATTTCACAGTGCTACACATAGTGTATTCATGCAGGTCCTAGAGGAGACTGCTGAACAGGGCACAGTGAGAACACAGTCCTGTGGCATGTCACTAAAACCATCCCTCAGGGTGGGATTCACCTGGTACTATGCATTTTGCCTTGACTAGAGGCATTCACTCATTGCTCGAAAGCCACAATGCAAGGACACCTTTGGGAGAGGAGTGGAAACTGAACAGTGCTGGCAGTAACAATTCCAGGAACTTTTGTTTCCCTAGAGTCACAGCAAGACGAGTCACGGTATTCTTCAGTTGCATCTGGGTGAAAAAGAATAAATCTGTTGGAGCTTTGCCCTGTAATGGATAAGCACTCTTGTCCCCCCTCCTCGTCCCCCTCAACATACACAGTGAAACAATTTCTCAGTGTTATCTGCTGGGAACCAGAGTCCCAGGTGATACTGGCCTTCCACAGCCATTGAGGTGGGATGTCCAGAAGCCCTGCTCTTCTGAAATGTGGGAAGGGGCTCTCATGGGCCACCGTGGAGAGTCCCACACTCCTTCTTAAGGGGTCTTGAGTCGGGAGGGGGGAGACTTGAGGTTCTAGTTGCATTGACAGACTCCTCCAATCTATGCTTCCTTGGAGATTCGCAGTGGTGCTTAAATACTGTTAGTTAGGTTTTTTGTTGTTGTTGTTTTTGACAAGCTGAAAGATAAAGTTCAAGGTGAACAATTGGCTGCTGATACAAACATTGCTGAACTCATCAAGCTAGCAGTGTGGAGAACAGTTCCTCAGATGTAATGAAACCAATTTCAGAATAGATGAAAAACTGATACAAGAAAGACACCTTGTCTTTAAGTCTCTCCTCTAGAAACCTTCAAACAAGAAGAGCTTTTGTCATAAATACCCCAGGAAATTTATCTACTTTATGCAGACATTAAAAAAAGATTATGGTGGACATTAAAAAAAAAGATTATGAACCTTGTCTGAATTAAAAAAATATATTGATGGATCATACAGAAACTATTATCAGAATGAAATGTAACTTACAATCAAGTCCTTATTCCTTATTTTAGAGACTTTCTCCCCATCAGTTAATTCAGCACAAGCGACTGAATCCATGTTTCCCAGCAGAACTTAAAGATTTTCTTTTAGAGTTTTATATCTTGAGATATGAATGCATGTTTCAAATGAGTTACCTTCAAGTACTGAGCACCATCACCATCTCCTGAAACTCACTAAATCTCTAAACTTGGCCAGTCTTTCTCTTCTGCCCCATTTCTGTCATGAAAATTCCTTCCAAGAAATTAAATGTATCCAGAGGAAAGTAACAGAGATGGTGAATGGTATTATGAAGGAGAGGTTAATGGAACAAGGTCAGCAAAATTTTTATTCAAGAGAAATTTAAGCAAGAGATTAATTGACAGAAAGAGCAAGTTGAGGGATTCTCAAAGTACCATAAAAGAAGGTGCAGACTGAGGAGATGTACTCGTTATTTGCTCTATTGTTGGAGAAGAGACGCTTTATAAAGTAACAATATCAGACGTTTTAAACTACTTCTTGAAAATTGCTTTTTAAAGAAAGATGTTCCATTTAACCAGTGAGATCAGATTCATTGGGGTATTGTTATGGAAGCCACGTCGATTTAGACCATAAAATAAATCTTAAAAGGACAATGCCACAGGTAAAATGGAGGTCGTCCGGTAGTCAGCATTGGTTTCTGAGGTGTCCTAATCTGAAAGCAGAAACAAGACAAATACTAGGCTTTGAGTTCTGAAGTTTGGGAATTGAGATCTTTTCAGTCTATAACTTCCCCTTCTCTTTGGTTCAGGTGGGTAGGGGAGGAGGGGGCCTGGGTGGAAAATTTGAGAAAATTCAGCAGTAAAGAGTTTCATCGGGCAAAGGTGGCTGGAAAGGCAAGTCCAAGAGATGAGGTAACCTGACAGGAAATTCATTTGGAGAGAAAGTGAGTCTTCCCATAGACTCTCACTCACCCCTCTACGATGTGAGACAATACAGCAAGGGTTACAACCAAACTGAGAGGGAGTGCTGAGTGATTACCAGTTGAGAAGGTCGCTTATCAGTCTGATAGGACCACTGTTCACAGAAGCGTCTCAAGAAATAAATTTTGAGTGGATTGAAGCATGAAAAATTAGTACTTCAGAGTAGTCAAAAGCAAATGAGCAATGTAAGTGGAAAAAATATACATTGCCATGCCAGCAGTTGAGAAGTACAGAGTAAGGATCAGTTAGAAGATAAAAAGTAAAATCACGAGTCCAGAGTAAGAGAACTTTATTATGATATAAGTCACCAAATGAAACACAATGATTATGGGAAAAAATCCAACATTGGGACTGCTCGGGACTGCTTTTGAGGAAGCCAGCGCATTTCTATGGTTGCTGGAGGTACGGAGAAAAATGGCCTACTCACAGCCTGCCGCGATACATCGACCACCATTCCAGGTTCTAGCTAACTCGGGTTATTTTCAAGGTCATCTCAAAGGATCGCCTGCAGCTCGAAAACAAGCCATAATCCTGTGACAAGTTGCACTACCTGAGCATCAGTTGCAGACGATTGTGTACAGTTGGTCTGTCCACTAAGAATGCTTTGAGTTGTAATCCGGGCTCCTTGGGTTTGAGTCCCGGCTCTTCTATTTACAGATTTTGGCAGTTTATCTAATCCCGTGCCTCACATTCCTCATCTTTAAAAAGGGAATAATAACAGTGCCTGTCTTATAGGTTTATGCTGAGGAGTAAACGGGTTAATACGTACACCGTGCTTACAACAGTGCCTGACACATAGGAAAAAGCTAAACGTTTGCTATTTTTAAATGACAGAAAAATGACCAGCAAAGGATAGAAGAGTTCATCTTTCTTTCATTAACAAGAACGTCAGGATATAGGTGTTTGCTGTGCTGGTTTAGCTGATCAATGGCTTCATGAAGAGCCTTCAACCTCTATTATGTCACTTGGCTATCTTTTAGCACATTGGCTTTTTATCCTTCAGCCTATGGCCTCATGGTCCCACAGTGGCTGCCATAGCTTTAGACATCATTTCACATACTGACTGTGTTTAAAAATCAGAAATAATGCCAGCCAGGGAAGAGGAAAAGTGAGAAAGAAAAATGAGAGAGAGAGAGAGAGAGAGGGAGAGAGAGGGAGGGAGACTGCTTCACACTATTTTCACATTTTTGGAAGAAGCAAAATATTTTTCCCAGAGCCCTTCGCTGATTTTACCTTATCCAATTGGCCAGAAATGAGTCACATGACCGCTCTGAAATCAAGGGATCTGTGCCTTGCTTTTGTTGGCAGGGAACAAGTAGGGGAGTACCTGTTGGACAGACACGGGTCCTCCACAAGGAATCATTCTTTTGTTTCGTTCCTAGCGCTTTGTTCCTGTTTCAGCCATGGAAGGACAATCTATCTCCCAGAGCGTTCATGTGAATTACTCAATAATTAAAGAGGGTTTATAACATGGTCACTGATGCCATCTCTAAGTTCTTCCCATTTGACTTCGTACACGATGCCTATAAACAAGGCCCGCTTCTTTGTAAGACTGACTTCAAAAACCCACTGTCTTTTTCTGAAAGGCTGCTCAAACCCCAGCTGGGACACACAGGATACTCAATACTGGTTGAGTCCTTGTTCTCTACTGGGCTTCCTGGGGCTCTAAAAGCCTTCTGGTTGTACACATCTGAGTAAGAAAATAAAGGCAGGACATGGCAAGCCTATCCTGGAGTCCAGGAAAGGGAGTGATCAGATGGTCTAGCTTAATCAGAGAGGGTCCCGTGGAGGATTTAGTGAGGTCTCAGAGGATGGGAGGGGATTCCTGGCCAGAAGAATAATCTGAGAAAAGGTTCCTGGTTGGAATGAGCAGGATGTGGGAGGGACATTCGTTCTTATCCCTTTGAGATTTTTATAGCTTTTTCCTTAGAACTTGGAAGAAACTGCCCAAAATTGAAAACATGCCAAACATTAGCATTAAAAATGCTGTGGCCTCTCCAAATGTGAACTATATCTGCTGGAAAGTGCATGGAGACTGGATTACTCAGGTAAAACTAAGAAGGAAGGAAGGAAGGAATGAAGGAAGGAAGGAAGGAATGAAGGAAGGAAGGAAGGAAGGAAGGAAGGAAGGAAGGAAGGAAGGAAGGAAAGGAGAAAGAGGGAAAGAAAGAAAGAAAGAAAGAAAGAAAGAAAGAAAGAAAGAAAGAAAGAAAGAAAGAAAGAAAGAAAAGAAGGAAGGAAGGAGGAAGGGAGGGAGGGAGAGAAAAGTAAGGGAAAAGAAAAAGAAATGTTTAAGTAAAAGTAAATAGGAATTTGACAACCTGACGTCTCTCTCCAGATGTATCAGCCAATCAAATATATATATATTCTTTAATGAGTGACCACTGTTCCCAAGATAACTTTATTAGCCTAGTTGAAAACAAATAAAAATGCTGCATGAAATACCAAGAATGGTACAAAGAATGATAAACATCTGGTTTCTAGAAGCTAGAGAAATTGATTGATTTGAACTTCCTGGTATACTTGTGTTGGGGGGCTCCCATCTGACTGTCCTTTGGGTCTAAAGACAGTTGGTGTGTTTTCCTTTCTCTTGTAGGAATGAGAGCCAACTCAAATGACCCTAGTGTCTTAGGACCAATAATATGACTTTGAACATGAGAGTCCTTTCCCTGACATTTCTACTGGCTCTGAGAAGCTAAATTAGTATTTCTTAAGCGCATAAACAAACAAGACATTGTTCTTTATGTTGAGGCAGATCAGAAACCAAATACCGATTGGACACGCTGTCCTCCTGAGTAGAGAGAGAGAGAGCAGGGGTTTTTCAGAGAACTGTTAGGGGAGCATAGACTCCTGGAAACATCTCTTGTGTCCTCCTAACACATCAGGCTTACAATAGGTGGGGAAGATTCTTAATAAAGAAGACCTATGCAAGACAAGAAAGTCGGGAAATATTATTGGGCAAAAGGAAATAATAGGAAAACAGCCAAACTTATTTGCTAAGTAAAAAAGGAAAATTCAACGGGAAGGAAAATTGGACCAGGAAAATAGCATTTGTCTGAAAGATTAAGACCAACAAAATTTCAAACACAAAGAGAAGCAAACAAAATACCCATTCTGGAGAAGAAAGATAAGGTGAATTAAGTAAGAATACAAAAAGAAAACAATCCAACTTAACAAGCACAGGCAAATTTGCCATATGTAATACCGGTATGTTTCTCGAAGGTGATTGGGACAAGATCCTTCTTTTCTTCAACTTTTACATTTTAACGTGCATTCTAATTACACTTAACTTTTTACATTTTAAACGTACAGTTAATGATTGTTAAGTTTACTGAATTGTGCAGCTATCACCATAATGCGGTTTAAGAGCATTTCCATCACCCCAATAAGATCTCTGTGCCAGGCAACCGCTAATCTACTTCCTGTCTCTGTTGATTTGCCTTTTCTGGCCATGCCATGTAAATGAAATCATACACTGTGCGGCCTGTTGTGCCCGGCTTCTGCCACTTTGCAAAGTGGAGCCACGCTTGGAGGGTGGACGTTTTGTCCCACTGAATGATCAGCCCCTATCGCCTTGGAAGGCAGTAGGAACCAAAACCAACAACATCCAGAACTAGTCCCATCCAAGAGATGACCACACGTGGAGGGGGTGGGGCGGAGTGGGGAGAAAATAAAGCCGGGCATTGGCATTGGCATTGGCCTTGGCAGCATAGAAAGGGAGCTAACAGAGAGGAGCTGTATGAGGGAGAATTCCCCAGGGGTCTGCTCTCCTTTTCTCCTCCCACCACCTCGGGGGGTGTGTTCATGATCTCTCCACTGAGACTTCTGCCTGGTGGGCCGTCTCCAGGGAGCCCTTTCTAATAGAGAAAAGACAGAGACAATTCTAAGCTCTGTTAGATTGTTCAGGGCACCGAGTCCTGTTGTGCTGGGTCAGGTCCCAAGTTCCAGAAACCCTCTCTTCCCCCAGACTTCCCCTTCCTCTTCCTGTGTCTTTGGCTCTATGGTTTCTGCCCTCCATGGGGGTTAGAACCAAGGGTTATCTTTTGCGCATGCCCCCTCTGAGCCTAGCATAGTGCCTGCAAGGTCTCAAAGAGACACCTGTCATCCCTTGTAGCTAATGCTGCTCTTTCAACACTACTACGGGTTTATCCATTTTACATGCTTATCTTCTTAATAAGGACTTCCTCCAGGAAGGAAATGTCCCAAGAGCAGAGAAACTCCCCAGATCCCACTGACTCCTGTTCCTTGCACCTGAGATGAGCCCTGGCACCTGCCTGAAAGGCACGCTCCCCTGATCCTGGCACGTGTGCTTCAGAGGCTGGCTCTCAATTTTCAAAGCCAGGGGAAGAGAGTCTTTTACCCTTCCCAGTATGACGCTCAGCATAGCTTCCAATTTAAATATGATTTATGGCGAAGGATAAGCTGTTTTCTCCGTGAAACCCCTGCGGCTATGCAGGCAGCGTTCGATTTTCTCAGAAATATCTAAAATAGGTGGTAGAAACTTCAGCACGGTCTGTCAGACAGGATACCCAGGAATTGTGGTTCTGGCGTTCGCCTTGAGCGAGCGTCAAGGAGAGAGAACCCCCACGCACTCCACACTCCGCCAGGCCACCCACACACATCTGCCCACTCCAAAAGTACAGTTTTAAAAAATGTGCCCATCCTCTGAACAAGAGGTTCCTTTCTCCTTCTCGAAATGCGGGTCAAAAGGATGCTTTAGATGTTGTTACAAACTCTTGCTTGACCTGGCATGTGATCTTCGCATTAATTAGCATCTTCTCTCTCTCTCTCTCTCTCTCTCTCTCTCTCTCTCTCTCTCTCTTTTTGTCATTTCCAGCTGAACTACTACGATCCTATCAAAGCCGTCATTTCAAGCTCCAACCACGAGCCTACAGCTCTAGTAATAGGTACTGCTTACATTCCCCTTACGTTTGTAATATTCTCTGTGTGCCAGATCCTTGGATGTCTCCCACCTTTATAATTTCTGCATTGCAACAGGCATCCCACACTCTGCAGCTCAGAATGTGACATCCTCCACTCTTCTGTCCGCCTTTAGCTTTAGAAGCCTCACACTAGGCTGCTGGAGAGACAGAGGGAGGGCTTCACAGGGCGTCACACATGCTGAGAGCTCGATCAATATTTGCTGATTTGAAATAAGAGCAAAATCCACTTTAAGCAACCTCAGGCCACACCCTATGAGCGCCCCTAATGTGCTACATGCTATTGAATATGCAGTAATATCAACATCGGACAGTGGTCTTGGGGCGTTGGTGTGAAATGGGATGGGGTCATTTCTGTGAATTCAAAAGGCATGAACCTGAAGACCTTTGCAGTTTTCTGGAAGCTGGACTCTGACCAAGTGAACCCAGAGGAAGGTCAAGGGAGAACCAAGAGCCCAACCCATCCCTTACTCTCACATCCCCAGATGCACACCTGGTATGGTCATGGGCTTGGCCAGGCTGATCTTGGGTCCATGAAGTAGGGAAGGTGGCAGAGCCCGTCTGTGCTATTCATGTGGGAATCATTTTGTCGGGACCAGATGGAGGACATACATCCTGGTACAGGGGGGAGGGACTGGTCTAGATTGGAACCAGGAATCCACTCCCTTTATAAGGGATCGTGCCCTGGCTATGAGCTCATGGTCTGCACTAGATGCAATCTCTGGCCCTGAACACTAAGTATCCGATACTATACTAAGCTCCTTCCGTGTATTATTTCATTTAATCTCTGTAACAACCTTGTGGTTTAGGTCCCACTACTAGTCCCACCTTATAGATGAATAAAGTGAAGCACAGAAGAATTCATTAACTTGTCCTGGGGTCTTGTTCGGGGTTTTTTGCTGTTGTTGTTGTTTTCTGTATCGAAAGAAGTGTCATTCAAATGAAGAAGCAAAAGGAGAATTTTGTGGATGGCTCATATGACGTGAGAAGGGCAGACGCGTAACCCAGCGTGGGGAAGTCCTGGAAGCAGGGTCTCGGCTGCTTCTCCAACTCTGTTTCTCTCTCTCTTCCGCACATCAGTTCCCTCAGATGGTGATGGGCCCGCCTCTCATGCTGCTTGGTCACCGATAAAGACTAGCTGCCACTCTTGGTCCCCGGTACAGCCACCTCTGGGAAGGTTCTCGTTGCACCAGTCTGGCCCATCTTTGGGACAATTGCAAGCCAACTGACCTGGGAAAGGCAGGGACAGTAAGAGGCTGACCGTGCCCATGCAACTACATGACGTAGGAGGAGGCATGCTTTCCAGAAGTGGTGATGGGAAGAGGAGGTTTACCCGTTACAAAAAAGTGAAGAATGGTGCCTGCACTCAGCCCCACAACTCAGAAATGGAAGAACGAGGACTTGAATCTAGGTCATCTGTGCTAGTCATCTTGGGACCCGCCGTGATGGCCTCCCCGGGGTGTGGGCTAGAATTGAAGAGTCCCGGGCCTCCCTCGGAACAATGGGACCTGAGTCTGTGCTTGAAAAAGAACCGAGGGTGACTTGTATACATGTCAAGTCTGAGAAGCACCCTTTAAACACAACAACACGAATTTTTCTATGTTTCTAATTATACTAATATTTTTATATTTTTTTCTAATAAATTGCCCTTTGAAGTCCAGTCTCAATTCCTCACATTTACTTTGTTAAACTTCCTGCTCATTTTGTGAAGCCCTTGGGAGTATGTGGGAAAGCCCCATCCAATTCAAAATCACTATCAACATACTTAATGTTCAAGTTGATACTGATGATGATTCCTTACATGTATTTGGCACTTGCTAATTGATAAAGAACTCTCATATCATTAGTGATTCTCAGTCTTGGCTGCCTATTGGAATCATCTGGAGACTTTATAGAAACTGGTTGCCTGGGTCTTACCCTCAGATAATTCTGACCTAATCGGCCTGGGATAAAGACTGGGCATCGGGACCTTTAAAAGCTCTCCCAGTGATTCTAATGTGGCCAAGGTTGAAAACCACTGTTGAAGGCAGTGTGACCCAGGCATCTGTATTTTGTGGACACTTCACAGTGGCTTTAATTTGCAGCCAAGTTCAAGAATCACTCACATGCACTATATTTATTATTTGATATTCATGGTAGCCAGGTGAGGTATGAGTTGTGTGCACCCCATTTTACCAGTAGGCTAAAATTTGCCCATTGGGCACTTAGCTAGAAGAAGTGGAATGGGGACCCAAGTCCAGTTTTTCTGACCCCAAGGCCAGGAGTCCACCTGCCATCCCCTAGGGCTGGGCTGGGAAGGCCTATCCCTCTGATCCTGGGACTTGTTTTAGGACAACCTGGGTTCAAAAGGAAGATTCTGACCCTGGAGCAGAATACATCTCTGACCACAGAGAAAAGAAATGTTATCATTCACCCTAGGATAGTAAGAAAGTTGTAGCCAATAAAAGCTGCCTTCTGCCATCTTTGGGCTGTCTGGGTGGGCTGCTTAGCAGCAGCAGCATCCCGAGAGAGGAATCTTTGGAAGAGCCCATCACAGACACTCATGTCTGCTGCCCAGCCAGGCTCACCGGCAGAGAGAGAAGGGGGAGGCTGGGAGGCAGGAGTTGTGTGCTCATCACCAAGAGGATAGTCATGACTTGGGGTCTCTTCCTACCCAAGTTCTTTTCCAGGTATTTCACTTGCTGGAATTATCTTCACCTTTTCCTCTTGGCCTTTCTAACTGGCCCTTACCTTCCCTTTCTCTCCCTGCACCCGTCGATTTTAAGGGCCTGGTTGGAACTCACCAGTCAGTGCATTTGTAATGAATAAAATATTTAACACCTTTTTAAATGACTCAGAAGTCAACCGTCCACCCGCGTAATGACGACAGCCATTTCTCTCATGATGCCTTTCAGCCTAGCTCTGCCTGAGCATTTCTTAGCTTTGGAAAGGCTGAAATCCTAGGGGTATTTTTCCTCCTTTCCTTTAGAATCTTGTTCCAGTTGCCCCTGAACATCATGGAAAATCAGTAATGAGTCATGCCTGAGAGCTCAGCCTCCTATGAAATACCACCTTGCTTCCCCGAGGCCTCTTCCACCCCTGATTCACAGCCTTCGAGCTCACGTTGTCTTTCAAGGAAATCTTCCTTTATACATTTCTGATTCACTGACATTTAAATCACCAAAGCATTAGAAAGAGATGTGCAATGGTTAAGAAGTTTCTTGGGAATTTTCATTAGACGTTCTTAGAACTGGGAAATTGTGGCTTTCTGGAACTGTAATGGAGAGGAATACTAAGAAACTAACACTCAGCCTTCAGAAACTGAAGCAGCTCAAAATTGAGTGTTTGTGCAGAACAGAAGCAAAGAATCCGTCATGAGGATCTCTGAGTTCTAGCCCCCGGCTCTGCAACTCACAGAACTGTGACCTCAGGCTTCAGTTTCCTTTCTAGTTCAACAAAAATGCTGGATGTGAGTTCTAAAGATTCATCCAGCTCACACTCCCAGATCCCTAATTTTGCCATGAGTTTCCTGTGCATCCCTTCTTTCTTCTCGCGTTCCAGAAAGCAGGGGCCACTAAAGCTCCTTACACCCTGAACTGCCAAGTGTCTTTAGAGATCTGGACAAGTCTGTGACCAAAACAGTCAGCGCCCTCCTCACCCCGGTTACCATCTGTGTTTTTTGCTCTGGCGTGGTGCTAAGAGGAGAATAGTGGGGCTTAGGGAGCCTTTGCACCAAGACTCCTAGGAAGAGCTCTTTCCCATGCCTCATTTCCCAGTCTGTCTCAAGCCCCCAGCAAGCTGGCCTTTGTCCCTGCCACACCTCCAAGCTCACTCTTGTCAGGGCCACCAGGGCCCCTCGTGCTGCTAAATGCAGGGTGGATGCTCCTCCCACTGGCCTCTCAGCACCCAAAGCAACAGATGGCTCCCACTCCCTTCCTGCACTTCTCACACTGGGCTCCAGGCCCCCAGCCCCTCTTCTCTCCTTCCCTGGGCTGGAGCCCAGGATTCTGTCCTTGCTCTTCCTCTCTTCGATCTCCTTCAGCCCCTCAGTGATGCCCTCCAGCGCTATAGCTGTCAGATCCCAAATTTATGTCTCTAACCCAGCTCTGCCCCCCAAACTTCAGTCTGGCATTTCCAGTTGCCATGGGTCTCTCTGGACAGGACCTTTCTTCCCTTTGGATGTCTCACAGACATAAAAATTAAATCCAAACCCAGATCCACATCTTCCCCTCACTCCATCTTCCCCGGCTCAGTTGGTTCTAAGTCCATCCTTCCTGTTGCTCCAGTCAAAACCTAGTAGTCACCCTTGACCCTCTCTGCCACCCACAGCCAGCCCATTGGCTTGATCTTCATACTGCGCCCAGGATCTGGACACTTTGCCCCAATCCCTCTCCTACTATCCAGTGAGAGTCACTCTCTCCTCTCGCCTGGATTACGACAAGAGCCTTGCAACTCTCCCTGCTTCCACCCACCCCTATGGTCTCTTTTCCACAAAGCAGCCAGAGAGAGCCTGGAAAACTAGATGTCAGATCCCTCCAAATCTTCCATCAGGCCCCCCATCTCCTTCACAGTCAAAGCCAAAGTCTTCCAGGGCCTTGTGTGTCAACCCAGCCCTTACATCTCTGGCCTGGTTTCCCACTTCTCTCCCTCACCCACTCCCTCCCAGTCATACCAATCTCCTGGGATGTATTTAAGATCTTTTCACCAGATCTTCCCTCTGCCTGGAAAGTCCTCCCTGCAAATGTCTACATTGCTCATTCCCTCGCCTCCTTGAAGTCTTTGCTCAGATGTCACCTCTTGGGGAGGTCCTCCTTGCCCACTTTATTATACACATCCTGAAACAGCCCAGCTCCTGCTCCTGGCATTTCCAATCTTCCTTACTTTGCTCTACCCTTGGCTAATTCTATATATCCCATCACCTTCCTTTAGACTATATAATTTATCTCTTGTTTGTTGTTTATGGTCTGCCCTCCCCCATCAGAAGGTAAGCCCCACAAAGGTACAGGTTTCTATCTGTGTTGCTCATTGTTATGTCCCAAGTGCTAGGACTAGTGCCTGGTACATAATAGGTGCTCAGTAAATATTTATTGAATGAACTTACTTGTGGTCAGAATTCAAACCACACACCTCTCTCTCCCCACACGGTGCTCTGAAGCTTTGCCCTCCAGGAAAAGTAGAATTCTGTGGTGACAGGTTCCTCTCATGTTTTCTCTTTCCATCTACCCATCCAACATGTCCCCCCAACATGTTCCCACAGTGTCCTACAGTCACATCACTGCTTCAATCAGGTATCCATATGTTCACACACACACACACTCCTCCAAAAGGTGCTACAGCACCAGCTCTCCACCCCTAAATGGGGGTTACAGAGAGGGCTCTGTAGTACAGGAAGTGCTTTCAAGTGCATTCATTTACTTAAGGTGATGGAAGACAGAAATCCTTGACTTCGTTTTGGTTATTTAAAATTTTTTTTAATATTTATTTATTTTTGAGAGAGAGAGACAGAGTGCGAGCAGGGGAGAGGAAGACAGAGAGGGAGACACAGAATCCGAAGCGGGTTCCAGGCTCTGAGCTGTCAGCACAGAGCTTGAAGTGGGGCTTGAACTCATGAACCATGAGATCATGACCTGAGCTGAAGCTGGATGCTTAACTGACTGAACCACCCAGGCGCCCCTCATTTTGGTTACTAATAAACATGAAAGGGAGTTACATCTTGGTCAGCTATGGAGAAACCAAGGCTGGACCTTGAATGTCTTCCTTCCTGCAGACCTGGGCAGGGATCCACTTGTCACAGCAATTCTGTGGGTTCCTACCATACTGAGGAAACTGATGGAAGGGAGGAATGAGATAAAAGGAAGGATGTGCAGGAGAGGCTCCAAGACCCATATCGAAAGAGGAAGAGTCAAAGTCTGAGCTTTGGGGGAACACACACACCTTGCTGTCAACCCCAGAGGATGCTGGGAGCCCATAACTGTAGACCTGGCTTCTGGGTCAGCGTTGGTGCTAGAAGCATAGAATCTACCCTCCTGTAGGATTCCAGCACCTGAAGATTTATTTGCTAGTTAGTGTGCTAGGGATCTGAACCTGCCTTGAATCTGCTCTAGGTTTCCATGGTGATTGCTTTAAACTTTTCATCATCCTTCCTTCAGACCTTGGGGGAGAGCTATGCTCTCTGGTTTCCATGACGACCATTTAAACATGTATCTCTGTCTGGCTGTGTTGGAAAAGAACTGCTAGAGATCATGCAAATGAACTGGCTGCTCTCCCTCTACTTAAAAAAAAAATGACACACCTGCTTAGAAGTTTCAGATCTTTGCTCATAACAAGAAGGGTGAAGGTGTCAAACTGGTGTTTGAGGGGGGTTTGCTGCGTGGCTTTGATACTTCAGGTGCTCATCCAGATATGCACGTCCGCTCTCCCGTCTTAAGTAATTATCTGCACTCAGCACTCACCCTCCCCTCCCCTCTGTCTAGCAGATGAAAGAGCCCTGGGTTCAAGACTGTTTACCTTCCTGCTGCTTACCAAAGAAGGAAGGGAAGGACAAGGCCAGAGAGACTAGCAAGGTACCCTACCCAAGCCAGCTCTTTGCCAGTGCTGGGAGAAACCACGGGCAGCAAGGTTGTGAACTCAACTCACCATCAGTAAACTGTCCCGGCACCCAGACCGCAGCCCCAAAGAAGGTGGAAATCACATACCCCGGTCATTTGCAAATGGAGTTCATGGACTGAAGAGCGGCCAGGTGACTCTGAGGGTAAAGGGCTCAGAAGGAGTGGAAAGATGGCGGCCCCCTTCCGCTTCCTAGATACGTTCCTGTCTTCCCCACACCAACACGTTCCTAAACCGGAGGCCTTCAGAGACAGCAATGGGCGAAGCAACCACAGACGGATTTAAAACATGTTTTGAAACTGTGCACCAGCATTTAAAATTCTGGAAGTTTTCCAGTGAGAATAAAGATTTCCCATTTCTCCCGAAACTCAGCAGACCTGCATCAGAGTCCTACTTCGGGAGAGTCTGCTGGACTGAAATAGCACCGCCCTCCGAGATGAACTTGGGCGTGGGGGCAAGGGGAGGCTGAAGACGAAATATTCTTCGACCTTCTTCATCCAAGGCCCCTCGGCCACCTTGGACACAGCCGAGGTCGGAGGTCAGGGTAAGCTCGATGGAGAGTTCCTTCGTGATCTCCCGGTGAAACTGATGTCTGACACCACATGAAGGCCTTTGATTGCTTCTGGATGATGCTACTATTTTGATTTTACTGTTTAGTAGATTCATAAGCCAAAAAGTCATTTGACTAAAAATATGTCAAAATAATTGTAGGAAAAAGTTGGCTGGTTGGTGGATGAAACGGGTAGGTTGCCTTAATGAGCTCTGATTTAGGGTTGAAGATGTTGGTTTCATCGCTCTCTTAATGACAAGTTTCTTAACATCCCAAAGGTGTAAGTTTTCTTATCTGTACCCTGGAGGTAAAGGTGCTTGCCTCACTGAGTTTCTGTGAGGTTCAAATAAAATCATGGATGGCGAGACCCTGGCATACTGCCTGGTGCTCAGCAGAGATTTATTAAAGCTGGGTTACCCACCTCAGAATGAGTTGGCCTTCTTCACGCTTCCTCCTTCCTCCAGGTGACCCTTCTTGTCTCTCTCTAGAGAGGGAGGGGAAATGAATCTTGACGTTCTTACAGAAATCATTTTCATTCTTCAGATGATCCATGGTGTAACACCAGAGGGTGAGAGAGGAAGAAAAAAGTAGTCCTCACTGAAAGCAAAAGCGGGACTTTCAAACTCAGCAACTTGTCAGAAAATTGATCGTATTAAGAGGCTGTGTTTTGTTTTCCTGTGAATATTTTTAGGTCGTACTATGGGAACAACAAATGTCAAGCAAAAGATGAAAGGATAAGGGATGTTAGAAAAGAGGTTGAGGCAAGAAGACACCAAGCGTTCCTTGGTTTGCCCCAAAGGTGAGCAGAATGGGATCAAACCGTTTTTCGCATCTACAGAGGAGTCAAGGCATTTTCATTCTGTAAATGAAAGAATGAACTTGCTGCTGACAGGTGGGATGGATCGAATCATTCGAGTCTGGAATCCTTATCTGCCTGGGTGAGTTTGTTTTCTCTCTCCAACCAAGAGTGCCATTGATCTAGTAAAGTACCTGAGAGCAGGACAGGGGATCGCCAATTCCCCTTTAGGATAATTTAAGAACCCCTGCCTGACATTGATCTCGCACGCACACAGCCTGGGAAACTCCTGTTTGTGGCCACTAGAGACTCATTCTTGGGGATTAATAAGCACATCATTGGGCCCGTTTTTCTAAGTTTATTTATTTTGAGCGAGGCAGAGAGAGAGAGAGAGAGAGAGAGAGAGAGAGAGAGAGAGAGAGGATCTGAAGCTTGCTCTGTGCTGAGAGCAGAGAGCCTAATGTGGAGCTCAAACTCACGAACCGCGAGATCATGACCTGAGCCAAGACCAAGAGTTGGATGCTTAACCACCTGAGCCACCCAGGCGCCCCAGCCACTCCCTGGCCCCATTTACCAACGGGGTAACACGGAAGCTCAGAGGAGTTTAACTTTTTGGAAATAACACCGGAATTGGGTTCAAATGCATTTTGGCTGATTCTAAAAGCCTATATCATTTCCACTGGTAAGTGTTGAAGATGGAAGGAGAGTGGAAAATAGGGAGGAGTCTTCTCGTGCATTAATGGTGGGATTTGGGGACAAGAACAGGTCCTCTAGGGCGCACCAAGCTTCCTCCCCGAGCCTCTGTATCAGGCGTCAGTGGAGGATCTGAAAGGTGACCCAACCCCTCAGCAACAACAGGCAGTGGTGGAGGCAGCGCTAGGAGCAGGTGGGCATGAGGGATCTGATTCTGTCCCTGTCACTTGGTAGCCAAGTGATCCTGCTCAAGGGGTTCTGCTGGTTTCCTCCTCGATAATGATGATCCCAAGAGTACCTCCCCCTCCAGCAGTCATAAAGATTACTGATGGGGTCATCCACGTATAGCGCCCAGCACAAGGTCAGATGCCTAATCAGAGAGAAAGAAAAATGATTTTCTACCCACTTCTATTACCTTAGGCGCCCATTTGTCTGCTGACGTGGAACAATCCACTTACCTTCCAGGGACTTGGTTACAAAACGATAGTGTGCTCTCCCCTTCCATTTCAGCCCTGCCTCCCTTCTCCCCACCTCCCACCCTCTCACTACACACCCAGCCCCGCGACCCTGAGGGCACCTTGATCCCTCAGAGTTCCTTGAAATAAACTTATATCAAAAAGACATTCCCCCTAGAGCTGAATACTGTTAACTCTGGCCTGCATAAAGCAACAAATTGTCACAGGATCTATTCCAGCCCCACCCTGTGCCATTCCTCGTTATTCCTTTTATAGTGATGTTGTCAGCAGTTGGTGAAACAAAGCCCAGGGCTTCAACTCGCACTGAGTTGTGTTGCCGTAACTGGGTATTATTTGCTTCAGTCCCTTTATCACACAAGATATATACTTGCGTGATTTCAGAAGGAGACGTAACCCTCCTCCAGGCTGAATAGAACTGCCAGATCCGGACCAAGTTTAGTCTTGCATTTTTATTTAGAAACAGCGCTTAGAACTGCTTGGTGTTCATCTGTTCTCTTTTCATTCTAGAAAACCAACAGGTACGCTGAAAAGCCACACAGCTCCAGTGATCGACATCCATGCATCTGCTGAGGATAACGAAATATCTTCCAGGTCCTCGGACAACACTATTAAGGTCTTTGCCCTTTTATGTTTTGATACATTGCCCAACAGTTTCCGATAGAGAATGAATGTGTTCTTTTCCTGTTTTCTTTCTCCTCTTCAGCTTTAGAGGCCTCTGCATTAGCAGATACTCAAATGGTAGTTACATTAGCAGGATTTGTTTTGGAAAAAGAAGATACGTGGGCAATGGAAGGGTAGTCTCTTAGAAAATTTTCTATACCTGGTGTTTTGTTGGGATGAGTAAACGTTATGGCATTTCAGCCCCCGTTTGCATGCTGCCCTGATTCCCCCGGGAGAATGTATGTTGGAGGATGGAGAGGAGGAGCAGGGGACAGAATGGGGACACGGGGGAGGCAGCAGTCCCTTGCTACTATTGGCCATCTCATTGTGCGATACACATAGGGCAGGTGGGCCTTTTCTGAAATGTTGTCTGTAAGGCTTAGGATTTAAACACTTAGAGTCCTTTAGAAGCAGTGATATTACCATTTTCATTTTGTTTGCCTTCACACCTCTTTTTGTACTTGTATACCTAGGGTCCCATCTACCTCTAAAATTCAGTTGCCCCTGTGATCTTTGTAATGCGTTGCTTTTCTACCGAAAGAAAGAAAGAAAGAAAGAAAGAAAGAAAGAAAGAAAGAAAGAAAGAAAGAAAGAAAGAAAGTTCACTGATTTGCTTTTTCCATCATTTCATATGCTTTTCCAAAGAATATGAAAAGTTTTCATGATTTCATCCTTTTTTTTTTTTACTCTCATGGGGCCAGAGGGTGGGAGTTTAGAGCAGTCTGAGTCAAAGAACTCCTGGAGCCTCAGGCAAGTCAGTATGACTGGTCAGTATAGACACATAAACCAGTTCACTGACCACTCACATAATAAATGATTTACAGATGCTCTGGGCTGAATCATATTCCCTCAAAATCTACACGTTGAGGTCTTAACCACCAGTGCCTTACAATGTGACTATGTCTGGAGACGGGGCCTATAAAGAAGTAATTGAAGTGACGTGAGGCTATATTGGTGGGCCCTAATCCAATATGATGGGTGTCCTTGTAAGAAGAGGAAATCAGCACACTTAGAGGAAGAGCAACCATGGGAAGACACCACAAGAAGGTGGGCATCTGCAAGCCGAGGAGCAAGGCCTCAGAAGAAAGCAAACCTGCCGACACCTCAATCTAGGAGTTAAATCCCTAAGCGCACGCCATATATAAAAGTTAACTCAGAATAGGCCATAGACCTAATGTAAAAAGAGCTACAATTTCAAAACTCTTGGGATAAAACATAGGAGTAAGTCCTCATGACCTTGGACTAGGGAATGATTTCTTAGATATGATATCAAAAACACAAGAGACAGAAAGAAGGAGAAAATAAATGAGTTGGACGCCATCAAAATTAAAAACTTCAGAAGACACCATTAAGAAAATGATTAGACCGCCTACAGAATGGGAAAGAATTTTGCCGATCACACATCTAACAAGGGACTTGCACGTAGAATACCAAAAAATCTGTATGCTCAATAATAAAAACACAAATGGCTTGACTTAAAAATGGGCAAAGGACTTGAACAGAAATTTCCTCAAAGAAATATTCAAATGGCCAATAAACACATGACAAGATGCTTCACATCATTAGTCATTAGGGAAATGCAAAACAAAACCACCGTGAGTTACCACTTCATACCCATTAAGATGGCTAAAACAAGAATATAGATAATAACAAGCGTTGGCAAGGATGCAGGGAAATCAGAGCCCTCCATACATTGTTAGTGGGAATTTAAAATGGTGCAGCCACTTTGGAAAACATTTTGGCAGTTCTTCAAACATTAGCCATAGAGTTATCTTATGACCCACCAATCCTACTCCTAGATTTACACCCAGGAAAATTGGAAACTTATGTTCACACACTTACATATGAATATTCAGGGCAACATTATTCATAATAGCCAGAGAGTGGAAATAACCCAAATGTCCATGAACTAATAAGTGGATAAACAAGACGTGGCATATCATTATGATGAACTTTTCCTCAGAAACAAAAAGAAATGAAGTACTAGTATGTGTTACAACATGGATGAAACTTGAAAAGTTTATGTTAAGTGAAAGCCAGTCACAGAAGGCCATGTATTGGATGATCCCATTTATATGAAATGTCCAGAATTGGCAAATCCACAGGGACAGAAACTTGTTTAGTAGTTGCAGGGAGGAGGGCGGAGGGATAGGGAGTGGCCGCTAATGGGTATGGGGGTTCTTTTTGAAGTAATGAAAATTTTTCGAAATTAAACAATGCTGATGGTTGCACAATTCTGTGAATATGCTAAAAACCCCTGTATTATATGCTTTAAAAATGTGAATTTTTTGTGATGTAAATTATATCTCAATAAAACCGTTATTTTTTTTTAAGGAGGGGGAGAGGAGAGAGAAAGAGGAGTCAAGGGGGACACCAAGGCTTTGGGCCCCACCCAACTGAGACAGGGCAGATAGTGGGTAGAAGGAGCCTGACCAGGAGCTCAGTAGTAGATGTGTTGGATAGAGTCATCCTGTGTTGAGGGGAGATGTCAGAACTGGAGATATAAATTTGGAATTCATTAGCATTTAGATGAAATTTTAAGCCATGGAGTGGATGAAATAGAAAAGAGAACAAGAGTGGGCAATGGGGAGAAAAGCCTCAAAGACTGAGCACAGGGACACTGCCATGTTGATAGGATCCAATATGGCTCCTGTATAGTGACCTTAGAGTCCACCTCATGGCACCAATGACGACATTTTACATAAAATTAATTGTTGACATCACAGGTCGTGATGCAACCAGGACCCAAATTCAATTCAGTCCTCCAAGAAAATTTGATTAAAATGGTAAAACCTATGGACTTCAGTTTTTGATTTATTTTGAAAATCAGATCCATCCAAAGGCATCCTCAAAGCCACAAAGTTGGAGACTTCATATTTTTAATGAGCTCTTTTTCCTCAAAACTTGGCACCATCAGAAAATCATAATTCTGTATGTAAGAACACGTCTTCTATCCTATTTTCTTTTCCTAGTGCCTCTCCATTTTCTTCCAATCTAAAATCATGATTACAAGATTAGCATCTTGCCTGTGATGATTCAGGCATATTGAATCACTTCCCAAAATGTGTTTAAAATATATTGAAATCCTATCTTGGAAATATGGTGTGTAATTTATTTCAGAATACATTATTCCTATCAAATAAAAAGTAATCAACCAGGAACCAAACAGCTAAATTTCTAGCATGCCTGATCAGATGGTCTTCGTTCTTTGAATTGATTTTTCAGCCCAAATATTTCACTTCTCTAAATCATGGGGACACATGGAACGTTTCAGGAGTCTGCTGGTTTCTGGCATTACTCTAAAGGAGAGTAAAGTGACAGGTTCGGTTTTCTGTTTTCACTTGTTATTTTCTGTGAATTTAACATTGCACACCACAAAGACGGCTGTTTTGTGTTAACGGGAATCAGTACAGAAAAGTGATTTCTTGAAAGAAAGTTATTTCTTGGAAGGAAGATAGCACGGTGTATCAGCTGAGGTAAGGCTTGCCACTGTAACAAATAAACCCCATATTTTCTAGAGGTTGAGACAACAGAAGGTTATTCCTGTTTGTTTTCATAACCCAAGGCCAGTGCTCCTGGTGAGGGGCATTTTTCTCCCATTCAAGAACTAGGCTGTCTTCATGTGGGGTCCTAGACTCCCAGAGTCTTCTTCATCCTGGGGCGATGGGCATGAGAGCAGATAACGCATATCTGCCTCTTAAAACCCCAGCCATAAATGACCCATCACTTTCTTTCAGACTCTACTGTGAAGTTCATAACTCTGGGTGGAAGGGAAACCAGGAAATGCCTTATTTTGGTGGCCATTCCCCAGAAACACCTTTCTAGTGTGGACAGAGAAGTGTGCATTTGGGGGTGGGGTACAGAATGCTTTGGAGAAATACAGACTTGAGTTTAAACTCTGAAACTACCAGAAACTCAGTGACCTTGGGTGAAGGATTCAATCTTGCTAAACTCTTGGACATTGGTCACTCTTAATTCTCTTGGTCATTGGTCACTCTTAATTCTCTTGGACATTGGTCACTCTTAATTCTCTTGGTCATTGGTCACTCTTAATTCTCTTGGTCATTGGTCACTCTTAATTCTCTTGGACTTTGGTCACTCTTAATTCTCTTGGTCATTGGTCACTCTCAATTCTCTTGGACATTGGTCACTCTTAATTCTCTTGGTCATTGGTCACTCTCAATTCTCTTGGACATTGGTCACTCTTAATTCTCTTGGTCATTGGTCACTCTTAATTCTCTTGGACTTTGGTCACTCTTAATTCTCTTGGACTTTGGTCACTCTTAATTCTCTTGGTCATTGGTCACTCTTAATTCTCTTGGTCATTGGTCACTCTTAATTCTCTTGGACTTTGGTCACTCTTAATTCTCTTGGACTTTGGTCACTCTTAATTCTCTTGGTCATTGGTCACTCTTAATTCTCTTGGTCATTGGTCACTCTTAATTCTCTTGGACTTTGGTCACTCTTAATTCTCTTGGACTTTGGTCACTCTTCTGCAAAATGACCCACCTGGTAGGTTAGTTGTGCTCATAAAAGATAAGGTATGAACTGTGCTCACCACAAAGTAGTTTTACCAGTTAAGACTCTTTTAGGCCAAAGAGACAAAAATCTAATTCAAATAGTCTAAGCTAAAAAGGGAGAATTTGTTGGTTATTGAAACCCGATCATCAGACAGGTGGCCTCACAGGCAACTGGGTTCAAACACGGCACTGTTGTTTCTACACTTTCTGCCTGCGCTACGAATTTCTGCTCCTTGGTGCACACTGATATTGACTCCTACTGCAGAAAGGTTTTCTCCTTCCAAATGGCTGGGACCATTGATGCCCAGTCTAAACCCACAACCCAATTCCAGATTCACTATCAGCTCTAGACAGAAAAATCTAAGGGAAGACACAGATTGACCAGGCTTGGGTCCGTCCCATGTCTACTGCTTATAATCAGAGAGGCAGTTCTCCCAACAGAAGACACAAGGGTGCTGGACAGACCATGGGTAGGTCAGTGATACGAATTTGTTGTAGCTGCTTTTACTTTGGGGATTTAATGCCAACTTGCTGAATCAATGACAACAGCAGTGTGAAGAATTCCTTCCTACCTTTCCCTTTCACAGACCTTGTAGGGGTCCCTCTATAGCATTCCAACTAAGATCCCTCTGCCAGGCTCCAGAATTACCTTATTTTTGTCCTCATCAAAACCTTCTCTCTCTCAGTAACATTATCTCATGAAGTAAGAAGAAATTACTAGATAAATGGATTCTTATTGTGGTTTAAGTGACCGTGTGTTACCTTTCTATCCAGGAAAATGAGTGTTTTCAAACAATTTAGTTCTCCAGAAAGGAAGGGGGGACATCCCTTGAACAAGAAGGGCCTGGGATCATCTTTTCCATGGGATTATTTTACTTTGATCACTATTGTCACCCCGAGACTGACCTCCCAAAGTGTATTGCTTCCTGCCTTTCATGCCATGACCTAAAAATCACAGCTAAAAAAGCAGGCTAGAACTTTCCAAGTGAGTTTGCTACCTGCTGGGGAGAACTAAGGAAAACTAACAGTATAAATACAACAAATAAGAGTCTGGCCTAAGGGGTAAAGGCTTCAAATTTCCTGATAGCTGATTTGCTTCCTGGAGTCTCAAAGTGGGGGGAAGAAGCCCCATCCAAGCACATCCCACCCAGCTTAGCCCTCAGATTTTCCAACGCAGCTCTGGCGGGAGACGAGCCTAAGATGGGCTCTTTTTTACTTTAGCGGCTCACTAGGTCTGCGTCAGGAGAGTCACTGAACCTCGCCGGAACCCGGTGGATTATACCTACCTCCCAAAGTTGGTTTCGGATCTAATTAGTTTGTGACAAAATACCTCAAGCTGGGTGGCTTGAAGAATGGAAAGGTTCGTCTCGCAGTTCTAGAGGCCGGAAGTCTAAAATCAAGGTATTAGCAGGTCTGGTCCCTTCCGAGACTGAAGGGAGAGACTGCCTCCCTCCTCGCTGCTGGGGGTTCGCTGGCAACTTTTGGCGTTTTTGCCTCATAGAAGCGTCACCCTGATACTTGCCTTCATCTTACGTGACACTCTCCCCTTCGGTGCATCTCTCTCCAAACTCCCCCTTCTTACAAGGACGGCAGTCAAACTGTCTGAGGCGTGACTTCATCTCTGCTCGTCGCGCCAGACTCCAGCCCTATTTCCAAATGAGGGCACATTCTGAAATACTGGGGGTTGTTCAACATACGAGTTCTGGGGGGACGCAACTCAGCCCCTAACGAAGAGTAGATGAAACGACGCATGGAAAGCATTTAACACAATGCCTGGCGCGTGCCAGCCCACTAAGCAACAGCTGCCTTCGTGATGATTCTGTCTTCCCAGTTTTGCACTTGGCCCATCTGCTCCTCCCCAGGGAGTGAGCCCTCCCTTGCAGCTCTCATCAGATCACCTTAAAATAACACAAGAGCCGTGGCATGACTTTATGCAATAATCGTAATAAAGGATTAACAATAATATTAGCGTTCTAATCACATACCATTATACTGTGGCCTAGCCATGATCCTAAACGCTGTTTTTGTTAATATTTAAGAAGTCCTAAGACTTTAAAGTCCTATAAGATAGGCACTATTATTAGTCTCCCTATTTTACAGATGAAGAAACTGAGGGAAAGGGAGAGTGGTAATTTGCCCAAGGCCACCCCAGGCAAGGGGATTCTGGACCTCCATGCCCTTAACCAATAACCACGCTGAGGTCTGTTCCCTGAGTGCTCCAAATATCTCCCCAGTGGCTGGTATGGAAGAACTGTGTTAAGGAGTGGGAACGTATCTGGGAGACGGGGCTAGCTCTGTGCCCAAATCTGACCCACGATGTCGAGCTCCGGCTTTCAGCCGGTCCACGGGAAGAGAAGCCACTGGCCGCTCCTATGGTGGCTTGGCCTCTGGCATCCCTGCTCCGTGGGCAGCTTCAGCATGGCAGAGGGGCTCAGGGACAAGGGCCCCGCTTTCTGCTTCCTTTACAAACAACGGGGGACAAGAAGCCCCTTTCACCCTTTTTCCTTTTGGTGAGTGGGGGCAGGGCAGCGTGTAAACTTCCGTCAGTCCTGACCAGACCCCTGCCCCAGGTGACGGCTTCGGAAACACAGCAAAGCAGCCGGTTCACGACCTCCGGTGACTTTTTCCTCATTTCCTCCTCAGAAATGGGATCTGGAAACAGACAGCCGCTTGTTTACGGCCTCCTCCAAAGCCAGTGGTATCCAGGGGGAGGGCGTGGCCTGCCTCTATCTCCCCCACCCCAGAGCCCTGCATGTGGCCACCGACACGATTGCACCCCTGCACCTGCGACTCAGGTATGAGGTTACCCTCTTGGCCCCAAGCCGTCAGCTGTCTAGAGGGCACGGCGAGCCCAGTGCAGCTGCCTGCAACCTTTTATATCACGATCCACAGTTAAGGCCTCTGGGTGACCTCCTCAGCTCTATGCCCCACGTCCTTACCTTGCACTATGTGTTTGGTGAGCTCCCTTTAACAGCTCCCATTAATCACTCCAGCACCACCTCCCTATGTTATCCAGAAGTCTGGAATTTACCTCTCGAGCCCTTATCGACCCACTGGCTCTATGTCTATAGGAAATTGTCCAGGAAGCCCTGGAGGCCCACATCTGAGACCCCATCCCTACAGCAGGGTAGCCATTCAGTCCCAGGTGATGAGACGGGTCCTTGTGGAGGGTCCCCTAGCAGGCTTCTCCTGCCCAGGGCCCTTAAATGCCTTGAAGACTTGTCTCCCTGATTCCTCTACAAATGAGGCTGCCTCGGTTGCCTCGGCACCCCTTTGCCAGGCCACCTGTCATTTCCTCCTCGGAATGACATTTCCTCCTCGGCCAGGAAAGTGGGTGCCGGCTGCCCTTTCCACGGTCAGGGAGGTCACTCACACAATCCTCCCCTTAGCGCCGAATGTCCCCTCCAGGGCCCGCCCCTGGCCTGCCTAGGCTGAGACTGCCTGGTCTTCCTGAAGAGTTTAAGTCCCGCCTCCCGGAGACCCACGAGGCACCTAGCACAAGGCTGCAGTTTTACAGATGAGCGACGCAGGCCGGGAGAAGGGAATGAATTGGGAGTCTGGAGCAGACCTGGGGCTAGACCGCCTCTCCAGATGCCTGGCACCCGGCCTCCTCCCTGTGTGGTGCTCCTCCCACTGCAAGGGCAAAAGTCTGTCTGAGATTTCGAAGGGGAAGGAGAGCTCAGTGCTTATTACTATTTTTTAAGTAGACAATGGGAAGCACATTGTCTAGTCTTCCTTCTCCAGAGCCCGCAGGGAGGCTTCTCTCAGATGCTCCTAAGAGGCACGTGTCGGGGGTAAAGAGCTTCCCTGGGCCCAGTTGTCTCGAGGTAGATCAGACCTCTTCCCCGGGCTCAGCAGGGCTGGCCAGGCTCACTGCCGGTGCTTTGAGAAGTGACGGGCCCTCGGAACGTCATTAGAGCCTTCTCGTGGTTCCAACCTGGCCCCTGGCTATTCCCCCCACCCCACCATCCCTCATTCTCTGCCTGCAGTTTCCCTCTCGGTGTTCAGCAAGATTCCGAATCCCAAATCTGCCTTTGAAAACCAAGGAAAGGAGGCAGGGAAGGTTTAGGCTGGCTACCGCGGTTTGTAGGTGTCACATCCCCTCTATATGAAAATGGCAAATGGATTTCCTGAGCCAAAAATGATGGCATACGGTCTCGAAAAGTGTTCTGTTTTTTTGATTTGTGAACATATGTCTGGGAAGAACCTTTATTGTGTTCAGTGACTAAACCACAGATCAAGAATTAACTCTACAGAAAAGCCATCAGATTTCACAGCACCAAAACTCTACTGAAAAGTCCAGCGTGTATGGCCGCTGCCCGTGTCTGTAGCCACCCTTCCTAATTTGCCACCCTGAGGCCACGGGGAAGTCTCCCGTGGATCCAGAGCACCTGGCAGAACTCCCACCCGGTCATCGTCATAGCCAGGCCTGGGAGAGCAGGCGCTTTGCTCAAGATGTCAGAGCAACTGGCTGAAAAGAGGGACTTCCGTCAATCAGGCGGCTGTTTGTTCTACATGGTATCAGTGTGTAGAAAAACAGCCTGTTGGATTTTTTTTTTAAGCGAAGAGACTGAAATTCCACCTCGTGGCAAAAACAGACTCAGTCTCTAGCGCCAACACTTAGGTGCCAGATAATGTCTGCCGGTCCCTGCTCTGTCGCTTGGGAGCTTTGTGATCTTGATCAAGTGACCTGGTCCTTCTCAGCCTTCTGGTGGTTCCACCTGCGAAGCGGGGAGACTCAGCGCCTTCCACCCCGCGTTGGGGAAGGGATGTAGGTAAAGCCAGTAGGCTCTAGCTACAGGCCCGGCGCTTTCTCCCTGGGACTGTGCCCCACACACCCTTCCCTCCTCCTCCCCACCAGGCAAGACTCTGCCATCACAGGAGTCGAGAGACCATTCATGGGAAAGTGCAAATCGTCCTTCTGTCAAATGTTATTTTTCCTTGGAAAGGATTCCACACACTGGGAATAGTCTGGCACTAAGTTGGAGGTTTCAGACCCACTGAACGTCTTCTAGTGGCCCAGCCTTGGAACCCGGGCATTGGAGGGACAATCAAGAGAGAAGGCAGATGGCACAAAAACAGACACATAGACCAATGGAATAGAATAGAAACCCCAGAACTAGACCCACAAACGTATGGCCAACTCATCTTTGACAAAGCAGGAAAGAACATCCAATGGAAAAAAGACAGTCTCTTTAACAAATGGTGCTGGGAGAACTGGACAGCAACATGCAGAAGATTGAAACTAGACCACTTTCTCACACCATTCACAAAAATAAACTCAAAATGGATAAAGGACCTGAATGTGAGACAGGAAACCATCAAAACCTTAGAGGAGAAAGCAGGAAAAGACCTCTCTGACCTCAGCCGTAGCAATCTCTTACTCGACACATCCCCAAAGGCAAGGGAATTAAAAGCAAAAGTGAATTACTGGGACCTTATGAAGATAAAAAGCTTCTGCACAGCAAAGGAAACAACCAACAAAACTAAAAGGCAACCAACGGAATGGGAAAAGATATTTGCAAATGACATATCGGACAAAGGGCTAGTATCCAAAATCTATAAAGAGCTCACCAAACTCCACACCCGAAAAACAAATAACCCAGTGAAGAAATGGGCAGAAAACATGAATAGACACTTCTCTAAAGAAGACATCCGGATGGCCAACAGGCACATGAAAAGATGTTCAACGTCGCTCCTTATCAGGGAAATACAAATCAAAACCACACTCAGATATCACCTCATGCCAGTCAGAGTGGCCAAAATGAACAAATCAGGAGACTATAGATGCTGGAGAGGATGTGGAGAAACAGGAACCCTCTTGCACTATTGGTGGGAATGCAAATTGGTGCAGCCACCCTGGAAAGCAGTGTGGAGGTTCCTCAGAAAATTAAAAATAGACCTACCCTATGACCCAGCAATAGCACTGCTAGGAATTTATCCAAGGGATACAGGAGTACTGATGCATAGGGGCATTTGTACCCCAATGTTCATAGCAGCACTCTCAACAATAGCCAAATTGTGGAAAGAGCCTAAATGTCCATCAACTGATGAATGGATAAAGAAATTGTGGTTTATATACACAATGGAATACTACGTGGCAATGAGAAAAAATGAAATATGGCCTTTTGTAGCAACGTGGATGGAACTGGAGAGTGTGATGCTAAGTGAAATAAGCCATACAGAGAAAGACAGATACCATATGGTTTCACTCTTATGTGGATCCTGAGAAACTTAACAGAAACCCATGGGGGAGGGGAAGGGGAAAAAAAAAAAAAGAGGTTGGAGTGGGAGAGAGCCAAAGCATAAGAGACTGTTAAAAACTGAGAACAAACTGAGGGTTGATGGGGGGTGGGAGGGAGGGGAGGGTGGGTGATGGGTATTGAGGAGGGCACCTTTTGGGATGAGCACTGGGTGTTGTATGGAAACCAATTTGACAATAAATTTCATATATTAAAAAAAAAAAAAGAGAGAGAGAAGGCAGAGCAGTGGTACTGGGAACCAACACTCATTTATTTAGTGTTCACTGCATGCCAGGCTTCTCCAGACATTTTACATACTTTTCCTCACTCCTCACAAAATTTCTTTTTTTTTAAAGTTTATTTATTTACTTTGAGAGAGAGAGAGAGAGAGAGAGAGAGAGAGAGAGAGAGTACCAAGCAGGCTCCACACTGCCAGCACAGAGCCTGATGCAGGGCTCAAACTCATGAACCATAAGATCATGACCTGAGCCAAAATTAGAGTCAGGTGCTTAACCAACTGAGCCACCCAGGCACCCCCACTCTTCACTAAATTTCTACAAAGGATTCCAGATTCCACTTTACCGACGAGGACATTAGTGCTAAACAGTTGGACTGCTTAACCCCTACAAGTGTCTGTTCTATGTGCTGTTGTCCCAGAGGTAGCTCACGGGGCAAGGCTGGAGGACACAGGTAAGCCCTTGGCCCCTGGTTGCCCATGGGAAGCACACCGCAGGGCCTTGTCCCTGCTTGAATGAAAGGTGCTGCTATTCAGGCTTGAAGATTCAGAACGGGATAATACAGTTTGTATTTATTTGCAGGGGGGGGGGGAAGTTGTATATTAATAGCAAAGAAGGTCCACTCCATAGTTAAATGAAATCACATTCCTCCTGCCCCAGGGAGGAGACATGTGGTGTCAGTTTTCATGATTAGTGGCTGCTGCTCATTGAATACCAATTATGCCATGTGAGGGTCTTTGGGAAGGACATTTTTATGAATCTTCTCATCTAATTCTCAAAACAGCCCTTTAAAGTAGATGCCATTATCCCCATTTAAGAGATAAGAAAGAGTTTTGAGCAGTTAAACAACGTGTCCAAGGTCACAGACCCATTTCTATCCTCTTAACCTTTCTCCATAAGGCAATAGATGCCCCATCCTGGGTATCCGTGTCCTACACTTGGTTCAGGTTCTCATCCTCTCTCTGTTTTTCATGAGTAACGTCTCCCCTGGAGCCTTCCCTGGTGGTTTCCCACCAAGAGCCCGCGGTGTGCTACCGCTACAACCGGGCCTTCAGGCAAGTGGTCAGCTGCACGGAAGCATCTGTAAGTAGCAACTTTGGTTCTCTTTAGCAATGATGTGTTTGTGAGTGTGAGTCTAGCCCCATGGTCCTCACCTTGGAGCTGAGCGGAGTGTTCCGGGGACAGTCCGTCCCTGGAAGTTAAGAATTCTACTAGAATTCTTCAACTCTGCTACTTATCAAGTATTATTTGGACACTCTTCTTTGAAAGCTGACTGGAAGAGCTCACAGTTGCCCCAGTGGCTTGTAGTATGAGCTCTTTGGAAGGGCCATCTGCTACTAAAGGATGGCATTATTTCATGGTGGTTCTCTTGTATGGTGTAGGATGATTAATAGAACTCTACTATAGTGTAATCTGGGGATGAAGGTATGGAGCATTCCATGTCTACTTCCTCTTTCACTGGGGCTCTCAAGGATCATGCTAGCCCGGTCCTGGATGCGTGACACAGTGTCTGGCCCACAGAAGGGACACAACCAATGCTCCTTGAATGAAGAGTGGGAGTAGAGAAGTGCACACATCCCATAATTCATGTACTCCTGCCCTTGAGCTAATGGGAGGACACACCCCAAGTACACTCAACTTTAAATGTTCTGAAATCACCTAAATATCAGTTCAATCACTTTCCGAACCACTGGCCTAGGCTCTGGCATTACACGCCCATGTCCCAGGCCATCTGGCAGCATCCTCTTTTCTTCTTCCTGCAATTGCCTGGCACACCCTGTCTTTAGGATTTATAGCCTCGGGAGCACCACAGTCTGGTAGTGTCATCTTCATGTTCACACTCATTTCGGCTTCTCTCCCAGTGAGACTCGGTTGTCTTTGCATGTGTTCTTGCCAGTTCCTGCTCTAAAAATTAGTCATCACCATGGGTGTATTAAGTATTAAATGAAACAGATTACTTGGCCTGTTGATCAAAAATTTGTTATGATGACTCAGTCTCAACTTATCTCAAAGAAGGTGGGTTCTTGTCTAATTTGGGTTCATACTTATAAAGAAGCAGTTGTCTTCCAGATCTTTCAGAATCACCTGCGACTCCAAGGACGCCAACCTTCTGGTCTCAGCATCCTGCACATGCCTGTTCCTGGCTCTGTCCAACTTTTTCCCATCTCCACCCTGGAATTTCCTGCTTCTTCCTCTTTTCCTACACACACCTTAGCAACCCTTCAAGGTCCAACTCAAGTCCTGTCTCCTCCACAAAACGTGTCTTCACTGCTCTGGACTCACACAAGCATCTCCCTCTTCCTGACCACCCACAGTCACTACCTCCCATGTGGTGTAGATTCAGTCCTCACCCGTCCTGCTCTGTTTCCCAGGCATGAGCCTCACCTTTCTAACGATTCAGCAGGCAGTTAGGGCAACTAGCACCTCATCTATGTTTCCCCCTTCTTTCCTCTTAATCTGTCAAAACCCTTCTTATTCTTCAACGCACAACTCGGATATCAACTCCTCTGAGAAAAGTTTCTAGATCCCTCCCACATCCAGGCAGAATGAAGGGCTCCATTAGCATTTGGGCTCCTAATTCTGTGCTAACAGTCAGCCTCCTTCAATAGCATTACTTTTGATATGCATATCTTCCCTGCCTGTGGGTGGTAAGGAGATGTTGAATTGAGATATAAATACTCTGTCAACTCTTACTGTATTAAGCACATGCTGGTAATAAACTCTCAGACACTTACTGAATTGAATTATTGATCTGAGTATTTGCTCATCCTGCAGATCTGTGTGAAATCTATGCCCACTGTCACGATCCATAGCATCTAAGCCACATTGCAGTCTTTATTTGTGAAGGAGAGAATATAGCCCAAGATTTTCACGATCCTGAAGTTATGAATACCTCTATGCCACACATTACTCATTGAGTTGCGTAGCAAAGTGCTAGGGGCCACCAACTTTCAATGCCTCTGAAAATGCTTGAAAATGGCACAGTGTAAACTAATAAATATTCAATTAAATGTTTGCAATGTGTTACATAGGAACTGCAACTTACACATATACAGGTATATGTGATATGGACATTTACTTGTTACGAATAATGAATTTTTTTTATCAACCGAGCTTAAAACTGTAGATATTTTACAAAGATTGTAACATTTAATAGCAAAATTATATTTAATTTGGGATGTGGTTGCAGTTTAATATGTCTAATTGAATGGGAACTCCAAAAGCAAGAATCACTAAGAAAGAGGTTCTTAGGCCCAGCTAAGGCTTGAAATTCCCTCTACAAAATGCACCTAAAAAGTGTAAGTAGCACCTTTAGACTTTTTTGGATTCTTTTTATATATATATATATTTTTTTTTTAAGTTTTATTTATTTATTTTAAGAGTGAGAGAGAAAGCAGGAGGGCCAGAGAGAGAGGAAGAGGGAGAATCCCAAGCCGGCTCTGCACTGTCAGCACAGAGCCCGACACAGGCCTCTATCCCATGAACCGTGAGATCATGACTTGAGCCGAAATCAAGAGTTGGATGCTTAACCAACTGGGCCTCCCAGGCATCCCTAGACTTTTCTTGATTCTATAAATAGAACCCTAAGTCGTTTTTAAAGATATTGTAATTGCTCACTTCAATCTTTTCACTCCCGTAACTGTAACCGTAACCGGCAGTAGCAGGTGTTGGTGTTGGGGGAATTTCTTTTTAAGGAAGCGAATGTGTGACTGTTTAACCACTTAACCAGAAGGCAGGTCCACAGGGAGGTTGCCTCCGCTCTGTGTCAATCGTGGGCTATCTGCCCCACTCAGCACCCTCTGCTCATTCCTCCATGCCAACAGGTACCACATTCCTTTCTGGACCTTGACCGTATTACAAGTCACCGCATGTTGTGAAACTTCGGGATGTTTGCAAAGGTTGGAATAATTAAAGTAATACCCAGTAACGCTAAGGGTCTATTGCAATATTAAGGGGAACAAATGGATGCTCCGGAGCTAAAGACACGCCCCGCCCTCCTTCCCACCCCCACGAGCCCTGGCATTGTAAAAGGACAGAGGGGCAGGAAGCAAAGTGTACATTACTAAAAACCTGCTCTTAGGCATTTAAATCAACACCAGTGAGAGGATGCCTTCTGGTTTCTGGGTTGGAGACCTGGAAATTTCTCTATGTCAATGGAATAGCCTCTTTTACAAAGTGGAAGATTAATAGGAACATTCAGTGGTTCTGAGACAGAGTGTTGTCCTCAAGCACTTCTCCTCCCACACCACCATGCCTTTGGGTACAGGCTTCAGAAAGCCTGCCCCAGAGGAAGCCCTCCTTGGGGTAGGCACTTACCTCAACCAGTCATGAAAGCTGACATTCATCTCCCTTGACAGATGATTCTCATTCAAAGGTTGCTCAAGGAATGGGGCAGAAAGAAAGCCACTCCAAGACTCAAACTAGTTAGACTGAGTGAAACCTGAAAGCTGAGGGTTTAGAAGATATATCCTTCCCCCCAGACAGGCTGTCTTCCTCACTCAGCTTCGCCTTGGTGCTGAATAAATTTTGCTGCTCAAAATTCAATCCACACCTATTTCTCTGAGCCTAGGTAGTCAGGAGATTTTTACCCAAAGATTTCTAAATTTTCTAATCTTCTCGCTGAGTGTTATGGGATGAATTTTGTTTCCCGGATATTCCTATGTTGAAGGCCCAATCCCAGCAGCTCAGAATGCGACTGCATGCGGAGATAGAGCCTTTAAAGAGGGGATTAAGTTAAAATGAGGATATTAGGGTGGGTCCTGAGCCAATCTGACTGGTGTCCGTATAACAAGAGAAAATTTGGACACATAAGGAAACCCTGGGTGTGCATACACAGGGGAAAGACCATATGAGGACACAATGAGAAGGTGGCCATTTGCAAGCCAGGAAGAGACGCCTCAAAAGAAACCAAACCTGCAAACAATTTGATCTTGGACTTCCAGCCCCAAGAGCTGTGAGAAACTAAATGTCTATTGTTTAATCCCCCTGTTCTGTGGTATTTTATAATATAGCCCAGCAAATGAATGCACCAAGATAAGCCAACTTGTATTGGAAGTAAAGATACCTTCAGGGTAAGTTTTCATCTTACATATCTGTGGCACTAGACTTCTGAATGCAAATTCCCTTTAATTTGATAGCCAGTATCTCAAGGTCACTTTTTTTTTCAACTTCCGGATACAGGTGGTAAAAGTATGGGACTTTGAAACAGGAAGGCTCTTTCTGGATTTACTGGGGCTCATGGCAATGCTGGAATCACATTCTGACCTTTGACTCCAGTGGAAGAAGGTATGTGTCTTCTCTAGTAGCTTCAGCCATTAGGCGGTGAGCTCCCTGAAATGATTTCCTAACAGAAGACTGTTTCCTAGGCTAGTCACTGGGGGCAGAGACGGCTGTCTGAAGATATGGAGCTACAACAACGGACATCGTCTGCACACACTGAAACATGGCAAGTTGCTTCCTACCAAGGCTCCCCATAACATAATGATGCAAGATTGGGCATTTGTTGTCAAGGTAGAAGAAACAAATGAGAATGGGATCTAGGGTGCACGTGACAATCCTACATTCTTTTTCTCTGGCCCTTCATTTTACCAATGACTTTAAACTTCTACTGAGGAGAGACGTACTTTACATGAATGTATGTGCTCCCAGCTAAGCCTTGTGCACCTGCTCCTTCATCACCCGGTATGTTTATCTGCGTTCTTAAAAGAGCTTAGCTTTTCTAAACATTTTAAACATCACATAAGTCAAAATATGGATGAGCAAACTAAAAGCTAGTCTGTTTTGTGTGTTAGTGATTTTTTTTTCCAAGGCCACTTTTCCACTTGTTCATGTGCTGTACCTGATTTTGGTCGAATTTCCACAGTTCTGGCCTGTTGACTTTCCATGAGGAAGATAAGAGGCAAAAACTTTTCAACTACCAGAGAATATAAAAGAATCCAAAGTAAAAAAAAGACAAAAATCACTCAAAGTAATGAGTTTGTGATTCCAAGTTCTGCTTCTGACCTGCCTGTGTTCACTTGTCTCCTCACTCAGGAGGAGCCGGGCACCGTGTAGGGTCCTGTCAGGAGAAGGCGAGCTTCTTCCCAAAGCTGAGCAAGGGCAGAACCAGCATTTTAGGGCAATGCGGGGGCGGGTGGGGGGAGGGGGTGCAGGAAACCAGCAGGGCTTTGGTGGTTTGAAAGACACCTAACTGTGGTCTGAAAACTAGAAAGTATGCAAGTTTTCCCCAATAATCATTGAATTGAGACAACATGTGTAAACTGATTTAAGGACTAATAAAGAAGAATGTCTAATAGAAGGTGACAATGTTATCTTTCTAGATGAAAAGCAAAGTGAAGTCTGTGATTGTACCTACTTGGAGGTGAACCAAAATAAGTAAGTTATATTCAGCTTGGATGTAAGAGGGGGATGCATCTTTTTGATACAAAATCTATGCTGGAGGAGGACACCAAGACAATGAAGGGAATTTTCCAGAAGGAAATATGTCAAAGCATTCCCGAAGACCCTGGTTGCTCCCTGATAGTAATTTAGGCAACTAGGCTCTTCTAGAATATTGGAAGCAATTCTCTGCACATTTTGATGACTATTTAGAGGTAGAGATAGGGAGCACTGCATCTCTCCACCAAATGCTTTCTTGAAGAATAAATCACAGACTAGATTACCAGAGTAATTAAATTCAGCAGCCACAAGGCCAAGAATAAAAATCCAATAAATTCTCTCCTGAACACAAAAAGAGTGAAAACAATTCCCGATTGGTTTCTGTTTGTGCCCTTGCCTCCGTGTTTCAACCGATCTCTTAGGATCACTTAACCTTCAGAAGGGCAACTGCTCCTGGAGTAGCATCCATAGACCTCGGAAATTATAGATCCCTTAAGTAGCAGTGAAAACGCTGACCCTAATTTATCAAATCACATTTTATCTTGCTGTCTCCATTTATCATATAGACATGGCAAAATTAAGCCACAGTATTGATTGCTTGCAAAATGTAAAGAGATGATAAGCTCAAGTATTGAGATGTACTACTACTCTGTTACTGTTCTAGGTGCATCATAGCTGTTGGATGGGACAGAAGAATAAATGTGTATTTTGTAAGTGAAATGTACAAAATGAGCTATTCAAAACCCTGCTTCAGATTGCTATCCTCTCCCCACCAACCCTACCCTTGATTCTTTTCACACTAAAATCAGTTTGTAGTAGTTCTTTAGACTTCTGCTCTCTCTACAAGTTAAGCCATGATAGAGACAGAAGAATTTCCTCCCTCCCTCTCTTCCTCCCTTTTAGAAACCTTTTTTACTTTGGTTTTTGTTTCTGTTTCTTCCCTCTAGTTTTCTTTTTTTTTAAGTTTATTTATTTATTTTTAAGATAGAGAGAGAGAGACATAGTGGGGCAGGGGCAGAGAAAGAGGAGCACAAAGGATCTGAAGCACGCTCTGTACTGACATCAGAAAGCCCGATGTGGGGCTCCAACTCATGAATCATGAGATCATGACCTGAACCGAAAGCAGACGCTTAACTGACTGAGCCACCCAGGCACCCCTCTAGCTCTCTTTTATGGGAGGAAGTATAATGACTCTTCACCTAACTCTGGGAGGGCGCTGGTTCCCACATCAACAATCAATTCTCTGACACAGCTGGTGTCCTACAATTCAGCTCAATCCTGGCCCATCTACCCGGGGATAGCATCAGATCCACAGGTTACAGGCTCAGTCCCACAAGCCCGGTCTTCGTGCCCCCCCCCAACTTCAGACACCTCCCATGCTCTCAGCACTTAGGGAATTCCAAGGGTTTTAGGAGCTATCTGCCAGAAGTGGGGACAGAGACCAAATACCTATTTCTTATCGTAAGTCGCAGTATCACGAAGTGTTAGCTAGAAGAGCTATCAGAGGCACAGAGGGCATCCCTGGGAATTCAAGCAGACCGTGTCTGGAACGTGGAGCTCTACACAGTTTACCTTGTATTCTTACCCCTCGTACCCGGGCTGTCATGCTCCCTCCTCCCCGGCACGCTGGGGCGTCAGCATATCTCGCATATCCTTGCCTCTAAGTGAGGGCTAACCACTCTGTCAATTGTCCAACCCTTACTTTATCCCTTCTTCCTTCCACCTTGTCTTTATGCCCTGCTCCCTCTGTAAGTGGGAAGAGGAGATGAAATGCCATCTATAAGCATCTCTGGGGGGAAAAAGTATTTTTTTATTGCTTAGAGATGGAGAAAGGATTCAGGGACAGGAGAAGTTGAAAATGCTGACTGAAACTAAGTTTTAAATCTACCTGTGACATTTTATTTCCCCTGCTCACTATGCTGGATGGTCATGGATTTCTGAAGGTCTTTAAACATTGTAAGTTCTTTATTCGTTTGAAGGCGAGCCGTATTTCACAGCCTAAGCCTTGCATCCCCAGATGATTTGAGAGATGACTACCTGAGAAGCTCTGGTGTTGAATCCATCCTTTGGTATTATAGGTTCCTGAGCTGACGGCTTTTGTTTTAACACATGCAGTGGCTATGGCTTCTTATTATGAAGGCAAAGCTATGCAGACCATCCAAGGAGAGTTTGTCAGTTGACATATGATTTGTTGAAATGCAATCACCCAAACGTCAGAAGTGGATTGCTTTTTATTCCCACTAGCACTAGAGGAATTTGCTTTGACATTTCGAAAAACTGCATCACTGGTGGGGTGAGGGGTAGGGTTATAAAATGTGCCAACACCTTCTCTCTGAAGTTGTGAGTGTGTTGGCAGCTCATTTTACTGCTTATACAACGTCTCTTCCTTGGCTTTGCATACAGGATGCACCATGTGACTTTCATCACTTCTGGAAGCCGCGGCCACACTGGCAGGATGACCTGGTGAGCCCTGGTCCACACTGTCTGGCTCTCAACCCAAACAGTGGCACATGTCGAGGATATCTGTCACTCAGAGGCTCACCCTGACTCTCCTGGGCCTGCCTAGGGTTGTCACAAGGACCTCAAAAGCCTCTGCTGTGGCAGGAATCATGACTGGGGTCCAGGTAGAGCCAGAAGTGCTGGGCTCCAGGCAGCTGCTTCCCCTCCAGGAAGAGTGATGGCCTTGTGTTCAGATTGGGGCATGGGGCTACAGAAGCCAATCCATGCAGCTCTCCATGAGCTCAGCCAGGATTCATGTAGTACAGGAATGGCAGCCCAAGATGTGGTGGGTGTGACTTTCCTCAAAGAAGCATGTACTTCCTGTTTCTGCTTGGCATGCAAAATTGTATGCATTTGCTGTGTCACCTTTGGGCAGCCAGGGAGCCGAAGAGATGACATTCCTGCCCTGTGGCTTGTTGGGGGCCCATAACCAGGAGACTTCTTGTGATTCTTATTAGCAAAGTGCCCCAACTTTCTGCAGCCTCCTATGGTTGAATGACCTCCCTCAAAATTGTCTGGATGCCAAGCCAATAAGACAAGTGCTAAGAAAGCAAAGTCACTGTGCCCAACCGTGTGCTACAGCTCAACCCTACCTTAAACCCCCATAACCATTCCAAAAGGTACAAGTCACTAGAATACAAACTCCATGAGGCCAGGCCTTGTCTGCCTTCACCATGGTATTCCCAGGACCTAGCCCAGTGCCCACTTTATAGCAATGCCTAATTAATTTGATTCCATTCAACTAGCATATGCCAAGTACAGATTGTGGACCAAGTGTGCTTTGTTCACTGAAGATGAAGTTATGATCAAAAGGGTCATCTCATGATCTCTGCCTTCCCGGAGTTTGCAGATTAGTGATTATTGAGTGAAAGAACAAAGTTGTGCAGAAAATGCCTGGAAGTGAAGGCCATTGCAAGGAGGCATTGTCAGGCAAGTCAGTGAAGTGTTAGTGCATTCAAATATTTATTTATTCAACTATTAACTCACTCAACACGTATTTTTGGGCACTTTTATAGTGTCATGCTTAATGGATAGGCCCAGGAGATACAATGTGAATAAAATGTGATTCCTGGGGTGCCTGGGTGGCCCAGTCGGTTGAGCATCCGACTTCGGCGCAGGTCATGATCTCACGGTTCGTGGGTTCGAGCCCCACGTCGATCTCTGTGCTGACAGCTCAGAGCCTGGAGCCTGCTTCGGATTCTGTGTCTCCCTCTCTCTCTGCCCCTCCCCTGTTCATGCTCTGTCTCTCAAGGATAAATAAACGTTGAAAAATATTTTTAAAAAACAACGTGATTCTTGGCCCAGAATCTCACAGCCTGGTGAGGAGATAAACTATGGAAATAATAATCATGCAATGTGACAAATGATATAACGTAAAAGATGTGGAGAAGCCTAGAGGTGGGAACTACTAACTTTGCTCTAACATCACACAGGAGATCGAAAGATTACTAGGATTTTCCCAGGAGGCCGAGGTGAAGAAAGCAATGTAGATGATGGGAAGGGGTAAGCATGAAAGCATGAGCCAAGTCGGGAAGCATGCATGAAAAGCATGTTGTCTGGAGGGCTATGAAAAGTTTGAGGGGCTGGGGCATCAGACACAGGAGGGAAATGAGGTTGAAAAGTTAGAGCTTGACAGTCATGCTAAGGCATATGTACACTTCATGGTGTGGGCAGTGGGGGATCACAGGAGGAGGAGGATCCCAGACATACATGGTCAGAAGTCACAGAAGGAGACAGGATTTGGCAGAAGATTGTGGGAAAGAGAGAGCCATTGACCTTCTCTTTTCCAACTGTCTTATGCCACCACCTTCCCAGCCACTTTCAGGCAGAAGGGACATCTTAGATGACATGGACAGGTCCCCAGGGGACACTCTGTGGAAAGTATGTGAGAGCAAGGGAGAAATGATGCCTCTACAGCACCAGGAGAAGCCAAGTCTCTTCACATGGAAACTGTACCCCAATGAGGATGTTGAGGGACTGTGGCCGGGAGCTCTTTAAGCTCTCTGCAGCACTGCCCTCAAAAAACTCCATTTTGGTTTCTCATCTTTCTTAAGGATCCATATCCAAATCCTCCTTTCGAGGAGAGTAGGTGATCTAAATTCCTAACTGCATGTGTAAGCCGCAGATGGGAGCCCTGTAGGAATCAAGTCAAGGGACAGCACACTCTGGAACTTAGAACTGAGCTGTTGGGAAGCCAAATCACCTTGGCCCAGAGCTGGTTTCCATTATCCCATTGCCATCACCATTTCAGCCCCAAACAGGGCTCCCTGCAAACACTCCATTTGTCAGCTGTGTGGGGAGGTCAGGAAGCTGCTAGGATTATCACTTCCCTGGGGAAGGTAGTAGAACTGACCCAAGGAGAGGCAGCACCTCTCTGGCTGACCTGTACACAGACTCCTGCCTGGAAGGATGCCCTGATCCTTGGGGCTGGGTCATGAGGTTCTAGGTGAGTCTCCATCGTGGGCAAGCACAGGAGGAGGAACCCGTCTGCATCCTCTGTCTTAGGGATCAGAGGAAGGAGAACTATCTATGGGTGATTGGGAATTTGATTTCTTACCCTGTCCCTCTCCATCTCTCTCCTTCTCAGAACCATGGGCACAAAGAGGACATCCTCTGTGTGGCTCAATGCCCACCTTTTCTTCTCATGACTTCCAGTTACGACGGAGAGGTCATCATTTGGAACGCCATCTCAGGCCACATTTACTGCAAGCTGAACACTCCCAGCCCCTCTCATGGTTGCAGAAGAAAGAAAAGGTAGGTGAGGGGCAGGCTCCATGGCCGTTCCGCACAGGCCCCAGCAGGCTTGGACTCCTGGCTCATCGGCTAAAGAAATCTCAGTTCTGGACAGCATCCAGGTGAGAAGGGATTAGCCTGGTTTCAGGTTTAACCTGTCAAATGGAAATTCCCAAAGCTGGGAGGGAGCTTAAGAGTTTAGCTAGCTCAGTCCATATCCCAGGCACTCATCCATCAGAGCCTATCTCACAGCCTTGCCCACTACCTTTGGGAGCCTTGTCTCATCCACTGTCCACATGAAGGATTGTCTCTCCTGCTGAGCCCCTTGGTCTCTGCTACAGTGCCAATTTTAGCCCTGTGTCTTTAATACCACTCTTTATGGGCTCCTTTTCCCAGCTATCACTCCTGTCCCCCATCCCACCTCAGACGTCATCTCCCGATGTGTCACTCAGCTGTGTGCCCTCACCACACGCTTAATGCCACCCTCACCACACGCATTAGCCCTTCGGGTGCCCCCAGGGTCCCACGATCCCCCACACGCCCCCACATGGATCAGTCCTTACTACTTGTATATTTTATTGCAAAACTTTTCCCCACTCTCCCACCCCATTCTCTCTAATTTCTCTACCCTGGTTCCATTTCTTCAAGACCCCCTCTCTCTGCTAATGTGATCATGGGCCCATTCATTCACATCTTCATTCAAAACATATTGATGAGCTCCTGCTATGTGCAGGTCCAGGGCTGGGTCCTGGGGCTGGTAACCACACCCCTCTCCCTCCAAGTCATGAACCATTTGAAAAACACACTAATCTATCAGTTTCATGGCTGGCTGTGCTGGATGGAAAACCGTGGGAACCCACAGCCGCCAAAGGCTTCCTACCAGTCCTTGCCCTTCCTCCAGAGTCCAGGCTTATTTTTCCCAAGTCGCAGTCTGCAGCCACTCATCTGCCAACAGCCAGGGGACCCACTACCTCATACCCATGGAGCCCCAACAGGGGAGACACAAGGCACTGGTGATTTTGCATAAAACTGGTAAGTTCTTGCATTTCCTGAAACCCAAGCAGCAAACCTTCAGAGAACCCTACCCTGCAATCCCTGCTTTAGGCATTTGATAACTTACTAGCCAAGGAAAAGTTCTAATGACTTACTTGATCAGAAAATATCTTTGAACCATTCCCATGGGCATAACCCTGAGGGAGATGCATAGAAAAGATGAGAGAGAGATGCGAGGCCTGACCCTGCCTTCAGGGGGCTCACAGTCTAAATTCAGAGGCAAGATATGAATGCCCAGTAAGTAAGATAATGGTAAAGCAACGTGATCAGCCTCTGGACTGCGAGAGAGACACTCCGGAAGGCAGCGGCTAGCAACGGAAACCACTAAGCACCATGAGATTAAAAAGAAATTCTTACCTATAGACTTATTATCCAGTCTATTCCTACCCCCTTTACTATAACAGAAAAGATTCTTCTATGAAGCTCTTTCCCAGAGTGCCTAAAAGTTTTAAAAACCTTTGGGGAAAAAGTGATGGCATTTCCTTCTGAAAGATTATTTTCATTGCCATTAAAATGAAAATAAAGTCACTGGCCAAGAATGCGATGTTGACCTTTTAGCCAGCAGCTCTAATTTAAAACCCTGTTTGCAGCAGCATTTATTGCTTCAAGTTATGTGACTGTTGGCTTTGAGAAACTCCTTTTCTGCTCCCCAAATGCAAAGCCAGCCATCGTTACCAATAATTCACATTTCTACATTGCAAAAAACGAGGTGAAAGTATGTGAAAGCTCCCCACCCTTCCAGGAAAGAGCAGTCCTGGCTCTTCTGGAAGGTCAAAGAGCCCAGTGGTCTTTTTCACATGGGATTGGTTAAGAGGTCATCATCTTATTTGGAAAACTGTCTGGACAATTCTTCTGAAGTCATTCTTAGTAGAGAGGGGAGCTGAGAGAGAGAGAGGCAATTGAGCAGGCAAAGCCAAATGAACTGAAAACACATCCTTTCTGCTGACTTTCCAACATTTTAGCTTCGTTCTTCCTTATATTCGGGATCGTTACATCTTCCTTCACAACAAAGAGAAAGAATTTGAGAGTGAAAGAGAGAGGCAGATTTCAACCAGGCTAAAATCCAGGAAAGCAGTGAGCTCACTGGGAGACTAAGGCTTTTTCTCTCTGCTCCTCCGCTTCCCTTTCCTCCCCCTCCCTCCCCTCTGCCTCCTTTCCTCCTCCTCTTTGTTTATTGTGGTAAAACACACACACACCAAAACTTAAAGTTGGGTGGTATTAAACACAATCACGTGGCTGCGCACCATCACCACTTCCTGTCCGCAGAACCTTTCATCATATCCAACCGAAACTGTCACCCCTAAACACTAACTCCCTATTCTCCCCTCCCCGCATCCCCTGCAACCACCATGATACTTTCTATTTTTACGATTTTGACTACCATAGGTCCTTCGTGTAAGTGGAATCATACGGTATGTGTCTTTTTTGTGACTGCCTTATTTGGCTTAATGTAATGTCCTCAAGTTTCACCCTGTTGCAGCATATCACAGAATTTCCTTCCTTTTTAAGGCTGAATAATATTCCATTGTGGGTGTACCACAGTCTGCTTATCCCTTCTCCCATTAGTAGCCGCTTGGGTTGCTTCTGCATTTTAGCCACTGTGAATAGCGTTGCCGTGAGCATGGGTGTGCCGGTATCCCTCCAAGACCCTGCTTTTCAGTTCTTTTGGGTACACGTCCAGAAGTAGAATTACTGGATCGTGTGGCAGTTTTATTTTAGATTTTTTGAGGAACCTCTGTACTGTTTTCCACAGTGGTTCTGTCATTCTCCATGGCCACCGACAGTGCACAGGTTTCCAAGTTCTCCACGTTCTCACCAACCCTTGTTATTTCATTTGTTTGTTTGTTTGTTTGTCTTAATAGCCATCTTAATGGGTATGAGGGGGTATCTCATTATGATTTTGATTTGCATTGTCTTAAAGATCAGTGATGTTGAGCATCTTTTCATGTGCATGTCAGCCACTTGTATATCTTTATTGGAAAAACATCTGTTCAAGTCCTTTGCCCATTTTTGAATCAGGTTGTTTGGGGTTTTTTTCTTGTTGTTGCTGAGTTTTAGAAGTTCTCTATATATTCTGGATATGAATCCCTTACCAGATATGTGATTTGCAAATATTTTCTCTCATTCTTTTTTAAAAAAAAAAAAAATTGGGGGGCGCCTGGGTGGCGCAGTCGGTTAAGCGTCTGACTTCAGCCAGGTCACGATCTCGCGGTCCGTGAGTTCGAGCCCCGTGTCGGGCTCTGGGCTGATGGCTCAGAGCCTGGAGCCTGTTTCCGATTCTGTGTCTCCCTCTCTCTCTGCCCCTCCCCCATTCATGCTCTCTCTCTGTCCCAAAAAATAAATAAACGTTGAAAAAAAATTAAAAAAAAAATAAAAATAAAAAATAATTTTTTTTTAACGTTTATTTATTTTTGAGACAGAGAGAGACAGAGCATGAACGGGGGAGGGGCAGAGAGAGAGGGAGACACAGAACTGGAAGCAGGCTCCAGGCTCTGAGCCATCAGCCCAGAGCCCGACACGGGGCTCGAACTCACGGACTGTGAGATCGTGACCTGGGCTGAAGTCGGACGCTTAACCGACTGAGCCACCCAGGAGCCCCTATTTTCTCTCATTCTATAGGTTGCCCTTTTACCCTGGGTAGTGTCTTCTGATGTACATTTTTCAAAATTTTCACAAAGTCCAAATTGTCTATTTTTAATTTTGTCCCTGTGCCTTTAGTGTCATAGCCCAGAAATCATTGCCACATTCAACGTCATGAAATTTTTGGCCTGTGTTTTCTTCCAAGAGTTTTTCTCGTTTAGGTTTTACGTTTAGTCCTCTGATCTATTTTGAGTTAATTTTTGTATATGGCGTTAGATAAGGGTCCAACTTCATCCATTTGCATGTGGATATTCCAGTTTCCCCACACCATTTGTTGAAAAGACTCTCTTTTCCCCATTGAACAATCTGGGCACCCTTGTCAAATATCATTTGACCATAAACGTCAGGGTTCATTTTGGGGATCTTTATTCTATTCCATTCATCTACATGTCTGTCTTTATACCAGTGCCACACTGTTTTGATTCCTGTGGTTTTACAATAAATGTTAAAATCAAAAAGTGTGAGTCTTTCAATTTTGCTCTTTTTTTTTTCAAGATTAGAAAAATCTTGAAAAAATTTTGGCTATCCGGGGTCCTTGAGATCCCATACGAATTTTAGGATAGGTATTCTATTTCTTTAAAATCATCACTGGGATTTTGATAGAGATTGCATTGAGTCTGTAGATCACTTTGGGTAGTATTCACAATATTAAGTCTGCCAATCCACGAACATGGATATGTTTCCATTTATTTAGGTTATCAATTTCTTTCATAACATAAATAAATGTTTTGAATTTATTTGTCGTTTTCGTTGTATAAGTCTTTCATTTCCTTAGTTAATTCCTAAGTGTTTTATTCTTTTTTAATCTACTGGGGTTGTTTTTGCAATTTCCTTTTCAGAGTGTTTCTTGTCTGTGTATAGAAATGCACAGATTTTTGTGTGTTGACTTTGTATCCTGCTATTACGCTGAATTCATTTATTAGTTCTTAGATACTAAGGCTTTTTAACTAGGAAAACAATATAATAATATTTTCTTGTTTGTAAATAATGATATTTGTCTATTATAACAATATAACATTTCATAAATATAATAACTTAAATAGTATCTACTATTTAATAATAGAATTATAATTAATATAACAATATAAAAATATTATATAAATAATATATTTAATCCTGTATGTATTTTCCTGAGTGCTTTTAATATTTTACCTCATTTAGCATTCACATTAACCCTAAGAGATAGGTGCTATTGTACCCGTTTTCACAGATGAGGAAACTGAGGCCAGAGAGTTCAGTAACAATGATTATGAAAGCTACCATTTGTTGAGCATCTCTGTGCCATGAACTGTAGGTTCATTGTCCCCTTTCAGCTATCTCTGCAAGGTCATGTAGCGCAATTCACATAGTGTCTCACTTACTCCTGGCCAAACTCTATGAAATAGGAAGTATTGTCTCCATATCACAGATGAAGAAGATTGAGGTTTAGGGAAGTGAAATGCTCCCTGAGGAAAGTAGGAAAGTGCCATGCAGACCCATTTCTTGGGACTGCAGGCCCTCTGCAGGATGAATGTGGGCAAAGTGAAGGGACTTTATCTTTGTTGCATATCCCCCTCTTTTACCTGCCCCCCATCTTGCCCCCCCCCCTTGTGTCAATAATCCCAAGGACGTGATAAACTGAGAGTAAGGTAACACTTAGCCTAATCACTGTAGGTATATCCCAGGCATTGGGTACGGGCAAGAGCCATACCGCCATGTGGGTGGACCCTCCATCCTGCTTCTAAGAATCCTCAGCCTTCCAAAGACAAGTACAAAATCCAATATCAAGGGCATGGGCTTTGGATGTGAACACATCTGGGTTTGAATCTCAGCCCTTCTATGATTAACTTGTGTGCCTTAGGCAATGTAATTCTTTCTAAAACAGTCTCACCACCTGCCAAATCAGAAACATAATGTCTACCTAAGATTGTTGTGATGATTAAAGTACAGGAATGTTGAGAACATGCCTAGAACATGCCTGGCACATAGAAAGTGTCCACTAAATAGATAATCTTAATTAGAATCATTTTCTGCTTGAGGGCATGGCCTGAGTCTATCATGTCCACTGTGGTGAGCTCAGAGGCCAAAATAAGTATTGCTGGATGATTAACAGCCTGGTTCACGGGTATCCCCATGGTAGTGAGACAGCACCCCTTGTATTTAACTTCAGCACCAGCCCCATTATTTATATAGTCCCTTATTTACATGAGACCATTCATGGCACCTTCAGTCTGGGCCACGTACCCCGATGCCCACAGACTCAAGGAGAAAAACGTAAAGAGAGCTCCTTGCTCACAACCTCAAGTAGCAACGCTCTTTGTGGTTCTCACAGGTTTCATCTAAGTTTGCAGGATTTTTATTCAACAGCAAATATTTGAGTTCTATGTAGTAAGCATGGTGAGAGGATTTACAGATAAGTGGCTTTAAAAAAAGACAGATGTGGCTCCTGTGTCGATGGTGCTTAAAGTATAGCAGGGGGAGTGGAAGACCAGGAGGAAGCAGGGAGGTGGACTTAGAACGTATCCCAACCCTTGGCTGTACAGAGAAGATAGAGTTTGATGACTTTTCCTAGACAGCCCTCTCTGCCCAGTGCCCGAGACATCTTTCAAGATTCCAGATTCAATGCTGCTTCCCCTCAGATGCCTTCTCTGACCTCTCCCTTCTCCATACACAACAAGTCCCGTCCTGCATGTGCCAGCAGCATCCTGTTCGTTCCTGGGAGTAGTTCTTTTGCCTCAGTGTGGCCCTCTGCCTCTCCTTCTATCCACTGCTCTCAGCACAACGTCGGGGCTGTACCAGAGATTTAACACATGTTCATCAAAAACAAGTGAATGAAAGAATGGACATCTTTTTGGCCTTGAGCAAAGCTTTTGACTTTTCTTTTTTTTAAATTTTTTTTTCAACGTTTATTTATTTTTGGGACAGAGAGAGACAGAGCATGAACGGGGGAGGGGCAGAGAGAGAGGGAGACACAGAATTGGAAACAGGCTCCAGGCTCTGAGCCATCAGCCCAGAGCCTGACGCGGGGCTCGAACTCCCGGACCGCGAGATCGTGACCTGGCTGAAGTCGGACGCTTAACCGACTGCGCCACCCAGGCACCCCAGCTTTTGACTTTTCTAAGTCTCCACTTTCTCTCTGACCATGGGACTAATAATCCAGTACCATAGGATTTCACATGGTTTTATATCTTGGTAAATGTAAGAGGTGACATAATGGTTAATTCATATTATTTCAATCCAAGAATTTCTAGGGAGTGGGGACTTCTTGAGAAGCACCTGTAAAGTCCTGGGCAAAGCCTCCCAAATCCTTGTTTCTCTCCAAAAGTCCTAGGGTCCTGGGCGATGCCAGGGCCATCTGCCTTCACACCTGACTTTACCTGGGTTGGTTCTTTTTATTTAAAATTTTTTTTAATGTTTATTTATTTTTGACAGAGAGAGAGAGAGAGAGAGAGACAGAGCATGAGGGGGGAGGGGCAGAGAGAGAGGGAGACACAGAATCTGAAGCAGGCTCCAGGCTCTGAGCTGTCAGCACAGAGCCCGATGCAGGGTTCAAACTCATGGACTGTGAGATCATGACCCGAGCTGAAGTCGGACGCTCAACAGACGGAGCCATCCAGGCGCCCCTACCTGGGTTGGTTCTTAACCAGCGAGGACGCCAGCATGTCCACGCCCCTATGTGCACAGCTCCTGCTTCAGGCCCATGGTGGGGGAGGGGGTGTGCTGGGGGGCAGAGCTACAGAAGAAGGTGGGAGAAAGGGCTGTGAGCACACCCAAACTCTCCCTGGTCACCAGGCCCAGATCGGAGCGTTTCCTGTCTTGCCCTCTTGAAGACTTGAGCAGCCAAGTTTGAATCAGTGGCCACTTCCTTAATCACCAATGGGCCCCAAGGTAAGAATAGCTTCCCACAGGGGCTGTGCTGCTCTTTTCTAATATTTGGCCACTGCAGGCCTGGATCTGGAAAGGGAGGGTCCCTAAGCACTCACTACTCCCCTCCACAACCTCTGCTATCTCTCCTTCCAGACTCTCTGTCCTTGGAGCCCAGGCTGACTAAGGCCCTTACCCTACCTGCTCTGGCCCCGGTCCTGCCAGCCAGGGAGGTGATCACCCAGGGAGTGAGGGCCTGACTCTCACTTCCTCCAAATCAAGTTTCCTCGCCTCAGCTGCCCACTCAGAGGCCTCTACAAGTGAAGTGGGTCACCGAGGACATCATGTAGTCAGGCTAAATGAACACCAAGCACAGCCTTTTAAGGGGAGAGCCACGAGTAAGCACAGGCAGCCTGACGGAAGAGCCTTAAGAAGAACAAAGCATCCTAAGTGTAGATCAGCTATGTATCCTGCTCGTTTTAGGAGGAAGAAGCCAGGGCTCCCCTGAGAGCCTGAGGATGAGCTTCTGAATCCAGATCTGCCACAAGTGGGCCACAGTCCTGCTCCAAAGCTCCAGGATTTTAATTAAAATTGTGAGATGAAAAACAGCCAGCCACCTGTGTTGCAGAGGGGAAGCTCAAGTTGTGTGTACGGATCCCGGGGTGGTCATTCGCGTTCTCGTTAGGTAGTAAGGGAGGCTATGTCCTCTGGACTTTGGACCCATGGCCCCAGCCCCAAAGATGCAGATGCCCTTGGATGCTCCTCTCCACCCTCCACACTGAGGCATCCATGGCTTCTGCTTTGCCTGGTGGGATCACAGAGCCCCGTTGGCCCTAAGAGGAGGAAACTTCAACCTCGTAATTTAGGGAACTCCCAAGAGCAAGTGATATGCATGGGGTCCCCACTTCACAAAGGCTTGCTACACGAACACCCATGTGTAAAACACATTCAAGAATTGTGGCTGATAGGCGACAAAGACCCCCCTGGCCCAAGAATCCCTTTGACTAAGCAGGCCCCACAGTGTGTTTAAAATAAGTACTTACACACACATGCATGTGCGTGCACACACACGCGCGCGCGCACACACACACTGATTATTGCCACAGCTCTAACTTCCAGACCTTTCCTCCATAGCCGAATCTGCCCTTCTCATCAGGAAAGTTGCCTAGATTAGTGGAGACAGAAAAGGCCACGGAGCCCTTTGATTCAAAACCCACGAAGAGGACCCTCTTCCCCTATATTCACGGATAATTCTAGCCACGGGTATAAGAAGAGGCCCCTGCTGTCACGAGGCTGCAGTGCCTGGCAGCAAAGTCTCAGGAGACTCGGAGGCACAGGCGAAGTGCACACCCCCGGTGGTCTTCCTGCTCTCCTCTCCTCACAGGTTCTGTCACCTTCTGGAGGCTCTTCGGTGTTCGGTGGGGCCCGTCCCATTGCAAACCTCACTCCTATAAGTTGGACAGTCGATTGGAAATAACTTCCACGCTTGGGGTTTGTTTTTTTTTTTCCTTAAAAAAATTTTTTTTAATGTTTATTTATTTTTGAGAGAGATAGAGAGACAGAGTGCGAGCAGGGGAGGGGCAGAGAGAGAGGGAGACACCGAATCCGAAGCAGGCTCCAGGTTCTGAGCTGTCAGCACAGAGCCCGACTCGGGGCTCGAACTCACTTCTGTGAGATCGTGATCTGAGCTGAAGTCGGACGCTTAACTAGCTGAACCACCAGGCGCCCCTGTTTTTTTCTTTATCGACACTAGCCTGACTGTGCAACACAGCGACTCTTCTGGGCTCCAAGTTTTTAGCTTGATTATCTATATAGCATACCCTATCTTGCTGAAAGATTAACACAGGCACAGTGATGAGTTCTTACTGCAAATGGGATGCAGCATTCCACTTGCCATTGTCTGACAAGTCAGCTTTATCGGCAATGGGCCCCGTGTGCATCTGTGATGGGCCGTGTGTGTGTGTGTGTGTGTGTGTGTGTGTGTGTATGATGGACCCAATGTGTGTGTGTGTGATGGACCATGTGCATGTGTTTTTCAGTCCAGAGACAAAGCACAGGTCAGCAGCATCACAGTGACAGCAAGAGATGCCCTCGCCTACGTGGCCGACCAGGAAGGCTTTGTGCACGTCTATGACATCAAAGAATATGGCCTGCAGGGACCCGAGCTGCAGTCCCCCAAGAGTAGACAATAAACACTTCATGTTAAATACCATAATGAGCACAGCTTCAGTTTTAACTTAATATTCTGGTTGGTAAGATGAAATTGTACCAGTGAGGATGGGGGGTAGGGGGAGGCGGTCTATAAAACCCTTTAAGAATGGGTTTAGAAACAAATATTTTTAGCTTGGCAAGGATACAGGAAAATGGGCACTCCTATATGCTCTTGGCTAGGAAGCAAATTGGTGTATGCTATCGGAAGGGTAAGTTGACTCTACATATCGAAAGCTTCAAACCGGCAATCCTACTTCTAAGCATTTGGCCATAAGAAATAATAAGACATGCGCACAAAGATTTAATTATCAGGTGAATCAATACATTGTTTGTAAGGGAGAAAGAGAATAATTAGAAGCAACCTAGATATCCAACATAAGGAGAATTGATTCAGTACATGATGGTATGACAAATACACTGGAATACCATCCAATCTTTGAAGAGCAGTGCTGTCAATGAAGGTGTATTCACAGGAAAAATATTCTCGGTAAATTATTAAATGAAAACATTCAGATCGCAAGACAACATTAAAGTATGAATCTTAAAAATAAAAAGAGTATGATTCTTTGTTAAAATGAAGAAATACGTAGATTGAAAGTCTGGAAAGACACACACCGAGGCTTTCACAAATGTTATCTCTTGGTAGATGAGATTATAAATGTGCATTATTTTTTATTTTTGGAAATCTGTATTCCAGAAATTCTGTCTTATGGAAACATTGCTTTGGTGGTACAAAAATGTTTAAAAATTTAAAACCCTCTCATACAATTATAAAAATGCTCAAGATTAGCAAAAAATCAGACAGCACAAAAGAATGGAAAATGAAAAGCACTAGTTGCTACTCTGACCTCTTTTACCACCTGACCTGCCATTTCTGCCTCCTGGGAACACTGTGAATGAATCTTAATTTTCTTTCAGAAGGTTTCTATGTATATATATATATATATATATATATATATATATATATATATATATACAGGGGCACCTATATCCCACTACATAATTTCCAGAACTTGTTTTTTACCTTTGCATCCCTTAGACAACTTTCCAAAAAAGCACATGTAACTCCATTCAGCATATTTAGAATCTAACATATTTAAATGGCTATATAGAATCCCAATAAACACGTTTCTGGAAGGCCAATATAGAGGTGAATACAGACTTCCATTTAGTCACCTTTTCCTGTTCCCCACAGAAGTTTAAACGCTACAGCAAGAGAAATTGGAATTTAGAAGTAAGAGCCACCTGCCTAGCCTCCGTCTTCTATTCCAAGTACTGGGTGCATAGCACTTGCCAGCCTACTTTACCAATCACTTTTGATTACTTGTCTACTCCTGCGTGCTTTCCAAACCCTAAGCACTGAGGGAAACCATAGCATAAGCAGCTTGCAAGGGACCCATTTTATATGTCTTTGGACCTGGCACGGGGTCTTTCACGTAGCTAGGTGCTCAATAAACACTTAGCAGTTAGTGTAGCAAAACCAATGACTGCCACACGGGTACCTCTCCCTTGCTGGACACTCATCCAGATCTGACCCCATCCCATGAAACTGCTGTATGGCATCTAACATTGTGGTGATTAATTCTCCCACTGTACTCAGGTGTGTTCTTTCTTTTGATTTAGATGTGACCTTCCGCACGGCCCATGTCAGTGTTGTGACGTTGTGAGTACCGTCTATTTTAGAGTTCAAGAACTTGTAAGAGTTAAAATACTTCCCATTGCTTTGATCAAATCAACCCTCTCAAAAGGCCTCTGAATTAGTCAAAATAGGAAAACGGGATTGTAATCCCGAATCCTACTGTTGGGGAAAACAAGATGTATGTACCGCTTGCACAGGACTAAAGGAAGCCATTGGAAGTCTTCATTTTTTCTTGTAAATGGATCATCGTCTTCCGTGAATTGGTCTGGTATTTTCCTTTAAGTTTAGACACTTAGTAAACTTAATCTTTTTATTACTTTTTAAATTTAAATTTATTTTTTGAGAGAGAGAGAGAGAGAGCACAGGTGAGAGGGGCAGAGGGAGAAAGAGAGAATCTTAAGCAGTCTTCACGCTTAGCACAGAGCCTGATACAGAGTTTGATCCCACGAACCTGACTTGATTGTGACTTGATCGGAAATCAAGAGTCAGACACTCAACCTACTGAGCCACCCAGGTGCAGGTGTCCCCCCACCTTTTTTTCTTACTGAATTGAAAGGATTCAGTGCTAAGGGCACAACCTGAACTCTGGTGGGGCTGTTCTTTACAATATCTTGATCTTTCCCCCAGACCCATCACCTGTAAGATGGTTTTCGGCGTATTTTGTTTGATATCTTGGGACTGGCGCTGGAGAACTTGGAGGGTGTGATGTGGTAGGAGGTAGGGAGAGAATGGTACCAAGGATAATTCAGAAGATTGACCTGCCTTCTACATTCCAACCATCATTAATGGAGCATTGACATATTGATTCAATGTCCCTTTCATGCTGGAACAGCTTTGGAGCATCTTTCCTCCCTTTTTATCTCATTAGTTTAGAGCTGATAGAAGAACAGTTTCTGCTCTCATCCTCCCTTGACTGCACCATGTGCCTATGGAGCAGAGATGGGGCATACATAGGTATGGAATATCCCACCTGGCTGCCTCCTCAGTCTCAGTTCAGGGCTACATATCTTCTCTAAGGCCAAGTGTATTAGTCAGCTCAAGCTGCCTAACAAATACTGTTGACTGGGTGACTGAAACAATAGGCATTTCTTTTCCTACATCAGAATGGTTCTGGAGACTGGAAGTCTGAGATCAGGGTGCTGACATGGTCGGGTTCTGGAGAGAACTCTCTTCCTGGCTTACAGAGGGCCATCTTATTGTATCCTTGCGTGGCAGAGGGATGGCTCTGGTGTCTCTTCTTATCAGATCGCTGTCAGATCAGGGTCCAACCCTCATGAGCTCGTTTTAACCTTAACTGCTTCCATACAGGCTTTATCTCCAAATATAGTTACACTGGGGGTGGGGCTTTAACATGTGAGTTTTGCAGGAAACAAAATTCAGTCTATACCTTAACATCAGCCTACGTTCACAAAAATTGGCAAAATTAAAGACATTTCAACTTAGAGAGCTCAACTAGACTCAGTGCAGTGAGTTTGGTAAGGAAATGTGTTATCATAGGGTCATATCTTGGTTGGAACAATTCAGAACACAGGGAAGGGCCTAGCCTGAGTGGGCTAAAGTAATGAGATTCACCTGACTCACTATGTAGAGACTCTGTACCTATTTCAGCAGGTCAGCTTGTCTCCCTAGCTGATATTCCTTGAAGCAAGTGCTAAAACTAGAATTTATCCTGTCCGTCCTTAGTTTAGTACTGAGTAACTTATGCACCCATGTGATGCATTCTGTAGGAGGCATTCCAGGCTCAAGTCTCCAGAGCCAACTGCCCTGGAGTTGTTTCTTACAGAACCACAGAAGCAGAACTAAATTTGATTAGGTTGACCTAACAACCTTAGCAGTAAGCTTTGCTCTGATTAGAAGATAGGTTAGCTTCTGTACTATGCTTATTTGTCTCTATTCCTCCAGGAACCTTTGGGCAGCATAACCCCTGGGCTATTTTCATTCCTGCCCCCGGGAGCCACCCTAGAGTGCCCTATGAAATTTTGACAGATCCCCAGAGCATGCCTGCTCCCCCAGTGGTGGAAGGGGATGTTGCTGCCATGCACAAAGGAAAGGAGGAGCGAGACAATGTGGTGGAGGAAAAGGCTAAGGTTGGTCCTGGTCCATCCAATTCACCTGCATTTTCGGATTTTGTGGCTTCCAGGCAGATCAGCATGGAATACAAACTGCAGACTGAAAGAGTCAGGGGATGACCCAGAGAACAAGTAAACATAGAGATTTAAAGTGTGTCCCGAGATCGTGCTTCCGACCAGGTAGGGTGGGGGAGGGGGTGGTTGTGGGTGCATCTGTGGGAATGATTGAAGCTCATCCCCCTAGCGTCGCTTGACTTTGTCCTCCTTTGACTGATAAAAAGGCAATTATTCATGGCCTTGGAAGGTAAGGAGACCCAGGATCATGCTCAGCCCAACTGTCACATCTGAGAAGGACAGACACTGCAAATTCAGCCCACGGCACACACTCTCTATTAAGAAACACACACAGAAGCTTGGCTTCCAAGTGAAAGGAAGAAATGAATGAGTTAGTGCCCCAGTCTATGAAAGTCAAAACTGGAGAAAGAGATTTTAAGAGGGCCCTGGTAGATGCAGTCTTGATTTAGAGCTTAGTGAAAATATATGGATTTCCAAGAAATGCTTGCCCTTTAATAAATTGAAAAGAAGGTCATTTCATGAGCTATTGCTCACTGGTTATGTTACAACTCAAAGCAGAACACCTGCTCTGCCAGCAAAATAATGTGTCTCGGGTTTTTCCTTGGCAGCCTCCTAGAATACTGATCACACGGTATGACCTCGTCGCTGACTTTTGTGTAGAGCCCCAAACACGTTCAAAATAGGAAATAAAGGGACTGGGCAGGCATAGATCAAGAAAACCTTCTGTCTTGTCAGAGGCCTCTCACATTTCCACGATCCTGTTCTCATAAGCATTCCCAAGGTAACAAAGAGGTGCGGTGGTAGCCCTCAGGAGATCAGAATGTGTCTACCCAGCACCATTGGTCTATTTAGAAATACAATAATTTCAGTGCGCGTTTGATACGGAGCAAATAAATGAGTTCATTAATTTTGATGGGCCCGCCATTTGAAAACAAAAGCCCAGAGGGCGGAGGGAAGAGAGGAAGGCCAGAGGAAGGGAAAAATGCTGATGTGCTCAGAAGCCAGGCGAGTGCTTGGCTGGAAGGCGAAATCCCACTGCAAGTGGAATGTAGGAACAGGAAGGGAGCGGAGGGAGGGCAAGGCAGGAGGAAGAGGGAGAAGAGGAGGAAAAGGAAGAGGCAGGGTGGGGAGGAAGCCGCTCGGTTCCAGAAATCAAAACAGATCATTGACATGATGTTGGTTCTCTGAGGGTGAAAGAGAGTGGGGCAGTCGGTTCCAGGATGGATTTTGGTCTTCGCTGGTAGACCATCAGGCGCATCTGTGTTTATTTTTCTGTCCAATTTGACTGCTGGTACCCCCAGGAAACAGTCTGCAAATTCTTTCCCAGAGAAATAGGGCAAAAGGAAAGAACCTGAGCCCTTATATAGTGTATTTGGACCATTCGATGGGACCCCAAACTGTGAAATTGCAGAATAAAGTGTTTATGAGGTAGGGTCGCCGGAGTTCTGCTGTTAAATTCACCTTCATTAGTTGCGTGACCTCCAGCAATCACTTCCATTAATCTGTGAAATGAGAGGCGGGATTAGCTGATCTGTGAGTTTTATTCCAGCTCTAAAAATGTTACGTTTCTCTGAATGTCTGTTTTGCAAAACCGAATGTGTTGATTGGATTCTGGGTGTCAGTAGCGATTCTTCCCGAATACCAGCAGATCAAACACAACCACAACTGAAGTAAGTTGATGGAATGCAGAAAATCATTCACCTGGAAAATATCACATAGGAGTTGGTGGTTTCAAATTTGAGTAAAAGCTCGGGGGAAAATGCTCTTGTTTTGTAACAGATTCAGCCAGCCTGTATCTTGTTCCAACACAGAAAAATGCATGTAACTGACAAGCTATCTCTGTTCCCTGTCACCATTATGATCCTGGGTTCCCATTCCCACAAGTGTTCCTTCTCCCAGCCTGAAAAAACCCCTAACCCTTGCTCTCCAGAAGACTCCATCCTTGAAGTTGAACTGAAACAAGACATAAATCAATGGTATGCATTTTGCAACGGCAGGTGAGCCGAACCGGAACAGCCAGGTCAAAGCGAGGGCCCCCTTGAAGTAAGGCAGCCTTTCCTGGCTGAGGCATCCTGGGCTACTCTGCCATCAGCATGAGTCACTTGTCCCTAAGCCCCGCAGCCTGTGAGTATAATGAGGTCACCATTCAAATCTCACCAGTTTAACATCCTGCCTGCATGATTTAGATCTAGGCCGTGGGGCTGTGTGAGTGACGACACCATCCCGACATGCCCAGTTCCTTGGTGCAGTGGCTCTAGGTCATCAGCAGCCCAGGCGCCTTCTTCATACTTCTACCCACTATCTTAGCTCCGGTTTCTGTCTTCCCTATCACCTTATAGCTGCCAGGGCCTCCCACCTTCCAGACAGTGTGAAGAAACTGAGGCATGGCAAACAGAGGTCCAAGACAAAGGGGAGGCACCTCCCAGCCAGATCAGCAACCTTTATGGACTTTTCTAGAAGGTCCCATACACTGCTGCTTACACCCTGTTGGCCAGAACGCAGTCACGTGGGCCACACCTAGCTGCAAGAGGAGTTCAGAGTTCTGTAACCAAGGAGGAAAGGAACAAAGGATTTTTGGTAGACAACTAGCAATCTCTATTTCAGGGGGTCACATAGGAACATGTCTCAGATGCTATCAAAATTGGAGAGCATCACACACAGAAACACCATCCATCATGGGCATCATTTAGCCACGAATCTAAAGTTGGCTTTGGGAGAATTTTTGGCCAGTTAGAAAATGACATGGACTAGGATTAGAGTTACAGGTCTGTCTTTGAAAACAGTGTGACCTCAGGCAAGTCACTTAAACTTCCTGTTATACACATGGAGATCTCCTCTGTCCTCAGACACGTGGGGTTTGAGCAGCAGAATCGGTGTCATTCTTTATTCACCTTCGCAGAACCTGCTTGGGTTTTAGTTTCCCCTCCTGGGAGCATTAGTCTGCTCAGGCTGCTGTCACAAAATATCAGACTGAGCGGCTTAAGCCACAGGCATTCATTCACGTAGCTCTGGAGGGTGGAAGTCTGAGATCAAGGTTCTGGACAATCCTGTTCCAGGTGAGGGCCTTCTTCCTGGCTTTCAGTTGCCACCTTCTCACCGTGTCCTCATGGGGTGGAACACGAACAATGTCTCTTCCTCTTCTTGTGAAGGCACCGATCCTATGACCTCATCAACCCTAATTACCTCCCAAAGACCCCGTGTCCAAATACCATCACACTGGGGATTAGGGCTCCAACATCTGAGCTTTGAGGGACACCTTGCAGTCCATCACCGGAGACTGTTATGGGTGTGGGGCGGGGCAAGGCTTCCAAACAGCATAAGCCAGCAGTAAGATGCCACCGACACTCGCTCCGTCCACTCCGAGTGGGCTGGCATGGAAGCTGGCTCTGGACACAGAGCTGATTTTCTACCTCTTTCTGTTGACTGGCCTCAAGAATGGAATGCAAAGGGGGAGCTGTGAACAGTGAAGGAAAGAGGCCAGAGCGGGGCTGCCTCGCAGGTCCCAACCAGGAAGGGAACCAGTGGAAATACTCTCATCCAACTGGATCAACACCTGTGGTTGTTGGGCTACTGAAAAACGTATGTTTTCTAAGGCAGGGAACCGACGTACGTACAGTAAATGTTTTATTTCAACTTGCAACAGTGAAATGTACACCCATTCCCCAATCTTTGGATGTTGGGCCAAGGCTTTTTCTTCAACTAAGAGATGAGTTCAGCACAGTCTTCCTTAAATCCATTACATATGACTTTCAGGTTTTGCTTTTTTTTTTTTTTTTTTAATGTTTATTTTTGAAGGAGAGGGACAGAACATGAGCGGGAGAGCGGCAGAGACAGAGCGAGGCACAGAATCCGAAGCAGGCTCCGGGCTCTGAGCTGTCAGCACAGAGCCTGACATGGAGCTCGAACTCACAATCTGTGAGCCCGTGACCTGAGTGGAGTCAGTCGCACAACAGTCTGAGCCACCCAGGCACCCCCTTTTTTTGCTTTTTTTAAGTTGAGCAAGAACCCGAAGGTATTTGCAAAACAATATGAGCACAGCGGACTCCTAGATTTTTTAGAATTTTCCGCCAAGCTTTAAAAGTTGTCCCATCTATCCTCAATTCAATATCACCCTTCCTCTAGTCTTTCCAAAGAATTCATCTCAGTTCTTACAAGGTTTTGGGCACATTTTCATCTCATTTAAATAAATATATAATTGCAGTAAAATGTCCCACTGGCATAAACAGGGCTGGGAACACACACAGCAGGTCCTTGTTAAGTGTACAACTCAACCCTCGACCATTGGGAGCAGACGTGCCATCTGCCAGATGTGATCGTTGGGAGGCTGCGGGCATCTGGCAGGGTGTTTACAGAGTCAGTCAGTCAATCCACGAGTTCTGTCAGGAGGGCGTCTGTTATATGTGAGCCTTGGAGCGGCAAGGATTCACCTACAAATCACACTGACGCTTTCCCTGGACGGCTTGGCTGTAGCACTGAGGACAAGAAGCAGAGACCACGAGCAGCAAGGGGGAGGGAGAAGATCCTGTCACTGCACTACCTGCGTCGGTGCTACCTCACCTACATTCTCTGAGTGGGGCCCGGCCTTCTCCAATAGCACACGCCTTACTCAACGCCAAAAAATGTTGAGGGTCTTCTGTCCGGGGCCACCTCTGACAGTCAGGTGGGAATCACGAAATTATTTTGTTTGGTCCTCACAACATCCTGGAGAGGTACGACGTGTTATCCACACTTACGGATAAGGAAACCGAGGCTTCGAGTTTGCCCAAAGTCAGACCACTGTTCGGTGGTGAGGCAGGCGTGTGGTGCCACTGCTCTGTGAAAGGCCATACCGCAGAGAAGGGCTCAGGTCTGAGCACAGAAAGGAAAGCATAATTTTTAAATGCTCCAGACGCTACGTAGAAGCTGTTGGCTGGGGGCAGATTATCGTGGAATCAAGCGTCCTCCCCCGAATGCGGGCCCGAGTGACGGCGCTAGTGTTAACTTGCTGAAACACACGCTGGCTGGAGTTCACTTACACGGAGAGGGGTGGCCAAGCGGCCAAGAGTAGATGGCTCCCAGGCTGTGTAGGGCAAAGTGAGGCTGGGAGAGGCAGACTGGGAAATCATCTCCAGAGACACGGTACCAGGAAGGCGAGCGGATGACCCAGTGGCTGTGCATGGAGCGGAGAGAGGGAAAGGGTACCTTTGGGCTCTCAGAGACGTGGAGGGGGTGCTGCCTGAGGCCACGGAATCCAGTAGAGAGACAGAGAATGGCCCCACAGAGACAACCATGCTCCAGCAAAGCGTAGGTGAGTGTACCTCCTGTCCCTGGTAGATCAAGAACATTCAGGCTTGGTCTCGAGATTTTTTCTGAAAGTCGTCAGTGAGGACTTCCAAGGAGTTTGTTCAGCATTCATGCTGCACTATTCGTCGAGCACCGCTCTGTGCGGGACACGGTGGGAGTAGGAGGGAGTCTGTGACCCAAAGGAGTCCACACTCAGGGATGCAGGGCGTAGTCTCCAGGCTCCCCCACCCTTCACCGCTTAGCTGCCCCTTGACAGTAGGGGTGCAAAGCATTGTGGGAACATCAGTGTGGGGGCCCACGGAGGGGAGGGCTTCCTGGAGGAAAGGCATTCACACCCCGACCTGAAAGTTGAGTAGAACTCAGCCAATTGAAAGAGAACTTTTAGAAAAGGAATTGCCGCCACAGCACGGAGGCACCTTGAGGACATTCAGCTGAGTGAAATCAGCCAGACCCAGGAGGACGAAGACTATATGACTGCCCTTACATGAGGGACTGAGAGGAGTCAGATTCATAGGGACAGAGAGTAGGACGGTGGGTGCAGGGGCTGGGGGAAGAGGGGAGTACAGAGCTGTTGTCTAGTGGGGATCGAGTTTCCATTTTACGAGATGCGAGAGCTCCAGACATGGGTGGTGGTGAACGGGCTTAATGCCACCCAACTGTCCTGCAGTTAACGTGGGGCTAAGATGGTCAATTGTGTGTTATGCATGTCTTACCGCAATTAAAAGTGAAAGGCAGGGCGGACGGAGGGAGGCAGGAGCATGAGGCAAGGCCCAGGGCAAGAGAGAAAGGTGGAGGAGTTCTGGGAGTGTGAGAAGCTCCGTGTGCTGGCACAGAGTCTGGGGGGGAGGTGACCGTGGCCAGGACTTGACCACGGAAGGAAGGATTTTGAGGGGCGGAAGTAGAAGGCTCTCCAAGGTGTTTCAAATTCAGCAGGAGGGAGAAGAGCTGGTGATAGAGGGTCAAATCGAAGAGAGGAGCACGCGCATGTTTTTGCAAATGGAAGCGGTGCTGTGATGGGAAGGACCACCGTGCCGAAGGGGGGGCTTCCGGTTAAGCGGGAGGCAGCAGGTGCCTGAGGGATCCGCACGCTCATCTGGTCCTTCTCCTGCAAGCTGCCGCTGGAGCGGAACCAGCCTTCCCGGAGAACGCCTGAGCTGGGGTGGCCCGGCATCTACCAGACCCTCCGGTGCCACCGGGTCGCCTGCATGTCGGCTGTCGGGGAGAAGCCAGACTTGCCTATTATCGGCTCGGATTTGTTGAATTTAAATTGTCCTGCACAGGAAAAAGGAGGAAGCGAAGCCGCCCAGAAGGAGCACTGATCACCCAGCAGTTTCCGTGTCTGGGCTCTGAAGAGACCAGGGTGCTCTTTCCTTGGCAAATTCTTCTTCCCCAGTTAATCCAGTTGACTGACTCAGAGTAACCTTTGCCCGACGGGGCCCAAGAAGAACAAAACAAGAAATGATGTCTGCCAATGTGGGCTTCCTCCCAAAACAATTAGAGCTTGAAGTGAAGCCCACGGGTCAGATTCGAGGTTTTTCTTCCTCGGAAGCCTCGATTTCACTGAGCGCAGACGGCACAGAGCCGATGGGCTGCAGTTCCGTCACGACCCAGGTGTCCCCGACACCTCCTGCCCCCAGGTGGGGTGGGACCATGGAGAGGAAAGGGACGCTGTTGGTAAAAAAAATAACTAACAATTTTGAAAGTCTGTTTTGTGCCAGGCAAGCCTCAGTTAAGACCTTGGACGTATTATCTCCTTTATTCCTAATAACACCCCTATGGAGAGGTACTGTGATTATACCATTTCACCAACAAGGAAAGTGAGGTTCTGGGAGTTTTAAATGACCGGCTGATGGTTATCAGTTAAGTAAATGGCGCAAGAAAATTCAGAGGCCACAAGTTCTAACCAACAACGCAGACTCTCAGGGTAGAGAAAAGCAAGTTTCAGGAATAATATCAGAAGGCCAATTGCCGGGTCCTTTCCAAGCGTGGCTCTAAAGCAGCCATTTGAAAGCTCTCAGCCCCCTCAGAGATCCCAACAGTGGTAGAGAAAGAATAATGATGCAACTACCAGTTACAGAGCACTTGCTATGCTGATCTCTTCACAGGCATCATTTAACCTTGAAGCAGCCTAGGGAAGGTGCATCCCTCCTTGTTAGATGAGCAAACTGGTCCTCAGAGAGATTACGTTTTTTTTTTTTTTTTTCCTAAAGGCACCCAAGCCAAAATATCCCAACTTCAAACCTTAGTTTGGCCCCAGTCACTGGGCTATAAATCTCCACCCTTAATCCAAAGCCATCATTTTGCAAATGAGGACAGTAAGGGACAGAGTCCGTGACTGCAAACACAGGAAGTCTCTTGACCCTCCAGTCCGGTACTTGCCAGTACTGCTCACCTGCTCTTTGGTCAGCCCATGACCTTCTTCACACTGGGGCAAGCGGGGCGCTGTCCTGGCCGTGCCCGTCCCCGTAGGGCAAGGGGTCTGCGGGACGAAGGAGAAGCGTCCCCCTTCTGGACCATGCTGCAGGTCCTGGGCCCTGGAGATGTCGTGCCCAGATGGCCCTGAGTCCGTGTCCAGGGCCATGAATGCAGTGTCTTCGGGGATTCATCCATCCGTGGAGAGACCACACAGTCCCAGCCCAGCAAGGGGGCAAAGGGGTGGGTGTTTGCTGGGGTGCAGACACACATTGGGTGTGCTGGCTGGGGGTGCCATCCACGCCCCTCATGGTGCAGGAGGAAGCTAAGGGTGGAGGGAGAAAGCGGGTGAGCTGCGGGCTGGGAGCCAGGGGCTGCCCTCCCTGCATTGTCACATAACCACGGAGCCACGAGGACTCCAAAATTTTACGCCCGTACTGGCCTTCTGGGGCCTTACGCACCTCCAAGGTGGGAGGATAGAACATTTGTCACCTGCTGAACATTTTATTGGACACTTTGTTAACTTGATATTTAACTTTTCAAGACTGAGTCTCCATCTGTACTCTTGCCCTGGACTCCCAAGTAGAGGTGAGCCTGTGCCCACTTCTCTTTCACTTCTCCGACTCCTCCACTCCCAGACCTCAAGGCCCCCGGGGCCTTGTTCCCTATTCCACCTTGGCCAAGAATGCCGGATCCTCACTGGGCACGTTTCAGGAGCCCCGTCCCATCCCCCACCATGACTGGCATTTCACACGTGTCTATGTCCAGCCACTCCCGGGAAGAGGCTGCTCTTTCCGGTTAAGTTGCATGATCGTTCCCTGGGATTTTTCTGACCCAACCACACAGGAACCTCCAGCTGGTGCCGGTGGAGAACCCTCACCTCAGTGAAGACTCCTGGCTACCCGTTAGGCAATCCAAACTTAGGCAAAACGAGAAATTTATTGGTTTGTAGAACCATGGGAAACATTATGACCAAGAACTTAAAAGCCCCATCAGGGCTAACGTCCCATCCTTGTCCCTGTGATATTGTCTGTTCTCTCTCTGTCTGTCTCTCTCTGTCTGCAGACCAGTTCTGTCCACGGTGCAGGAAACACGGCCACAACAGTCTCTGGGTTTAATTTGTAGCCTGAACTCCACAGAGAGACTGACGTCAGGTTCTCTTGGGGTTCTAAGTCTCACATCCCTAGCAAAGGGACTTGCTGACATATCTTGAGTCAGCACTTACCTTGGCTCAGACCGAGTGAGGGCCGCAGCCTGGTTCCTTTAAAAATGGCTGGTCTCGTAGAGCCACAGTGATGCCAAGGACCGTTCCCTGGAGAAGAGGAGGGTGCTGAGTAGACAAACAATCCTCTCCGTGTCTCCGAAAGCTAGACAATTGATTCCCACTGCCTCAGACTAGCAAACTATGCCTATCTGCCTGCCTTTCCCCCACCTTCCCTCTCTCCTTCCCTCCTTCCTTCCCTTCTTCCTGACATGGATTTAAATCCCGAGTTTTCTCCTTCCTACTGAACCCAGGCTCCAGAGGCACAGAGAGGACCCACTCTCAGTTTTATCATCAGCTTGCGGATGGGCCAGAGTATATTACTACTTATCCCTTAAGCCTGAATATCTTCCCCTGCTACAAAGGGTAGGGGGAGCTGTGTGCACCCCCACCCCCGGATTTTGCCCTTCCGTGTTGGAATCTTTGAGCCTCCTGAGCAACCAACCCACCTTGGCCGGACCCCTTTCCCCATCCTGCTTTATGTAAACCTTCCAACACTGGATCTCTCCCCATTTTAATGAAGTACTCATTTTTAATCCTTTATTTTTGGACCATAACATTTCGAGTTTAATCCTCAGGGTTCTAGCCTGCCTACTTGGTACTATTTTAAATTGAGAGCTCTGCATTAATGCTGTTTTGCTGAGGGCAGTGTTCCCTCCATTAACTAATCCCTTGAGGAAATAATGCCATTATATGAAGTCAGCGGCGTTCAAAACAAAACCCTATCTTATAAATCACGTCAAGCGGGGTTCCAGATACCTCCAGGTGCAACTTCCAGTGGGTCTGGACTTGTTGGGAGAAAATGGGGCAAAGCAGTGGAAAACATCTGCCTTTTTTTTCTGACCCGGTTCTTCTTTCCCCCCTTCCCACTCTTCCTACCTCTGCAGCCAGAATCCTGCTTTCTCACCTGTCCACTGGCGGTCACAACGGGAGCGGAGATACGCCAGCCATTACCCACCGGTCCTTGCCGACGTAAGTTTGGGAAATGCTGGATTCATGATCGTTAAGCAGATTTGTTTACCTCTGACCCCACATCAAGCCGATCACCTCCAAAAGGCAGCACCTCCCACCACCCCCACAGGGCAGCCAGGGCTTCAGCCTATGGATGTGGGAGTGTTACCAACACTCAGTCCCTAACAGAGAGGCGACTTGCTCAGGATAATAAGCAAGAAGGTGGCAAGAGCCAGGTCTGGGACCGATGATGTCTCTAGATTCCTACGTCTGTCCTCTTCCCTTTGTAAGTAAAGGACAGCGTGAGGCATCGTGGACCAGCAGGTGGGGTGGGCAGCTGGTAGGAAGGATGAGACTTGATACGATCCGAGATGCTGATGATGCCTGGCATCTGAGCAGGGGCCCCGGGGGATCCAACTTCGGCCCGCCAGTAATCCCCCCTTCTGGTGAGATCCCAGAGGGAGACCCACAACAGGGAATAATGGAAGATGGAAACAAGGGCCATTTTATTGCTAGCCGAGACGACTGGTTTTAGCCGAGATGACTGGTTTTAGCCAAGACGACTGATTTTAGCCGAGACGACTGGTGGTCCTTCAGACGGACTCTTCCAGCAAGCAGAGCTGGGATTATGACAGGCTCAGAGCCTGAGCGGTCTTTCCTTCTCCTGCCCAAGTCTTACCACCAGGTTTCAGGGAGCTGAGGACTCTGGACTGAGGGACCCACCGTAAGTGTGAAGCCCAGTCAGGACCCCAGTCTCTAACCAGCGGTATTAGAATAGCGGCACTGTCTTCTCTTCTCTGTTTGGGACAACTCAGCGTAGCACCACTTGGCTGAGCCTGGGAGCACAATCTGTCTGTCTTCTCAGGATGCTCTGGGAGAAGGTAGGGGACCATCCAAGAGGAACCGGGGTCTTTTCTCCACTCCAGGCGCTCACTCAGGGGAGGCCAGCTATAGCTCCTAGATACTTGGCCAGATGCCCGTGAGATTCAGGACAGGGACAGGAATATTCCTCCAAACCCTGGAAGCCACTCTGTCCTACCTGAATCCTGACTACTCCCAGGTCCCTCCCTGAGGCCAGCCTCTACCCTCCATCCCTCAAACCACCTCTTGCCCTTTCTGCTCAGATGAAACCTGGGCCTGCCCTCCCCTTCCCGTCAGTTCCAGGATCCCAAAGAGAATATTCTATAGTTTAGATGCTAGTCTGAAATAATTTGTCTGGCTCAATGTATCACGCCTTCCCGTACCTCCCATCCCGAAACACACTTTCCAGTCTCCCCTTTCATTTCTGCCTCCTGTTGTGGTGACTCTCACGAAGAAAGATGTCATTTGCGGACATCCTTATGACCATCAGAGGTATTTCGAAAGGCTTACAAATTTTAATTACCGGCTTCATATTCCTACACAACAACAAAGCAGGCACGTTTCATCTGGGAGATTTCTCTCTGGTGTAACACAGACAGGAAAATATTGCAAGAAAGACATAGGCAATATTTTTTCTCATCCACCGCGGGGCACGGTAGTGGGCTGAATGATGGCCACCCAGAGCTAGCAAGTTCTAATCCCCAGAGCCTGTGGATGTGACCTTATTGGGAAGTGGGTCTTTGCAGATGTGATTAAACTCGGTATCATGAGAGGAGGAGATGACCCCAGATTACTCGGGTGGGCCCTAAATGCCATCACAAGTGTCCTTGAAGAGAGGTACAAGAGATCAAGGGACACGTGGGAAAGACGATGTGAAAAAGGGAGAGAGATGTGGCCGCAAGCCAATGGACCCCTGGAGCCACCAGAAGCTGGGAGAGGAAAGGAAGGATCTTCCCCCCCCCGCCCCCCCCCAGAGCCCTCGGAGGGAGGGGGCACCCACCCCCAGCCTGATTTCAGACTGCTGGCTTCCGGGCCAGTGAGAGGGGAGCAACAGATGGGGGACACTGAGTGCCACAGAGCCACCAGCAGAGAGGAGGCCCGAAAGATCACTCGACTTAGCCCCAGAAAGTTCACTAGTGATTTCTGAGAGCAGAGCGGTGGTAGCAAATGTAAGGAAACGACGGACATTGCGTTTGCAGAACATTCTCCCACACGTAAACTTAGGAAAGTGAGCAGTAAACTGGAACCCTAAATTACCTCTAGTGACTGCATGCGTCCCACGAGAGCCTGCAGGCAGAGGTCCGGCGGTGAGCGTCCTGTGGATCAAAGGAAGTTGGGTTTCTCCTTGTTCGACCCATGTCAGCCTTAGTATACGTATCTTTTGTCCCACTGAGGACACAGGCCCTGGAAATCAGAAGCACCTGTTTCAGCCACGAGCATGAAAACCAGCACGAACCCCGAGCATCCTGGGTGCTCCCTTCTGGCCATCTGGTGTCTCCCGGTCGTTGCCCCATTGCCTCCACCTGTTTCCTACTTGGGACCTTCCTGAATCTCAACGGCAGCCGAGCATTGACTCTTTTCCCTTTCCCGTGCTATCCAGAGTTTTAGCCAAGAGTGGATTTCAAACCCCATTCCTCACAGAAACTGTAAAGTTGTATGACAAAGACCTCTTCGGGATAACAGGGTTGGAAGTGGAAATCCACACGTGGCCAGTCCTGGCTTTGCTTTGTTTCATAGTGTCAGGGGGAGGGCACGTGTGGGGCGGGGGCTGCCACTGGCCCCCGGAAACGAGCCTACAAAGGGGTCTGTCGGGCCACTGAGAACAACCCCAAGCTGAAGCCCACACAGATCATGTTCCTGACAGGGCTCCTCATTTCTTACATAAGCTAATAAATCTTCACTTGCTTTTCAAAGGAGAGGTCAGGGGTGCCTGGGTGGCTCAGTCAGTTAAATGGCCGACTTTGGCTCAGGTCATGATCTCAAGGTCCGTGAGTTTGAGCCCCGCATCCAGCTCTGTGCTGACAGCTCAGAGCCTGGAGCCTGCATCGGATTCTGTGTCTCCCTTGCTCTCTGCCCCTCCCCGGCTCATGCTCTGTCTCTCTCGCTCTCTCTCTCTAAGAATAAATAAACATTAAAAAGAGAGGTCAGGGGGCACCTGGGTGGCTCAGTCGGTTAAGCGTCCGACTTCAGCCAGGTCACGATCTCGCGGTCCGGGAGTTCGAGCCCCACGTCGGGCTCTGGGCTGATGGCTCAGAGCCTGGAGCCTGTTTCTGATTCTGTGTCTCCCTCTCTCTCTGCCCCTCCCCCGTTCATGCTCTGTCTCTCTCTGTCCCAAAAATAAATAAACATTAAAAGAAAAATTAAAAAAAAAAAAAAAAAAAAAGAGAGGTCAGGATGTCATAGCCAGTTTGGGCAACCAAGGAGAGGAGTCTGAGGCTCTTCTCCTCATGTCCCTCAGCTCTCCTCACGCCCCCCTCAGGTCCCCTCGTGCCCCCCTCAGGTCCCCCCACACCCCCCTCAGCTCTCCTCACATCGCCCTCAGCTCTCCTCACGTCCCCCTCCGCTCTCCTCACGCCCCCCTCAGGTCCCCTCACGCCCCCTTCAGCTCTCTTTCCTCCCCATCAGCTTTCGTCACGCCCCCCTCAGCTCTCCTCACGCCCCCCTCTGCTCTCCTCACGCCCCCCTCAGGTCCCCCCACATCCCCCTCAGCTCTCCTCACGTCCCTCAGCTCTCCTCACGCCCCCCTCAGGTCCCCCCACACCCCCCTCAGCTCTCCTCACGCCCCCCTCAGCTCTCCTCATGTCCCCCTCAGCTCTCCTCACATCCCTCAGCTCTCCTCAGGCCCCCCTCAGCTCTCCTCAGGTCCCTCAGCTCTCCTCACGCACCCCTCAGCTCTCCTCACATCGCCCTCAGCTCTCCTCACGTCCCCCTCAGCTCTCCTCATGCCCCCCTCAGGTCCCCTCACGCCCCCTTCAGCTCTCTTTCGTCCCCATCAGCTTTCGTCACGCCCCCTCAGCTCTCCTCACGTCCCCCTCAGCTCTCCTCACGCACCCCTCAGCTCTCCTCACGCCCCCCCTCTGCTCTCCTCACATCGCCCTCAGCTCTCCTCATGTCCCCCTCAGCTCTCCTCACACCCCCCTCAGGTCCCCCCACACCCCCTTCGGGTCTCCTCAGGTCCCTCAGCTCTCCTTTCGTCCCCCTCAGCTCTCCTCACGCCCCCCTCAGCTCTCCTCACCTTCCCCTCAGCTCTCCTCACACACCCCTCAGGTCCCCCCACACCCCTCTCAGCTCTCCTCACGCCCCCCTCAGCTCTCCTCACGCCCCCCTCAGCTCTCCTCACGCCCCCCTCAGGTCCCCCCACACCCCCCTCAGCTCTCCTCACGTCCCCCTCAGCTCTCCTCACGCCCCCCTCAGCTCTCCTCATGTCCCCCTCAGCTCTCCTCACACCCCCCTCAGGTCCCCCCACACCCCCCTCAGCTCTCCTCACGTCCCCCTCAGCTCTCCTTTCGTCCCCCTCAGCTCTCCTCACGCCCCCCTCAGCTCTCCTCACCTCCCCCTCAGCTCTCCTCACACACCCCTCAGGTCCCCCCACACCCCTCTCAGCTCTCCTCACGCCCCCCTCAGCTCTCCTCACGCCCCCCTCAGCTCTCCTCACGCCCCCCTCAGGTCCCCCCACACCCCCCTCAGCTCTCCTCACGTCCCCCTCAGCTCTCCTCACGCCCCCCTCAGCTCTCCTCATGTCCCCCTCAGCTCTCCTCACACCCCCCTCAGGTCCCCCCACACCCCCCTCAGCTCTCCTCACGCCCCCCTCAGCTCCCCCCAAACCCCCCTCAGGTCCCCCCACATCCCCCTCAGCTCTCCTCATGTCCCTCAGCTCTCCTCACGCCCCCCTCAGGTCCCCCCACACCCCCCTCAGCTCTCACGCCCCCCTCGGCTCTCCTCAGGCCCCCCTCAGCTCTCCTCACGCCCCCCTCAGCTCTCCTCACGTCCCCCTCAGCTCTCCTCACACCCCCCTCAGGTCCCCCCACACCCCCCTCAGCTCTCCTCACGCCCCCCTCAGCTCCCCCCAAACCCTCCTCAGGTCCCCCCACATCCCCCTCAGGTCCCCCCACATCCCCCTCAGCTCTCCTCATGTCCCTCAGCTCTCCTCACGTCCCCCTCGAGCCCGGCCTCGTCCTGTGGGCTCCATTTTGAGGCATGGCACCCTTTTTCACTCTGACACCGAAGTCAGAGACCTGGGAGGCGGCCTGTCCCCGTCCCTGCCGTTCGTCGGGAGCGCACGGCACACGAGGGCCCAGAGGCGCTGAAGTGGCCCCGTGAGCGCGCAGAGATCTCAGGACAGGTGCTCCTTCCGGGGCAAAGTGCAAGGGCCAAGTCCGCAGAAGGGGATCCGTGAATCGCTCAGGTCGTTTGTGACGATTCCCAGCACGGCCTGCTTCCCTGTCGGCACCCCGGGCCGGCCTCTCTGTGTGGCAACCGGGGGACCGTCGCTGCCAGGTGGACCCCACAGGCCCCGGCCCGCCAGGCGCTGAAGAAGCCCCCTGGCCGCGGTCCTCCCTGCCGCGTCAGGGTGACGCATCCGCTCGGAGGTGCGGGGAGAGCCCAGGGAGGAGGTAGGAGCCGGCAGCCCCCGCGGGGCCGGGGGTGCCACACATCCTTCCATTCCTTCCGGAGCAGCAGCCCCTGTTTTAGGCAAAACATTTATGTATAGCGTTGCTATAGAATGTCCAGAACCCTCAAACAACACTTAACATCGTTTAGAAAGGGTCGGGCTGCTTATGACAACCAGATGAAGTGATGAGGCGCGTCATCCTCCATCGGACGCTGGATCCAAACAACAGCCGCAAAGGACGTTTGGGGGACCGAGGTACCTGGTCGGGCTGTTGTGCGGAGGAGGGGTTCCTTGGGCGCGACAGTGGACTTGAGGGGTGGGAGGACGAGGTCCCCGTTCGGAGAAGGTATGGGCGGGAGAGGTGACTGTCGCTGTGACTGGTCAAGGGTTCACGGCACTGTTCTGCCAATTTTTCTAAATAAAAAGGGAGGGGCGTTAAAAAAAAAAGCTACTCTGGCATTTGTCGTCATTTAGTGGGAAAGGGATAGTATTAAGGCAACTCTCTCGGAGGTTTTCAGTGCCAGTAAACAGGACGATTCACTAATTTTGACAATCACCCCTTCTTTGGCCCTGGGCAAATAGTGTCCTTGGCCTATGGATTATAAAGTCATGGTCCCTCAGAGCCTTTTTTTTTGGCGCCATCTGGCTTCTAGAACATTCCCAAACCTGGAAGTGGTTAGCAAAGAGGTAGCCCTGGGCACCCAGTGATGATAAATAGACTGAATTTCCACTCACCCCACAGTGGCTGGTTGGTTCACCGAGCAGGAAGACAGGCATGCGTTGACTGCCCATGTCTATTTCAAAAGCCACGCTTTTCAGAGAAAACATGAAAGGGAAGAAATTAAAAAATATCGTGTGTGTGTGTGTGTGTGCACGCGTGTGTGCAGTGATAGCAGGTAGGAGTAAACAGTATATGCTGATGTTGGAAAAGAAACCTAGCAAAGAGGAAGCCCCTCCCTACTCTTGGTGCGGCCAGCCTTCACCGCATACCTGCTCTGTGCCAAGATCCCCAAACACGTCGTGTAGACCAACTCCTTTCGTCCTCAAGGACGACCACTTTGTAGAGGGAGAAACGGAGCTTACGGAGGAAATTGGCTGGGGGAGGTCAATGTCAAAGCCATGCTGATTGTAAAATGTGGAGCCGGAATGGAACCCCCAGTATGTTTGACTTAAAAGCTATGGAAGCACTTAATTTGTCACCCAGTGCTATCCCCAACTGAGCTGGAGCCAGTATGGGGGATGTAGGGGGTTGTTTCCTGATTCTCTCCACTTTATTTGTTTTGTTTTTAATAATAAAAGACGAAAGCATTAAAAAGGGAGCACATTTGTTGGAAATCTCTGGGCTGCAGTATGTGTGCAGAGGATGTTGGGGTGAGGGGTGGTGGTGATGCAGGGGAGGAGCCCCTACGAGGACCAGAGTAAATAACTGCTACCATTCATTCAGTGGGCTGCACGGGGGCTCATTCTCCATATGCCTCAAGCCTTAAGTGAGGAAAACAGAAACCATTAAAACGATACACACAGACCTACGGAAAGGTGCCGGTAACCGTATCACATCAATCCCCAAGTCCCCCTAGGGGGAAGCGACAGGAGAGGCGGAGTGAGGAAGTTGGGTAGCTTAAGGGAGAATTGAACATCCATAGCCAAGGAGAAAAGGCTAAGTATAGAAAAATGTAAATGGATGGGCATATATCAGTTTATAGAATATAGCGTCACTGCTCGGAAAACGGAACTTCAGATACCTTGGCTGAAATATCAGCTATCACATACATCCTGTGTATAGTCAATAGCTCAATGGTTCTTGAGTTTGCAGGTTACACTCGCCTGGGAAGCCTTGCAAATCCTGATGCCCAGGCCCCATCCCAATCAGAATCTCTGTGGGTGTTTTCGTTTTTTGGTTTTTGTTTTTTTGTTTTTTTGTTTTTTTTTTAAACTTCTGGCATCTTTTAACTTGTAGCCTGCGTTGCAAATCACTGTTTCTGGGTCAGCGTTTAATGGAGAGGCAAGCTCGTTTTTCGGTTTTTGTTAAATTGTCTTGTTGTTTTAATGAACACTTGTAATTGTCTAACAGAACCAGTCCTCATCTTGATTCTTTTTATACACTGATACCTTGCTTAATCTTTCTCTCTCTTCTCTTCCTTTCTCTCTCTGCCTCTTTGTTTCTGTCTCGGTCGCAACCGGGGTTGCAAATACTGGATTAAGAGACTGTATTTGGTGGTGAAAAGCTTTGGTGTGTCAAAGAAGCATGGGCTTAGAAAGCTCTCTACAGCCTGGTGAGAAAATAACACATCTTAATACGGTTGCATTCAATGGATGATTGCAGAGAACAGATTCGGAGGCCTCTCACGGAGCGTTTGCAATGATGATAAAAGTGTATTTTCACCGCGCTGACCAACTTTTACCCCTGGGTGAGTACATGCTAACTTTTATCCCTCTGCTGCCATAGGGAGAACACTGCCTTTGGAGTCAGTCAGATCTAAGTTCTGATGAACCTCTCAACTTGGTCGGACTGTCCTTCACCCCATTTCCCCACTGGTAAAATGGGAAACATACCCTCAGAGGAGTGTGAAGCCCGAGTAGGAGCACCTAGCAGAGGGCTGAGGCACTCGGAGGCAGGTAAGTGCCAATATCCCCCCTTCTCTTTGTGTGCGATTTGGAAGCTCGTCGCTTTCCCTAGAGAGGCTCTCAAGGGGCAGGGGTCCTCTCTGGTTGTCACAACAGGAGCACCTAGTGGCACCTAGTGGGTAGAGATGAGGGATGCTGTTGAACACTGTATGAGGCGCCAGGCGGTCCCCATAACACAGTGCCACCTGCCTTAAGTAGATTAAGAATCGTTAAGGGACCCATGCTGTACTACAGTTCTGAGAAAATGAAACCGCCAGAGACTGCAAGAGCTAATTATTCTGAAGCTTTCAAATATGTCACACATGCTCATATTATTTACAAAACACATGCAAATACAGACTCAAAAATAACCAATTTCGACTGGTTGTCTTTTAGGAAGTACCCAATGCTAGCGAAGCTAGGCCATGGAGAGAAAACCATAGCACATTTGCCACCGCTAGCTGGAATGGCACGGGGGAAACTTTCTCCTCACCCTGCCCACTGGAGGGGCGTAACCACGCCCACAGTACATAGTACTTTGGGAAAGTGAATCTCTCTCTCCAAATATCATTAGAAGACTCCATCTCCCCAGAAAAGCATGACAGGGTTGTTTTGTGTGGATTACACAGAGAGAGTGACGTATTCCTGCACAGCAAATACCATAGTCTGGATAGAAGTCTGGATGGAAGTGGTAATGTGAATATATATATATACATATACACATATATATATATATACAAATGCCGCTGATAAAAGCGAGTCATTGGCAACAACCAAAGTTTATTTTTTGGACTTTCTGAAAGTAACTCTTGAAAGGCTTTTGAAACGAGGCATATTACATTTTTTTGATGGGGAATCAAGGACAATAAAAAGTAAACATTGGGGATTTGACCCAAGAAAGCTAATCATTGCTCAGACTTCACCAATGTTCATGATGAACTAGATTCCAGGGGTCTACAAGGGTAGACATTTTTTCCAAGTTTTTATTTAAATCCCAGTTGGTTAACACATAGTGTGATATTAGTTTTAGGTGTACAATATAGCGATTCATCACTTATATACAATACCCAGTATATCATTACTAGTGCCCTCCTTAACCCATTACCCATTTAACCCATCCCAGACCCACCTCCCTGCCAGTAACTCTCTAGTCTATTCTCTATAGGTAAAGAGTCTGTTTCCTAGTTTGCTTCTCTTTTTCACATGTTCGTCTGTTTTGTTTCTTAAATCCCACGTGAGTGTAATCATGTTTGTCTTTTATTTTGCTTAGCATAATACTCTATAGCTCCATACACATCATTGCAAATGGCAAGATTTCATTCTTTTTGATGGCTTATATTTCACTGTATGTATGTATGGGGGGTGTAATGTGAAATTTATTACATATATACATATACATGTGAGATATGGATCTCCCATCTTTATCCATCACTTGCTGGACATTTGGGCTCTCCATAATTTGGATACTGTTGATAATGTGCTGCTATAAACAGTGAGGTTCATGTATCTCTTTGAATCAGTATTTTTATGTCCTTTGGATAAATATTTATAGTGCAATTGCTGGATCATGGGGTAGTTCTATTTTTAAGTTTTTGAGGATCCTCTATACGGTTTTCCAGAGTGGCTGCACCAGTTTGCATTCCCACCAGCAATGCAAAAGGGTTCCTCTTTCTCCACATCCTCACCGACATCTGTTACCTGTGTTAATTTTAGATACTCTGATGGGTGTGAGGTGGTATCTCATTGTGGTTTTGATTTAGGTTTCCCTGATGATGAGTGATGTTGAACATCTTTTCATGTGTCTGTTGGCCATCTGTAGGTCTTCTTTGGGAAAATGCCTATTCATGTCTCCTGACCATTTTTTAACTGATTACTTTTTGGGGGGGCGGGGGTGTTGAGTTTGGTAAGTCCTTTAGGTGTTTTGGACACTGACCCTTTATCAGATACGTCATTAGCAAATATATTCTCCCATTCTGTAGCTTGCCTTTTGTTTCCTTTGTTTGGAGCTTTTTATCTTGATAAAGTCCCAATAGTTTATTTTTGCCTTTGTTTCTCTTGCCTCAGGAGACATATATAGTAAGAAGTTGCCACAGCCAATGTCAGGTTACTGCCCATGTTCTCCGGTGAGTAGATATTTTTAGGAATAATTGTCAGAAAGTGACCATTTAAGTTAAAATTAAATATAAAATTCCATGTTTTGTTAAATAGAGCATTTATCCAAACTACTCCATGCCTTGAGGATTCTAAGGGATTGCTAGATAAATCACAATTGTGTGATATTATGATATATATTAGAATATTAACATGTATCATGAAGTAGTCAACGTTGACAATGTTGTTTTCCAACATCCAAAAATGCAATCTTCAGGTCTGCAAACTATAGCTAGTTGAGCCATTTAAAAAAACCCAAAAAACAAAAAACGACTTCATCTTTACAGACAAGTGATACTACAGAAAACTTCCCATCTTTAATACTGATTTAGGACAGGCTGATAGTTCCTCTGTCCTCAGGTACTATTTGGGGATGGAAGAAAAAAGTTTTCCCATTCTTGTTATTTTAAAATCTTTCATCTTTTACGAGCTTCCCAATTGTACACAGAACACTAACCTACCTTCACCTGTCAATGGGGAACTGTACAATGAGCATGTATTAGTGTGCATTAAGAGAACAGAAGGGGGGCGCCTGGGTGGCTCAGTCGGTTGAGCATCCGACTTCAGCTCAGGTCACGATCTCACGGTTCGTGAGTTCGAGCCCCGCATCAGGCTCTGGGCTGATGGCTCGGAGCCTGGAGCCTGCTTCCGATTCTGTGTCTCCCTCTCTCTCTGCCCCTCCCCCATTCATGCTCTGTCTCTGTCTCAAAAATAAATAAACATTAAAAAAAAATTAAAAAAAAAGAACAGAAGAAAAACCACGAGGTCAACTCTACATGGAAAAACAAAGTTAAAAGAAATTGCAAAGTGGGAAAATGTTTGAATGTTGGCAAATGGTTAAGATCCTCAATAGTAACATGGAAAATCAATAAACACTACAAATAAGAACGAATAAAACCTTTACGAAACACACGTAGGCAAACAAATTCATAATGTCGGAAGTACAAGCCACACGTAACAAAAGACAAGTTACTTAGTGCAGAATGACTGTTGAGTGTGGGATTTAAGATTGGAGTAGCTGGAGTGCCGGGGCTGTTTTAAGGACTAAACTCTGAAAAGCCTGACACACAGTAGCTAAATAGATTATTGTAATAGACTGGCAGCACATAAAAGATGAATTCCGCCCCTTGGTGAGGGAAAATTGGTCCTCATTAAAAGAGCATAAAACTGCTGCCCTTAGTGGGTATAGCGTGGTTGTCATCTATCCTAAATGAGCATGTCTTCCCCACCCCACCCCCGACACTTCTTGTCCTTAGAAAATATGCAGATAGAGACAGGATTCACCGCGGGATTAATTATAGATTAAAAGACCCAGACAAACCGCTCTCCACCGGCACTGGGACCGGTTAAAGTAGTTTTATGTATGTCTTCACATTGGAACTCTGTAGAGCAGTAAAGTTACAACACCTAACTGTATTTCTCTCCTTGGTCACAGTTTTAGAAAACATCCTACACAACAGTGGAACACGCATACCCGTCCCCACACACACCCGTCATCAGGAGGAAAAGGCTCGAAAGATACGCAACAGGTTAATGTTTTCTTTTGGGTGTTGGGAGTTACATTCAACTTTATATTAAAGACCATGTTTAATATAATAAACATATGCTACTTTTCTATCGGGAGAAAGCATATGTAAGGGGTATCAGAAAAGGGAAAATTGGGATTTTTCATACGAAAGAACTTCATTTCTGCTACAGTTTACATGCTTTCCCTCTCCCTCAGTCCCATTTAAGTTAGTGACAAAACCGTTTAGAAATGACACCATGAGATGAACTTTATTTTAAAGCTCATAAAAGCTTCACAATATCAGTGACAAACAGAATCCACATTTCTTCCAATTTACGCCTTCACATGACAATGTGCTGTATAACAAGAGATAGAGTTGAAAGTTTTTGTTCTGCATGCTGCTAACACATTTCACTAGCTTTTGCTTTACTCATTGGATTTTTTTAATATCAAAGCAAAAAGTCATATTCTATTGGACAGAATTAATATTAGAAAGCCCTTATGAAATCAGACTTAGTCTTGTTTATAAACATCCACACCCACACACGTGCTGAAATGGAGAGCAAAATGCAAGAAAACTACCTTGGCAGGAACAAATGCTTCAAGATTTTAATCACAGCCCTCTTGAACAAGCAGTACAGTTTATTTTCTCCAAAAGACAAAAGTCAAATTCATCCTCAGTGATGCAAATGGGAATACTGCACAGAAGCTTAGTATGAATTCACAATTCCACAGGAATCTGAGAGTTACCAAGGCAATTTTCCCTTTTAGGATCATAAAGACTACAGACTGAAGCTTTTTTCTCTTTCCATATAATACACAAAATTTCTAAACATCCTTAAAAAAGAAAATATAAATAGTCTCAGTATGTTATGTAGAGTCACATACTGTGGCAGAAACATCTACTGACTGAAGGACGAAGCCGACGTAGTGTGCTCTAGTCCAAGTCCATGTTAACGGGCCTCTTCTCGTGAGGGTAACACTCCCCGTTCTGACGTGGAGGCTCGGCACCCAGATTTTCTGTGCCTTCTAAATCTTCTTCCTTTTTATCAGTATTTGGGCCATTTGGAGTTCTTTCCAGTTTGGGTGACTCGATCTTTGGTTTGGGTTGTGTTACGACGGGTTCACAGGTGTTATTCAACTCCTAAGCAAGGAAAACAAAACTGGTCATCAGGGTAACTCAGATCCATCCAATCATTTTCAATTACTTTCATAACACACGTGAACGGGTACATTTCTACCAACTCCAATTATATACAGCTCAAGGAATTCATTTTCTCGTTACACTTGCCCAAAACTATAGCTTGAGGCCTGATCAAGAGAGAAGAGAATATTCTTGTAGGATGTGTCAGGAACTTGCAAAGTACTCCTAGATTATATTATCTCACTTAATCCTCACAACAGTATTAGAAAGTAGGAATTATGATCCCCGTCTATGTAGGAGAGAGAAGATGGTTCAGAAAGGCTGGATAATTTAACCTCACGATCAGATCAGGAAAACCAGTGAGTGAAGAGCTGGGATTCAAGTTTACAGCCCCCTGACTTCAAAGGCTCACGATTCTTTAACCTTCACTGTGTTTAAACATTCTTGCAGATGAAAAGCATTCTTTGGTTTTCTTCTCAGCTTTCTTTAAAGCCTCACACACTTGGCAAGTCCTTCCTTGATACAATACCAATCTGGGTCCTTCTCCAGTGCCCGGAATCCTAACACTCTACCTTCATTTGTGCCCGCAGCACCTGACACCATCTGATACACTTCCTTCCGCACTTGTAAGCTGCGAAGCCTTCCTCGAACCAGCAGGTGGACTGTGACAGGGGCGGGGACTGCCTCTGTACGCTCAGTTTAACCTGTGACCAATGGCTGCCCCATGGTAGGCGCTCAACAAATGTATTTATTGAAGTAAATGAATAATGAAGAAAAGGGAATTTTACAGAAACATAAGGTCTTCTGTATTTTGAAGTATCAACAGTGAACTAGTAAGAAATCTGGTTTCAGTCAGAATGAGGTAAAGACTGATCAAAGAAAGAATTGTCTCAAGTTCACAGGATTACAACTGGAGTCCCGAAGAACACACAGGAGTAAACATTAGACGTTAATGCTTACCTTTATTTTTGCTTTAATTTCCTGAGCACGTACAACTGGATCCTGGTCAAGACTCTTTTTAGCCTGAGCATTCATGAGGTTGTTCATCCACTCCATCACTTCATTAACAGACTTCTCAACCTTTTTCATCTCAGACTCATCAATATGATTGTATTTCTCATCCTGAATGGAAAAAAAGCACAGTTATCCTGTGAAACGAAGTATTTAACAATAACATCTCACCTGACCCAATTTTCCATGAAGTTCAAACCTACCTCTGGTCTCAAACACAAAAACAAATGTCTCACTTAGGAAGATGTGTTCACAACGAAGGCTCCTCAACTTAGTATTAGTTTATTAAAATCTAGGTTAACTTCCTTGCGATGTATAAAAAGACTTACATTATTTCTGAAGTCCGCGGCTATCTTGGCATAGTGCTGCAGTCTCTGTCCCAGTTCTTCAAACATTTTTGGTCGTTCCTCAGCTTCTTGAAACCGAACTTTAACTGGAGTGCCAATTTTCTAAAACAAAATGTAATAAATTAGCATTTGTCTAACTGCATCTCAGAAGTCTGTAGTCTAGGGGGAGAGAAGGGCTTACCATTAATTCTTCCAACTTGTCAACATATGCTTGTTTAGCTTGGTCCTCTCCCTCTTCATAGAGCCAGTTTTCGGTCTCCGTGAGCAATCTCAAAAAATTTTGGTGATCCTGTATAGGAAACAGAAGAGAATCCGTATCAGTTGCAACTTTACTGCAAAAATCTTCACAGCAAAACAGTCATCCTCAGAAGTGTTAAACGCTAAGTAACCAATCTTACTTCTAGGAAGGCATTCTGATTAGCTGGATTCTCTTTACTGAAAAGTTATCAAGGAGCAATAAACACTACCCGTGCCATACATTTTGCATGAGGGATGAACTGTAATTCTTTGGCTTCTCTTTTACACAGGGACATCTGAGAATTTTTGGTAAGCTGCTTACTGACTTAATGATGTATCTCAGAAGTCCAGTGTTGGACAATCTATACACTGAAATGTGGTTATGGAAGAGCAGTTCTCTTCCCGTTCTCCAAAGCAACTGGGCCTTGACTAAGTAACTTTCTATTCACTCCCACAACTACCGAATACTGAAAGGGAGATGTCAGACAAGTTGACAACAATTCAATCACTGAACCTAAATCATTTCCGAACCAATTCATGTAATTATTTCTACTCTAGCCTGAGGAGGTCTACCCTATTTTGGGTCATCTCTCCTTCAGAATCCAAACCATCTAAGAAATTCAGGAAGTGTCGGGGCAGAGCCAAAAACCAAAAGTTTATTACAAGGTAGCTCAAGGATCTTAGAACAAAACAGACTCCTCCAAGTTTAAATTCTTGTAACTTTAGGATTAATCCCTAAACCATCCCAAATTTCTATCTAGCCAATTTTTTTCCAAGTCCCATCTTTCATAGTTGGGCTTCTGGGATTTACTCAGAGCCACACTGACTTTGGGAGCTTAGAAAAGGGCTAAGGGGAATAATGTGCTCAATAAACTTTGGAACAACTGCATGAACAAGTCTTATGGGATAAAACAATGACCACAGAGCAGGCAAGGGAACCAGTCATTAAAAAAAAAAAAAAAAGGTCTGAGGTCTTTAAAAGCAAGGTTTTTTCCTCTTATTCATCCCTCTAGCCCCCATACCTTTAGTGTCACAGACTCTGAATAAATGTCTGATAGGTTCTTTCTTGTGGATGATAACAACTAAAGGGTCACTGGGATAAGTTAGAATGTAAAATTGCACATCACTAACGGGCCTCTTTCCGAGACTTTGTTTATACAATTTCTATTTCAAGTTTTCCGTTTTCAAAAAGCTCGTTACATAATCTAGTAGAGATTTAAATGTCAGACTTGAGATGAAACACTTTATGAGATTATCTGAGTAAAACCAGAACGTGGGGCACCTGGGTGGCTCGGTTAGTTAAGCATCCAAGTCTTGATTTCAGCTCAGGTCATGATCTCACGGTTTGGGAGACTGAGCCCAGCATCAGGCTCTGTGCGGACAGCACGGAGCCTGCTTGGGATTCTCTCTCTCCCTCTGCTCCTCCCCATCTTGTGAGCGTGCATGTGCGCTTTCTCTCAAAATAAACTCAGAAAAAGAAAACAACAATGCTCTACACATACCTGCTCACATATAAATTTTTCATATGGTCCACACAACTTGTCCCTGAACTCATACACATATTCCTCCACCGCATTTTTAGCATCGTTTCTTTCCTTTTCCAATTTATCTTGCATTATCATCTTACCCTGTCAGAAAACAGAAAAGGTCAATTCTAGTCTTCTGTTATCTGTAACTAAATTTTAACTAGACTCTGGTGTTAAAATCAACAATTATATACCCCCGCCCCCAAAAGTGTTAACAGTTCTAGCATACACCTCATGAATCTTCCAATAAATCTTACAAAGTTCTTCATTTACTATATACACATAGTAGGTTGTGATTTAAAAAAAAAAAAAATTAGGTAATAAATTACATAGCTTCCGCATCTCAGGTTTAATACCAAGGGGGGAAAAACCCAATCCGCTGTAATTTATTATTTTTTTTAGGTAGTTATACGATCGTCTCCTATTAGGATTAATATCGGCAAGCGTATAATGGTCACACCATTCTGCCACCATATTTGAAATTAAGGACTATAAATTTATTTACCCACTTATGAAATATAAGTGAGGTATAATTATTAAATTTCTAAGCACAATGTTGCCATCTCAGCAAAATAAAACGGAATCTCAATTATGTTCACATATTCTAGACTACAAAGAAGCACAATGTACTTTAACAGAAATATGTAGTGTGGCCTGAAATACCAATTGTATTGTGCTCTGTGCTAGGACATACTGGCATCCGATTTCTTCCAAGAACTTGGGCAATCAATTATATACCTGGCAGAATGATCTACGGTACAGCTTTCTTTCAAAAGGATGCAAAACTATAAATAAAGCTTGTTAAAAACATTAAATTGGAAAACCATTAGTTATGGACTCATCCTATTCCTAAAACTGTATAGAACTTGGGAGTATGGGAAAGAAGTGTACGTATTTATCTATTAGAAATATTGGGTAACAGGGCCAAACAACTAAGTACACAGCAGAATGAAAAATATTTACCTGAAGCACTTACCTCTGTCTCAATATACATGTTAAGAAGGTCTTTCCCTAACTGCCAGACCAAGTTGGCTTCAATAGGCAGCTCAACATTCACCACCTTTATTTTGGGTTTTTTAGCTTCTGGAGGCTGGTCAACTTTCTTTTCATTTACCTTAGGGAAGGGGTAAAAAAGAAGTGGAAAAATTCTCACATAATCCTTGAAACAATGACAACAGTATCTCCCTATCATACTTACTGATGACTTAGGCAAAAATAAAGTCCCTAAACTTTAGAAGAATGTCGAAGACCGTCTAATTCCCACCACACATTTTACACTGGGCTGCAGTTACAAGTTAAACATGTCATACTTTCCTTCAAGAATTCAGGATATTTTTCTCTTTGCATGGTAAATTTAATCTCTCCTGCTAAAGCTTTTCTTCATAGTTCTCTAATTTTTAACCCCCTTCAACAATATTTCAGACTCCAAAAGTCAAAAATATTATTAAATTGCCACATCTTTAAATAATAGTCTAGAACCTTAATAGTAACAAGATAGATTATGACCAATGCTAAGCATGTTAGGACCAATCTACTCCTGTAATATATACTTAAATCCCTGTATCCCACTATTATACCTGTTGCAATTATAACTAGCACTATACTGATGAGTGCCTTTTAAAGTTTCCTGCTGAATGCGGGGATTATATACATACACACACACCCATACATATATGTAAGTATATGTGTAAGTATCCTTATTCCTATTATCTGTCTTTGAGTGATCCCACTTTTCACAAGCAACTCTGTAAGGTAAAAAGAGACAAAGAGCCTTAATATAGAAAGTGAAATGATGCAGCAAACACTAACAATTTACTGCAGTTTTTAAAAATATGTAAATACAGGGCTAAAGAAGTAAGTATCTCTCCTATTGCCTTTAATTTTCCAGGACTTTTCTGTGTTTCCATTTCTACAGGCTCCTACTAGCTGAGATGGTAAAGAACACAATTTAGGAAACTCAGCTGTAGAACAGATTAGAAAAACCAAGGGGTATAAAACATATACCCTGACTGGCTGGGATGGCCAAATAGGAAAGAATAGCCCATCGATACGGCAAACACCACCGGTGGATAATTCTGGGGAGTTAAAAAAAAAAAAAAAAAAAAAAAGATTGAAGCTCTAGGCACGTCATAGAAGAAACTGGGACTTGAAAAAGGTTCAGCGGCTTGCCTAAAATGATGAAGACAGAGACGGGACTAGAACTCCTGTTTCCCAGACTTATTTCAGTATTCCTGAGTCACAGGTCTCAGTGCGGCCAGCTGCCTCACCCACAATGATCTTGCCAATCAGCCCGCAGTCCCCATGCCTTCTTCACTCTAGTGCACAGACTCCCCAACAGACTATGCATGCTCCGGGGGCACGAACCACAAGGAAAATGAGTTAGATGACATCTACACCTAGCAAAACACAGGAGTACGACAGATATTTGGGAAACGAATGGATGACAGCACATGTGTGGCAGTGAAGTCAGCATAAGACTCTCTGACGGTCCAACATTAAACCGACTACTGACTAAACCAATACATCACAAAATGGCACTTGACAAGGCACGGATGAAGAATCTCCAAAGTAGTATGTGACAGTGTTCCAGAGGGTCTGCTGCTATCAGTCCCACCTACAACTAAGAATATGAGATGGTGCCCCATGTTATGTTCCAGACAGGTACTGAGACCATCAGCACAAGTCAGTTCATGCTCAACGCTACGTGAAGGGGAAGGATGGGGACGGCAGGGAGCTGTTGTGGCAAAGAAAGCAAAGCTGCTTCACCACCACCTCCACCACCACGCAACTCTGGAAGAGAAGAAAAAGGCGGCTTTCAGAGAGTCAGGAACTAAAGCTCATAGTAGGACCCCCCCCCACCCCGCCAGGACCAATGAGGGCATGAGATTAAAAACTGAAAGCTTTTACCAAGTGTATAATGTATTTTTGCCAATGAACAATTCTAGAATTCATCGGAGGGTAAGAGAGAACCAAATCACTAATGAAAGATTAATAATTTACATGCAACTTGCACAAAAAGTGGAAGTTCTGCAAAGCACAGAATGATCTGGAGTTACAATGGAAACTTGGCGGTATCTATTGGACCATGAATTTTAAAGGTTTGCTTATTAGAAGCTGTCATTTATTCAAGGGACACCACACAAATCATTTAGCTTCCAATACATACTGTGGAAGCATGGCAAAGCAAAATTACTTTGAGGTACGATCTGGTTGTTACCAGATCATAATTAATTTGACAGGTCACTTGAGAGGAGAAAAAAGTTTACTAGACTCCTATAGCCCGTGTATTTATCATCAGACTAATGCAAGTAAGAACTCATCACACAGCACTGGGATGTAGCTCTTTCTGCTCCTCACATTAGCAGATACGTCTGGCACCAGAGAAGACAAGAAATGCCATGCATTCATCTCTTGTTGCTTGGAGCAGCAGTTCATCAAGAGAAGCTGTCATGTTTAAAGCAGGATATTCAGTTTCCTGAGTTGAGCTTGAGTACCTCTAACTCATTTTAATTGAAAAACACATAAAAAATTAACAGAAGAAAAATCCTACCCAGAATAAGATAACTTGGTGCTTGCTCTTGAAACTGCAGATTTAATATCATTAATGATCACATGTTGCAACATTGTCTAAAGGAATGAACTAGAAGAGTCACTCACTTTGTCAGCATCTGGGATTTTGTTTTCTTCTGAGGTAAGTTCAGGTGAAGGGGGAGACTGTGAGGTTTGTTGACCATCAGTTTGTACCTGGGGCTGTGTTCCAGCTTCACTGTTGTCTTGCTGGATATTTTTCTGAAATGAAAGCCCAGGCACAAAGGATGTAGAAAGCAGGTGTACTTGTATAAATTTAATAGGTTATAGGGCACCAAAGACAGTACACTCAATTTCTGAAGTCTTAATAAGTGGGGGAAAAAAGAGACTGGATAAAAGCAAAATAAACACATGAAAACTCCTTACAAATCTTAAACCTGTAAGAAATTCTTTCAACGATAGCAGTTAATATAGTTAAATAACCAAGTAGTAGGCATTTTGATTGATGTGATGAGTCAAGAACTCTCCTTTAAGAAACTTTCACCTAGCTTTGTACAGCTCTTAAGCTCTCAAAAGCACAAAAAGTAGGTTGACTCCAGGCCTCTCTCCCAAAAACAAGATTCCAAAACTTAAATTTCACCAGCAGCTGTGAGCATCTCAACACAGCTCCATTTCAATGAAATGAACAGTTGCATAAAATAGCCAACTATCAGTCATTCAGCGATGCATCATTTCAGCTTACAGATACCCAAGACCGCATCCGTCCCCACCTTCTTTTTGGGATCCAGCCATTTCCACCTCAGAAGATCTCAGGATAAAGAATATACGCTACATGTTAGTAGAACTCAATCCCCAATAATCAGTGCTTGCTATACTCTTTTCCCATCTTCGGGAAAAGCCCAAAACATTCTAATTTAACTACTTTCTATCCACCCTGAAGCCTCTTAAAATTTTCTTTCAGAACTTCAAGATTCTAAGGCAGACACTGAAGTATTCAAAAACAAGGCACTCATGATGTAAATATACCCAAAAGGCACTAAGAGATTGATACAACAGGTATTAGAATAATGGTATCTGTCACCAAATGGCAAAGTATATGGCACTGGTCATTTAACTCATTATTTTGAAATTTTTCTAAATGAGAAAATGAAGGCTCAGATGTAAATGTTCTTTAAACGTTCTAGAAATGGTAACAGTGTTAATAGAGTTGTGTGGCCACAGGATACCATACTTTCTCACATGTTAACTAAAACATTACACCACCTGCCTCTTCACATAAGCTATTTGTGATTATTATCCAAAAGTAAACTCTAACAGTTAATCTATCTTGAAGTTTCTTAAAATTCTTCTGCACTCATGCTAACAAAAGTCTAAATTAAGAACGTGAACAATAACAACTTTCTATTCTCTATGTAGATACTTCTCTTCCCTCCTCCCACAATACAGCAAGCCATGTAAACAAAAGTGCAAACCATGTAAATAAAAGCAAGTCCTGAAATACCAAAGTCAACTTCACAATTTTTAAAAATAATCTTTAATATTTGGTATATATTCCACCACATTAATTTTTTTAAGTCTTTTTTCTTAATCATCAGTCAACACCGCCTTCTCAATATGTGGTCGATGCCTTTAAAAAAATAATTCAGAGAAACTTTATGACTCTAGTTATATTGTAATGTGCCAGTTCAAATTAAGCTATATAGAATTTAATCATAAGTCATCAAATTCTGGGCTGTATATTGTCATCACCTAGCAATTGCTATTATCACCCTTACCCAAAATTCTAATCAAAATTAAGAAACATGTATTTTAACCTTTCCCTACCCTTCTCCTATAGAATTAAATCTACTATATATTCAAACACAAAGGGTGATCCAGAAACTTACCTCGGTGTCTGAGTTTTCTGCTGGTCTTTGATTTGGACACTCCATGTCTGTTTCAACAGAAGATACTTCATTCTCCTCAGTTGGGACTTTCTCCACCATAGATGCTGTAGAGATGGTGAAAATGCCATGGGTATTGACTCGCACTTTCACTTTCACTCTAGATTTTTCTCCATCTTTCTGCGCAGAAACATTCTGAACTACGAAGCGGCCTGGAACAAAAAGAAATTGGCAATTTTAGAAGTGCATCTAAATCTCCATAAAGAAGTCAAAGGCCTGAAAATACAGCTTGAAAGTATGCTAGTCCTAAATCTCCCCAATTTTCTCTACCAACTGAATTAAGAATCTTTTTCACTACAAACATAAACTCAGTTATATGGTAAACTTCAATGCTTTGAGATTAGTCTTAATATGCCATAAAACCTTCAAAAGCAAGGGCACTCTTGTGATTGGGTGTATTTAACATAGATATTGCACTGCTGACAAGCAGTCCCTGCCTCCTCCTACCCTGTTTCTCCAGATTGGTGCTAAGGGACAAACTAGACTGGAAAATCTGTTACCAAGTGTAAGGTAGATGGCTCTCAAGCGATATCAAGCACCAGATGCATTTTAATCCCACAGGGTCTTTAGGGAATACGTTTTTCTGACTGAATAATCAAAACATTTCCCTAGGTCTTAAATACGAGAGGTTTTGATAACCCCTGTTTATCAAAGTCTGAAATTACTATGCAAAATACAGTAGTTCCAGAGCCATTACTCAGGGGGGGTTAAGAGTGTGGACTCTGGCCTGGGCTTGAACCCAGGCTATGTGTCCTAATTCAAGTTATTTAACCTATGTTTCCATGGACAGAGTTGGCAAGTGTTTACAGTGAGCATGTAAAACTACAGAACCAAGTGCTAAGTGTTAGCTATCATCTCCACCAATAGCTTTGTTCCAGAGATCACTAAACCAAAATTAAGTATTTTGAACCTCATATGTGCAAAGCACTATATGGGATTTAACAGCCCTATATTTAAGGTGCTGTCTACACAAACACAGAAAGTTACATATTTAATTACCAGGTCAGTGAAAGATGTTGGAATTGACATTCAATAATTATCAGATCACTAGAGGTCAGGAAATAATTTAAAGAAACAGCATTTACTATGGGGCATCCAAGACAAGTCACAGGAGAAAGAGAAATTCAAGACCGTTCTTTAAGTATGTCTAAGCTTTTTGGTTTTGGTGGTAACATGTTAACTTGATGACATACTAAAAAACCTGGGTTATACCCTTTGCATGATGGGGAATTAATGCATAGAACCCAACCTATCTATTAAAAGTTCAGTCTCTATTCAACAATTTCTTAGCAATAAATTCGTAAAAACTGTTTAAAAACAAAACCAAACAATCTGTGCCAGTACACTTTTAGTCTTAAATAACAAGAAAGAAGACACAAGTGGTCAGGTCAGACTCCTTCAAACAACTTCATTACAAAAAGGTACGGGGCAAGGGTGAGTCCGGAACACATCTAGCAATGCTGGCGAATTTCGCCCTCAGCCTGGGAAAGAGACATGGCCACGCAGGAAGATGTATCTGTAGCTCTCCAACGGACTTCCAATAACTAGGAGTCAAAACAGACAGATAGTGCCAAACCTCTCCAAGAAAAGTGTACCAAAAAAGATGTACTTTTTTCACTGGGCTCTGAGGCAGGTTTTAAGTTGGAAGTAACGTGCCATCCAGAAGAAAGGTTAACAGTAAAAGTAGGTGCTGATGCTTTAAATAGAGACTGCATCAGAAGAGAAAAAACACTGAAGAGTCCCTAAACACAAATATGTGGAAGTAACAGTGGCACCAGCAAGTCATTTCATCTCTACTGGCCAATTTCTTCATCCATAGAAGGAAAAGACTCCTCCATCACCATTATTCTAAACCAACGATGTCTTTACATGGAATTCTACTCCACTCGACATCAAGAAAAATTTTTACATTTGTACACTAAGTCTTTAAAAGCATAAACACACAAAATTAATGGCTCACCTATTTTTGCTTCTGGATATGGAACTCCTTGAGGGTCAGAATAGAAAGCTTCTAGCTCAAAAGGTCCCCTTCTCAAGAAAGTGAGAACTTTGGAGAAAGGAGCAGCATGGTTTCGACTAAATACTTCATGCACACTAGAGGAAAGGAAAAAGCATTCAGTATTGCAAACATGTAAACTTACTGTGCTACACAAACTGAATAAACACTCTGAGATCTCTACCAATTCTAGCCCACCATTTATTAACACCAAAATGAGAGAAATATTTTGATCAGGTTGGTTGTTCAAAGATCCCAATAATCAGACTCTCAACTGTAAAAGTCATTTGTTAATTTTCCTTGATATTAAAATACAGTATTTGAATAGTTATCTTCTGCTACCTACCCTTCAGTATCTTCTGAATCATGGTTCCACACCAGAGATATTGGAAAGGGAACTGCATCCGTGATGGAAAATTCTCTAACTTTGAATGCTGGGGAAAGAATTGCACACTTAAAAGGAAAAAAGAAAAAGGATTATCAGGAGGCTATGAATAAATAATTGCACTCACCCTTTAATTAAAATCAGATATCAAGTTTAAATTCAAAATCAAAATTGCTTACGGTACACACTGTCTTAAGTGCAAAGGATTTATCATCTAAATACTATGCCAATCACTAAATATAAAGACAGATAATACAATGAATCTTAGGATGGCAACAGTTAACTAACAGCAAGTTTCATAGGAGCTTGGGAAAAAACATGGACCTTTCCAGAAATGTCCTGACAGCAACTTCAATTACAAGCTGTACCACTTTTGAACCTGTGTATATATCCACAAACAGCTCTGTCCACATCATCTTTCGAATGTCTAAGAAACTGAAAAAAGATAAAACCCCAAATATTCATATTTTCAAGGAATTTTATGAAGGAGGTGATGGTAAATTCACATTTGGGGTAGATGACACCCAACAGACAGGTGGATTTAGAGTAGTTACATAAAAATGACTAAACATGTAACTACGCTAAAAGTCAGTTTCTGATTAGCATAGGACCCTTCAAAAGAGAGACCAAAAGTGAGCTCTTCCTCTAAAGAAATGATACACTTCTGATGTTCTGGGGAGTTGGGAGACTTCTTAGGGAAGGGGGCATACTCCATTATCAAGGAAAAAAGCAAAAACAAAAACCCCATGATGAATCATGATGATACAACAGATAATTAACAATAATGAGTACCTATATGTTCTTCTTTAAGTATTAAGTATAGTCCTTCTAAATATCTTTGTGTATAGAATCTCTTGCTTTGCTTTATATCAAAAATAACTGTACGAACTAGAATAAAATTTAAGGATTGTTAACTTGAAACTTAGTCAAAACTACTTACATCAGACTGCGATATCCTAACTACAGATGCTGCTTTTCTTATCAACAACTTCTAGTTTTGGTGCTTTTGCTCTGCCAAACACACTTGAGCCTCTGAGCCACTTTCTTACTTGATAAGCAAGTTAAAATCAATTAGGGGGAAGGGGGTCAGCTATTTTCTAAAATCACTTGTTAACTAATACTCCTAGCCCAGGAAATTTCCCCCAAATCAATTCCTTATTGCACCCCATTGTTATTCTAATCCCCCTGTGTGCTTTGTAACAACTGTCAACACCACACAACTGATTCATGCTTTACAGTTGTGTTTCCCGTGTCTCCTCAGAATCATGCCTATTCCTAATCCACAGTTCAAGAAACATCAGCTGCAAATTTCTTTTAATCAGAAATTTCCTAGATGTTCCAGATCTGAAAATCCTGGTCTCCCCACAGCCTTAACAGATGTTTTTGGAAGCGTGCTCCCTTGTGATATCTATTAGACACAAGGCTCTGCTTACTGTATGACCCCACCACAATGAAACAAAGCAGAAATGGCTTAAGGAACGAGCAGCAAGAGAAAGGAGGGCTGAGAACGTAATACCTGCAGTGCACATCCTCTAGCTACTGCTTCATCCGCATTGAGTGTCGTGCTAATATCTTTTCCAAAGAATCGGGCAATTTTTTCTTTCACGGCTGGAATTCGTGTAGTGCCTCCAACGATCTCAACCGCACTCACATCTTCAACTCTGAGCTGAGTCTGTTCCAGAAGGGAATGAAGGGGAGCTTCTATCTTTTGCAGGAGGTCAGCACAGAGTTCTTCAAATTGTGCCCTTGGCAAATAAGAGGAACACTATAAATTTTTAGAAAAAGCATCTGAAAGTCAATACTTTGTTCTATTTTTTTTGAAAATAATAATATTAACCCAATGAATTTGTTTTTCCTCAGACAACCTCCATTCCGTATGGGCCAAATTTAACTGTACTGTAATTTGTTAACTTTAAAAAAAAAAAAAAAAAAAAAAAAAAAATATATATATATATATATACACACACAGAAGAGGTACAGAAAAGAAATGGGAGAAAAATTAGTTCTACCAGCATTAATGGAAAAAAAAATCACTATTCAGACTGCCGTTTTACTCCTAAATGGTTTTTGTGAAACCATTATTCAATTACTAGCCCAGAAACACCGAGAGTTGATAAACACTAAAAAGATTTCATCATGAGGACACTTAGCAAAGATCTTTTTAAAAAACCTCTTTGTAGGGGCACCTGGGTGGCTCAGCTGGTTAAGTGTCCAACTTCGGCTCAGGTCATGATCTCGCAGTTCATGAGTTGAAGTCCCACGTCAGGCTCTCTGATGTCAGCACAGAACCTGCTTCAGATCCTCTGTCCTCACCCCCCACCCCCACTCTCTCTCTCTCTCAAAAATAAACAAACATTAAAAAAAAACCAACAAAACCTATTCTTTAAAAAAATAAAAAACCTTTTCGCACAAGTGACCCTAATTCTAATGGTGTGAACAGTCCTAGTATATAGCATATAATCTTGAAAATGTGGACCAAGATTCTCAACACCACAGCTAGACTGACACCTGGGCTATAGTTTCAGCAAGAAGTTTCTTCTGTTTAATCTAGCAGAATTCAAGACGCACCTGTTCATCTTTCCGGAAACATCTTTGTCATTCATAAAGCACTCGATATTCAGTGGTAGGTCTGTGCTGTTAGAGCTCATTAGCTTTTTCAATTTTTCACATTCTTGATACAGACGGAGCAGTGCTCGAATCTTGGATTTTGCATCCAACTTGTACTTAGTTTTAAATTCTGCACAAAAATGTTCCACCAACTTTTCATCAAAGTTTTTCCCTCCTAAGAAAGGATCAAAAGCTGTTCCTAGTACCTAATTTAGTTAAAACAACAAATAATCTGGTTATTTTCAATCATATTTTTAATCAGAATCTTAAATATTACTACACAAACAACTAAAGACTAATAAGATCAAAACTTTTATTTAAATTTTAGTAACATGAAATCTAAGAAAAATGTTACCACCAAATCCAAATGAAATGCTGAATCTCTAATTTACTTTTAATGATTACATAGAAGATAATCTTAAAATGCTTCTCCTTCCTAAGCAAGAACACTTAAGGGTCTCCTAAAATAATCACGTCATCTTTATGGGGAGCAGTGTTAGGAATAAGTCCTTGTTACTACAGTACCCCAAATTCTGCTTCCTAAGAAGCACAAAGTCAAGAAGGCTCAGTAGCTTAAAGTAATGACAACTACAACACATTTAATATGTTTTGGTCATTTAGTTCAAATTTATGACTTTACCTTCAATTTTCCCTTGTTAAAGGCACAGGCAGACACTTGAAAAGCTGAGTGTCCCATATCAACAAAAACCACTATCCGAGGTTTCTCATCCAGGCTTGGGAGATCCTGCTTATAAATTCCGTAATTCAAAGCAACTACAAAAAAATAACTGTTTCAATTCCTTGTTTCACATTTTCTTAGGAATTTCATCATTACCAAAAGAATTATACATGCAGGAAACTTGGTGAACACGTTTCTTTCACACCTGACTTCATACTAATTTTCATGGCATAAGTTTTTCCCTTTCTGATTTTAGAACAATGCTCTATTACTTTTCAATGAAGAGATGTGACAAAGAAAATGTACAAGGTGCAAATACAATGAAATGTAACCACAAACATTAGCAGGCTAATTACACCATACTTACATTTTAACCACAACCTGCCAGGAGAATGCTTATCCAAAAAAATTAAGAATTTAATATACAACTATAGCAATGGCAGTTCCTACCAATTTCTTTTTAGAGCCAAGGCAAATAACTCATCTATCTTAAGGAGACTGGGTCAGCTTTTTCTGAACTTTGAAGCCACCATATTTCTAAACATGTATAGCCTAAGGATACACCTTTATTGATACTTGAATTAAGAGTTTTAAAGAATACACATATTAGAAATATTCTGGAATAAAGTCTTACTTGCTTTGTCTGAATACACTAAATTGTAACTTGACTTTTTGTTCACCTGTAATCATAAAAAACTAGTAAAGGCTCTAGGAGGAAGGAACCGTGACTGGTCCGCTCACCACCCTATCTGTACCTAACACAATGTCTGGCAAATGGTACAGCTTAAATCAATATTTGATAGAAAATGAGTGATCAATGACTAAGGGGGAAAAATTTTTTTAACCTCATTAATACTCATAGCCATGGTAGCTGTGAAACCCAAAATCCTAAGGTTTGGGGAAAATTTAACTATAAAAACCATATGAGGAAATAAAAAACTAAATCCAACACACATAATACAAAGGACTGAAATATATACCTAGAAGTACTTCCTAATGACAACAGATTCATAAACTGACACAGTGACCATTTCTCATTAAACATAAGCATCTGAAAAAAAAAACAGAATTCCTGCTTTCAAATCTAACCCATGTCTTTTAATAGGCTATGTTTCTATGGGTACATGAAAAAAATGTTTGGCTAGGATATCTGACTTGTCTTAACTCAGTTTTGATAGTATATTCACTTCTACACAAAGGTAGCTTTTTTTTCTTACCAGCTGTCATGTCATTCATAAGTCGTAGGCAGTTTAGGCCAACTATTTGTGCAGCATCTAATACAGATCGCCTCTCAGCATCTGTGAAGAAAGAGGGGACCTACCAACAAGAAAACAAAGAACCTTAAGTTGTCTAGAACACACACAAATTCCTCATGACCACTTATAACACATTAACAACAGTCCAGATAAATATGTGCCTATCAAAGTTATAAAACAGAAACAGACATTTACACTTAGTTTCTAGCAAGTTCCGTAACTTTCAGAAGAGTATCTGTTTAAAAAAAAAATGCCCCGAAACTGTATTATCAAAGTAATCTTTACTATAACCAAATTGTAACCCCAAATAAAAATTAATCAGGAGTCTTCACTAAGACATAGTGACAACTGCCTCTACCTAATGAAAGAAAGCTTTAAATCTAAGTGTATGAAATACCATTTCCAAGCTAGTCTGAAATTTCTTATTTGGAAACCACAATGCTAAGTCAACATTTAATGTTAAACGTAACTAAACTACAGACAATACTACAGGTACCTAAAGGTAACGCACAGCTAATTCTCGTATACACCACCGCCCTGCAGTTTGCTATTCACTGTATTCAAGCATTAATAGATGATGGGGTACCTCCTAATTCTGTAGACTTGTTAAGATTACAAAAACATTTTTTGGCAAAGCCTGTTGATATTCCTAAAAAGAAGAGCAAAAACAGCTCAAGGGATGGGATGAAATTTCTTATGGTGCTGACCTGTGCTTTAGCTAGGTTAATTCTTTTGATCACTTTCTAGGACAGCACTTTAACTAGGACACTCTTCAGGAGAATCTAACAATACATTCATAGAATCACTTAACTAGAAAGTACCTAAGAGAAAACTTAGTACAGTGGCTTTCATTTTTTTCCCCAAAGTATTTGTAGCTGCTTCAGAAAGAGAGGCAAGAGCAAAAGTGGGTCTCTGCTCACTTTTCAAATCGGGAACACTGCTTTCAGCAGTTTTTCCATATTAGCTTACTTAGGAAAAAAAAAAAAAAGGAAAAATTACTGACTTGTAACTTAATTCTTAATTTTACCAGAGATTAATATTATTTCTCCATGCAACAGCCCAATACTTCTTTTTAGTAGAACATATTCTGTCTTGCAAGGGCAAGACAGGGCTCTCTGCCTCATCCTTTCACATCCTAGGACACACTGTCACCAAAGCTTCTGACTGGTCTGGGCAGGCCACCCTGCTCATGTTGTAATGCAAAGACCACGCATGATGTAGTCCGTTACAGACAGTCTTAGTGCGGAGCATAACCAGAGCAGATCAAAAGGTGACCCTACACATTTGGGAAAGCAGAATTTACAGCTGCTTTTTGGCGTCCAAATAAAAGACTGACTTCTGTCCTTTTCAAATACCCCTTGATAACTTATCAACTGTCCACTGATAGTGGATTTTCCAGTGCTAAAAATCTTTTAAGTTTTGTCACTACTGGTAGGTTACATCATAAAACTTCTAGTGAACTGGTTCACAATGGACAGAATTCTGAAAATCCCCGTTAAGCGTACAGGTTGTCTAACAGTGTTGTTAACGGACAGCATTAGAACATCTTCCAATTCAACTGACCAGTCTTTTCAAAGAGTCCCGCAAGAGATGGATTTGCACCTCCAGTCAGGAACTCCTGCAACTTCTTGCTAAAAATACCACTCAAACATACTCTGAAATGCTCCTGAACACTCTGTTAATACAGTCCAGCAGGATTTTGATCTCTAGTAATAACACTTAAAGGGTAGGAAGAAAGGCAAATTAAAAGAAAACACACTGCCTTGTTGAATTCTACTTACTGAAATAACACAATCTGTTACTGGTTTCTTGAGGTTGTTTTCGGCAGTTTCCTTTAACTTCGTCAACAGCATGGCTGTTATCTGCTCCACACTAAACAGATGTTCTTCGTCCATGTACATTACCTGTATGAGGGAAAGAAACATGTTAAACATTGTAGTACTTAACGTTTACATGCTAATACTAACTTCCATATATTATTACATATCCTCTTCTAGAAAATCTTTATTGTTGCAGCTGTCATTAAAGAAGAAAGGAATAGGACACCAAAAACCAAACCAACCAAACCCAAAATGCAACAAAGAACTTTTCTCTAGAGATGAAGAGAAAAAAAATCTAGGGTAAATTTTCCCCCTACCCAAAGTACTAGTGAAAACATTATACAAAGTAGTAAATTTCCATTCTAACTGAAGAGATGAATCACTGTGACAAATATCATTTTGTGTAGGTCATGACACAGGAATGCCTCCGCTAGTTTAAGAACAGATCTCTGGTTGCATTACACGAGTGCTCTTCAAACAATTCCAACTGGGCTGTAATGGAACAGACTTTTGTAACACAACGGAGAACTTTTTAAGCACCACTAAGTAAACCTAAATTTTAACAATTATAAAGAAGTCATAAGATATTAATTAAGTTATAGCAATATATGCCACTTAAATACTTTTCGGCCATTAAAACATATACCTACAGTTTAAAAGAACTTGACAAAAAAAAGATCATCTAAGAAATTTGAGGTAAACATTTATTAAGAACTAGGCGTTTTTTTCTATAGGTGAATTTCATTTCCTATTAAGCACATTAAAGTCAGTCAGTTAGATTACCTTTATTCCAACTCCACCATTTTTCATTGGAACCAAATCGTAACTTAAGTTTCCCTTCTCCTTTTGAATGAAGGGGTCATTGAATGCTCGGCCATGAAACCTTTTGAAGTTAGACACTGTGTTGTTTGCATGAGTGATTTGCTGAAAAAGAAATGAGAAGTTAGTTTTTTTGTTCTAATTGCAACATCAGTAATTATAATTTTATAAAAAGTCAATTGTACGACTCAAACCACAATAGAAGTAACTTTCTCTGCAAACCTGGGAAATGCCAAAAGGTAGGAAATGAGAAGGAACAGGAGGCAATGCTGTCACTACAGACTTTTAAAAAGATTTCAAACCCTGCAAGATAAAATCAAAGATTGGGAAACTACCTCTAAAGCCCTGAACAAATCAAGAACTGCATCCCTTTATTTCATTCCTTTCTCCCCACTAAACTTATTACATTTTATATCCACCGAATACACGAATAAGGAGATCTAAAAGCACTACAAGTGAAATTACATTTTTAAAAAAAGTTAACGTTAATTGTTATAGTCTAATAAATTGTTAATTGGTCAGGATAAACATTTTGTGCCATAAAATACGTGGGCTGCTATAATCATGGGATGTTAATTATCGGTACCAAAAAGCAGAAGCAGCAAGGATCATTCAAAATTTCTAAGTGACTTTTAACTGCATATTTTTGATGATTAGACTCCGGATTAAAAAGTCCCACTTCATAGTATATTTCACTCAAAGCACTCAACAGTGAAAACTGTATTTAAAATACAGAAACAATTAAAATAAAAGATTAAAAACAGACTTCTAAAGTAATGAAAATACCAGAACAGTTTCCTATTTACTGTTTTCTCTGGTCTACTTCTTTTAAAGGGAGGAATACAGCCAGGCAGTAGTTTTTCAAACATGGAATTTAAGCATGTTTATGTACTAAAATTCCCTGTGATTCTGAAATGGAGTTGAAGTGTATCTAGTAATCTACAGGCTACATCTGAGCCTCCACTGAGTCTCCTCACAGAGCCACAAAAAAACTGCAACAGCATTTTAAGGTCTGGCATATCAATATTCTAAATAGCCATATTGAGGGAGACAGTTCCTCCACTGATGTGTCCCTTTTCTTTTAAGTACACCATTTTGAGTGTGCATAGCTATTTTTCTCTCTTTTGCCTTGTATCTCTTCCAACTTGCCTTATTATAGCATTCCAGGGTTTAGAGTTTTGCTTCTTTTTCAGCAGTACTATTTTCTGTGTTTAAAAGAATTTTTTCAATCTCTTTCTTACAGCCTCTCCAAACAGATTTCAAATTTCGTGTTCTTTTCCTTTATTTTTTTCCTCCCCAACCCTAAGGGTTCCTGGTTATAATGTGAGCCCTAAATGGAAGGGGCATACATAAATGTTCTAGTCACATTAATAACAAGTGAAGTTAATTTCAGCGACTTAGTCTAACAGATCCAAAATACTGTCATTCAACATGTACTCATGTTGAATATTAAGGAGATACTTTACTTCCTTGTAAGACTTCAAAAGCTCATGTGTATGTCCTTACTTCCCATTTCAATGCAGAGGAGGCAAATTCAAGTGTATCTAACAGCTACCCTGAAGACGGCACACATCTAGACAGACAGTTCTCCCAGTCTTACCTTACTAAATAACCTGAAAATGCTTTTAAAATATAGAACTTCTAGAAGAAATCTTCCTTAACTCTTAAATGAGTATCACAATTCCACATGAAAGAACTTCAGGTGTCTCATTTATAATTTTTAAAAATTAGATAAATTAGAAGGTAGCAAAATCACTAAAAATTAAGGTTGGCAGATTAGAAAGTTAAGACAGATCTTACTCACTGAAAGAGGAAGGGAACAAAGAAAAAATAACCATCTAAGGGCTCTTAAAGAATACGTACATTACATTTCTAAAACTCAAACATAAACAGCCTACGATATTTCATAACCTCTCCCTTAAAAACGTGACCAGAATGGTCTTAAAGAACATACCTGATTTTTGGCTGCAACTCCAATGGTTCTGTTTTTTGATCCAAATGATATGACTGATCTGGAAAATATACAAACCACAGGTCTCAAAATGTTGAAAAGCATAGACGAGAAAATAATACACCAGTTTCCTACCCACGGTCGGGGGTGCTGGTGGGCAGCACAAGTAGGGCACAATGTTGTAGTCTAAAGCTTTAGTCAGATACTTACTTAGTAGAAGCCCACTTAATTGTTACTCTGAGAATCTAATCTAATGGGCAGTTAGCCAAAAAAGTCTGCTCATGGCTCAGGGGGCATTTTCCATTACTTCAAATACCCGTGTAATTCTCCAGGTCCCCAATTATTAGGAAATGGACATTAACTCTGAAAATACTTTGAATAAAGGGAATTATTAATTTGGCCCTAGCCACATGATCAGCAAAATACATGGAGTGAATTCCACTCTCAGTTGGCAACTCTGTACAAATCTAAGTATCACTGTCATACCGATTACTGTCCTGATATACCTCCACCCCTTCAGGATCAACAGATTTATATGAATCCAAACAAGTTGGCCTAAGTTAGGTTTCTGCAGTTTAAAAGCACAAAAGGGTCCTACGGGGAACTCTACTTAAGGAGGCCAAGTAAGTATGATGCAGAGCAAGTACCACAGCAAACAGAGTATAATTGTTGAGGGAAAAGCATGAATAATTAGTTCCATTAATTAAGTCAGCTTTGAAGAGATGAAAAATGACCTCTGTGAGGCAGCCTTCTCAGCAATGGAAATGGAATGGTAGCACAGAGCACAGATAAACTCAAGTCTTGTCAGGAGGAACGCAAATCCGATTTTAAATCAAGGCGCAGGTAGGTGAACAAAGTGGGAATATGCTGAGGGCACTAAACACGGGGCTGCATCAAGTTTAAGGTTGCTCTGATACCCTAGACCCAAATTATCTGTGCAGGTGCTCTAAATAGCATCCTAAAAGCCGGAGAAGTGTTCAAGCAAAGGCTAGAACCTTCTGAAAACAAAGTAACATTCTAGGACTAGAGTAACCATTCATTTGCAGAACGACTTTACTCATTTTCCACTTGGAAATTAATAGTGGCCAATGCAAGTGAGTCAAATATCTATTGTATCAACAAGATCACAGGGAACTCCAATGCTGCCCTCTGTTTACCTTTTCTAGGGACATACCTGCTGTCTTCAGTTTCACAGTGGTCACCACAGCCACGTATACAATATTTTCCTAGTCTCATCTGAACAGCTTTTCTTTTTTATTGGATCAAAGAGAACAAAGATGTGAATTGTACCTAAGCAGGAAAGCCTGACATACTGTCTTTCTTAGTGTACTCCAATTATACAGACCTTTACATATCTAAAGAACAGACTGTAGGTTTGCAAAGAGGTAGAATCGTGGAATAAGTCTTTCCAATGGTACTATCAATGTCAAACATTTGCTAATTTTCTGAGTTTCCATTCACCTTCACAAATGGCCATCTGCACTCAAACAGCGATACAAACACGGTCATCCTACCTGTGAGCTCAAGGTATCATTCTAGGCTTTTTATCTCGGGTTTCAGACGTTGAAAAAATCACTACCTACATTAACTTTCCTGAGAAGGAATCAGTTGTTTCCATCAATGTACATGCAGGCGTGTTTGCATGATGATCTTCAGAAAATAAGCCCCTTGAAAAAGTTGCTTTAATAAAATGTTGCCCTTGCCCACCCCATGCTGCTGTGGAATAGAACATTCTAATTCTGACCACATCCATCCCCGAATTCTAGCACAAAAGTGTGCAATTTTCATCTTATCTCCTTTAAACTGTGCAAAATTAATAAACCAGAACATGATTTAGGATTCGTCCTGAATGGCTCTCCTAAAACGAGCAAAAGGCCGTTTACATCTTCACAAACGATCCCAGGCACGAAGTCTACCAGCGTTAGCAACGGAAAGTGCGCAAGAAAAGGCATCTATCAAAGGAGTGATTCTGCGGTCGCTAACAACAATCCGCCCGCTCACTGGACAAGCAGCAGCATACAGGCTCTGGAAGCTTCTAGTTCATTTCGGAGACTCAATGCGGAAGAAAAAGCTCAGCAGCCCCGCATCTGCGGTGCGCAGAGGCAGGCTCGGAAGGAGGGGTACAAGCTGGGGGCGGCTCAGTCAGCTCAGAAGCCGCGTGGGGAAACGGGGGCGGCCGCGGAAGCAGCGAACTGAGGCTTGCCAAGAAAAGGGAACGAAATCGCGGGCTTGGCCTTAGCTCTCCCATCAGTAGGAAGCCCGCCCCAGAAGGGACGACCCTGGGACTCTCCACTCTGAGACTATTCTTGGCCTCGGGATCGCCAAAACGACCCCCCCCCCATCCAGTCCCGACGGCAAGCCCCCACCCCTGTCGGGCAAGCGTCCCGCCGGGCCGGGCCGCCGGTTCCCAACCTTCCCCAGGGGCGCACCGCTACCCACACCGCCCTCCGTTCGGCCCGGCGCGCCGCAGCCCGCCCGCGAGCCCCGGGTCCCCACGGTCCCCAGCCCCGGCCCCTGCTCTCTCTCCGCACTCCAGAACCTCCCCCGGCGCCCCCGCAGGCTCCCACTTACGGGGTGCAGCGGTCGCTGAACTCGTTGGCGATGGTCTCGATGCCCCCAGCCCGGGCCACCGCAATGTAACAGCTCTGCGAGCCCACGTCCAGCCCCACCACCGACATGGCCGGGTCGCGGTCCGCCTCCGCCTCGGCTCTGGGTCTGGGTCTGCGTCCTCCTGCCGCCCTCCCGCTGCTTCGGCAGCTGCTTCCTGCCCCGGCCGCGCGCGGCTCCCGCGGGGTCCGACCGCTCCTCTGTCACTCGGACGGAAACGCGAACGGCCCGCCTGCCGGCGCCTCCGGCTTCCCGGGGACAGTGGCAGCACTCGGAGGGCTAAGCACGGGAGAAAGCGGCGCTCGGTCTCCGCGGGGCGCTCCTCAAGCTCGGGAGGACTGTCTCGATCTGCACCCGCTGCTCACCGGCGCGGCGCTCAACTACCGACCCAAAAGGGGAGGTCCCAATTCCTCAGCCTTATGTATCGCACTGATCAGAACTTTCCAGAATCTGCGGCATTTACTCACCGGCGCCTCCACCGGCCCCTCCACGTGCCACTTCCGCTTCCTTCTTCTCGAGCCTTCTCGAAAGATTCTACCCAATGGGTGGCTGGTCCCTCTGGGGTCGGCCGCGGTTGCCATAGTGGCAGAAGAGCCGCTCCGGCGCTATTGGCTCACGCCGGCCAGACTGACCCACCTACGTCCCCGCCCGCCCTAGCCACAGCTCTTTGCTCTCCGAATAAAACGGACAATGAAGACTGACCCCCAAAATCGTAATCTTCACGGTTTACTAGTGGGTGATGGTGTGCGACCCCGAGGGGCTGAGAGCGGGGAAACAAACCCCACTTCTGCGGAGACCCTAGACCCCTACACCCTGAGGAGGCCGACCAGCTGTCAACAGAGCATGTCGGGAACCGTAGTCCGGCCGGGAGCCGGCGTGCGCCTTGTATGCTGGGATATGTAGTTCCGGCCGCAGTGCGTGCCGGGACCCGGCTTTGTTTTAGGGAGTTCGCGGGAGAGGCCCGGTTCCCCGTACTGTGTTTGCGCGCCTTGTCCAGCAGCGGCATCTTGTTTGCTGTTTGGTGTGTATTCGCTTCTATTGTTGTACAGATCACTCCACAGTGAATCATGAATTAGAAGAAGGAATTTCCGTTGATGCGGCTAATAATAGGCACAGGGTGTGTGTTAAAAGTTCTTGTATTCATCAGCCGGCAGGATATTCTTTTTGTGGAATAAACTATAAGAGGTTGTTGTTGTTGTTACTGTTTTCTTTGTAAAGGAAGCCCTTTTAAATGTGGCGTAATTTGGAAGGCTGTCTGTAGTATCCCTTGCTGCTTATTTTTGAAGTCTGACTTGAGCAGACCTCGTTTTACCCTGCCACTCCTGGCCATAAATTATTAAGTTTTGCTTCTTGTTTGATCTTGTTTCTTTCCCTGAACAGTGGTGTTGCTGTCAGCTTGTTTTCGGTAAAGAGACAAGGACGAAAAGGAAAAAAAAAAAAAAAAAAAAAGGTGGAATTACGTCTTTTACACACTTCTGTGTCTTTCAAGTTGTCCTGATAACTCCTTGCTCACTCTCCCCCCGGGCACGTAGAAATATAAGCACAGTTCACATGTGTGTAAGTGGATAAGGTAGTAGTAGTGAGCTGGGGATACAAAAATATGTCTCCTGAAGAGTATGGCAATTCTTAGAAGGTTATAATAGAAGCCTGGGAGGCCGGCTTTTGTTACATACAAAGTAAATTGCATGTGCGTTTCTGTGGTTGGCCCCGCATTTAGACGAACTACTTAACTTTTTAATTGCTTCAGTAGCTATCTAAAGGTGATTGTATTCTTACCTTTGAAAATTGTTTAGCTGTACTGATTTTTTGTTTTGCCTTCCAAAAACTTCTCTCACCCCCACTTTGTTTGCGTAACAAAACCTTGTATTAAAATCACCGGAATGGTAGCACCTTTGAACAGAAAGAAGGGAACAGTTCTTGCCTTTGGAGCTAGACAGTTTCAAGTCAGATTCAAATCCTGGGCTATCCTAAGATACTTTATAGCACAGCTTGTAAGAGTACCAGCCTTCCAGAGTTAGACTTTATGGGCTTTGATTCTGGCTCTAGATACTTATGAATTTGCCAGCTGTGAGGCCTTGAGATAATTACTAAACCTTCTTGAGTTCCACCTCGTAGGTTGTATGTAATAACTGAGGATGTATGTAAACCACCAAACTTTATGTCCTTATTATGTGATATCTGGGTAATCTTCAAATTGTTATTGGGGCTTTGGTTTCATTTGTAAAAATGGAGATAACTATCTTTGTTGGGAGTTTGGAAGGATTACATATAAATACAACACCTACATGGTAGTAGGCATTCAACAAATTATAGTGGTAGTAATATTATTCAAGAAAAGCCAGCACCACAACTGCTATCTCAGCTCACGCTTCCATGAATGCTGAGTTGTACATGTTCATAGCCCCCTTTTATTTAATCAGTTCACCTTAACTAATTATTGGGACAGGTGAGTAGGGGCCGTATGAACTATCACATTATTATCTAATTAGATAATACGCTTATTATTTAATTAGAATCCTTGTTTATATTTATCCTATTTTACTATTTTATTTTGATTTATTACATTTTTATTTTTTTAATTTTTTTACATTTATTTATTTTTGAGAGACACAGAGAGACAGAGCATGAGCAGGGGAGGGGCAGAGAGAGAGGGAGACACAGAATCGAAGCAGGCTTCAGGCTCCGAGCTGTCAGCACAGAGCCTGACGCGGGGCTCGAACCCACAAACCGTGAGATCACGACCTGAGCCAAAGTCGGATGTTTAACCGACTGAGCCACCCAGGCGCCCCGATATATTACATTTTTAATACACATAACTTCTCACACTATTTCTGTCATAGTGTCAGAAATTTTAGGCTCAAATAAAGAACAGACAAAAATTATCCCAACACATCATTGCTAATTATGGAGCCAAAGGGAAACAAGGAATTAAGGTGACTTTATCCTAAATCTGCTAGCAGGTATCCTTGCAGTTACTAGGGTTTTTCCCCCCATATTTGATGAGCAAGAGAGTCATCAACATTGGAAACAGAAATAGCTTCCCAAGAATAATAAAACAAAAATGCAAAGACGAAAGAAAAGCCCAAACAAAAATGCCATTCCGAGAGATCATGTGCTGTAAATATAAACAAACGTTGTGATGGGCTTCCTTAAAAGGAAGGAAGAGATGGGCAAAACAATGGTCATGTAGGTAGAATAATGGACACGAAAGTGCCCATGATCTTCAACTTTTGGTGTGAGTCACTATTGTGGCTGCCTCTGTGTTCAGCCTGTGCCAGGTGCGGGGGGTTACAGAAGCAAAGAAAATTTGTTCCAAATCAGGAGGAGTTTTGCATAGCTTCTCTGTAGTCCCTGTGTATCTGAATGCTTAAACACCTCAAATCTTGTCCATTTGAGTCTTTTCCAATATTTGCTTTCTAAAAGATTTTTTCTTCTCATATATTAACTTGAAAATTGTTCTTTGACAATTAGTTCTGATAAAACCTATTCTGTCTTAATTTTAAGTGATACTAGAAAGAATGATTACCTAAAAGTAGGAATGCATGGAAAAATCCTGAAGGAAATAAAGACTGGTGGGTTTTTTTTTTCCCTCCCAACTTACAAAGAATCACCATATAACAAATGTGGTTAGCAAAAACTCAAATTATAGGATAAAGTTCATATCTGCCCCTCCAAGCTTAGTGTGAACCACTTTCTCCTTGGAGGGCCAATGACCTCCTTTCGCTACCTCAAAGCTTTTGTGCACCCCGCCACCCCCAAGCTCTTCCTTGGGCTCTTGGCTAGGCCAGCTCTTTGTCAGTCTCCAAAACTGTGTTTGAATCTCATGTACAGAGAAAGTTTCTGAGTGCCCCCCAGTTAGGACATCACTCTTCCCCAAGAAACACCCAAGTGATTGTTTAGTTATTAAGGAGAAGCTGATGGCAGACCTTGCAGCCAAGGGTAGTCACTGTTTGGTTTAAGCCAATCAGCACATTCCATTCTTCTTGGCCACAGTCATTGGTTTAGGGATGGGCACGTGACCTACATAGTCCACTCAGGTGATTCTCAGTGTTATTGCTTAGAACACTGGGATGTGAGTGTTCCATGGGTGCCCCATTCCATCTCCCTTGCCTTCCCATAGGCACCCTTAAGTGAGGTTATGAGACCGACAATTGTTATGATGGACCTTACTGCCATGCTGGAAAGGAAGTTGGAATAGACACTTGGATAGATATTGGAGCCTGGGCATTAAGTCAATCCTGAGATCCATCCTATTTCTGGAGTTAGGTGAAACCATATTTTTCCTCACTGTTTAGGCCAGCTTGACTTGGGAGTTTCTGTTATTTGCTGCTAAAAACATCCTAATTTCCTCGGCAAGGTAGGTCTTCCTTGTCTATACGATCGAAAACATCTTCTAGTTATTCTCTATTGCTATCCATTTATTTCCTTAACAATATGTACCACACTCTGAAATTAAATTGTTTGTTTACTTAGTTATTTATTTGCTTATTTCCTCTCTTCAAATTGTGTGGCTCAGGAAAGCAGTGACCTTGTTTTTCTTCTTCACAGTGCCATAATGGATACTCAATAAATATTTGGTGAATTATCAGGAGACAGAAATACATCACAAACTTACTGGGAAAAAAGAGACATGTGTCAGCTTTCCTCTAACACCAGGTTTCTCAACCTTGGCGCCGTTGACCTTTTAGGCCAGATGATTCTTTGTTGTGTATGGGCTGTCCTAGAGTGTTCCGCAGTACCACAGGTCTTTACCCACTAGCCACCAGCAGTAGGAAATTAAATGTCCCTGATTGAGAACCATTGCTATCATATCTATAAGATTTTCACTTAAGCTTACCTGGCACCAAGATGCATAGCTGTTTTTGAGAGAAAATAGACTAACGTTTGATTCTGAACCCGGAGGCTAAGTCAGACTATGAATAAGTCAGACAGTTCCATCCAGTAGGCGAGGAGGGATCGTGTGTCTCCCATTTTGCTACAGGACATGCCTTGCTGCTGTGAACCGGGGCCCTGCCCATTCTGAGTGGTTGATTTTGCCTGTGATTGAGAAGTCTTTTTGTGATTATAAATTATTTCAGACAAATGTATGTGACTCCCCACTCTTCTTTGCCTTAGTTTCCTTACGTATGACCTAATAATTAGAATTCCTGCACTGTTACTGAACATTATTAAGCAATTCTTATATCTATGGTTACCTTAGCCATTCTACTGTGGTAGAAATAAGAGGTTTCATATTTGGATAACTGGGATCATTGCTGCCCTGCATAATATTCTAATTTTTCATCCTGAAATCTAAATTTGTAAGCCAGAAACAGATCCTCTTTTTTTTTTCCTTTTCTTTGTTTCTTCAGCGCATGTGAGAAAAAGGAAAGGAAGAAGAATTGGTACCCTATGTCTTCTCTTTTCTGAACTGTAATGGGGTAAATTCAAAGGCCTCGTAAATAAAGATGAGTCATTTCCCTGCCACTATTTGGATTTGCCCTGTTGGAAGAAGTGCCTTCATTTTAGTGGGAAATAATCACCGAAGTGTTGGTGTTTTCCTGTGGTCGTTTATGTTTTTTCTGGTTTTTTTTTTTAATTAATTAATTAATTTATTTTTTTTATGCATCACGTAGATTCTGAGACCAGGATGTGTCTGAGTTCCAGAAAGGTTAGCATCTTTACAGATGCTGTTGTTAGATGGCACCTTAGGTTTATGGAACCCATGTATATTCAGTTTCCCGAATGAATTAATAATCCACTCAGGAGGGTGGGTTGTTTTCACTGGGCAAGTCAGACCGTTATTTCATTTGTGCCCAGTGAAATGAAATCCCTCTTTCTAGAGACTTCAGGAGAACCGGCTGCCTGATTACAAAGTCAGATCTTGGCAGAGATGGATATAATGACAAAAGGTCAGTTGTCTTGCGGTGGACAACTGGAATAATTGGAAAAGAGAGAGACATGAGAACTGAGAGTCATGCAAATTAAAGTTGCTTCTTAAAATTCACCAACAAAAAGAAGAAATAGCAAAAAGGCAGCAAAAAATGCTGCCAGTTCTGAACGATGAGGCACTCCAAAGTAATAGCACATGCCTTCCAACTGCTTTCTATATCAACAAACATAAGGTTTAAGGTATGAGTAAAGCATTGGAGAAGATGTATCCCTCCAACCTCCCAGAGACAGAAAAACACAATTACTGGTAGGAACCTGAAACCGGCTATTTAGATTGTGAAATATTAAGTCTGTTTTTCCTGAGGAAGTTTGTGTGTCGTTTTCTTCTCATTAAAAAAAAAAAGCAGGGGCGCCTGGGTGGTGCAGTCGGTTAAGCGTCCGACTTCAGCCAGGTCACGATCTCGCGGTCCGTGAGTTCGAGCCCCACGTCGGGCTCTGGGCTGATGGCTCAGAGCCTGGAGCCTGTTTCCGATTCTGTGTCTCCCTCTCTCTCTGCCCCTCCCCCGTTCATGCTCTGTCTCTCTCTGTCCCAAAAATAAATAAACGTTAAAAAAAAAAATAAATAAAATAAATAAAAAAAAAAAGCACACTCCACGAGTCTGTTACTGCGCTTTATTTTGCCCTTGCAAAGTCTCCCTTCTGAGGAGTTCACCCTTTCTTAACTGTTTTTAATTTTTTGACAGGTCAGTTTCTTCTCTTTGGTCTCTAAGGGAAGGAACAGGGTTAGCCCAGAACAAAAGGTTGGGAGTGTCTATAGTGCCTGACCCTGCCTTTTCATACCTGCCTCCAGCCTCCTCATTTACTATTGGTTGTGTCTCATACGTGGCCGAATGCAAGTCCCTGACCTGCCTCTGCTAAGGGTCTTAACATATGCATGCTCTTTTCCTATTTGATTTCTCTTTGGCCTTCCAAAGGCTGAGAGACCTACCAGCAGAAGGCAGCCTCAGTCCTGCGAGGCAGTCAGAAAAGGGCCTCTTTCTCCCAGAACAAACCAGTACAGAACTTTATTTCGTCCGGCCCCACGCTGGCCGCGTTTGATCTTCCAATGGTCAGGACACCTCCTAAGGAAGAGGAAGGACCAACTATGCTTGTTACCCCTGGGGGACAGAGATGAAAGCAAAGGACATTTTTGTTCCTTGGGAGTACAGGAAGCCCCACCCTTACTACTGTGATCTATGACCTATCCTTGGGGATCACATTTGTCCTTGAACAGAACTCTTCCCTGAGGGAGAGTTTATAAGTAAGAGAGTGTGAGGATGCTTGGCAGGGATGGTGGGAGAAAGACTGTAATATTAAGCACGGGGCTGTTTCCAAAACGGATAGCAAGGACCTTGTTGACTTTTTCAATAGTAGTGGGTCTCTAGGAAATTAATCACAATAAAATAAAACCAAAATGGCCAAAAACTTTGTGCTTTAAATATGTCCTTCCAGTTTACATAATTAAAATGCCTCTAAGCCTTCAGCTTGAAATGCTTTTTCTGCTAACTGGTCAACTTTGCACCTCGCTGATTACAGAGTAGCCCTTGGCTTCACCTACCAGTGGATGAGCACCTTCAGTGTGCAAGGCCTTCGCTTTGTACGGAGGCCGTGATGGTGATCAGCCCACGTCCTTAGCAAACTGAAGGGGTTGCAGCTCTTGGAACTGAGCGTGGTAGGGTTCAGGGCCCCAGCAGCGGGGCTGTGGATTTGCCTTTACAGTGAGAGTCACAAGACAATCCAGCAGCGTCCGTGTCTGGAGTCAGATGGACCTGGGTGTCAATCTTTGCATCTGCAACATCTCTTGGGCAAACTGCTATATACCTCACCTCTCCGAAAACGTTACCTGTGAAATGTGGGTGAGAGATCCTACCGCTTCGTGTATCGTGGGGGCCAGTTAATTCAATAATGTAACATAAGCAAAGTGCCTGCCACAGAAAGGGAACATAACGGACAGCAGCTATGGCTGTTACTTCTTTGATTATTTAATCTCCTGGTCACCCGTGATGCTTCCAATTAGCTTCATTTCCCTCGTAACCCTTCCCCAGTAAGAGAACCTGAAACTCTTTACTTGTCCTCACCGGTCACAGAGCACTCCTCATACCGCATGGCTGCTCAGACGAGTACCCGTCCACAGATTACAAAATGTTAGATCTGTGTTCGTATCTTTGCAGATAATTCAAAACCAGAGAATCAGATTTTAGCAGGGAGGCTAAAAATGCCTCCTCTCCGCTGTCAGAGATTCTTAAGAACATTCTGAATATCACCGATTTTAACTTTGTCACTGTCTTGGAAAGATTAACTTTCTTTACGTTTACTTTTGTTACATTGTGCTTAGAGCCCTTTACCCACGGTTATTTTATCATGCATTTTGTTTCTGCTTAGTGGATCGCTATAGTGATATTGTACGCCTTCTAAAGGAGGAGTCTAATACCAGCCACTAATTGGACTTCTGTCAGCCACCTGTGTTTGCCCCGCACTGGAAGTTTCCCCCAGCCTATTCACTCACCCATTCAACCACCAACTATTTGTGGAATTCTTCCCATGGAAAGTCATTATGTAAAAGTGTTACCGTTGATTTGAAAGATCACGATCAACAGAAAAAAATTTGCCCGCCTGCTGCGGCGAGGTTTTACATGGAAGGCTACAGGGAGGCCAGGGCTTGGGGACCAGACAGAGCTTTATTCAAATCTTAGCTCTCTCAGTGTAACCCTGTGACTTCAGGAAGTAGCTGAAGCTCTCGGAGCCTCAGCTTTCCTCTTCACAATGTGAATCTACCATCATTCACTCAATATGCATGTGCACTGGGTGCCGGGTATGTCTCCAGGCCATTTATCATGCTCGCTTGTTACCTTCTTACCCCAGTGCCATAGGGCTTCTGGCCAGCGGGTCCTCAACAAAAGCCATTTTGTCTTCTCCTGTCCTTCTAATTCATATATTCGTTTAATAAACCTTGGGCCAAGCCCTGTGCTAGGAAGCACTTTTTAAAGAAAAAAAAAAAGATAAAGACCACGCTTCAATTATCCCATGCAATCACTGTAACGACAGCACTGTGCATAGAAGCAGAAGCAGACTTGGGCCAAGGGCATGCAAGGGGGCGATACGGTAGATACACCTGAGCCGAGGTGAGGCGGCTGGGGGAAGGGTACTCTGTTTCTCTCCCAGAGTATGCAAATACACAGAAGGTGAATGACACCTGTAGGGACAAGCAGGTTAGTATTTCTGAACTGCAGGGGTCGCAGTGAGGAACGAGCGACAATTATGTAAAAAACATAAGCACAACAGAGTGGTACGTACCAAAGATGTGTTTCCAGATGGTGCGTGGGTACTAAAAGGTCAGGAAGGGTTCCAGGGACCTCGTTGATGTTTGTAATAGCAATGGCTATCCAGGAAATTGATCGTGATAAAATAAAATCCATATGGCCGGACCTTTGTGTGTTTAAATATGCCTTTACAAACTGCATGATGAAAATGGCTATCAGCTTGCTCTTTTTTCAATTCCACACTTTCCTCATTCAGAGTGATTTGGATGAGGCCAATTCACAAGGCCGGGGCTTTTTAGAACATGCTAGAACCTGGGCTGGTTCACACAATTGGTTGGTGAAACCTGTAATAATACCAAAGTGGCACTTTGGGTCCCGACTGCTTCTGGAGGAGGGTGACCCTCTGCTCCCCTGACTGGGGTCATTCACTACGCATCTGATCCAACCCCAGTGGCTACCCCAAATAGGACCAGTGAGGGGCTTCGACTGGCTCACTTCAGACACAGCACCACAACAGCGAGGTGAGTGGGTGGATCACGAAAAGGAATTCTCTGGCAAAGCACCTGTGGGCTAAGAGCAAACCCCAATACATCTGAGACGAGGGGCGTCAAAGTGTGAATAAATTGTAGAAATGAAAATGCCCGTGTAGAAAGTAGGAATCCTAGAAATGTGAATTTATTCTCTTTGCCACCCAGGGGAGCCAGAGGCTCATGAAAATCTTACATGAAGCTGCCTAAGTTAAGAGCCACGGCATAGAAAAGGAGTATTTTAGTTTGAGCTTTTGCGGGCAACGCGAATCCAACCAGCCAACAAGCTGAAACTAAAAACGGGAAGTTGGTGATGCATGTAACTTGGAAGTCTCAGGGTGCCTATCTCACCCCATCTCCGCTTCAGGCTCGGCCATATCCAGGGCCTCCAGTGAGCTTATCAGGACTTGCTCTGTCTTTGTACATCCGTCTCTCGGCTGAGCTCTGCTATGTGTTCCTTTTCTTTTTTTTTTTTCTTTTTATTTTTTTTAATTTTTTTTTCAACGTTTTTATTTATTTTTGGGACAGAGAGAGACAGAGCATGAACGGGGGGGGGGGGGCAGAGAGAGAGGGAGACACAGAATCAGAAGCAGGCTCCAGGCTCCAAGCCATCAGCCCAGAGCCTGACGTGGGGCTCGAACTCCGGGACCACGAGATCGTGACCTGGCTGAAGTCGGACGCTTAACCGACTGTGCCACCCAGGCGCCCCTTTTCTTTTCTTTTTTTTTTTTTTTAATTTTTTTTTCAACGTTTTTATTTATTTTTGGGACAGAGAGAGACAGAGCATGAACGGGAGAGGGGCAGAGAGAGAGGGAGACACAGAATCGGAAACAGGCTCCAGGCTCCGAGCCATCAGCCCAGAGCCCGACGCGGGGCTCGAACTCACGGACCGCGAGATTGCGACCTGGCTGAAGTCGGATGCTTAACCGACTGCGCCACCCAGGCGCCCCTATGTGTTCCTTTTCTTCTGTGATGGGGATGAAGTCAGGCCCTGAAACTCCGGGTTGACAAGGTACTTACAGCTCAGGAGAGGGGAGCCAGTGGGGGGGGGGGCACACGTGTTTTCCAGAGAAGCTTCCAGGGCCCCTCTGGGACGGGTACCTTCTATTTCATCCTCGTTTTACAAATGCAAGTACAACTCTGTTGGATTCAGTGATTTCCCAAAGGACAGCTGGTAACTGGTGGAGCCAGGTGTTAACTAGGGAAGTCCTCACTTGGTACAAAGGGGTGGGAAAGTGCAGGGGGAGGAGGCGCGGGGTGTGGGGCCAGCACCGGCTGGCAGGCTTGGGTGATAGAGGTAGTGGGTGTGGGTGCAGGCAACACAAGGAAATAGACCAAAGGGCTCCTGAGTAATTCCTTCCCGTCTCTTCAAGCGCCGCCTAAGGCACAAAATCCCTACCAGGCGAGTCCCAGAGAATGGAACCATGTTCATCCTGTTAGAGGCACAGGTTAATAATGCTGGTGCCGAGCAATTTGTGGGGATGGGATGGGGCAAAGCTTCTGGAGTGTAGGCGGGGCTGTACTCCCATCTGATCTCACACAGAGCAGATCCTAACCTCCCCTGGGGAAGGGGCACAGAGGGTCCCTGTTAATTGAGACCAAGTGGCTAAATCTTGCCAGAAAGTTTCCCTGGAGTCCAGTAGGGGTGAGAACAGCCCAGAGAAGTGTATCTCAGAGCCAGTGAGGGCAGGGGAGGGGGCTGACTGGAAGAACTGGGGATTAACTGTGTTTTAGAGAAAGCATAAACTATGAAGTGAGGTCTCTGGCAAACAAGGATTTGTGGCACGAAGTCCGTGTTCCAGGGCCTCCCTGAATTGAGGGCAATGTTCAGGAGTGTACTAGGTAATGGGGACATGAGGTAACACCCAGAGCACATATGATCTGGAGACAGATGAAAGCTGAAACTAGAGGAAGCCAGGCCTTGCCCTTGAAAATTTAATCAGTCTGTGACTTGACTGTAGTTACTGTAGGATCACAGCCCAAGCCCTACAGTAATTGGTTTTATGCTATTTGGATTTCTTAGCTTCCTTTTCATTTTATCTAATAATTTTAAAATACCGTATTATGGGGGCGCCTGGGTGGCTCGGTTGGTTGAGTGTCTGACTTCCGCTCAGGTCATGGTTTCACAGTTTCTGAGTTCGAGGTCCGTATCAGGCTCACTGATATCGGCAAGGAGCCTGCTTCAGATCCTCTGTCCCCCTCTCTCTCTGCCCCTCTCTGCTTGCGCTCTCTCTCTGAAAAATAGATAAACCTTAAAAAAATCACTGTATTCTGTTTTAGTTGTGTTTAAAGGAAAAGGAAAGAAAAAGAAAAAAGGACACACACCCACACGTAAGAGAGATTTTTTGTGGCTGTGTTAGGGTTGATGACATTTGGATGGCACCTAGTATCCCCAGGTCCTGTCCTGTCCTTGAGTTTCTACAGAGAACAAAGTCAGGCAGAGACGATACCGTTATTGTTAGATTTTTGCTTCAAACCCTGTTGTAGAAATCTATCGGTGGTGAAGGAGATCCTTTTACGTGGCTAGTGGCAAACTTCATGGTCATCCTGGGCTTTCCCCCACGGATCCCCACACATTCACTGCTCGATATTCATCCATTCAACATTGATTCTTTAAGTATCTACTACGTGCCAGGCACTGTTCTAGGCACTTGGTCTTTAGCAGTAAATAACACACAAAAAGCCTTGCCCTCATGGATCTTACTTTCTAACAGAGGGAGACAGAAAAAAAAAGAAAAGACAAAATGATGGCTTATGGTAAGCAGTGAGGAAAACTTAAACAGAATAAGGAGGGAACAGGTGGTTCAGGGGACTGTGTGTGTGTGTGTGTGTGTGTGTGTGTGTGTGTGTGTGCATGCACATTTCTCCTTAAAACGGGGTGATAAAAGCACAGACCTGAAGGAAGTGAGGGGATGACATACAAATATCTGGGGAAAGGGATTCTAAGCAGAGGGAAAAACATATGCAAAGGCCCTGGGATAGAAGCATGGTTAGCATGTGTATCAAGTAGCAAGAAGACCAGTGTGTCCTAAACGGAGTAGCAAAGGCAAAAGTGGTAGGAGAGGGGGTCAGAGAGGTCACTGGGATCATCTATGATGACATAAGACCTTATCGCTCACAATGAGATCTGTTATTTGCCTCTGAGTGAAATGCAAAAAGCTTTGGAGGGTTTTGAGTAGAGGAGAAACATGATATTCATGATTCCCAAAGGATCACTCTAGGTGCTGCAACATTCTAGAGCAACGTTGTCTGATAGAGATACAATATGAGTCGCAAAAATGAGTCATAAATGATTTTTAAAAATGTTCTCGCTGCCACATTAAAAAGTAAAAAGAAACAAGTGAAAATAATTTTAGTATATTTAACTTAACCTAATGTCTAAATTATTAATAGTATAACGTATAATCAATATAAAATTATTATTAAGATAGTATGTACGTCTTTTAAAAAATATTAAATCTTTGAGATCTGGTATATATTTTACTCTTACAGCACCTCTTAATTCAGCAGAGTCACATTTCAAGGGCTTAGTAGCCATTGAATACATGGCTTGTGGTTACCATTATGTGTAACACAGGTCTACACTATAGAGGGCAAGGGTGGAAACATGGCCTCCAGTTTGGATGTCCTTATGGTGCAGATGGGAGATAATGGTGAGGTGGCTGATACTAAGGACAAAAGTGCACCAAGGATGAGCAATCCTGAGAAATAATAACTTGTCCTCAAGGCATAGGCTAGAACTTGTGGAATAGCTCACTCCCACCCCCTGTAGAGAGAATGAAGAACCGCATTGGGGCACAACCCCAGGCCAGACATATGACAAGACTTTGAAAGAGAAGAATCCAGAAGTAGACTTTATTCTCTGGCTTAGCATTGTAATACTTTCCACATCACACTCTGTCATCCAGCAAATCTCCACCATGTCTTGATCCCCAAATTATTATGTAGACCTTGAACATCCTTTTTAGCACTCTTCTATATGATGTGCCCTGGGATGGGGAGCAGGGGAGGCCATATTTTCCCCTCGAGGCCAGAAGTTCCTCATTTGAGTTCTTGGCTTATTAATCCCAACGTATTCAATGATCAGGCTGAGTCGACCATATTTCTATTGTTCTCCAGAGAGAAGGTTAGGGGAGAATCCGGAGTTCATGGGTCTTAGGCACTTTTGTCTTCATAAGCCCCTTTCCCCATAATAAAATAAAAAGTATAGTTTACTAAAGCATTGGTAAAAAGATGACTATATTAATATTATATGTGAAAACATTTTCTTTAACATGAAAGTTCTTTTTTTCTTCTGATTTTAAAAGAATATGCTGAAAGATTTGTGACCCCAGACCCTATGCCTGCTGTGCCTAATGGAGAACTTTACTCTGGCCCCTTCCTGAAATTATCCTATCTTTTCTGAAAATCCCCCCAAATGTGGGTATTTGAGCCCCTCAGGCCTTTATGAGGTGGCTCCCACTTTCCTCTAAACTGGATCAAGGTGAGATGTTGTTCTATCCAGGGTCATACTCTATAATAGGTTGAGAGTCATCCATAATTTATTTCCATGGCCAACTAAGTTTGTCTGGCAGGTTTATATAGTGAGCTCGGATAGGAACCCAGCCCAGATAATACAATGCTAGTATATAAAATAACTCAACATTTGCATCAACGTATGAAACTTTAACTCTTTTATTTCTCCCCATGAAGAAATTAAAGTTGAAGAGACAGACAGAAGATGTACTTTTTTTCATTCCCCTCTATTCTGTGCAATCCGGCCAGAGCAGTCACAGAGGGTTGGTGGATTCTGGATTCTTACTCAATTGCTCAGCCTAGGCCATCTTCAACATATTCTGTGGTAGTCGTTGGGTGGTTCCACTGTGGTTTGGTTCTCCTCCCTCCAAGCACATCATGGGATAGTGCTTTCCCTTTACATTTGGGCATGGCCATGTGATCTACTTTGGTCAACAGAATGGGAGTAGAAGTGTTATGTGTTACCTCTTGGTGAAAGTCTTTAAGACAAAGTGTGCAAATTATTATGTTCTCTTTCCCTGCCATGGGTCCACCATGTTGCAGATGAAGGGGTGGAGGCCAGTGTCTGTGGGTGTGGACACCGTAGAACACCACAGATCAGAGGCCCCTGACATAGACAAATATTGTAAGCAAAAATAAGCCTTTTTTTTTTTTTTAGAGTATTTGACAATAAACCGTAACTGGGGCTGGAATGAGTCCATAGTTGTATTTCTCCATTTCTAGATCTCCTTTGCGTCTCACTTCTCTAAAGTTCCCTGGGGTCAATATAAAACATAGGAATGTAACAACACACATTAATTGTAATAAAGTTTAATCATATTCAGTGGCCCACTTGTGGTGACCTTTCCTCGGAAGGATGACACATCCCCTCCCTCATATGTGGCTGTGCAACTTACTTTGCCCAATGAAATGTGAGCATAAGTGACGTATAGTTTGCCATATTTTTTCCTCTTCTGCTACGGCAACTGCCAATGTCCCAGGCAAAAGCTGTTCTATCACCTTGGGTCCCAGGGTCAAAATGACATAGAGCAGAGGTACAGCTGACCTTTGATAGGCATGTAGAGTGAGGGAAAAATAAATCTTTATTATGTAAGCCTCTGAGAGTTTGGGGTCATTTGTTACTGCAGCATAATATGGCATAACTCAACAGAAACTTAACTTCAAACCCATGAAATTTAGAAAACACCAGCAAATCATAGAACTGAATATTATCATTATTGGAGAAGAGGAATTTTCAGACCTTCTCATCATACTAGGCCTCCTTCCCCATAGCGGATGGTAACCCACATTTATTCTTATACTCAACTCTATTTTTTTTTTTATTTTTTGTTAGAGAGAGAAAGAGAGCATGAGAGAGGGGGAGAGGAGGGCAGAGAGAGAGGGAAATAGAATCCCAAGCAGCTTCTGCACTGCCAGGGCAGAGCCCAATGTGGGGCTTGACCTCACGACCATGAGATCATGACCTGAGCCGAAATCCAAGAGTCAGATGCTTAACTGACTGAGCCACCCAGGCATCCCCCAACTCTACTTTATTAGAACTTCAAAAGAATGAGGACGTGTTGATCTGGTTGACTGGAATTCAAGGCATCCTCCAGCCTATGCTTTGCAAGTGAGTTGTGTTACTGGTCTTAAGGTCAGGATGGACAAAAGGAACTTCCTCTTTGACATTTTGCCTCCACAGAACTTTGCTCCCAAGGGAGTATATCAATCCTTCCCATTTGATTGCCTGGGCCACATGCATCCAGCTTCATGATAGCCCCACAAGGGGATTCTTATTTAAGCAGTACTTTGGCTACTATTTCTCCAGTGTGGGACAGTTAGGAATAAATCCCCAGAGGAAAGGAGGAGTGCGTGGTTTATTATCCCAAACACCAACTCAAACACCAAACAACTCCCTTAACTTTAAACCTACTCTCAATCTCTTATCTGTAGGGTGTCCCAAATAAAAGCAGTATTGCCAACAGCTTATTGCCATATTATTGTTTCCAAATAGCCCTTAGCAGAAATTTAATGTTGTCTTGAGGGGGATGTACACAGAAACAAAATAAAGAGTAAGTGCTCAGTCAAGACACTGTATAGACCTATTTCAAATGCGTTTTGTTTTTTTAAAGGGCTATTTTGGAACAGAGATGGTTATTGGAAGGATGCTGGGAAATGAAACCATAGAACATCATGTGGAGTCAACACGCACTCACTGAGCCACCTTCCTATCAGGCAGGAGTTTGCTGGCTTTCCTCATAGCACTCATTTAATTATTAACACATTAGTATGTTGCCTACATAGCTCAGCCATCAGCATGTAATTTAAGCAAGTAGAATGAACGTTGTAGAGGACCACAACATAATAGTATTCTTTAAAGATTCTATTTTTTTTAGCAAGTATTTCACAGTCAGATAATTCTCATAAGAAAAAGCACTGAGCCTTGAATGCCCAAAATGAATAGAATTTTCAGAAATGGGAATTGTGGCTATTTAAAGTATATTCCTATTTGACTTTTTTCTTTGCCTCAAGTGTTGCATGAATAATGGGCTTTTGGCTTGTTTGGGGAGACTTTCATATTTGCAGATTAATGACCCAGTCCTAGCTGCGACGGCAGTGTCCAAATACTTCATTTCGAAAACAAACCCAGATCTGGAATTTTTAACAGCTCCAGATCTGGGATCGGATTGTCATTTATTGGGGCTCTAAAGCATAAATCCAGGACTGACAGCAAGAAAATCTAACTGAGCACAAGATCAGGGCAGTTTAAATGAAGGAAAGCGATTCACCTGACTTTAAACTGCCGTTGTTGGGATAACTCAGTCAACAAAGCAATTTCTTCAATCTGTCGTCAGTGAGAAATTATGGGAACTTGAAACTATTTATAAAAAATGATTTCTAATGTTATTAGGCTAATTCAACAGCTGTATATAAGCACCTAGTTTATGTGCAGATACAAAGGCTAATTCAACGGGGTATTGACACAGAATTACAATAGAATGCAATAAATGCTATCAACGTGATAGAGTTATGTACAAAGGAGGGGGACCCTGTGCTGGGGGTGGGGGTAGGGACAAGAAAAAAGAGTCAAATGTGATTTGATGGTTTTTTATCTCATACTTTAAATTTTTCTGTTTTTATGTGCTTTTAGATATACATAATTGGTATAGTGACACCCTTGTAATTTATAGATACAGGTCGATACAGGGCATAATCAATTGTTTAGAGAGCAGTGCTAAAGGAGAACAGAAACAGAAACCATTTGATCTGAGGTGTGGCGGGACAACTTCACCAAAGAAGCAATATTCGATCTGAATCATACAGGAAAAGCCTGTGATTTTGCCAGGCAGGAACGTGGGGGGGGGGGGGGAACCATCTTAGTCAGAAGGAAAATATTGCGGTGTTTTCTCCTATGTGTGAAAGAACGCGTCATTTTTATGAACGCAGTGTGGTCCTAGAGAGTCCTGCATCTAAGGTGGGACACGTGAGGGAAGACAGCTATAGAGCTGATGGTAGAAAGGTCGAGGCTAGAGTGTGAAGGACTGAGGATGCCAAGTTCATGAACCTGTTTTACCCCACAGGAAGGAGAGGTAGGGAGGGAAGAGAAGGATACTCCCACCATTCTACTGCCCCATTCTATCAATCTGTGGGATTCTCTTCTTGGCTCTGATGCTAACAGTGGGTCTCCCTCTGTTGGTGGGAGAAGGAATAAGAATCGAAACCCTCTCCGGCCTCACCTGACACCTAAAACGCAAGACAAGGTCTCAGACTTTCAACACCTGGACGGTAATGATTTCTCCAGAATTTTATAACCAAGTTGATATCGTTGGTTAGCACAACATCGATCTTAGACGTGTGGTCAGGTTAAGTATGATCTTTGAACTCACTCTTTTTTCTCCTCTTAACGCGACTCTATTCCCATGACTAGATATCTGTCTGAAAATCTCAAGTAACCAAATCATGAAATTAAATGCAATAACATGCCATGCTTGACATTGTTCGCCACGTTTTGTATTAGTCATGGGTCATAACCGCAAGCTACAGAAGTCACTCTGGCTGACTTAAGAAGAAAGGGGACAGAGAGGTTATTGGCTAGGTCAAATAATCTGAAGCGTTGGTGGATGAACATGAGGGAGGGGCAGGAGACCAGGCTTGGAGGCCAGGAAGCCAAGAATAAGCCCCCCCCCCCCCCCGGCCCCGGTCGTGCTGGAGATTGACCCATCAAATGTGCTGCCAGCCCCAGATGCTGCTGCTCACACTGTTGGTGGCACCAACACCGGCGGGACCTGTCGCCGATGCCACGGTTCACTGCAGAGTGTACCCTGCAGCCTGGGGTGTCTGATGGGCGGAGTCTAGGTGTGGCCCCTGCTTCCTAGCAGCAATGAAGGCTGGGGGACTGATCAGGCTCTGCCTACAGTAAGACGAGGAATTTCCCAAATGTAGCAAAGCGACTCGGTTTTCCTTGGTTCCCGGCACAGAGCTCCTAAAACCCTTGGGATTTCCTGAGTGATAAGAATGACAGCAGTTTCTTTTGTTGAGGTGTTTCTTAGGGATCCCCTAGACGGCTTCAGGACAGAAGTCTGGTTGCCAGAAAGATCAAGCCTTGATTAGAAGCCCCAATCCTCACTGCCTCTCCCCCCTACCTCTCAGCCCAACCTCTGGGGAGAAAAGAGATTGAGGCTAGAGGCTGGAGATCGAGTTAATCACCAACTGGCCAGTGATTTAATCAATCATGCCCGCGAGATGAAACCCCCGTTAAGCCCCCGAATGATGGTATTTGGAGCGCTTCCGAGTGAGTGAATACATCCATGTGCTGGGGGGGGGGCAGGGCGCCCCAGCTCCACGAGGACAGAAGCTCCGTGCTTGGCATCCTTTTGTACCTCACCTCTTCATCTGGTTGTTCATTTGTATCCTTTACAAGAGACCGGTAAACCTAAGTGAAGTGCCTTTCTGGGTTCTGTGAGTTCTATCAAATTATTGAAAGGGAGGAGGAGACTGTAGGAACCCCAGATTTGTGGCCTATCCGCCAGAAATAGGGTGACCCTGTACTTGCAACTGGCATCTGAAGTGGGGGCAGTCTGTGGGAGGCTTTTAACCTACAGGTGGATGGCGGGTGGTGTCAGAATGGAATGGGACCGTTGGACACCCAGCTGTTGTCAGAGAGCTGGAAGGTGGTGTCGCAAAAGACACCCACCGTTTGCTCTCAAGATGGGAAAAAACAGCCCGCAGGGTGGTGTCCCTAACTCGGGGTCCTACCGTTTGCCACTCTCTCTCTTTTCTTATTGGCTCCTGCGATTGTTCTTTGCTTCCAATTCTTTTGTGGATCCTTTAAAATCTGTGTTTCAGCCACTCCCCCTTCTCCGAGTTCCCGTCCACCTGTCTATCTGCTTACAGAACATTTCTGTTTAGACGGCCCACCCTCGCCTCAAATACAACTTGCCAGAGAACTGAAATCTTTGATATCGACGCATTCTTTTCCCTCGTTTATCTCACCATGGTACTTAGCTTCGAGGTTTCCAAACTTCGGAATCATGTTTCATTCCTTCTGGCTAATCCTGAATCTTTCTGACTTATCCTTCACGATAACTCTCGCGTTCACGTTCCATTCGAATTCTGCAGTCCCGGTTCTAGTTCAGCTCTTTATTGACTTCTGCATGGACTGTTGCCATGGCCTTCAACCTACCTCACTGCCATCTGTCTGTACTCTCTCCGGTGTATCCTAGAATCTGCCACCAGAGACTTCTTCATGGGCTACCTCCGTGAGCGTCAGCCTCTCTACAACGCCATGGTTTCCTCTTGACTACTGGAGAAAGGACACTTTTGCAAGCCTGCCATTCAAGGCCTCAACCATCTTGCTTCAACTTCGTCACTCTGTTCTAGCATTATACAGTCTATGATTTTACCTCAAACATTTAAATGAACTAAGAAATGTTATCATGCAGGGAGCACGGAAAGGAGACTGTGTTGACTTCAATCTTTCAGAGGTCCTTTAAATTTGATGGCTGCAATGTGTCTCCTCGTAATCCCTTCTCTTCCATTACTACTGTACCTCTTGAGTTTCTTCCCGCTCTCAGCTCACCCCCGAGGGCCTCGGTGAGTCCGGACAGCTCCCCTGAGCAGACATCGCACGCACCTCAAGATCTGGCATTTCCTTCTTTCCTCTCTTCCATTTTATATCCCTCTAAAAGTAGATGCCGGTAGATGTTACAAAGCGGGAAAACACAAAAACAGAGGACCTGCCTACCTCTGAAAGCCCTGACAATTTAATTTCAGCAAGATATTCCAACATCTGCTTGACTTAAAGCTGCTGAAATGCTATTTCTGAAAGTTGTATTTTCATTTGCCCCACAGCTATTTTATCATTCTAGAAGTTGGGCAATTACAAAGGAAGTACATCTTTAGCAAAAAGAGAGACAAAGATTTGATTCTATTTTGGTTCTAGCTTTTTTGATTAAAATAAATATTGTCTGTATCTTTAAGCCTAACGTTTTCCTTGTTGATGGATGAGAAGTCCTCGGGGCCCTGTGACCTCCCTCCTTGGGCCCTTGGCAGCTTTATCGTCTCTTCCCAGGGACTTGAGCCCTCACTGGGGCCAGTGCCCCCCTCCTGGGCTTGCTACAGCTTCCTGTCCGCTCACCCCTGGAACCCATCTTTGTATGTTACCAATACATCTTCGGACATTATCCACCGTTGCCACCGCATTAGTCTATTGGCCCTCTTGCAAATACGTCTCTGATTTCACTGAACTTTATGTCTTTTTCTCCCCTACCCCTTTTCCAGTTCTATCAGTTTGGATCCTTCCCTTATTTCATGACCTCTATTCAAATCCTACCTTCTCCCTGCAATTGTCCTTGATCACCCGAGCCAGAGCTTTCTTTTTTCCCCGAGAGCACTCAAAACTGTTCGATTCATCTGGACTCCTCCTCCAGCTGCCTTGTTCAGCGATTATTTTCGTGGTTACTCGATAAAAACTCAAGAACGGTACACAGGTCAGCTACGGAGACATACGTGTAGTCTTCATCTTTCCTTTCGAGAGTAAATTGTGAGTTTCTGAAGGGCAGAGGCTAAATTCTGAAAACTGACCCTTGCTCATGCCCCCTAGCATCTCCTCAGAGCAGACACTGGGGTGGTGGAGGATGGGGGGCACACAGGGTGTTGATGCTGGACAGTAATCAACAGCATCCAGCTCTACTCTGTTCCGGCCATGAGGACAGCACCTGCCCCACCCTGCAGGGAAACCTGAGCCGAGACGTCTGTTCGCTGTTGCTGGAAGCCTTTGACTTGGGGTGTGTGTGTGGGGGGGGGGGGTGGCTTTCCGGCAGGTGCCTGTACTGCAACAATGACCCTGGAGGAGAACTTGAGTTGAGATGGCAGGCAGCCTGAGATCACTGACAATGGAGCACAGCTGGCCTGGAGGGTCACCTGGGCCAGCAGCGGACTTGGAAGGACTTTTGTAATTGTAAGCCAGTGAGGTTTTCGGGTTGTTTGGTACCACGATGTAACTTGGCCCATCTAGCTGATGCTTATTTTAAGTCCCTGATGATTAGAGGCTTAATTAGGTAACTGAAAGCCAAAATGGGATCCTTGGAAATTTGGGACTTCAAATGCAATAAATCTAAAACCAAATAGCGAGCAATTCAGGGTAAGAGAGAGGGTTTTAGAGTCACCCCCTGGTTTGAGTACTGGCGCCCCGTTTACAAGTTGTATGTCCTGACCTGGCAGTTTGCAACCTTTTTGGTCTCAGGACCCCTGTGTAGTCTTAAAAATTATTAATAACCCTGAAGAACTTTTGTTTACGTGGGTCATATCTATAAGTACTATTTTAGATATAAGAGCAAGGAAGTGAAACATATTAATAGGTAAAAAATAACAACACTTAACCCGTCATCTGTTCGTACACATTTTTTTGTGTGATAAATAACTATATTTTCCAAAAGAAAAAAAATAAAAAGAATGTCATTATTTCACATTTTTGTACATTCTTTGATGTCTGAAGATGAGTGGATTATTTTCATATTTCTTCTTTATTTTATCTGGTGGGACACATCGTTTGGGATGAAGTAAGTGAAGAAAAGCAAGCTTCACAGATACATAGTTGAAAAACGAAGAGATTTTAAGTGATTTATTTATTTTAAAATTTATCTATTTATTTTGAGAAAGAGAGAGAGAGAACAAGCAGGGGAGGGGCAGTGAGAGGGAGAGAGAGAGAATCCCAAGCATCCTCCATGCTGTCAGTGCAGAGCCCGGCAGGAATCAAACTCACCAAACGTGAGTTCCTGACTTGAGCTGAAATCAAGAATTGAGTGCTTAACTGACCGAGCCACCCGGGTGCCCCAATAATCTTTCCATTTAATTGCATTCTTCTTAAAATGCTTATTTATTTACTGATTTATTTTTTGAGAGGCAGAGAGAGCATGTGTGCACACGAGGGAGGGGCAGAGAATGAGAGAGAGAGAGAGAGAGAGAGAGAGAGAGAGAGAGAGAGAGAATCCGAAGCATCTCCATGGCCCGGAGCCTGATGTGGGGCTCGAACTCATGAACCATGAAATCATGACCTGAGCTGAAGTCACACGCTTAACCGACTGGGCCACCCAGGTGCCCCAGACATTCAAACACCAAAACTCGAGATAATTGGGAGTTTCTCAAACATTAGTTGCAGCATGGAATCTGAAGCCATATCAGTGAATTTTGTACTGTGTTACGTTAAAACTCATTGGTCTTTTACTTTGAATAGCACTTTCTAAAACCCATTCATGATTTTGTAACATCATACACAAGTCATTCGGAAAATACTGTCTCACAGAAGTAGGCGCGTCTTCCCAACGTTGACATGCGTCAGTATAGGATATCAGAAAGAAAATTACATTTCTTAATACCACCTTTGATCTCATGGAAAAGTCTTTAAGGATCGGGAGGCTAGTAGGCTCACGGTGGCAGACACGAGTTTTCCAAAATTCAAGTCTCATGTCAAAGCCTGAATTTTATCGTTGCCAACGAATGCCATCCGTTATTTTTTCCTGGAAGTGACAGGCTCACTTTGTTTCTTTTTGAGAAAATGTGTGCCCGGTCCCCGAGGTTGAAGAGCCATGGTTTGTCAGTCTATCAACTAACAATGGTGTTGTGCAGGGGGAAAAAAAACAAGCATTCGGTTCAGTGATCACACGAATGCTTTTTCTTGAGAGGATGTCAGAGTTTGATATATAGGAGAAGTCCTTTGACGCCACACCTCAGTTTCGCCACACAAAATATCAAAAAGGCATGTACTCAGGGCGTCACTTAATAAGATTAGTAATTCGTACTGTTCCGTTAAGCGGTAACTTGGCTTTTGTGTTGCCGTTACCACTGCCTTGATTAGCGCTGAGCCAATACAATAGCACTTTGACCCGTGCTGCCTTTCACCATTGGTGGAAGTTCAACACAGATTAAAAAGCAAATAACATGTTAGTGTTGTCACAGAAAGTTTTGAGAGCTGCGTGAACTAATCGTCTTGAGAATTGAACAAAATGTTATTTAACGAGAAGTAATGCCTGTGAAGCCCTTGGCTGAGTACCTGGCGTATACGTGTTTATTAAATATTAGCTATGACTGTGAGGCCGTTGATTCTGTGACGGTGTAGCTCTCAGTAATAATGGCAGTAATGATGAACCTCCATTTGTTTCTCTTACCAATTCGCTCCTCTGGCCGATCTCTGTTTTAGTTCATTGCTCCGTCCGTCTCCTTCTGTGGTCTCTTCGCTCCAGCCAATAGCTGTTCACCCCCGAGAACTGGATGGTTGATCTGCCCTCTGTCACGTCTTCACAGTGATCCCTTCTCTTCCTGCTGCTGCCACCCTGGTTAAAGGGCACAACTTTGTGGAAAGAAACTGCCACCAAAGGCAGTTCTGGCTGTTGGGGTTTGACCTGCCTGAGATTCACTTTACCGCTCTGCAAAGCGAGGAGAATGGCCCTTTTATGTATATTTTTTGTGAGGGTTAAATGAAGTCACATAGTTGAAAGTAATTATATTAGTTTCGGGTGTGCTGTTTAGTTGTTTTTTTTTTTTTTAACCATTCTTTCTGCTTTTCCTTCCTCTCTCCAATTCATCCAAAATGTTACCGTTGAATTAATTTTTTCACAGCATAGCCCTTTCATGAAATCAGGACCCAACACACATGAACAGGGAACATTACGTTCCGGGTTTTCTGACAGCGGTTGCAGACTTAGGGCACAAGACAGGCCTTAGGAGCTACGGTGTCACGGTGGAGGGTTTTGTCATTACCACTGAAACACCTTTCCCATCTCTCCACTGCCCTTCCTGCGACACTCAACGGAAGGTCAATCTCCTTAGCGTGGCATTTAACGTCCTCCTCAAGGCAGCCCGAACTGGCTTCTCCTTCATATTCTCTATGTGCCGGCCAAACCGACCTCCTCAGTCTTTGAACTCGTAGCTCCCAGCTTCCATGTTACTGCCCGCCCTGTTCTCTCTGTTGCAACGCCCATCTCACCTTCTCTCGCTGCAGACAGCCCCTTTGACCCTTAACCCGCAGTTCAACTCCCCGTGTGCGAGACCTTCTTCCGCCCGCAGGTGGATGTGCTAACCTTCTCCCTGCATTTCTGTCATACTTTGTTCAGATGCTTCTGAGAGTGCTTTCCATATTCTACACAAGCTCATGGCTACTCATGCGCATCTCGGTCCTCTCCACCAGACTGTGATCTCCCCAGGAAACGCGTTTCTCTTCCCAACCTCAGCAGGTCCTGTGGGGGCCTCCTACCTGCCTTTACTCTCTGACATGTTTATTGATGGATAAGTGAAGAAGAATTGTGTTCGTTTTGTTGAGTTTATTAACCAGGATCCTACACCTGGAAGCAGCTGTTGTAAAAGAAATGACTATTTATTGGCAACAGCACCCAAAACACCAACACATTTCATGTAAGCTGCTGTGCATTTATGACCCACACCTCCTGTTCTTAATAAAAGTCTTAATAAAAGCACCACATAGCTATTATTTTATTTATTTATTTATTTATTTATTTATTTATTTATTTATGTTTTCTTCATTTTCTTTCATTAATTTCTGGTAATTTCTAACAAATAGGGTTGTATCTCCTTGGTTACATTTATTACTAGGTATTTTATTCTTTTTGATGCAATTGTAAACGGGATTGTTTCTCTTTCTGATGCTTAATTATTAGTATATAGAAACCCAACAGATTTTTGTATACTTATTTTATATCCTGCAACTTTACTGAATTTTTTTTATTAGTTCTAAGCTTTCTGATGGAGTCTTCAGCGTTTTCTACATTTAATATCCGGTCATCTGGAAATAGTCTGGATCCCACTGTTGGTGGGAATGTAAGCTGGCACAGCCACTATGGAAAACAGTATAAGGGTTCCTCAAAAAAGTAAAAATACAACTACCATAGGATTCAGCAACTCTACTTCTGGGTATTTATCCAAAGGAAACGAAAACCAATTGGAAAAGGTATCTGCACCCCAATATTCATTGCATTATTTACAATAGCCAAGCTATGGAAAAGACCTGTGTCCACTGATAGATGAATGGGTAATGAAAAAAGAATAAAGAATATTATTCAGCCACACAAAGGAATAACATCTTGCCATTTGCAACAACATGGATGGACTTTGAGTAAATAAGTCAGACAAAGACAAATGCTGTACGATCTCTTTTATATGCAGAGACTAAAAAATATATGTATATATAAAAAAAATAAACAAGCTCATAGATGCAGAGAATAGATCGGTTTCCAGAGGTAATGGGTGCGGGATAGGAGACATGGGTAACTTATTATTATTATAGTTTAAATAAATTGGCTATTAAGAATGGATCCTAGAGGGGCGCCTGGGTGGCTCAGTCGGTTAAGTGTCCGACTTTGGCTCAGGTCATGATCTTGTGGTTCACGGGTTTGAGCCCCAAGATGGGCTCTGTGCAGACAGCTCAGAACCTGGAGCCTGCTTTGTGGATTCTGTCTCCCTCTCTCTCTCCCCCTCCCCCACTCGTACTCTGTCTCTCTCTCTCTTTCAACGTTTATTTATTTTTGGGACAGAGAGAGACAGAGCATGAACGGGGGAGGGGCAGAGAGAGAGGGAGACACAGAATCGGAAACAGGCTCCAGGCTCTGAGCCATCAGCCCAGAGCCTGACGCGGGGCTCGAACTCCCGGACCGTGAGATCGTGACCTGGCTGAAGTCGGACGCTTAACCGACTGCGCCACCCAGGCGCCCCTCTCTCTCTCTTTCAAGGAAAAAAAAAAAGAATGGATCACAGAGGAGATAAAATATACTTAAATTGCTTCAAAAAAACTCAAACGCAGACACTTCCCGTTGCTCATGTTGATACAGCTATCAGGAGCAATCCCTAATCTTACTGAAAACTGGAGGATATGTGATTCCAGAAAGAAGAACAAAAGCAGATGATCTACTTCTGTTCAGAAGTTTCTAGGAGGTAGCTTTTTTTTTTTTTTTCCTTCAGAGAAGTGTTTGTACCACACAGTATCTTCAAAAGAACAGAAAATCCAATGGTAATAGCCTTGGATCGCTGGGCTTGTCTTGGGGGCCTGCTGAGACCGTAACTTTTATTTCCTGGATCTTGGTTCAGGGCTGTTGGTTTGTTAAGAATCCTGCGGATAAGCCTCTTGGGCTAAAAGTCTTGTTTGGAAGTCTGGCTTGATAGGTTTCACCTATGACTTTTGAATAGCTTTGGAAGCAAAGTGAGACCGGCTCCTCTAGGGCTTTGGAGAGGCCCCCTTATTTGTGTTATCAGGGTGTTCCTCTTGAGCACCTGCTGCAGGGGGAGGTTGTGGCCACTGGATCCACTCTGAACCACGAAGTTTCTTGCTGTGTGTCTCTTCTTCCTGTCTCACACTTCTCCCACACGGAATAAAGATTCTCTTGCTTCCCTAAAGCTTAAAGCATCAGGTGAAGTGACGTGTTGCTCTCCTGTTACCAGGTGTGCACGGATTCCGGGGACGACTGGCATGACTGGCCAGGTGGTTACATCATGGGTCTGATTTACAATGACCTTATGTCCTAGAGATCCAGTTTTGGACATTCTAGTCCACTGTCAGACCCTAGGCTTGATTTTAGGTTTTTGGAAAGAATCCCTAAGGCCACTTCTCTGTGTGCGAAGGAAATGGCTCTCCTGAAGGTGAGAGGGCCCTAGAGCGGAGAGCTGGAATCTGTCCCTTGGTCTTTGCTGCTATGGGAACTTGCAAGCCATGGGAGAGAGGTAGCAGATGGGGAGACGGCTGGGCACAAAGCCTGGGCCACCCTATGGCCGCTTCACAGCCCACCAAACTTCTTTAGACCGATCTGCTTTGTGCGTGTTGTGTCTCTCTCTACCTGGGAGGCCTTTCCTCCTTTTCTCAGCCCAGGATCCTAGGTCTCCTTTAAGACCCTGCACAAGTCACTTTGGCCTTACTGATGGATTCCCATGGCCACCATTTTGTTTTCCCCTCTGTATGTTCCAAAGTGTTTCCATCCATCTGTACTGTAGCACTTATCACAGGGCAAAAAAAAATTACTCAGGAACATTTTTATCTCCCTAACTGGACTGTGAGTTTGTGCTCAATGCCATGTTTTATGCTTTGCATCCAAAGCCTTAGCAATGGACACGTGGGCTAGAAACCATTCACTATCAGTTAAATGAATGGATTCTGGCATCTGGGTCTATAGTTAGTATAAGCTCAGAAACCATCTGTTTGGAGCTTGCTTATTAGATTATTTGGCTATCTATGGTTTTATGCATAGGTCTTTATATTCTTCTGTGGCATTTAGAAAATTCTTTTAAAAACTACCAGACTGTTTTAATTATGTTGTAACAGGCCCTCCTCCCCAGAAAGAGGGGACTCCTTGCTTCATTCCCGCACAGGGGAGGGGCATACTTTCAGGGGTATGGGGATGGCATCTGGAATTAAGATGCGTGACCCCCAGGAAGACAGAGATAAGGCATGCTCTTTTTTCATATCACAATCTTAGAGTTTATGAGATTTACGCGTTTGCATGGAGAGTGGTCCCCTTACGGTTGGTGTTTCAAATAGCAGAAGAGGCACTGAGGCAAGGGGTGCCTAACCACGTATCTGTTAGTGTCCTCATGAGCACATTTTGTTTCAGTTAACTTTCAACTTGTTTTTGGGAGAGGGAACTCCCAGGAAGTCCATTTATCATATGACCAGAGTAAGTGAAAGGTAATCCTTTTTAAAATGTGAGTTATGGAGCTTTGTAACGTGCCATTTATCTATGTCTACTGTGGAACGGAAGAACGCTGGGGCAGATTTGTTACTTAAACAGAGTGTGCTCCCTGTTGTCTTTGGGGCTCCATTTCCCACACCTTGTTCCCGCACACAAAATACTCTCACGTGGTGCATTTTGACGAGAACGTTGATTGAGCACTTAAGAGTTGCCTGTTACGAAACGTGGAGTAGGTATTTGAACACATACCTGGTAAGTAAGCTGCTTAATTATTAGGCTTCTGTTCTTTTTAAACACATCTTGTTTTGATACTCAAAATCAAATACATGTGGCAGGATGTTTTCTCGGAAGAACGCTGAACAGCTTTGGACGCTGGAAACCTTCTAGAACTTTTAACCAGGCAGGCAGGCAGGCAGGTTTTAGAAGATAAAAGGGATTGAGGCAGTCAACCATGAATTTGAAAAGGAGCTTCACTAAAAAAAAAAAAAAAAAAAAAAAATGAAAGGAAGGATTATTTCATGTCCCTTTTTGTAAAAATAGTTATTGACATGTAGCCACAAACCCTGGCTGAATAAGATCGCGCCATTTGCATTCACGCAAAATGGACGACACACAAGGTATTCAGTTTCCAGTTTCAAGAAGTCCGTACGAACCAGAGAGAAAACCCACAGTCTCTAGACGTCCTTGTTAAAGCACTGGCAGCAGGTGTTGCACGTTGGGCAAACAACAATATTATCCTAACGCATTCAAGGCTAAGCCCCTGGATGGTCTCCACTTTTATAAGGCTCAACACAACAAGCATTTATCCAGCACCTGCTTCGCTATCATCCTAACACCTTACTTGTATTCCCACCACCTGGCACCGGTCTAACGTTTAGCGAGTGGGCGAACGTGGCCCGTCCGTGTGGAAGGTGCCGGTGTGCTTAGCACCGTTGCAAGCAGAGTAGGCATTCAAAAAATACGATGAGGTATGAATGAAAACACCCACACAGGCTTCAGGAGGTCATGGTCTAATCTCAGGTGGGTGATGGGCACTTGGTCCTGTATGCTTTCTAGGAGAGAGAAAGGAGTCAAGGCTTGGGGGAGGCACAAAGCAGTGAAGAACCATTAGAGGGGATTCAGAGTTCTCGGTTATTGCTTTCCTCCTCTGCCCACCACACAGCACAAGGGGGCCAGACCTGGCCAGGGCTTCCACGTCTCCTGGCTGGGAGTCCCATGGGGACAAGAGGGTCTCTCCACATGAGGCTTACACGCATCACTCCACTTCTCTGTATATCAATTTTTATCATACGTTTTGAAAAAAAACTACACCCTCCCTCTTCCATTACGGTGAACCGCTTAAAATTACATTTACACGAAATTACATTTACACAAACTTCTGTTGAAAGCCAAATTCCAGGCCTAAGCTCTTGGCCAAAGCCCATTAAAGGGGGATATTAAGTAAATTAGTTGAGCTGATTAAAAACACCTTCATCAAAGTAAAACACTGGTGCCAACAATATTAAGAGTTGAATTATTGATTTTTTTTTTTAATGGCCGATGGTACGTTAGCAGGGAGGAAAAAGTCCTTCTCCTTTCCTTCCTATCCCCCCCCCCCCCACTTCTCCCGTCCCCCACTTTGGGAGCGAGAAGGGTAACTACTGACCTACTCCTGGAGATCCCGGAAAGGGAGGTGACGGAGAAGTGGGGGGGGGGGCAGGAAGGCAGAAGATGGGGTCCAGGTAAGGGAGAAGAGGGAGAAAAGGAGTGGAGACTAACGGCCGGAGGGAGCAGAGGCTAGGGTCGCTGCGGAGGTGCAGCCACCTCTACCCGCACCGCGTCGCGGGACCCCGGGCACAGCCGCGGGCCAGGCAGGCGCTGGAACGGGCACGGGGACGCTCCCCAAGCCGGCCGCCAGAGGGCGCGACGGGAGCCGGCGCGGCGGAGCCCGAGGAGGGAGGAGGGGAGCCGGCGGAGAAGGGTCAGCCGCGGCGGCAGGGGCGGCAGCGGTAGCGGCGCAGCTCCGCTCCCCGCGCGTCTCCCGTCCCCGCGCTCCAGCAGGGCGCACGGTCCCCGCCGCCGGGATGCTGCCGCCCGCCGGCCGCGGCCGCCGCCGCCTCGCACTCCCGGCGCTGCTCTCGCTCCTCACCTGCTCCCTGGGTAAGTAGCGGGCGGCCCGGGCGCGCACGGGAGAGGCGTGGGCTTCCCGGGCGCAGCCGCCCGCGCCCCGCGTCCGCGCGCGGGAGGAGGCGGCGGGCGGCCCAGCCCTGCCCCGCGGGCGCCCGCGTCCCGCCGTCCCGTCCCCGCCGCGCCGGCGGCAGCGCCCCCTCGCGGCGTCCGGGTGGGGGGGGGGACCCGGCTCTCTGGGACCCCGGGGCGCGCCGCGCCCGGCCCCTTTCGGCTCGCTGGGTCCCGCCGCCGCCCCGGCCCCGCTCGCGTCTGCCCGCCTCCTTCCGCCGGGAGCTGGCGGCCGGCCGAGCCGGGAGGGCGAGGCGCTCACCCCCACAGGAAGCGCTGAGTAAATGTGCAACTGCGAGAAACTTTGAGAGGAGGGAAGCGGCGGCCGCGGTCCCGCCCCCCTGCCTTCCGCCCGCGTTCCGCCGGCCCCGCGCGCCCCGCTCGCCCCGCGCGGGCGCCGCCGGCTGGAGGCGAGCGGGTGGCCCGGCGTCCGGGCCGCTCGCTCGTCGCGCACCCCGGCGCCCCGCGGGCGGGGGCGAGGGACGGTGTCCCCACCACGTCCGCGGGGTCTTCCGGCCGTGCCCTGGTCTCCCGGGCTGAGACGCCAACTTGGCACCAGCCCCTTCTACGGAGTCCTGGGCCAGCAAGGGAGGATCGGGGTGCCCGGCTGGGCCCTCAGTGTGTGCGGTCGTGGCGTGGGGGAGGCGGTGGGGACGCTCCCCAATCTTGGGTCGCTATGGGGGAAAATCAGAGAACACTTCTGGAGACCATGCTTGTCGGGTCTGCTGCTGCCGTTTATGCCCCTTCCCTTTTTTCCTCCCGTTCTCCTCGCAAGGGTATTTTCTCCACCGTATCGTAAAAGGATGGGGCAGAAGTTAAAAAAAAAAAAAAATCACCGTAATGGACGTGTATGATGAGACTTGTTCAAGGTTGAAAGCTTGGGGGAAGAATTGCTCCCTTTTCAGTGTTCTCAGGGTTATTTGTCCTCTAACCCGGACTTTTGGGTTTCCAGTCGGTTAAAAGGCAGTAATGTCAGATTTTTAGAAATGGCAGAATGGTGCAACTTAGGAAAAGACGTAGCGTTATTGCACATTGCTTTTCGGTAGCCCACCGGAACCTTTACAGCACGTTTTTTTAATTTGGATTTAAACTCTTCGAATGGGGGCCTTATTTGCGTCCCCGCCCCGGCATTTCTATAGGCGCTCACTACGTGTGGGAAAATCTAGTGAGATTAATTGTTAATTAATTGTTCACATGCATGATTAAGTAAGCAACAATGCAATTAAAAGCATTCGGGCACCTTGGGCAGAGAAAGCTGTAATTGACGGTGGTGAGCAACTAAACTTGGAGATCTGCTTCAGTGGAAGAATGCATCGCTGGCCGGGGCAGCTCTGGGGGAAGGGGAGGTTGGAGGGGTGGGAGGTTGACTGGGTGACTCTTGGCTGCATCACTTGGCTTGCTGCCTGGGAGTTTTGCACCTAAGCAAATGGGGTGGGTGGTAGCCGAAATTGGCATTCTATTTATAGCACTGCACTTTATAATGCTGTACTGGGGATATAATATTTGTATATAATATATTCAATATATGGGCTGAAACACATTTAAATGTATTGCTACGCGTATCTATTTTGCACTGCACTTAAGGGAATAGCTGCACTGCCCAAACTTGATAGTACGTTAAAGGACAGTCAGAATGAACCAGAATGTCAACACATTTTTAGAGATGTCTATTAACATTGTGAAGTTGTCAGATAAGCACAATAAATAAGACGTAAAACCTATTAAAAGGTCCCTGGGAGACATTTGGCTCTGTGAACTGGCTTTCATGGATTTCAAGAATACAGGAAGCTGTGTTCTTCGAGGTCTGAAGTAAATCACGGGTTCAGTTTATTGAGCTCTGCTTTGGTGGCGTTGGGGGAGCACCAAGACGTAAAAAGATGCGGTGCCCGCTCTGTAAATCTCGGAATCCGGAATCTTGGAATCTTGCTAAAACGAGAGATTATGACAGGAGTTCTGACGCATGTGAACAATCCTGATGGGTGAAAAATACTCTAAATATCCCCTTAGAAGTTTGGCCTGGGTATATATAGTTTAGTTTTCCCACAAACTGTAGCATATTCATTTGAGTTTTCAGAGAAGAGTCAATATAGAAAATTTATTTTAAATCCATATGATTATACAGATCAAATTCACTGTAACTTCAATTCTAAAGTCCAGTGCCAGTTCTAGAATCAGATTTATTCACACCTCTGCGCCAGCCGCTGTGTGGCTTCTAGTGAGTTTGAGCTCCGTTTTCTCCTAGAAAACAGGAGGCATAGACTAGATAAAATACCAGAACTTTGCCATTTCTTACAGTTTTAACAGACTGATCTATTGTGGCAGAGGCTGCTCTCTGCTTACCCAGTAATCCCTAGTTCCTTCTTTTCCAGACTAAGAAAGCCTATTAGATAATCAGGAGTGTCACCTGACTGCATTTGGAGATAGGATCTTCAAGGAGTATAATTAAGGTTAAATGATGTCATAAGGGTGGGGCCCAAATCCGACAGGGCCTGTGTCCTTATCGTCCTTATCCTTCTTGGAAGAGGAAGGGACACCAGGGATGCATACAGAGGAAAGGCCATGTGAGGACACCGTAAGAAGACTGCTACCTACAAGCCAGGGAAAGGGGTCTCCGCAGAAACCAACCCCGTTGGCACCTTGATTTGGGACTTCTAGCTTCCAGAACTGTGAGGAGTAAATTTCTGCCGTTCGAACCACCCAGTCTGTGGTTTCTGTGATGGCAGCTCTAGCTGACTAATAATACAGGGAGTGAGGGAAAGGGTGGAGGAATGTGGTGTCGGGGGCGGCAGTGGCAGTGTGGCAAAAACACATTTCTCAGTGGCCCTTGCAAAGCAGGGTTAGCCACTGAGTTATCTACTGAGATTTTTGGGTGGGTCTCTTGGTAATGGCGGCTGACCCAGCTCGGATGCTGGCTTTTTTTAAATTGCATTTTTTTTTTTTTTTGCCTTTGTTTCATCTTCCTTCCCATTGTCTGTAAATCTGATGGCTGGAGCCGTGGTGGCCATCTTGTGACCATGAGGTGACCTTGAAGACAGAAGCGAGTAGTAAGGACAGTATAGCAGAAAGGATAACACCACCTGGGTGCTAGATGGATGTGGGACACCATGCCAGTCCTGAGTCACTTATTTCCGGACTTGTTGGGCATGATATTAAAAATAAACCCCTGTCTTCTTTAACCCTCAGTTGTTTGGGTTTTCGATTACACGCAGCCAGCCTAATCCTAATTGATAACATCTGTGAAGAAGCTCATTTGAACCAAAGGTAAAATAAGATACTTTTTCTTTTTTTTAAATGTTTATTTATTTTTGAGAGAGAGATAGAGACAGACAGACAGACAGAGACCGAGCATGAGCAGGGGAGGGGCAGAGAGGGAGACACAGAACAGGCTCCAGGCTCTGAGCTGTCAGCACAGAGCCCGACACGGGGCTCGAATTCACAGACCGCGAGATCATGACCTGAGCCGAAGTTGGACACTCAACCGACTGAGCCACCCAGGCGCCCCTAACTTTTATCTTTCTTATCCCTGTTTCTCCTCTTTATGATTCAGGATTGTGTTTCTTAGCATCTGCCAAAGTTAGGGATGATTTTTCATTCTGGTCCAGTTCTTGGTCAGATTCTTTTCACTGCAGTGAATTAGACGTTTTGGGACACCAAGAATCAGACCTGATCCCAGGTGTTTTTATTGTTATTTTTATTTTTATATATTTTTAAACCCTCTTATTTCTTATAACAGATATGACCGATACAGGTTTTACCCATCTGGATGGGTAGTCTGGGCCTCAAGTTGGTGCAGCCCCCTTGGTCACAGACTTGACCCAAGGGCATTTGCCTAGAGCCAGTAGTCAAGCTCTTTAACTGGGGGCATATAAGGAGTGGGGGGCGGGGGGAGGGGGGGGGGAAGAGCAACTGTTTCAGGTGGGATGGCCAGGGTGGGGAAGAGCTGTCCTGACCCTTCTGTCAACTTTTGTTAACTTGCTCTGAGGCAAGCATCGTAGGCCCAGTACTTGAGCAAGTCCTGGTAATTGACCTCATTTGGACGACGAAGGGCCAGGTGGTTTGTTTTTCTTTTCATTAGAAACATTATAAATCAGGCATAATTTCTAGGCACAAAGGGATTATTTATGGGGAATTTGCAAATGTTCTAGATTTTGCCCCTTTGTAACATATGGGTGATTCATCTTTGGTGTTGCCGGATTCTTGCTTAAGAACAGTGTACAGGAGCATTAATTCCATCTTTCCCAACACAAAGGAAAAATTCTAGGGAGTGTCAGGTTCATCAGATCTATTACTGATTGAGAGTCGCCCTTGATTCCGTATTTCAAAGCTCTCTTCACAAGGCCACTCCCAGAGAAACCGGATTCGGTGTAGACGCTGATTTGCACTACCAGAAAATGTCAACAGTAGTATTGAAAGAAAGACCTGTCCTCGAAATTTTTGTCCGTTTATTCAAAAACTGTCAAGTATCTCCATATGTCAGGCACTGAGGATATCGCAGGAAGGAGACAGATCTGGTCTGGCTTTCCCCCTGTGGAACTTGCAGTCTCGAGGGGAAGGAACATTATGCGGAGACAAATTGCACTGTGCTCAGTGTGGCAGAGGAGTTCGGGGTGCTGTGGGAACGCGTGTCTCAGGAGGGTCTTTAGCCTGGAGTTTGGAGTCCTGTTTCTCAACAGAGGGCGATCTTGCCCCTGGGAGAACACTTGTCAGGGGCTAGAGACTTCTGGGTGGTCACAGGGATGATTTGGCAGGAAGGGTTAGGGTCACTGGCCTCTGAGCTTGCGGTGCGGCTGAGCAATCCTAGTGCCCGGGACCACCTCCCCCTGCCCAGAATCAGCGATCGGTCTAGTGTCAACGGTGCCAGGTGCCAGGTTGGGGAACCTGGGAGTTGGGGCTCAAGAAGAGCTTCCTGGAGGAGGGGACATCAGAGCTCAGACTGGAAGGGGAAGCAGAAATCTGTTAAATGAAGGATGGGGGTACGCATGGCAGGGGAAAGAGCTTGGTGCCCAGAGAAACACAGTGCAGAAAGGACTGGGGCTGGAGAGATCGGGAGAGGGGCTGGGAAGATCAGTAGGGGGTCCCACAATGCAGGCTCTTGAGGGTAAGGACTTGGGACTTTGTCCTTAGAGCAGTGGGAGGTGGCTGAAGGGCTGTCCTAGGAGAGTGACATGATTTCACTTCGCAGTTTGAGAAACTCACTCTGGTTTTCCTATGGAACAGGAATTAAGAGGCGGCCAGTGGGGACGTGTGGGACCAGTGAGGAGGCTGTTGGAATCGACCACGGGAGGGATGATTAACACTCTCTAAGACACGGCGATTGATGGGTACAGTGGGCTGAGAGGAAGGCGGGGGTCACGCATGAATCAGGTTTCTGTCATGAGCTGTGGGCGGCTCCTGGTGCTGTTTACTGATACAGGCGCTAATGGAGAAGGACCAGATTTAAACAGGTTTTTTTCTTTTTATTGTAGCTAAATAACATGAAATTTCTCTTAACCATTTGTAAGTGTACAGTTCTGTGGCATTAAGTACCCAGACGTTTTTCTAAAATTTAATGTTAGAGGGAGGTGAGGATGACGAGTTTAGTTTGGACAAGTTGAGTTTGGGGTGCGTGTGAGATAGTCAGGTTCCATGTCAGGTGGGCAGTTAGATTTGTGGGTCTGGAGCTCATAGGAGAGCTTGGCTGTGGAGAGACATGGCAGCAGTTGGAATATATATATATATATATATATATATATATATATATATATATATAAAATATATGATACATATGATATATATGATATAATATACATATACTGTATATAATATGTACATATGTATATGTATATATACATATAACGTATATAATATGTACATATAATACATATAATATGTACATATATATGTAATATATACATATATAATATACATACACATATTTTTTATTTATTTATTTATTAAAAAAAATTTTTTTTTCAACGTTTATTTATTTATTTTTTGGGACAGAGAGAGACAGAGCATGAACGGGGGAGGGGCAGAGAGAGAGGGAGACACAGAATCGGAAACAGGCTCCAGGCTCTGAGCCATCAGCCCGGAGCCCGACGCTGGGCTCGAACTCATGGACCGCGAGATCGTGACCTGGCTGAAGTCGGACGCTTAACCGACTGCGCCACCCAGGCGCCCCAACACATATTTTTTTTTTTAAAGAGGGGAGTCTTAATTGGTAAAATAAATCCATGTAAGCTTTTACTCAAAATGTGTGGATATCCAAGATTTGGTAGAAGCTGGGGAAGAAAATAGTCTTTATCTGTGTGATGTAAAGCTGCAGGCTTATCCAAAGAAAGAAAAAGAAAATGGGTGAAAGCATCATCAAATGAGATTTGAATGTATCTCAATTACAGCGGTGCCTTTTTCTCCTAGGGATAGGACTTCTTTTCACTCCTAAAAGAATATTTTATGATCTGAAAAGGTGATATGTTTTAGTTTACATCACTGCTTGCCGTCAGAAGCCCAAGGCTCTTTACATGTCATGCTGAATTTATCTTCTCCAAATCCTTGAGGGCGGATATGCTGGAGCTTGTGCTTCGTTGATGAGGTGAAGGAAGGTATGTGGCCAAGGCCTGTTGGAAAAATTGCCCCTTTCCATTCCTTGGTGTCTGTCCACCTGTGCACCCCAGTGTGTCAGACTTCACACAGGAGAATCACCTCAGGGCCTTGAAGAGTTCCCTTTGTGAAGGGCTTTTCTGTTAAAATGCAGCTTATGGGGTCCTGGCTCCAGATTTTTCTGATATCAGAAGATCTGAGGTGAGGCCTCTGGATTTGCAGTTGTATCCAGGCCCCAGATAAGTTGTATGTGTTGGCAGGTGCAGGAACCCTGCCTGGCCCACCCCAGGACCAGGTACAAACTGGGGACTCTTACTGGGTGGCTTTCTTGCGTATCTGCAGAATGTAAAGTCGATGGCTGGTTGCTCTGTCTTTAAAATGAAATAAGGAGCCGCTTTGGAGAAAGTGCAGCGTGGAATCGAGGCCCGTATGCCCCGTCAGGTATTTCTTCTCCTTGGGAAAGGACCCAGAAACCCCAGAATTCAAACTGAGCTGTCTTTCTCTGCTTCCACCATCATCTGGCAGGTTTCCAAGGGCTACTGGGGGGGGGGGGTGTAGTGTGGGGAGCGTGAGTCTCAAAAACTCGAGCAGTGCATTGTGAGAACAAAGGTTTTTGGACAATTGACAGGTTTCTAAGGTGTTAGAACCTCTCAGACTGTAGGTACCATGGATTCAGTGGTACGGACAGGAAGGGCTTCTGAAACCACTGTTTGTGTTACGAAAATAAGATGCCCCACGTTTCAGCTTACGTTGTGTTTCTATAAGTCAGCCACACGGTTAACCGTTCACCACTGCTCTTACAATGTGAAGGAATCCTACGAGGTGCTGATTTTTCGGTGGTTGAGTTTATTCTGGAGTGGGTGGTATGACCAGAGATCCTTCTGCCCCTTACCTGTGACTCAGCCCGTGAAACATGCTTTTTGAGGGTGGTGTTTTGAGTCTCTTCCCCCAAAACTCCGTCTGAATTGGAATTTTCTTATTTTCACATCCTGAGTGGCATATGGATTTTCACATTATTTGTTTAAATGAGATATGAATCAAAGAAGCAAATGATCTTTTCTTTCCTAAAATATACAGTTATTTCCTCTTTTCTTCCCTTCTGTTTAACTGTCCTTCCTATAAATATGTTTACCCTTTGGCACAGAGAGTATATTGGCCCTTGGCCAACTTTGGTGCCAAGGGAAGAAAAATTTGTATTCCAAACTCCATTTTCCCATTGACTTCTTTGATAAAACAGAAGATGGGTTTCAGATGGAGCAATGTCGAATGGGGGTAGGTGGTGGCTCAAAAGAGGACTGTCGCGCCTCTGTGCTCACTGCCACACTCGGGGGGGAGCCAGGCCCCCTCCTCCGTCACTTCTCTCAACTGGCTGATCACCTTGTAAGTGGTGCAGAACCCATGGAATGGGGCCCAGGGGTTCCCTGCCCCTGAGTGTTGTCCACCTGTCTGCTTGCAGAATTGTGCTTGGCAGCCTCCAGTGCTGTGTGTCTCTTTTCCTGAGTTTGCTACTTGGCATCTGAGCAAAAGGCTCCATAGCTCTTCCCAGAGGTCAGGTAATATCCTGAACCTGTACATGCACCGACTTATTTTCATTCTTGTTTAGTTTCCTCCCTTTTACAGGGACGGAGGCAGGGGCTCCGAGAGGCCAAGTCTCTGGCCCCGTGTTGCTTAGCTACTAAGCGGCAGAGCCTGGATGCCACGAGGTGCGAGTCTAGATTCTGTGTATCTCTGACCAGCGTGCCGTGCTATTGTTTACAGTGGAGCCGGGCCCGGAGGCCCGGTCTCCTGCACTGCAAGCTCTTTCCCTTGTGCTTGGAAACTTTAAGGCGAGAACAGTTTAAAAGAACACCTTGTAAATCCTTGAACTACTGCCTTCTGTCTAGCTTCTCCTCTGTGCCTGGCCATTCCTTTTTGTCGTCTTTAGTTTTGTCCCTGAAATGTTGGCGTTGCCTCGCTCCCGTCTTTCCCATCCAGGCTTGTGGCTTTGGTTCCTTTGTACAGGAGGGACGCTGCCGGTGCCTCTCCTCTTGACCCCTGTGCCCGGCTCCATACCTGGCTATGGGCCGCTGCTGGGTAGATCCACGGAGTGTTCTCGGCACCTCAGGATATTGGGAACCACACTGTTTTCCCACACATCTGCTTCCCTGCCTTATTCTCTAGCTTGTGAATGGCACCCCAGTGGACTCGGCCACTCCATCCGAATCCCGGACTCCCCTCCACTCCTTTCTCTCACTCACCAACCCCTCCGGACTCTCCCTTCCCCACCCATTCCATTGGTAGGATCTGTCTCAGCCTGTGCATTCTGCTTTGATATCTTCCAACACCTGCTTTTGCTCACAACCTGCTGTGCCCAGATGCTGCCTCGTCTGAATTCTGTCCCGTATCGTATCTCTCATTGCCTGCTCCATTAGCTTCTTAGCTGGCACGTTTGTGCCTTTTTTTGGTCCCCCCACAGCCCACCCAATAGGCTCCTCCAGAAACCTGTCTAAGGCACACATTTCTATGTGGCACTGACTTTCTTAGAAGCTTCTCATAGCACTTAAGATAGAAGCAGACTCCCTAACGCTGACCCCTTTAATGATATGGCCCCTCCCCCTCCCGGATGTCCCTGCCCCAGCACTTCCATCCTCTTAGGTGTCCCTGCCCCAGTCACCCCCCCCCCCAGGGTGTCCCTGCCCAGTCACCCCCCCCTCCCCCAGGGTGTCCCTGCCCAGTCACCCCCCCCTCCCCCAGGGTGTCCCTGCCCCAGTCACCCCCCCCCCCCGCCCCCAGGGTGTCCCTGCCCTAGTCACACCCCACCCCCAGGGTGTCCCTGCCCTAGTCACCCCCCATCCCCTTAGGTGTCCCTGCCCCAGTCACCCCCCATCCCCTTAGGTATCCCTGCCCCAGTCACCCCCATCCCCCTAGGTGTCCCTGCCCCAGTCACCCCCCCAGGGTGTCCCTGCCCCAGTCACCCCCCATCCCCCTAGGTGTCCCTGCCCAGTCACACCCCCTCCCCCAGGGTGTCCCTGCCCCAGTCACCCAAGCTTTCATGCAGAAGCCTGTTTCCAGGCCTCCTTGCTCTTGTAATTTGAAATCTCTCCTGCCTGGAATTTACTTCCTCAGGCACTGTGTCGAGCTCGCCCTAAGCAGTGCTTTCCTCCCTTTAAGCCTCCCCTTCCCTCTGCTGCCCTGCCTTGGGTGAGCTGCCCTCTGTCTCCACCCCAGGTGCTCCCTTGGGGACTCCCATCAGAACGACAGCCATTGGAGTGGACACTTGTATGCTTGGCTGTTGACCGAGGGACTCCTCTCTCACATGAGCTCCTTGGGCAGCTGCTTATTCGTCTTCCCCAGCTCCTGGCATATTGTGTGGCAGTCATACACTCTCTGATTTTCTGTTTAACAAATGAAAATATAAATTCATACTGCTAATGAGCTGCGAAGGCCCAAAGCACTCGGCATGTGCCAGGCCCCGTTGCGGAAACATAATGCTTGTTAAACCGTTGATCTTTGGCCACATGCCTGGGCTGGTTCTGTCCTCTGCCCATGGGGAGTGCCTGGGGCCCTTCATCCTCAGGCTGGGCGCTGGTGCCTCCAGGTGGGCGGATGGCTGCGGCCCAGTGTGGCCACGACCCCCAGGGACAGCAGATTGGTCTGAAAAGGCAGGCCCTGCCCCCTGTTGCTGGGTTGGGGTGCGATCCTTTCTGTCCCCTCTGCTGGCATGGATTATCTTCAAAGCAGGTAATTGGAACTAAGTAAATTGGCCGTGGGCTGTGTACCCTGGAGCTTAAGGCCTCCTCTCGAGGACCTGGAATTAAACCTGGAAAGCTCCGGGAAGCTGGAGCCACTGGGGGAGGAGCCGCACTGGGTGAAGCGTTTTGTAAGTAGGTCACGGCAAGGAAAGTGAAGCCCCGCCGGCTCCCTCCCACAGCCTGGCGGAAGAAAAAGTGGGGCAGAGCCCGTGTGAGACCCGGAGCCCGCAGGGCCACCAGCTGCAAGCTTCCCGTGAGTGCTGTGGCTTCGGCCCGCCCGGATGGCGGAGAGGGCCACGCGGTTTCAGTCCCTCCCTCCAGGCTCCTGGGTGGGGCCGCGACCACCCACCGCCTAGACGCCGCCCGGACTGGCCCTAAGCGTGGTACCACCGGCAGCTTTATGGCCCCGTCCGCTGAGTTTGCAACATGTGGAACCGCACACTAAACGCTTTACGCAGTATCTCACTCCATCCCGCGTCTTGGTGTTTTTTGTTTTCGTTTTTGTATTTAATCTGGTTTTCTGTGATCGCCGTTCTTGGGAGAGTCTGGGAGGACAGTCCAGGGAACAGGAACAAAACGGAATTAGGAGGTGCAGTCATCTTTCCTGCAGGGGCGTGGGGTCCCTGACTCCCAACCAGGAACAAGATAAGATAGTTGATTAGTGTTGCTTAAATGCCTTGCAATGAATTCTTCTCCAGTTTTCCGGCACTCCAGGGCTTAGGCTGGCCTATAAATCTTAGTCCCAGGTTAGTTGTAAAATCTTGATTTATCTCTCAGAATAGGTGTGCTAACACATTAGTTGGCTTGAATTATTTAAAGTTATCACGGGAAGGTCTTATTTCTATTGCCCGTCCCGATTTGCACTTTAAATATAGTTCCCTGCAGCAATTCACAGGAATTCATGTTGAAAATAGAAAAGGGAAAATTACTTTTAAACAGCAGTTTGGCATATAAGAGCATGATTTACCTTGGAATAGTTCTCCAACTGCACATTAAGGCCAAGCTTTCAAGAATATTTTTTCCCCGCTGAATCTGGAAATTAGTATGAAACCAAACAGCCAACATCCAGCCTCACGCGGCCACTCCCTTTGGCAGAGCAGGGGGGGGATCCCTTCCTCCCTCCCCGCTCCCCCCTCCCCTCCGTTGGCTCCCAGTGTTACAGCCCCACTGTAGGGACTGTATCCTGTTAGGGTTGTTGGAGGTGACAGGCACATCCTTACCTTACTTGCCCGGTTTTCTAACTTTTCTCCTCAAATTTCACCATTTCTCCTTTTTCACGTGCTTGAAGTGTGAAAGCTCGGATTTTGTTGGCAGGAATTTTAGAAAGGATCCATTGTTTTAAGATTGGATTTATTAGCGGTCTAGCATATGCTGTGCCTTCAAAACGCATTTGGTTCCCCGGTGATTGGTTTAGATTATGGAAACATAAAGGTAAAACCAGAAGGCAAAAAAGATATTTGCTTATATTCATTTAATGAGGATTATCTTGCCCTGTGATTTGCTCTTATACCTGAGAGTGACTCTGATGCATGTCTTATGTTAGTGCTGTAATTATTTATTTTTTTTAAGTAAGCTCTGTGCCCTGCGTGGGACTTGAACTCACAACCCCAAGATCGAGTCACGTGCTCTACTGACTGAGCCAGCCACGTGCCCTTATGTTACTGCTTTAAATATTACATAATTTATTTCTATCGGGGAAATTTCACAGCAGAATGTCATAGGGACAAATGATGGTTTTGTGTGTGTGTGTGTTTTTTAAAGAATATCTTAACTCCAGGCCTTTGTATTTTTGGAGAGAACTAAAATCTAGTTTACTCTTAACTTCAGTTAAGCCTCGCCTGAATAAAGGTATGCTGTCTTGATTACGACAAAGAGGATTTGTAGAATTCACTTGATTTATTGGGAATGTCTTCCTCCCATGTAATTCCTTCATTAAACGTACTCAAATGACATTAGTTGCTGGCTTATGAAAGGTGATGTGTTCGTACCTTTCAGAACCAATACCAAATAAAGGCATGTTTTCTTCAATATAGAGTCTGCATTCTAAAGGACTTTTGTGTTGACATACTCTTCCTTTTCACATAGCCATCTGGCCTGCAAAAAAAGTGAGGTAAGACTAAATCCTGTTTATTAGATGATGAGTCACTGAACGTGTTAAGCTGAGAAGGTTTTTTTTTTTTTTTTTTTTTATCTTGACAAAAGAGGGAATTCTAGCCCAGGGAGCTTTGACTGTCTGTGTTTGGAATTAAGAATTGATGGAGTCGGATTTTGGACTCAGAGTCGAGTCTTAGATTGACCACGGTTGTTATATCCTGCAAGCTGTTGGAATGTTCTATTTCCTGCAATTCTGTGGTGCTAAGTGGTATTAACACGTTGTGACTTCCTTATATGATGTTCGTTAATACTTCTATTTCTGATATCTTCTCGAGGGCTTTCACTGTGCATGCTAGTTTGGAGGTTAATAAAATAAGACCAAACCAAAGAATTAAATACCCAGAAGCAGAATTTAAAATGGTGTTTGGGCTTAAATCTTTCTTTTTAGAAGTTCATGAATGATTGGGGGTTTTTGGTTGCCGCCTGTGTGTGTGTGTGTGTGTGTGTGTGTGTGTGTATAAAATGAAAAAGTAGATCAGATCCTGGTGAAAATAAATTGGTTGTGGGGGGGGGGGGGGGACACAGTAAATTCCTTCATTTTGCTGGTGGATATTCCCTAGCGTAAGGAGTAGACAGCCTGTAAGTGATGTGGTCCCAGGGCCATCACAAAGACTTGCATTCACTCATTCATTCATTTGATCAATATTTGTTGACCTTCTCCTATGTGCTGGCTGTGTTTTGGGTGTGGGGCACCACCTTCCTACCTTCACAGAGCTTACGATAAACTAATATGTAAGGCGAGCAATAAATAAATACGTATTACGTCAGTGGTGGTAAGTGCTGTGCAGAACAATAAAGCAGAATGAGGAACGTAAGGAGGGGTGGTGTTGGGGATTTATTATTTATATGAGGTGGTCTCAGTGGGGCCTCCCGTAACATCTGCCGTTACCTAAATCTCACACGTAGAGGTTCATTTGGCTTACGGTTCAGGCTCACCCTGCCTTTTGAGATGCCATCTTGGAAATGGAAGTGATTAAACCCACGTTCATTTTACGTCTTAGTGTGAATACGTTTTAGGTTATTTCCTTGGAGCAAATGTTGATGGGAGAGGACTTGAGGCAGTGCATGTCTGCGGGTGGGGGGTAGGGAGGGGTCAGAGGCATCCGAATGGGAAAGGTCTTCTCCCGCCTCTCAGGAGGGCCTCCTCTGTTACCCCAGGAGACCTACCACTGAAGCTTCTTGTACCACATTACAGCTCCGTGGAATCGGCCGTCCGGCCCTTTGAGTCCATTACTGCTCTATGGCATTGCCCATTTTCTCCGGGGGATGCTAATTGGAGACAGCCAACTCTATGAGACGCTTTCCTCTTAGCTCCTCAGGGGAAGTGCACGATAACATTAAAGCATATTATTTTTGTCTAGTTAACCTGCCTGCCTGTTGGGTTTATTATTTTGCTTTATATTTTCAAAGTGTTACTGTCATGTTGTTGTTGTTGTTCTAAACGTGGAGCCTAGATGTGTCTCTAGGGTACAGGGATGCCTTTATCTGTGGGCTCCAACTTGAAACCTTAAATCGTTCTAAATAGGGAATGATCTTCGCTCCTCTCGCTGTCTTGGCCCCACCGCATTAGTGGGTTCTGTGAACGGCCCTGCGTGAGGCAGCATTATCTGCACCACACTTCCAGCCTGGGAGCCTCTGAGACGGAAAGCTTGCCCCAGATTCAGCTCTGTTGCCTGCCAGGCTCTGGCAGTGATCGTGCGAGGAGGGAGTTGAACTGCTTCCCGCTGGATTCTCAGGAATCCCCCCTTTGCTTTGGAAGGCACCGTCGAGTTGCTAAGAAGTTGTATTTTGTACACATCAATTTCGTAGTTTATATCCGTAGACACACGTGGTATGTGCACAGGTTCCAATTCCTTTGAGGTTTATTTCTTCAGCTTGGTAGCCTAAGCACGTTGGCTGTGCACCGATGAATAATTTGAGGTCCGGAGATGAACGCGGCCAGTGGTACTAGTTTGCAGCAAATGCAGCTGGTTTTAAAAATGAGCAAAAATATGTCTTCTTCAAGCACCCTTTCTTCCCCCCCCTCCCCCCCCGTTTTAAGCGAGACTGTTAAATACGAGAATGAATCTTAACTGGTGATCTTAATGTAAAAATGTTTTCTTTTTTCCAGCTTTTGCTTTGGTTTCTGAAGATACAAAGAAAGAGGTCAAGCAATCTAAGGTACTAATTCTAATGATCAAATCTATTCTTCCTGTCTGAGATTCACTTATATTTTCTTTAATGGCAGCTGTAATGATTTCATCTTACAATAGTTCTCAGATTTCTTTTCACGAATTAATGAAATGTTGGTCCACGCAGATTTTTAATCTCTCGTGGCAACCTGCAGATAAACTTGCTTTATTTATTTTTTATTTTATTTTTTTTAATTTAAATCCAAGTTAGTTAACATACAGTGTAACAATAATTTCAGGAATAGAATTTAGTGATTCATCACTTACATGTAACACCCAGCGCTCATCCCAACAAGTGCCTGCCTTAATGCCCATCATCCATTTAGCCCATCCGCCCACCCCACATCCCTCCAGCAGCCCTCGGTTTGTTCTCTGCAGTTAAGAGTCTCTTATGGTTTGTTCCCTCTCTGTTTTTTTTTTATCTTATTTTTTAGATAAGCTTGCTTTAAAAAAAAAATCCCTTAGTAGTTACAGCAGACCAAGTAGGTTTCAAAAAAAGTATTTTGATATGGATTTAGACATCATAGAAGTCTTGCTGGGATGCCTCAGTTTTCTCTAGTCTGACCACATCTAAACTGGGCTGCATTTTCCCAGTCTGAGAGAGAGAAGTAGTATGCTGTGTCCCCGGGGTCACAAGAGCCTGAGTCTCCCTCACTTTGTAGGTGGCACCGTGTGGCAGTACTGAAGATGACTGCCAGGCTTTTTGCACAGTTGGGACTAGGAACCGAGACCCTGGGACTTGATGGAGACGGGATAAAACTCAGCCAAAAATCTCAGAGCGGCTGCTTTCCCACAATTGTTTGTGTTCAAGAACCTCATCTAAAGTTTACCATTTCGGCTTTGCGCTAGATGAGTTTAGCAGATGAGAAAGAGAAACCATATTTGAAGAATGTGAGTTGTCTTTATCATATTCGCTAAGGTTCGGTCGACTTCATTTTTTTTTTAATCTCACGATTAGCGTAACAGCGTTTTTGATTTTTATTTTTTGTAATGTTTGTTTATTCTTGAGACAGAGCATGAGCAGGGGAGGGGCACAGAGAGAGGGAGACACAGAATCTGAAGCAGGCTCCAGGCTCTGAGCTGTCAGCACGGAGCCCGACACGGGGCTCAAACCCATGAATTGTGAGATCATGACCTGAGCCGAAGTGGGATGCTTAACCGACTGAGCCACCCAGGCGCCCCAAAACATTTTTTTTTTTTTAAATAGAATGTTTCTTTTGTCAACACAGTGTTGTCTTTTCTAACTATACTGTGGGTTTCCTACAGGAACAATAATAATACTTTCCTTTGGTTTTAAGATCCTTTATGGTTAATAAAACATTTTCAGACATTTCACTTAAAACTTGATCTTCTCAATGATCCTGTTATTGCCAAGCAAAAGAGAGATTCCCACGTCCAGGCACACCTCAGGGAGGATGTGGGTTTGGTTCCACCGCAGTAAAGAGAGTTAAATGCATTTTTTTGGTTTTCAGTGCATAATAAAAGTCCTATTTAAACTATATTGTTGTCTGTTAAGTGTGCGATAGCATTATGTCTAAAAAATATACATACCTCAGTTGCAAAGTACTTTATTGCTACAAAATGCTAACCATCATCCGTGCTTTCAGTGACTTGCAATCTTTTAGCTGGTGGAGGGTCTTGCCTCAATGTTGATAGCTGCTGACCGATCAGGGTGGGCTTCCTGGAGGCTGGGGTGGCCGTGGCAGTTTCTTAAGACGACAGTGAATTTTGCCTCCTCGATGGACTCTTCCTTTCACGAACGACTGCTCTGTAGCCTGTGATGCTGTTTGGTAGCATTTCACCTACAGTAGAACTTCTTTCAAAACTGGAGGTAGTCCTCTCAAATCCTGCTGTTGCTTTACTTACTAAGTTTGTGCAATATTCCAAATCCCTTGTCGCTTCAACAAGCTTCACAGCGTCTTTGGCAGGAGCAGAGTCCGTCTCGAGAAACCACGATTTTTGCTCAGCCTCGAGAAGCAGTCCTCACCCGATCACGTCCTGTCACGAGATCGCGGCAACGCCGTCCACCTTCAGGCCCCTCTTCTCGTCCTGGTTCTCTCGCTGTTTCCACCACATCCGCAGCGACTGCCTCCACTGACGTCCTGAACCCCCCAAAGTCATCCCGAGGGTGGGAATCAACTTCTTCCAAGTGCCTGTGCGTGTTGATATTTTGGCCTCTTCCCATGAATCACGAATGTCCTGAATGGCCTCTAGAATGCTGAATCCTTTCCAGAAGGTTTTCAATTTGCTTTTCTCAGATCCATCAGAGAATCACTGTGAGAACCGTAGCCTTATGAATGTGTTTCTTTTTCTTTTTTTGTTTTTAATGAAAACATTTTAATTCTAGTGTAGTTAATATACAGTGTTGTATTAGTTTCAAGTGTATAGTGTGGCAATTCAACAATTCCATGTATTAGAGTTCATCAAGATAAGTGTGCTCTTAATTCCCTTAGCCTGTTTTACCCACCTCCCCCACCCCCTATGGCAACCCTCTATTCTCTATAGTTAAGAGTCTTGCTTTGTCTCTTTTTTCCTTTGTTCATTTATTTCTTAAATTCCACATATGAGTGTAATCATACGGTATTTGTCTTTCTCCGACTAGCTTATTTTGCTTAGCATTATACTTTCTAGCTCCATCCATGTTGTTGCAAATGACAAGATATCATTATTTTTATGACTGAATAATATTCCAGTGTGTGTGTGTGTGTGTGTGTGTGTGTGTGTATCTTCTTTATCCATTCATCTAATGTTAGACACTTGGGCAGCTTCCATAATTTGGCTCTTGTAAACAATATTGCAAGAAACCTAGGGGTGCACATATCCTTTTGAATTAGTGTTTTTGTATTCTTTGGATAAATACCCAGTAGTGTGATTGCTGGATCACAAGGCAGTTCCAGTTTTAATTTTGAAGAACCTCCATACTGTTTTACACAGTGGCTGTACCAGTTTGCATTCCCACCAACAGTACACGAGGGTTCCCCTTTCGCCACATCCTCACCAACACCTGTTGTTTCTTGAATATTTTAGCCAGGATGTGTGTTTCTTAAATAAAAAGACTTGAGAGTCAAAGTGACTCCCTGATTCATAGGCTGCCGAATGAATGAATGCTGTGTCAGCAGGCATGAAAGCAACATTCATCTCATTGTATGTCACCTCAGAGCTCTTGGGTGACCAGGTGCCTTATCATCGAACAGTAATATTTCCAAAGTAATTTTTATTTTTTTCTGAGCAGGAGGTCTCAAAAGTGGTCTTCGAATATTTAATAAACCTTACTGTAAATGATGTGCTGTCCTCCAGGCTTTCTTGTTCCATTTATAGAGCACAGAGTAGGGTTAGCATAATTCTTAAGGACCCTAGGATTTTTGCAGTCGTTGATGTGCATTGACCTTAACTTTAAGTATCAGCTGCACTGGCCCCTAACAAGAGAGTCAGCCTGTCCTTTGAAGCTTTGTAGCCAGGCATTGACTTCCCTTCTCTAGCTCTGAAAGTCCTCGATGGCATCTTCTGCCGACAGAAGGCTCTTTTGTCTACACTGAAAACCTGTTGTGCAGTGTAGCGACCTTCCTGAATTTTCTTAGCCAGACCTTCTGGGTAACTTGCTGCAGCCCCAACACCAACACTTGCTGCTTCACCTTGAACTTTTATGTTATGGAGACGCCTTCTTTCCACAAACCTCATGAACCCACTTCTGTTAGCCTCACACTTTTCCTCTGCGGCTTCCTCACCTCTCTCAGCCCTCACAGAATTGAAGAGAGTTAGGGCCTTGCTCCGGTTTAGGCTTTGGTTTAAGGGAATGCTGTGGTGGGTGTGATCTTCTAACCAGATCCCTTAGACTTTCTCCACATCAGCGAGGCTGTTTCTCTTTCTTACCATCTGTGTGTTCACTGGAGTTACACTTTTAATGCCCTTCAAGAACTTTTCCTTCACACTCACAGCACGGCGAATGGTCGGCACAAGAGACCTCGCTTTCAGCCTGTCTCGGCTTTCAACATGCCGTTTCTCACGAAGCTTCATCATTTCTAGCTTTTGACTTAAAAGTGAGAGGCATGAAGCTCTTCCTTTCACTCGAGCACTTGGAGGCCGCTGTACGGTTACTCAACTGGCCTAATTTCAATATTGTTGCGTCTCAGGGAACAGGGAGCCCAGAGAAGAGGGAGGGAGATGGGAAACAGAACACGCACAACATTCATCCTTGAAGTTCACCATTTACATGGTGTTCCTGGCATCCCAAAACCATTACAGTAGGAACGCCAAAGATGACTGATCACAGATCATCCTAAGAAGTGTAATAATAATGAAAAAAAAAGGAAATATGAGGATCACCAAAATGTGACACAGAGACACAGAGTGAGCAAATACTCTTGGAGAAATGGTGCCGATAGACATGCTCAACGCAGGGTTGCTACAGACCTTCAATTTGTAAAAAAAAAAACAAAAACACAGCGTCTGCAAAGCATGATAGAGGAAAGCATAATAAACCACAGAATGCTGTATAGCAGAGAAAACTTACCCTCAAAGAAGTTACGTGATTTAACTGAGGTCACGTGGTAATTCAAAGGTGAAGTCAGAATCTAATTTTCTTTGAATTCTTGCATGCTGCACACAGCTGTGTGCATTAGAACGTGTGTGTGTGTGTGTGTGTGTGGCAATAATCAAGCTCATTTGTAATGAACTTAAAGTGCTACCTAAGGAATATTACTAGGGAATTAAAATTTTGTGTAATGAATTTAGAATTCTAGCATATACTTTCAAATATAGGTTTTTAACTCCTCTTTCCAAATGAGGAAATGTATGTATCCCTCTTCTTAAATACGTATATAAATATAGGTAGAAAATAAGGTGACTCCTACATCGTAGTGTCATTTTTCATCCAAAGGTATTAAAGCCCTTGAAAAATGTCATTAACCCCATCTGTGCTTAGGCTGTGAAGCCAAAAAAGCCATTAGTCCCCTGAGGAGAGGCAGTGATAAAATGTCTACTGTAGACCATACCCGAGACTGGGAGAGAAGAATTAATTTGTCCAAGGTCACCCAAAGTCTGCAGATGAACCTGGAGATAGGAGTGAAGGCTCTTCACAACAGCCACGTTCATTTGGGATCATGAGTCTATCACCATCTGCAGAATTGACGGGGACCTGCCCTGCCATGCTGCTCAGAGGCGGCCGCCTTCCATCCCCCCTCACCCGCACGGCTTGCTTTCGTCAGGGCCCCAGACGGAGCTCTCTAGAATGCAGGCAGCCCCACTCAGGGCTGGGGGCCTGCCCCACACAATGTTCAGACTCACTGGTTGGCGTCAGGTGGCTTGTCATCCAAATTCTGGGTACTGCCGGTGCCCTGCTGCACCTCCCAGGAGCTGACCTCTGGGCCCAGGCTCCTCTTTTGGATTCCTGGTCCCTGGCATTGACCCGGATTCTGACCTCCCTCAGCTTTCAGGGGAGCCTGCCCACCCAGACTTGTGCTCCAGGCCACGGTACCGCCTCAACCACGGCCTTGTCCCAGCTTCAACCCACAGTTTCTCCCACTTATACCCTGTGGTGGTTGTGATGTTGTGTCCTGTATGATGTAGGGTTAGAGTTGAGCGCTGTGGTTCACATCCCTTCTCCAACACTGATACCCAGTGGAGACCCTCTCTGTGTCTCAGCTTCCTCATCCGTAAGATGGGGTAGTAAGACCTGTATCAAAAAGCTGTTTGGAGGAGGAGGAGGAGGAGGATGGTGTGTGTGTGTGTGTGTGTCCACCACTTAAAACAGTGCCAGACCCTACCTGATGTGACAGCAAGAAATATTTTAGGCAGCTTTTGAGCTGAACCTAAACAAATCAAAGTAAGAAGAGGAACCATAGGGCTTACTGCTTTTATCAGTGAGATTTCTTCTATGGTATAAGTTGACTTCATGTGAAATAGATGAAGGTGATGATGAAAAGAGTAGTAGGTGACAGCTATTGAGCATTTTCTTCAGGCAGATGCCATGCTCAGCAGTATATTACCTAATGAAACTCCCACAACAACCCTGTGCTGCAGGTCTGGTAATTACCATTCCTGTTTTACAGATGAGAAACTGAGGCCTGAGCTAGTAAGTGGTGGGGGCAGAATTCAAACACAGGACCGGCTTCCGGCCGAGTCCACTGACGGGCACATCCTGATCAGTTCATTTATTCAAAAGACCAAGGGGGTGGCGGTTGGTGGTGACCAGGTACAGGATGCCATTTTACTTCCCTTTCTTCCGAAAAGATTCGATAGATGTGAAGGATTTTGAGGAGGTTTTATCGTCTTTTCGTGAAGGATTTATAAACTAGGCATTACGGGCGTGGATTGCAAGTGTTCTAACGTATTGTGACTTAACAGATAAAACCTGTGTCAGAGGGTAGCTTGGATTTGTCTTTTCCCGGCTAGGGTAGGAGCTGTCTGTGGGGTAGATGCATTAGTAACAAATCTCTTTCCTATCTGAATAGCCATTCAGTTGACTTCTAAAACTTTGACAGTGAACCCGTTTTGACTGATATTGATAGCGTAAGAAATGTGTGGCAGCAGAGATACTAAAACGAACCATGTGTTTCTTCCTAGGAAGAGCTGAGGCTTTTCAGGAGGGGAAACTGGAGACAGAATTCTAAATGTCCTGTCAGTTCGTTCATTTAGTCTCATTTTCTTTCTCAGAGGGGAAATTGCTCAAGACCATTTTGGATCCATTCAGTTCACTTAATTCGACCATTCTTGGATGTTTTCTTCTTACAGTTTACAAATTGAGCCATTCGAAGTGGTTAATCGTGTCCGATCTGTTGTTTTCAGCCAGTTGGAGCTGCGGTGTTTAATAGCAAATGGAAAGATGTGTCATTTTGGTCGATTCTCTTTGGTTTCACAAAGAGATGTGGTGGGGTGTCCAGTAGGTTTCTAGGGTTAAGTTATTCATTCGGGAAATACTGAGTTCAGGGTTTTTTTGTTTTGTTTTTTAATCTTTCAGTTTATTGTTAAAGGTGACTTTTGTCAAGAATGTCGTGGTGCTTTCACCTGGTGCGTGTTTCTTTTTTTTTTTTCAATATATGAACTTTATTGTCACATTGGTGTCCATACAACACCCAGTGCTCATCCCAACAGGTGCCCTCCTCCATGCCCATCACCCACTTTCCCCTGTCCCCCACCCCCCCATCAACCCTCAGTTTGTTCTCAGTATTTAAGAGTCTCTTATGGTTTGCCTCCTTCCCTCTCTATAACTTTTTTCCCCCCTTCCCCTCCCCCCTAGTCTTCTGTTGAGTTTCTCAGGATCCACATATGAGTGAAAACATATGGTATCTGTCTTTCTCTGTATGGCTTATTTCACTTAGCGTCACACTCTCCAGTTCCATCCACGTTGCTACAAAGGGCCAGATTTCATTCTTTCTCATTGCCACGTAGTACTCCATTGTGTATATAAACCACAATTTCTTTATCCATTCATCAGTTGATGGACATTTAGGCTCTTTCCACAATTTGGCTATTGTTGAGAGTGCTGCTATAAACATTGGGGTACAAGTGCCCCTATGCATCAGCACTCCTGTATCCCTTGGGTAAATTCCTAGCAGTGCTATTGCTGGGTCATAGGGTAGGTCTATTTTTAATTTTTTGAGGAACCTCCACACTGTTTTCCAGAGTGGCTTCCTGGTGCATGTTTCTTGAAGAAACACCTCTGGAGGAAGACAGGGTGTGCATCATCACGTGGGTGTAAGAAATGAACGTTGGAAAGAACTCAGAAGACCGACCTGGGTTTTCATCCTGGTTCTGTGGCTCTGTTGTCTCATTTCTAAAAGGGGAGCATTGGATTGGATCATCTTTAATGCTCTCTTTTTTAAAAAATTATGGAAGGGGCATGGGTGGCTCAGTCGGTTAAGCGTCCGACTCTTGGTTTCAGTTCAGGTCCCGTTCTCACGGTTCGTGCGATTGAGCCCCAAGTTGGGCTCGGCACTGACAGCGTGGGGCCTGCTTGGAATTCTCTCTCTCTCCTCCTTTCTCTGTCCCTCCCTTGCTTTCTGTCTCTCTCAAAAGTAAATAAACATTAAAAATTATGGCAAAATACATCTAACGTAAAATTTACGATCCTAACCATTCCTAAGCGTACAGCTGAGTATCGTGAAGTATATTCATGGTGTTCGTGCAAACGCCCTTCACGTCTCTTTTCACCTCACGAAACTGAAACCGTCCCCATTAAACAGCTCTCTGTTCTCCTCCCCCGGCCCCTGGCAACCACCCTTCTACTGTCCGTTTCCGTGAATCGGACTACGCCGTAAGTGGAATCGTACAGTACTTGGCTTTTTTGTGTCTGGCTTATGTCACGTAGCGTGATGTCCTCAAGGCACATTGGTGTTGTAGCATGTGACGGGACTCCCTTCCTTTCTGCAGCTGGATAATATTCCGTGGTGCGTCTACGCCATATTTTCTTTACCCACTCCAGTGCTACTTTTGGATGGAACCTTTCGAATTTTCGGTGATCGTCAGCTGCCAGCCAAAGCTGTGGAGCAGGCAGTGTGGCCGAGGGGTGGGCAGCAGGTTAAGGGTGAAAGCCGGGTAGCATGTCTGGTTCTCAGGCGGGTGCTGCTTCTGCAGGGGCGGGCTGTTGTCCTGGCCAACGGTGGCATTGAGAGCGTGTGGAAGATGCAGTGAGTCTATACCTGCTGGCTTATGATAACCCGGCTTTGGTTCAGCACAGGTAGAGAAATGGCTTAAGTGTTCCAGCACTTTTTAGGGTTTTTTTTCCCCCCAAAACGTCTGTATTTTATCAAGATTAAGTGACATGTCACTGGATCCCGAGGCATAACAAATGAGTCCATAATAACTATGGGTTCTTCTCCACTCAGTGGTATTTCTATTCTTGAGACAAAGATCATTTCAGGAAACGCTGCCAAAGGTAGACACTCTCCTGTGTTTTGCTCTCTCTCCTCCCTGTCTCTTGTCACGGTCCCTTTGGCGTTTTGAGAGGATACATCTCTGTGTGGCTGTATCTTGGCTTTTAAACTGTTCCTAGTTTTGTTGGCAAAGGCTTACAAGTACGTTTCTCGTTGCAGTCTGTGAAGAAAATTGAAGGATGTCTGCCGCTGTCCAATTGTTATAATTATAGCAAATGGCAGTCGAAAGCAGAAAAGGGCAATTAGAGAGAAAATTCCTTCCTGTCTGCTGGAGAAGACAAGGAAAATGGCAGATTTAGCTGCTTACGCTTTGCACTTTGTCAGAGAAATATTTTTTTAATGTTTATTTGAGAGAGAGAGAGAGAGAGAGAGAGAGAGAGAGTGTGTGTGTGTGTGTGTGTGTGTGTGTGTGTGTGTGTGTGTGTTGGGGGAGCAGGGGAGGGGCAGAGAGAGTGGGAGAAAGAATCCCAAGCACGCTCCCCGCTGTCAGCGCGGAGCCTGATGTGGGGCTCCATTTCATGAGCCATGAGATCATGACCTGAGTTGAAATCAAGAGTCCGACACTTAACCGACTGAGCCACCCAGGAGCCCCATCAGAGAAATCTTTCAGGAACCCCTCTCCTGATCTACCCGGGATCAGGAACAGGTATTTCTTTGCTCACGTCCAGATTTCTATGTCCAGAGCTCTGCTCTAAGAAGCCCCTTCCGTGCTCCTGAAGTCTCATGAACCAAAGGCTGAGTGCCTCCTGGGGCCTTGCTTAGGCCGCCAGTGCTGCTCCTCAGGTGGGAGAGAACATGGCGGTGATGTTCTGGATGACAGTACGTCTGAGCCCACGAGATGATAAATACCATAATTAGTGGAGGTCCTCTTCATGGGAAACACACACTGGCGGCATCGATACGGTCTCTGTTTGGTTTGCCATGCTTTTGAGTTTACGGGGTTTTAAATGAACTCTCCCAAGACCAGTGGGAACCGGTTAAGTGTTAGCTCCATTTTACACAGGAGGCAAGAGCCCCAGTGACTTGCCCAAAATCACGTAGGAAAGGGGTAGCCCCGTAGGAGGCTCCCACCAGGATGCAGAAGTACGTCATTGCTGTTCCCTCCCTCCTAAGTTTTCGTCTGTTTCGTTAGGGAGCTTTGTCAAGCTCTCGTCGTCCGCGTCGTCCCCAAACGTTGCTGCGTGCTGTTCATGTATTTGGTGTTTTGCTAGCTATGGTATACGACGAGACTTACCTGACTTACCTTCTTCTCTTTTGTCTAAAATACAGAATTTGGAGAAAGGTGGTATCTCAAGGAAGAGTGACGTAGGTAAGTAATGATTTTTTTTTAACTTATGAGTATGTGCCCAGGTACGTTTCTTATAAATTATATTTCAGTGAAGTGAATTTCTCCTTCTGATTTTATTTATGAGGTGAAGATCGCTGTGCAAATGTTCTGGTCTCTCCCGAAGACACAGGGAGAACACTTTTCAGATTGACATAGTGGCTCGTGATTTGTATTGGAAACGACAGCTCGTATGTTAGATTTGATGTCCTTGGCCACCATTTGGTGAGTTTCCAGTGAGGGCAGACGGCTATGCGTGGTGGCGGCTGTGGGGGCCGCGGAGGTGAGCAGGGCGCAGTGTCTGATGTGAGAGGCCCGCTGACCTCGGCCTGGAGCCAGAGTCACTTGTCGATGTCACTTCTGTCAAACCCATCCCGAGAACCCTGGCGCAGAAGCAGCGACTTGTGACTTTGTGGACACCCCTGCACTTTCATCCCGGCCTGTGCTCACCCTATTTTGTCCTCCCTTTCAGGATATTGTAAGCATCTTCAAAAATGTAACCACGACATCAGTTTCTCCTCCTCCTCCTCCTCCTCCTCCTGCTCCTCCTCCTCCTTCTTCTTCTTCTTCTTCAGCTGTGAGAAATATGCCTCAGTGTGAGAGCATAAGACTGATGTCTGAATGTTGGATCTCTTCCCAAAGGGTGTGAACTTTGTCGACATCAGTCATCCCAGGGTAGGCCATGGAGACCTACAAGGTGGGCCTTGGACAGGAGGGGAAGGGTACACTTTCCTCTCTAGGCCTGCCTTGTGTGGGGCTGGGCTCTGCAGGGTCTAGATGGCAGGAGAGGCTCCCCAGGTGGAAGGGGCAGGATGGCCTGTACTGGGGCCCGGGCATGCAGGGGACCACGGGGGCATGGGTCGGAGACTTCAGCTCTGAGACTGCGTATTTAAGGAGCGACATTGGGTCATTGCCTTTTCTTCTTTGTATTACGACACCCTGTATGGCTCAGCCACTCCTCCCCACGTGGAGATGTTCTGTCAGCTGTCAACCCTTGTGGGTTGGGCATTTGTTTATTCTATGGGAGCTGATAGGGCTCCTTATAGAAAATGGTTATTAAATGAACTAATGATGCTAGTCTGGAACATGGGCTTGAAAGTGCCAGGGGGAAGTTGCCTGGATAAGTAAGTCAACATCCTTGTTATGACAAGTGGTCAAATCTAGTGATACATACCTTGGTATCAGCATGTCCGAGCAAGACCCAGGAGGCTTATTTGCCCACAGGGTTAACATGGGTCTGCAGGCCCCGGGTGGGGGGCCTACAAAAGCAGCCCTCCCAGAAGGATCAGAGTCGCGGCAGACTCCCAGGGCCTCCTCCCAGGGCAAGGAGGCCTGCTTTCTGTTTGGGCTCACTGCCTCGTCAGTAGATTCATGGGCGAACGTCATTCTCACCAAGTAAAACACAATTGGAGTGGCTCTGTGTGTGTGTGTGTGTGTGTGTGTGTGTGTGTGTGTGTGTGTGTGTGTGTGTGTATTTAAGGTCTCTAGCGCTTTCGCTTTTATCAGAAGAACCCCACGCTATTTCCTGTCACCATGAAATCCGTGTTTCTGGATGACGTCTGACCAGGAAAGACTGGCGCTTAGTAGAGCGGTTGGCACATGATAGGTGCTCAGCAGCTGAAGAATAGAGAACCTTTGTTTGCTTTTTCTTCGAAGAATGATTGTTTCTCCCTCAGGGATCTTCTCTGACCACCTCCTTGGTTCTGTCACCTTTCCTTAATGCTCTGCAGCTCACCCTTGGTCTCAGAACAGCAATGGTCCTTTCCTAGCCTTGACTGACTTCCTTTTCTTCCTTTCTAGACCACTATGCCCCTCATTATTGTCAGGCACTTAGTGTACAACCCATTTCTTCTACCTTCCTGGAGGAGAGCAAGGGCAATCCGTCTTGAGTTGTGACGGTGTTTGCTGATGGCAGTGACTTCAGAGAGGTTCAAGGGAAGTGATAAGGAACTAGTAGGATTGTCTTATTTAGCTCCACTGACTGGGCAGTGGGAGCTCAGGAGTCAGAGAGTGGGGGCAGCACAGGCAGAGAAGACCGCGGCCAAGGTGGGCCCTGGGGTCTGGACTCAGCCAGAATGTGACCCAGTTTGGGGGGCTTAGGATCTCTGTCAGCAAAATATTTCTTGCAGCTGCTGTAAAGAACATCAGTAAATTAAGTGTCCAAGTGATTTTCAGCACCTAACTGTGCTAGCCTGTTTGTTTGTTTGTTTGTTTGTTTGTTTGTTTGTTTTTCCTGGAAGGGAGGTGGGGCTGAATGGCATGTCATTGATTCTCTGTCATTATTAACAGGGCTTTAGGAACTGGGTTGGGTAGACCCTTACTTTTTTGTCTCCTCACTAGTAACTGCCCCATGTGCCTCCGACTTCCTAGCGATACCTGTTACTGTGTTCAGGGCCATAATTCCCCTTGCTGTCCCCAACCTTCACTGTTCCCTCTGTCGGGAAGGTCCTCCCATCCCTTCTTGGGGCATCCCCAGGACACAGTGTCCCTGTCCCTTCTTCTGGGAAGGCCCCACTCTCTGGGATCCCAGATGGCTCTGTGGCCCTTCCCCAGTTTGAAAGCTGTTAATCTCTAGCTCCACCCTCTTAGTGTGGCACTTGTCCTTCATGCTCAGATCTGGCTGAGCCAGCCTCCCTCTCTAGACCCAGCTTCCCTCTGTAACTTTATCGTGGACTGTTCCCTTCATCTTTTTCTCAGAAATGCTTGACAGATTCACCTACTCCTGATGCTGCAGAGATAAGGCGGGCCGTGGGCTCTGTGATAACCCCACTTCCTTCTCTGCCACTGGTCTGCTATCCTCTGTGCCCAAGTCTGCAGAAAATTGCTGCGTTTTATTTATTTTAAATTTAGAAACATTTTAAAAAATTATTTTCTTATTTTGAGAAAGAGGGCAAGTGGGGGTGGGAGGGGGGGAGGGAGGGAGAGAGAGAGAGAGAGAGGGAGAGGGAGAATCCCAAGCAGTTTCCACACGGTCAGTGCACAGAGCCTGACACGGGGCTTGAACCCGTGAAACCGTCAGATCATGACTTGAGCTGAAGTTGGATGGTTAACCGACTGAGCCACCCAGGTGCTCTGAAAATTGCTGCATTTTAAAGGGAACTCAGGAAAGGCCCCTTTCCAGGAGCTCTGCTTGCACATGTCCCCCCTCTGTGCTCCCTCAGTTTTGCACTTGGCTCTGTATTGGAATGGCTGCCTTCTGCCTTCTGCCCTAGACTCAGGCCCTGATGTGATGGGGCTGGGCTTGCTCACCTCTGTGTGCCAGAGCCTCGCACTCAGTACAGGCTTCGAGATGTTTGCTGGGTGAGTGCACCTAGCGTGCGTGATCGAGGCATGAGCAAAAGGAAGGTGATGATTTCTTAGATGCAGAAAAAACAAATACAGCTCATAGCACACGACTCAGGCATAAGCAGAGGGGAATAACTCACTTTTCTTCTTCTTGCAAAGCCTCTTCTCCACATGGAGGAACTGTTGTCTTTGTGGGAACAGTGGGAGTTTTGCTGATCTGGTAGAAGAAATGGCAGGAGTTGATTACTGCAGGATTAACGTTTTGGCAGATGGATTTGCTCTTTTAAAACCTCTGTTATGAATTATTGTGAACATACAGGAAGCTACAAAGAGTAATACAATGATATCCAGGTAGTTACCGCCTAGTTTGAGGAATAAAATACTCCTAACACAGCTGAAGCTTTTTTATTATTATCTCGATATGGTGTTTATAGCATTCTCATGTAATCTTTTATATTTTTACATCATACATGATATATATGCATCTGTATAGTATATATCCATCTATATATTTGTGTGTATATTTTCACAAACCATTGATTTATATGGTTGTGCCTTTGTGGCTTTTTTTTTTCAGTCTATACGACTCATCTATAATATCCATCTGGATCGATGCAGTTTTTATTGCTGTATAGTATTCTAATTTGTGTATCTTGTTAGCGGGTTTTGAGTTGCCTCAATTTTTTTCCTTTTACACCATCCTGCTGTGAGCTCTCCTGTCCTATATCCTTGTTTTTACACATAATGCAAGTTTCTCAAGGATGATTAGTAGGAGTGGGGTTTCTGGGTCATTGGGAATGTGCACCTTCAGCCCTATTAAATTTTGCAAAAGTCATTCTCTGAAGTTTATTCCATTTTTAACAAAAGCAAGTCTTTATCACCCCTTTTTTGGTATGTCACTTACATTAATGTTTCAGACGTAGTAGATTGAAAATTACATTTCAGTTGGAATATAAGACACCCGTTTAAGGCTTATCTGTGTGTCCTGTTTATAGAGCCAAGAAGCTGATTTGAAATAGAGGTAGGTATGTGGAATGTTCATATGTATATAAATTCCTAAAGGAAAAGAATTAGGTCATATTCAGTAGGTTGTTGAGCATTTCCTTTTAAATTTTTTATTGAGTCTTAACCAAAGAGCATTTTGGCTTATTTTTAGGATCTAGATGGCTCATTGTGGAGCTATTTGTTGTATGAGTATCGGAGTGAGTGAATAAATGAGTGGAACTATAGAACTGAACAGAAGAGCAATAAAATATAATGGAATAAAATTAAAACCAGATTATGTCCCTGAGTCGAGCTGTTAAAGGGAAAGGCACATGGCGGGGGTCAGGTCACCACGTTCGTTGCTGTAAACCTGGCTGGAGGCAGCAGTTTACGTGAAGTCTGCCTTCTGCCAACACACGATGGCCGTTTCTATGTGTTGCTTTATTGCAAGCTCAGAACCTCATGTGCTTCTCCGCCGTGGGGACTGAGCAACCCTCTTCACTGGCAAGACCTCCGATAGTCGTCCCCGGTCAGGTGGGCCTAGCGTGCGAGGTTTCCTACTTTGCTAGCCGTTGCAAGAAAGTTGGCCGCCCTGAGGTGAGTCTCTAGACGGCTGGCAAATATTTCCAGTGTTGTTGGAGACGGACTTTTATGCCACGCTTCTTGCTAACGCCCTGCTGCTGTGGAATTGTGGCTGTTTTCCTGGAGATAACACTTCATTCGGGCTAGGCGCCTCGTGAAGCAGGGTAGAGATTATTGAGGTATTTATTTGCAAGCTCTTGTGAGCTCATGGGACAGAAGCAGCCACTGGTGAATGTCACCTTGAAGAGTCATCCAGAATATTCTTGAGGTAGTGTGTACGTCTGCGAGGGCTGCTGAATCGAGGTACCGCCAGTTGTGTGGCTTAAACAGCAGAAATCTGCCTCACAGTTTCGAAGGGTAGAAGTCTCCGATCAAGGGGCGGGCAGGGGTTGCTTTGTTCTGAGGAACTTTCTCCTCGGCTTGTAGGTGGCTGTCTTCTCCCTGTGGCTTTGTATCATCTTCTTTCTGTGCGCCTGTGTCCACATTTTCTCTTTTCACCAAATATGATCAGGTGAGCACCTCCACTAACGACCTCACTTTACCTCGATTACCTTTGTGAAGACCTGGGTCCAAATAAGGTCACATTCTGAGGTCCTGGGCATCAGGACTCCAGCATACGCAGTTTGGGAGACACGCTTCAACCCATAACAGCAACAGTACAATGGAGGATAATGTGGAAATTTTTGGAATGCTCATGGTAGACAAGATTCTCAGCTGCTGGGGAGGCTAGTGTTCTAGACATTCTCATACTTTCTCACGTTCATAGTCATTCTTTGGACAGATGCAGGCGCGGACTCACGGTTTGTTACCACGGGTTTGATCTAGGACAGCGAACTCATTTACCTGCTCACTTCTTTTCTTTTTTTTTTTTTAACCTGCTCACTTCTAAGGGAGGATGTTTCAGAGATCAGTGTAAAAAGAGATTTTGTCACTGTGATTACATTTGAATCGATTTTTCCCCCCTAAGAGTTTATAGCCTGCAGGCTTGCCTTGTTTGTAAGTTTATTTCAGTTGCTGAAAAATAAATACCTGAAAAAAAATTTTTTTTTTCCTTTGGTTCTAGATTTAAAAGGAATTGTATTTGTCATCCAGAGTCAAAGTAATTCTTTTCATGCAAAGAGAGCAGAACAGTTAAAACAAAGCATCTTAAAGCAAGCGGCAAATCTTACACAGGTAGGTAGTGATGGCTGGAATGTCTGCTCCTTCTTTGTTGATACATTTGTGTTTTCCAAAGTGCTCCCTCTATAGAGAATTAGTTTCATTCAGATGAAAATAACTCGTCTGACTTGTTTTGCCTATTTAATATTGACTGGTGTTTAAAATGCCCTAGTTAATTCCTAATGCTCCAAGCATCATCTTCTACATTTTTTCTGATTTTGTTAAATTTAAGAGACTTACGTAATTGTGTAGGACTGTTGTGGTTTTGCCGTAAAGTATGAGAAAAAGAAGTGGAAGGAGTAACATTTTAAAAGCAGGGCTTAAAATAGCAGAGATAATTAATGTTCAAAATTTTAGTACCAGGTTCTAAGGCAATTTTCATGTTGAAGTAACATTTTCATTAACCTTAGTGTGATGTTTCCTCCGTGAGTCTCTTAATCTCTTTTTTTAATTGGATATCATTAATTGAGCCTTTGAGTTGATCTGTAATGTAATATCCAAGAAGGATTAAGAAGAGAAAGATCGACCCATGCAGGTACATTTTAATAATATTTAAAGTAGGCATGAACTGAATCTAAAGCTGCTACGAGTAATGCTGGCAGGTTGAGTAAAGGAAGACCTACCTTCTCTTCCCACAGAGGTGCTTTCTTCTTTAGCCGAGCAAAAAAAAAAAAAAAAAAAAAGAAAAAAAAATTCCTCCAAGCCTACTCGCCACACTGCATTTCCATGGCCTTCAAGACAGAAGTGCTTGTCTGTAGATAAATGCCATCCCTCAGCTCTCTGGGCATCGCTTTGACGGGAAATGTGCTTTCTTTCTGTTGGTGGGTGCTGGGATAAATAAAGGATTGGAAATATCAATGGAAAAATTAGCAGCCTTAATGGGATTCAAGGCAGAGACGCTGCTGAGAATAAGGGTTAGTTGTGCTTAATCTTTAAATGCTTTACATATACAATTCATCCAACCTCCCAGCATCCTTGTGAGGACGGGTCCTTTGTTTCCCTACTTGGAGCATTGTACCTTCTCAAGGGAGACAAAGACTTACGTGCCAAAAGCAGATTTTTTTTTTTTTTTTTTTTTGGTAACTGGCTCTAGGAGCAGCTTGATGCGTTTAAAATTCTTCCTTGTCTGGACACCCAACTTTTGGAGATTTTCTTCTATTAAACCTTGTCTGATTTCATCAGAGAGGCAGACGTGCGGCAACCTCGACTGGTCTTCCATTCGCTCTGGTAAAGGCAGAGTGGAGCTGCTAAGCCAAGGCCGTGGCGGGGAGGATGGGGAATCGGTAGCCTGAATAATGCCTCACTTGGGTCCAGGCAGGCGTTAATGGAATTTTGCTCAGTCGGGCCTTGGCAGTTACCCCAAATCGTGGAAGCAGTGATGACATCAGGACAGAGTTATGTGTGGCTTACTCATATATGAATTAAGAGCATGTGTATCCCTACATGCCCGTAGGTGTCCTTGCTCTCAGAAATACCTTCCCTCTTACAGAGGCAGAGTCATGTGGTTTAGATTCTGTGTCTCCCCCATTTACTCCCGGTGATGCGGCTTTTGCTTCCTCCGTCTCACCTTAAACCTAGAGGGCAGGTCAACATAGGGCAGTTGAATCGAATCCAGAGGAAATTGAACAAATTAAGATTAAAACTTACTTTAAGTAGATTATGTTACCCATTTGAACATTTTTTTGTTAATTCTTAAATTGATAGTGGTCAAAACCCCTCTCCTATTAACTAGAATAGCTATTTGACCTCTCCCAGTGAAACTAGAGTGTAGGGAAATGAGTAAAGACATGGAGTCTGAGTTGGGGCTAGGAAAATGTGATCTCATTGGTGAGTGAGTCTTTGAGGGACCATGTGGAAGAGAAGAAGAAAATTCACTGGACTGCTTTAACACAGACAACATGGCCATGACTTAAGGAAGGTGGAGATGCACTTCCCCTCACGAATGGTTGAGTTAGCGGGTGGGCTGGGGGTGGGCAGCTCAGCTCCAGATTCCTTCTGTTTTCTTATTTTCCCATGGGGCTGAGGTGTCTTGTCCTCCCTGGCATGGTTGGAACTGGTTTACCCCCACTACATTCACATTCCAGGGTGTGGAGGACAATCAGTTTCCTTTTAGAGATGTGACCTTGAAGTTGTACACATCATTTCCCCTGCATACCATTGTCCAGGACATAATCACATGGCACACTGAGGCTGGAAAGGGTAATATCTAGTTGGTGGCCTTTGGATCCACTCAGAACTCAAGGAGCTCTAATCACTAAAAGGAAGAAGAGACAAAGTGACATCTCCGCTAAAGTCAGGATTTTGTTTACACATCAAGGACTCGCATTCCAGCATCGTGCCTACAGCTGGCAGTACTCCGTCCTACGCTTAAAAGTTGTAAGAGCCCAGAGCCCGTGTTAAGTGTTCTTACCACAGCATGATAAAAACAAGGAAATGAAAAATTAGGTACTAGTGTGATTAAGGAGGGGGAGAGGGAGCCGGGAGGCTTTCTCTGTCGACAGCCAGCTCAAGGCAGCAGCGTGTTGGGCAGGAGGTGGGCAGTGTGGGTGCCAACCTGGAAGGTCAGGTAGGGACCTGACCACAGAGGAGCTGTGTGTCCTGTTAAGGACCCAGACCTTTCTCAGTACCTCTCAGGATGCCCTCTGGGCATTTGAGAAGTGTTTCTTAGAGATCCAAGACAGGGCAGCACACACAGGAGGAGCCCGCAGTCACTGTTACTGAAAGCACCCCCCGGGGGGAACATGACTGGTAGGGAGAGCCATTAGGCTCAACCCGTTGGGTCTGCGTTTAAAGCCGTCACTCTGGTGGTTGTGAGGAAGGCAGCTGAACAGACCCAAGACCGGGGCAAGGAGCCTAATCTAAGGTCCTTGGACCCATCCAAGCTAACGTGGCCCGAAATGGGGGTGTAGACCGCTGCTGGTGCTTTGTCACAGGCAGTTTGGGAAGTGCCGGGCCGGGGGTGAGGAGTGGAGCTGGGGGGAGTGGGGGAAGTAGGGGGTGACTTGAAGCCACACCCGGGGAGTTTGGGCGAAGGCCTCAGGAGGCATCAGGACCAGTGCCCCGCTAGGTCTGGTGTGGAGGGACGGGGCTACCATCTGAGGTGGAGGATGGGATTGGCAGGTTTGCAGGGTGCAGATGACTTCCGGTCGCTATAGATGAAGTCTCAGGTGGAGGTGTCAGCTGCCCGAGCCTGGATTTTGTTCGCTTTAAACTCAGGAGAAACCTTTGACCCGAAGGTGGTGGATTTGGAATCGGGAACGTACCCAGGTAGTAGCTGAAAGCCTGAAGGTGCTGCTTTCAGGGGAGCAGTGGGAGCCTGGGAAAAACCAGGATCTGGGGGCCTGGCAGAGTGGGAGCAGTTTCTGGGGAGACAGAAGGAGTGCGTGAAACACAGAGAAGGTGCGTTGTCTGATGTCAGGGAACCTGAAGGAATAGCCTTTCAAACAGCGATCAATACTATCCTGTTCCCAAGACAGAGCTTGTAAGAGAGGGTCTCAAAACGTCCATTTCACTGGGTTCGTCTTGTGCGCCTGTCCTGCCTGCGCACTTACCTCGAGGGAGGCATCCACACCCAGAGTGCTTTGCTGTCGCAGACGCTGTTATTGTTATTCTTCATTGTGGTAAGGAAAAAAAAAATAACATAAAATTTGCCCGCGAATGTTTTTAAGTACTGTAAAGTACATTCACGTTGTGTAACCAACTTCCAGAACTTGTGTCTTTCCAACGGAAACTTCATACCCGTTAAACAACAATCGTACATTTCCTTTTCCCTCACCTCTTGGCAGCCACCTACTTCCGCTTTGTCTCTGTGAATCTGACTGCTCTATGTACCTCCTATAAGTGGCATCTTACAGTATTTGTTTTTTTTTTTGTTTTTTTTTGTTTTTTTTTACCGGCTTATTGTACTTAGTGTGGTAATGTTGTCAAGAGGTTCATCCATGTTGTAGCCTGTGACAGGGCCTCCTCCCTTTTAAGTTGCAGGCTCCACGCTCGGTGAGGAGCCCGACTTGGGGCTTGACCTCACGACGGTGAGATCACGAACTGAGCCAAAATCAGGAGTCAGGTGCTCGACCCACTGAGCCCCCCCCCCTCCCCCCCCCCCCCCCCCCCCCCCCCCCCCCCCCCCCCCCCCCCCCCCCCGGTGCCCCTGCCTCCTTTGTAAGGCGGAATATTATTATTGTGACTTTGACAGCCTCTCCTCCGTGTCTTCTCTGGTAACCTTGGTCTACCATGACGGCTGTTTTCATCCACGGGCACTACTTTCTGGGGCGCTCTTTCGGTATTCCGCATGGGCTCCCCCGCAGTGCCCTTTCTCCTCTCGGGCATCTGTCCTGCCTTCAGAATCTGGAGGAAGGCAAGACCTCTGTACCTCTTCTTGTCTCCCCCTGCGGCACCTAGCGAAATGCCACACACCGACAGTGTTAGGAACTGTTATTTTCACGGATGCGTTTTTCTCAGCTTTTAAGGCTTAGAAAGCAGTTCCATTTCACGGAAGTATATACCTCTTCTAGCGCTTTAATTTATGCTTGTGTTTTCAGTTTGCTTATACTTAATTTTTATTGTCCTTTACGTGTACAGTTTGCAGTTTTAGACATGTTTAGTAGGTGCCTTCGATTGCCACTAGGTGGCAATGTTGGTTTTACGTTTAAAGACCCGTAATTAAGCAACATCATTAAGCAAACCCTTCTTTTCCAGCATTTAATTTCTGTGATAATAAATGGAGTCTAGACTAAAGCAATAAAGAAGCTTCCCTTTAGTTGTAAGGTAGTCTATTTTTCTTATTCTGAAACTCTTTCCTAGGATGGAAGTCAGCTACGAATACTGAGGTAGTTTTGACAAAACTTTTAACACTTGGATTTAGTTTGCTGCTAAGATCCAGCCTTTTCGTAGTTGAAACGGCCAGAAAGATTTTAGAGTCTGCAACTGGACCTGATACTGGTTCATTTTTTCTCCTTATAGGGTTTTTTTGTTTTTTTTTTTTTATGCCATGCATGTGATTAAAAGCTGAATTTTAAAGATCCAAAGACTTGTTGACAGCTAACATAGGGTCTACAGACAATACTTGGGGCAGTGGCGAGCTTGCCTGATCTAGAACTACACGAACACCGAGCAATAAGGTTAAATTCAGAGAATTAAATGTTGAGATGCACAAAACACGGTGGGTGGGGCAAAGCCCCTTTAAGAGGCAGGTATGGGTCCCTGCTTAAAATTGAGCTGGGACTTGTTCTTCGAAATTGACATGTTCTTGAGTAAGAATTGACAGCTAATTCATCAGCCATGGAAGGGGAGAAAAGGAGAGTCTAAGGCAGAGGTCGTCAGGACCTCCCCAGCACTGTGATGGGGAGCTTGCTCGCTCCTTCGTGGAGGGGTCAGTCCCACGGTTTGGCAGGCGTGCGCCGTACCTCTAACTGAACAGCATGTCTGGGGCCCTCGTATCACTTGGGATCTGGACCGTGCAGTGTTCAGGTTCCCCAGAGATTTGCCCACCATGAGCATTCACAAAAGTTGCTTGCCGAGGGAGGGATCAACAGTAAGTTTTATCATTTGAATATTTATCTGATAGCCCAAAATATCTATTCCTCCCACACTACCAGATGTCTAGAACTGCTGTTTATTCATTACTCTTGTCAGGTTGCACTTGACTACAAAATCTGCCAAAAATTAAGGTGCAAAAATTTAATGGTTTCTGTGATTATGCATCTGCTTCTAGCTGTTCTCTTTGCTTTGGCAAGTCATTACCTGCCCCTGTTTTGCCTCAAGGGGCTAAAATGAGGTCTTATTAAAAACACAAACATTTTTCATTCATCTAAATGTGAATATAAAACCAGGAGCCTAAACTGACTTTCCGTCTGAAACTTAGTGCTGTACCGGGGGTTGCGGCTAAAATAATTCGAGTCGTCGTGGGTTATCATTCCCGTCTCCAGTGTTGACGCTTACGATGCAGCTTATCATGGCTCTGTGCTTTATAGTTATGTGTTTCTCCTAATCGCTGAGACTGCAGACTTCACCAAGTGCTCGTCTCTGAGCAGAGTGCCGTTCTTGATTGCCGTGGAGTGAAGGGTTCGAAAAGGTACGCTAGCTCTTTGCGGCACTTACGAGGTCGGTGGTACCTGTTTCGTGGTAGAAACGACTGTATCATTAAGTAGGTAAGAGAAGTCCAAGATAAGCGTTTAAAAATATCTGACAACTGTTAATTGGACATCTGTGGTTGTATTGGGTACTTATGAATGTAACAGGACACCTCTAGACAATACGCAGGGCCCTTTAGAACGATGGTGCCCGTTTGAGGCCATCAAAGCCGTAGAGCAGTATGTAAAAAGCACACGTTAATATAGTTTTCCTTGTACACGTGAAGCCTGAGAGGACAAAGATGGAAGGTGTGTCAACTCATGTGAGAGTGAAGGGGAAAGTGAGCCGGAGGGATGTCAGTTCAGAGCATGGAAGCTGGAACTGGAAGACAAAGACAACTTGTCAGGAAGGCTTACTTTTAGTATTATTATTTTTAAAGTGTATTTATTTTGAGAGAGAGAGAGAGAGAGAGAGAGAGAGGAAAAAAAAAGCAGGAGTGGGGGAGGGGCAGAGAGAGAGGGAGAAAGAGAGACTCTGAAGCAGGCTCCTCACTGTCAGCGCAGAGCCCGATGTGAGGCTCCCTCCCCCCGCACCACGAGATCATGACCTGAGCCAACGTTGGACTCTTTACCCACTGAGCCTCGGCTGGCGCCCCAGGAAGGCTTACTTTTAAGACGCCAGGTGGCAGCTGGGATTTTTGGAGCAGTTTAGGTGATGCGTAAAGATGTCTTCACAGGGAGATGTGTAGCGAGATTGGAAATAAAGTCAGTGAGATGGGGGATGTGGTTGAATAGGGGGTTCCTAAATGCAGACCTGGAGATATGAGGGTACAGACTTTGAAGAAGTGCTATTTTCTTTCCTTAGATTTTTTTTTCCTCCCTGCATTACAGATGGAAGGATAATGTGAAGTTACCCAAAGATTGGCTCTTTAAAGAGGTGCACAGTCAAAAAGCCACGTGAAGGGGAGGCTGACAGAAACCCATACGGAGAGTCTGTGCAACAGTCTGTTAATCAGGAAGTTAATTAATCAGGAAATCTCTTAATCAGGAAACGAAACCAGTATTTCCTGTTAAATGCCTACTATGTGCATAGCATCTGTGTTGTGTGTGTGTTATGATTTGACTTCTGTTTTTTGAACCTAAGAAACTTCCTTTTTGAATGAACATTTGTGTGAAAATACTTGTGTGTGTGTGTGTGCGCACGCGCGCGCACACACACACACACATACACACACACATTTGTTACTTGAAGTGGGAACATATCCTAGCCTCTGATGAAGACACTCTGGGAGTATCTTGTGTTTATGTTTTGGTGGAGAGGCGGTCCTCTGAAAGTCGTCTTTTCCCTTCTGGGACCTGGGACCCAGGAAACCCAGGGGATCCTGGACCATGATCATTTTTACAGTAGCTTCAGAGGCCTTAGGTGTTAACACTTGCCTAAAGTTACAGAAACCAGTATTGTTCTCCAAAGGAATTTTCAAAATAAGATTAGATTGGAAACAATAAAGGACAGAATACAAAGCATCATCATGGCATTTTTAGTAGGTTCTAGTAAAACCAAGATTCAGACACTGCTTTGAAGACTGTCAAGTGTGAGCTCAGCCACACATAGCACAGGACAAGGGTCATGCTTGGTTGGGGAACCATTTTGAGTGGGGAGTGGGGAAGTCAGCCCCTGTAGGGGTGAGTGCAGGAGACAGGGGAGTCCCGAGTTCTTGCTGAGACAAATATGGGCAGAAGTACAGATACATTATTTTTCTGTTTTTAAGGCAACCTGCAAATACAGAAAAGAAAGTTCAGAGGTAGGACACGCTTATGAGTTTTTTCTGGGGGTGGGGTGGGGGAATGTTGAAGCTGTATACGTTACATTTGGCAGATGCTGGGTTATATTTTCTGCTTTGGGACAAATGGAGCCGAAGCAGCTGCTTAGAAACCTCTCTGCTCTCCCCACCCCCAACTAAATAGCTTTCGAAAAGAACAGACCCTTCTAATTTTATTGCCTTCTTTTACCGTACAAACTTTATTTAAAACCTGGATGAATCTCAACCTGAATGAATACATGATATCTTTTCCTTGTTCGTGGAAAGTTTTGTAAGTCACTATTTTCTTTTTTTTTTTTTTTAATAATTTAAAAAAAAATTTTTTTTTCAACGTTTATTTATTTTTGGGACAGAGAGAGACAGAGCATGAACGGGGGAGGGGCAGAGAGAGAGGGAGACACAGAATCGGAAACAGGCTCCAGGCTCCGAGCCATCAGCCCAGAGCCTGATGCGGGGCTCGAACTCACGGACCGCGAGATCGTGACCTGGCTGAAGTCGGACGCTCAACCGACTGCGCCACCCAGGCGCCCCTTAATAATTTTTTTAATGTTTATTTATTTCCGAAGGAGAGAGAGACAGAGCGTGAGTGGAGGAGGGGCAGAGAGAGACAGACAGACAGACAGAATCTGAAGCAGGCTCCAGGCTCTGCGCTGTCAGCACAGAGCCTGACGCGGGGCTCGAACCCACAAACCGTGAGATCATGACCTGAGCCGAAGTTGTACGCTCAACTGACTGAGCCACCCAGGTGCCCCTGTAGGTCACTATCTTCTTGAGGAGAGTTAGTCTCTTTGGTTCATTAGTTTAGAAAAACCTCATTTCCGTGAGGTAAGGCAGGAAAGCCAGAGCAAAACCTCTCATAGATCAGTGTGAGGAAGTTTGAGTACAACGGTTTTGCGTTTCCTGCTTTTAGAAATGTTTTTATTGCCCAGGAGACAGCATGAGGTCCTTCATTGAAAGGCTAGCTTTGGGAGTGTCACTGGCTACCACTAAAGTTCTCTTTTGAGGAGAGAGCGGTTGGATGCTTAATTACCTACTAAAGGTTCATTTCTTGTACTAACTGATAGGTGGTAAGACATCACATTAATTATTAAACCGGAGACTCCATGACGTTGCTGTCGAGTAAGAATTTATTCATCCATTCATTTACTGAATCCTCATTGAAAACTTACTTTAAGCCGGGACCTGGGCAAGACGCCCCAGGAGAAAATAGGACAGTGAGACTCACATTGCCTCAGGGGCAGTTCCTGAGCAGCCATGAATTCATCGCACTGTGGAGGAGGCCATGTTGGGAGCATCTGTCTCCTTTTGGCTGCGTAGCATCTGAACCCCTTCCCTGTCTTGGAGAACACTGTCCCGTGTGTATCCGGTGGGAGCTGGGGGCTTGGCCCAGCAAGAACATCAGAGGCCAGATGCTGGGTCTCCCCAGCTCAGGGGAGGGCAGCCCGTGATGGAGTGTGGCCAGTCAGATGTGGCCATGCGGGACTGAGTCTGGAGCCAGGGGCCCACAGTCGGTGAGCTTTAGAGCTCGCTGACTTGGTAGTGACGTTGGTACACAGTGGCTAGAGCTGTACGGTGGGGACCAAGTTGAGGGCCAGCACCTGCAAGTGTGCAGAGAAGGTAAGTGCTGCTTGGGGACGGGGTGCTAGAGGGGGGCGATGCCGAGCAGGGTGGCCTCTTGTGGGTGAGTCGGTGTAGACGGCAGGCCTGTGCCCCCCCCTCCCCCCACCTCCCGGAGGCTCATTCTAGTAGGGGAGACGCTGCATGTGGCCCTGTGAAACAGCCACGGTACCACACTCCCAGAACACCAGCAAGGAGGCCCCCAGCCCTGCCTGGAAATGTCAGCGAAGGCTTTGTTGTCGAGGCATTTGAACTGAGCCTCGAACAAACAGTGAAGAGTTTTGCTAGACTCCTGCCTGCAGCAACGGGGGGGACCCCCGTTGAGGGCAGCCGGTAATCGTGGGTCTCACCGGGTATCCGGGAAAGAGGGAATAAAACGAAAAGGGAGCCCCTCTGGGAGCTAACACGTGAGTTAGGTGGGGTTGCAGGGACTGGTGAGATCTCCGATGCGTGGGGCCGGGCTCTGGGTCCCGGATGGAGACAAGAGTTGGGCAGCGCAGCAGTGAGCACAGCCAACTTTCCCTGAGCGCACTCTCTCTCTCTCAAAATAAATAAATAAACTTAAAGAAAAAGAACAGTGCTTGGCACATAGTAGTTGTGCAACAAATATTGTAAAGTCAATGCTTATATTAATCACCATCACGTGCACAGCACGTGCCAAATGTGTGGCATGTATTAACTTCCTTGGTACCCAGGACCGTGGCTGTCCCCACACGAACGATGAGATAACAGAGTCACAGACAGGGCAAGCAAGTTGCTCCAGGTTGCACGTCTCAGAGGAGCCAGAGCAAGAACTCTGATGCAAGTACCTTGGCTCTAGAAATCAGGTCCTTAAATACTCAGCTGTACTGCCTTTCGTGAATGAATGATTAGTTAACACAGATTTATTTGAGCTATAAAAATGCATTTAGTAATGTATTTCAAAGTAAAGAGTTAATCAAAATAAATTTTATAAATAACGAGGTAATATTTTTCTCTTGTGAGGAGAAGATAGCGATTAAGACAGGTACCTGGAAAAAAATATATATGTTTTTTAAATATAGGCTCAGGTTCCTGGAAGACACGTTATTACAGCATCACATATAATCTACTGGTTCATAAATGAATACCGGATTTTTAAAGACTAGTAAATCTGTCTGATATGTGTTCCAACCAGCATATCATACACCTTTATCAGCATCCTATAAGATATACCTCCTTCTCATAACAATAAACAGATGTTAATTTTCATCATAATTCATGTGTTTGTCTAAAAGCTCAGTTCAGTGCCTAAGGGCTATATAATAGTTGGAATTTGGAAGTGCGGTTGAACTGGAATCAGTCTTAAAACAGGATTCAGTCTTTCAGAACGATTGCCTAATACTGAACAAAAGCCTTGGCTTTTGCTTTCAAATTTAGTACTTGGTCTGAATGTTGAGACCGAATTGGACCATGAACTCCTGTTCTGCTAGGTTTATACTCTGAATTAAGGTAGGGGCAAGTTACAAATATTGGGAAACAGTCCGTAGAGAAGGGAAAAGGCTGGTGGCATGAACTTAAATTTGTTGAATTCTTTCCAGACACAGGCTCGAAGAGTAAAGTGATTCAAAACCAACTTCGCCTAGTGAAGTTATTTATGATAAAGTATTGAGCTGTTTTCGTCCATGTTTAAATGTTGGTTCTTTCATACTATTCGTGTTTCTAGACATAAATTTTCGTGATTTTGCTTCCATATCAAGAATGAAGGGCCGTCTCCATTCGCAGAGCACTGTCAGGGTGCTCAGCTGCGGAATCGAACCCCTTTGCCAAACGAAGGCAATGGGTTTGTGTCAGAGCCAGGGAACGAATGGGAGCGTTGGTTTTGAAGGTGTTTGTTTGCTCTTCTTAAATGTTAGGGGCCTTAAGTGCGAACATATGCCTTGATCCAAAACGCGTTCAAAGGAAGCACTGACGGCATGTCCAGTGGGCTTTCTGACCTGAAAGCACTTGTTAGGGGACCGGTAGATGCTGGAAGCAATGGCAGACGGGTTCAATGACATGAGTAGAGTTGATATAAGCAGTTTAGGTGAACTGTGGTCAGTCTTTTCATTTTCTTTCCCTTTTCTGTCATTTGCCCACAGTAGGCCCTGTTTGTAGCCCGTTTATGCCTGCCTCTCTTACGGCATTATCTCATTTTTTTTTTTTTTAATTAAAGAGGTTATTTTTAAGCTCTACACCCAACGTGGGGCTTGAACCTACAGCCCTGAGATCAAGAGTCGCACGCTCCACTGACTGAGCCAGCCAGGCACCCCTCATTATCTCATTATTGACACAATTTTGCCTTACCTTTTAGGTTTGAAATAGTAGCATTGTTTGGTGAATAGGCATCATTTAGGTTGACGGCAGGCAGTGCTGCACGCATGGGCATCTTTTCTGTAGCTTTTATTCCAAATGGCTCTGCTGATGCAGCATTTTCTTATTTTCTTTCCCCTTGATATTTCACTTGAAAACTCTCTTAGTCATCCACCCAGTTACATATTAAAAAAACTTGCATTGCGTACAAAAGTGCCGTAAGCTGGTGATACGGCACCTGTAAGGAGGTCTAAATCTGGTGGTGGTGTTATTTGTAACAGACAAATGGAGCATAAATTATTACAATTCCAAGTAATCAAAACTGAGAGAAGATCATTTGGTGGAAAATTTTATTGTGACCTTTTAAATTATTTTTTCTTAAAAAAATTATTTTTTCTTAGTGCTAACACATGTGAACATGTGTGCATCCGTATTCACACACAGGATATATGTATATATATATATATATATATATATATATATATATATATACACACACACATATGCATGTACATTGTATATAAATACACACGTATACACATATGTGTGTGTATAAAAAACAAGAATAAAAGCTCTTGGGCCTTTTGGGGGGTTAAGTGGATGAAGATTTATTTATAATTGAAATGGCCTTGGGTTAATTGAGAGGTAAGACCAGGTTTCTTTTTTTTAATATAATTTATTGACAAATTGGTTTCCATACAACACCCAGTGCTCATTCCAACAAGTGCCCTCCTCAATGCCCATCACCTACTTTCCCCTTCCCCACCCCCCATCAACCCTCAGTTTGTTCTCAGTATCCAAGAGTCTCTTATGGTTTGCCTCCCTTCGTCTCTGTAACTTTTTTCTCCCTTCCCTTCCCCGATGGTCTTCTGTTAAGTTTCTCAAGATCCACCTATGAGTGAAAATATATGGTATCTGTCTTTCTCTGTATGACTTATTTCATTTAGCATAATACCCTCCAGTTCCATCCACGTTGCTGCAAATGGCCAGATTTCATTCTTTCTCATTGCCAAGTAGTATTCCATTGTGTATATAAACCACAATCTCTTTATCCATTTCGTCAGTTGGCGGACATTTAGGCTCTTTCCATAATTTGGCTATTGTTGAGAGTGCTGCTATAAACATTGGGATACATGTGCCCCTATGCATCAGCACTCCTGTATCCCTTGGGTAAATTCCTAGCAGTGCTACTTCTGGGTCATAGGGTAGGTCTATTTTTAATTTTTTGAGGAGCCTCCACACTGTTTTCCAGAGCAGCTGCACCGGTTTGCATTCCCACCAACAGTGCAAGAGGGTTCCCATTTCTCCACATCCTCTGCAGCATCTGTAGTCTCCTGATTTGTTCGTTTTGGCCACTCTGACTGGCGTGAGGTGATATCTGTGTGGTTTTGATTTGTATTTCCCTGATGAGGAGTGACATTGAGCATCTTTTCATGTGCCTGTTGGCCATCTGGATGTCTTTTTTGGAAAAGTGTCTGTTCACGTCTTCTGCCCATTTCTTCACTGGATTATTTGTTTTTTTGGGTGTGGAGTTTGGTGAGTTCTTTATAGATTTTGGATACTAGCCCTTTGTCCGATATGTCATTTGCAAACATCTTTTCCCATTCTGTTGGTGGTTTTTTAGTTTTGTTGATTGTTTCCTTTGCAGTGCAGAAGCTTTTTATCTTCATGAGGTCCCAATAGTTCATTTTTGCTTTTAATTCCCTTGCCTTTGGAGATGTGTCAAGTAAGAAATTGCTGCGGCTGAGGTCAAAGAAGTTGTTGCCGGCTTTCTCCTCTAGGGTTTTGATGGTTTCCTGTCTCACATTCAGGTCCTTCATCCATTTTGAGTTTATTTTTGTGAGTGGTGTGAGAAAGTGGTCTAGTTTCATCCTTCTGCATGTGGCTGAGACCAGGTTTCTGAATGTCATGGTAGACATATTTTTGAGACAAGGGCATTCACACACCTTTGGAAACAGGTATCGACATAGCCCACTAGGTTTTGGAATGTTTCTATTTGGAGGTGGGATGGGTACAGAAAGCTGGATTGCCGTTTTTGTGTTCACTGACTGAAACAGATCTGAAACCCAGGCATACGATTCAGTAAACAAAAAAGAATGGAGACAGGGATGAGTATAATTCGCTAGTGTAATCCACTAGTAATCCATAGAGTTCATTTTAGAGTAGAATTTAGCTCCTTTGTGCTAAGACTTTGCCTTTTCACTTTTATTGTTGTGACAGAGGTTATTGATAAGTCTGTCTTTGCATCCTTGCTGGGAAGGTGCCCTTTTTGTGATACCCGGTGACATCACCTACGTATTTCCCATAACCGGGAAGGATAGGACTTGTATGGAAGAATTTGGAGGTGTATTCATTTTTCCTCAAGAAATTTTTAAAACTAAACTGTGTTTTAACTACATTAAAGGATTTTAAAAACATCGATGTAATACTTTGGTCATCTTGACACAAATGTTTTCATTTTTCTGGTTCCTTCCTAGTCTCTGTTCATATGTGAATTTATTTTACGTATTTAGAATCATGTCTGTTTTTCCATTTAACATAAAGACGTTTCCATTGTTTCGAAGTCTTTATTATTACAGTTTCAGTTGTTACACAATAGCTCATTCGCTACTTATTTTCTTATAAAGCCTTTTAAAGTATTTGCTATGTTTCTTTTCTGGCTGGTTCGTATTAACATGCTGCCATAGTTATTTGAAAGTTTTATGCAACTATTAATAATATTAGTTCTCTTCACACATGATTTCTGTTCTTATATAATCCCTCATGAATATACATGTGGTATAAATATATATAATACATATATAGCCATTTCTTAAAAGTCACTGGAAACTACTGCATAATTCATAATCAACAGCAGGAAAGCCCTGAATTTTACTGAGTAATTAACTGCTAATTCAGCCTTTCGGGTGTTTTTTTCTCTCTGACATGCCATATTATTAGTCTGACTTAACCTTTCATTACTGTTCTTGCATTTCATATTTGTACATGAAAGTTAAAATAAATACTACATAAAATAAGTGAAGCTTTATTTGATAATTCCAAGTATTTATATTGAAAACCATTCTTTATATGAACTTAAAGGTTGGTGTGGAATCTACATTAGTGTTGTAATAGTTCCAATATTTAGGCATTTATTCTTAATAATTCTTTTCTACATAAGTCTTTTGTCTGCAACAGTTACCAGGAAATAGAATAAAACACAGAATATACTAAAGTTTGTTGGGAGGGTGGTGTTCAAGCGTATCATATAGCTGACTTTGGGCTTGTGATAACGTGAAATATATTGAATAGTGTTTTACTTCAAAGCTGACATTCATGGCCTGAATCATATTAATCTCTCTTGGTGTTTATGCATATTTATTTAACCATAGTTGTGTCTTATTTCTGAATCTTAGTTCCTCCTATGTTTGTAAGTTTTAAAATTCTATTGTTACTATCATTGACTGAGTACTTAAGGATTATATTTCTAGTATTTAGAAATACTCTTCCTTACCATGGTGTTTTAGCTTTTTTTAGGGCACTTAAATTTTTTTTTTTTTTTACATGAGATAAACGGGATATTATATATGCTCTTTTGTTCAGCTGAAGGGTTTTATTTTCCATCTGCTACCTGTGATGTCTACACAGTGAAATCTGTTTCTGTGCCTCTGAGTTATGCCTGGTTGCTTCGGGGCTCTTCCCTCCCGGTAGCCTTTGCGAGTCTGCAAATTTCAGGTCAGCTCCGGTACCAGTGGAGACCCTTCTTCGAGGCCCTCTGCACTGTTTTATGCCTGAATGACCAAGAGATTGTGTGGATCCAGCCAACATCCTTCATTTCTAGTAGCTCGTGAAGAGAAGAAAAAAAAGAAAGTAGTTAGGAGAGTAAAATGTCAGGTCTCTAAAAATACCTGCATTTAGAAATTGAGTGTTTTCTTTTTTTAATCAGAGTGATCATATCGTACTTTTATTTATTTCTTCTCTTTGATAATGTTTCTTCAGGAACTCCCAAGAGTCCTCCTTCTCCATCAGATGTCTAAGCAGGAGGGTGCATGGACCATACTTCCGTTGTTACCACAGTATGTTTAATTTGAAATGTGTGAAGTTTGACGTTTCCACCTGAACATTCACTCCTCTTATTGAGTGTGTTTTTCCTCAGAGTCAAGAAAATTTGAACTCTGTTTTTTATGACTACTACGTTACCCAGATTTCTTGATTCTTTTAACCATGAATGGCTTCTATTTTTAAATATATTGCTTTCTTAAAAGATAAAATGTTGATGTATTTGATAGTTGCATTTGAAAACTGTCTCCCTTCTGGACTGGTGGTGTTGCAGAGAGAATTTAAGAATTCTAGCTGTTTGATAAACTATTAGTATCTGGCTTTTGAAACTGTACATTGAAGGAAAATACAGGGGAAAAATCTAGATTTCTTGCCATTTTGTGTCTTTCATCCTGCTTGTCAGTTTTAAACTTTATTATAAACTCATTTTATAGAAGTGATTACCATAACCTATTTCTCTTTGTCAGCTTTTCTGTAACGTATAGCAGAAATTCATCATGGATTTTCTTCTGTGAAGAAGAGACAAGAATACAAATTCCAGAACTCTTAGAAACACTCAGAAGATATGACCCATCCAAGGTGAATACAATTTCAATACCAGTATTTATCTGTTGGAAGAAATGCTTAAGAGAAGATTTAATTTTAAGAGGTTTGCCAATCTAATAAAACCACCTAGTTTAAAATGAGAAAGAATGAAATAACAGTTGACTGTCTCGAAGCAGTGTTGAATCATTTCTCTTTGAGGTTTCTGTCGCTTTCAGAGGGATAGAACTTATAAGGAACCCTTTTTAAATGAAACCAATCTATTTATAGGTGGTGGCAATTTCAGAGAGTTAAAAAGCTATAACCCAGAGTTAAGAAATAAGTTTAAATTGCTTATTTCTCTTTGTCAATGATGACCACGTATTATTTTAGATGGGAGTATTTCTTGGTTGCCAACTGTGTGTCAAGCACCATGACAGCAGGGGCTAGGACAGATGCACATCCTGATGACATGGCTGGTACAGAATGACAGGGAGAAAACAAGCCATTAAAGAAGCAATAAAAAGGGAGATGGTTTATAGTCAGGGAAGCCTAGGGTGCTGTTAGAAGCATATAGCAGGGCATCCAGCCTAATCTGGAAGGGTCACGACAGGAGGTGAACTTTAATCTGAGTCCTGTAGGACGAGTAAGAGTTAACAGGAGAGAAAGAGAGTGTTTTAAGCAGAGGGAACAAAAGTTGCGAAGGTCTGGAGGTAACGGGGGCATCTTGTGTTAGTAGTTCAGTGCGACTTTCCATATCCGTATCTTTCATATTGTCAGGTTTTGTTTTATTCTGGGCAGATACGACGTAGCAATTGGATCTTGTTTATTTCTAAGTCGCTAGCACTGAGCAGAGCATTTGACAGGTAATGGGTGGTCAGTGAGTATTTGTGAATGGCTGAATAACCCCGTGATGGCCGCCTTCCTGATGGCCCACGTTGCGTCTCAGGAGGATGTCTTGGAGACATGGCGAGAGTCATCAGGTCTGCAGTTCTCTTGGAGAAGCCCGGGTTATACCCTGATCACCACGTGGAATCTTTAAACTTGGAATAAACAGAAGTGGGCCCTTGGGGTACCACTGGATGCCTGCCCCACCCCTCTTCTGGTGCCCACTCCCAAACTAAATCAGGCTTAATGAGAGTGTGGGGAAGGAAAAGTGGCTTCTTGGGTGTCTGCTTGGTTTGTTGATGTAGACGAATGATGTTGGGCACCAGTGACCATTCTCAAACACCGGAAAGTTTGTTACCTTAACAGAACCACTGGTTTCGATGTTCTTTAAAAGCCGCAAGGGTCCATTATGGTTCCTTTTTGTGCTTTTGCTTTCTGGGAAGATACAGACATAATTGAATGAGCAGGTTGTCGGGTTAAAAAGAAAAATCCTTCGAAGGAGAAGAGAATTACGAATGCATCTCATCCCGTCTTTCCAGATGATGCTAACCAGCATCCATGTACTTTGGCCATGTTGCGTGTAAAACATTTGTTAGGCTGCTATGTTTCCTTTTGACTCGAGAAAAACTCCCAAATGTTTTTTAGGATATAGGAGTTTTAATCTCCTCCTAGTGTTCATTTCACCTGGAGATTATTTTTCCATTATCCATAGCTCTAATTCTGTGCAGAAGATGGTGACTCACTGTGCTTTTTAATGAAAATTGGAAGGATAAATTTAAAAGTTCAAAGCAAGTTCATGAAAAGCAAGTACAGAACAGAGGTAAAATGAGATGCTTTCCTCCTCTCTTCTGAACTCAGCCTTTAAAAAAGAAATCTAGGATGCTTTATTTCTTTTGAAACTAGCATTAGGAAATAAAGATTACATAATGTTTAAGTTAGCTCAAACCAGTGTGCTTTTTCCCCCTACCATTTGAAATTTTAGAAACAAAGCTATAAAGCCAACCCGGCTTTGCTAGTGACACAAATAAACTCTATTAAAATAATAATTATGTTGTATGTTAGAGCATCAGCCTTTTTTTTTTTTTTTTTTTTTTTTGGATTCTGATGTCTTTTCCCCTTCCATATCTTTGTCATTCTTATGCAAATTTATGCTGTTATACAATATTTTAAATGAGAAATTTTGATCTTTATTAAAGTAATTAATCTTTGTTAAACTGCCTTTCCAGGTGATTTGTATAAATTTCTGTGTCTTGCTGGATTCTTTCTTTTTTTCCCTGCCGTATGCTTTTAATGTGAGCATGCATTTGCTGAAATGTCTTGACATTTTTTTTAATAGAGGTGAAACCAGGGTGCTGGTAAAGAGTAATTCTCTGATACTTATAGAACATTCTCTGAGTTATTCTTTTACAGTTTATCTTGATTATAATTGTCTTTATTATGAAGCTATTAAGAAAATCATTAAGAAGGATAGGGGAAGTGCCCTTTCCAACAGATTCCATATTAATTTCTCCCTTAAATTAGTTTACAGTATCTCCTCCCTTTCCAAATATTGGAAAACAATCTTATATACTAGATAATAGCTGGACACTGCCATTAGGAGTTAAAACATAGAAACATGTTCTGCATAAAATTGTATTTGCAACAGGAGATTATAACAGTGAAGGGTTCGTGAGAAAGGTGCTGAAAATCTCCTGGAGTGTTTTATTTTCTTTAAACAAGCTATATCGACAGGGTAGGTTAAATGTGATGATTTTCACGTTGGGTAACATTTAGCAGTTTG